>NC_137340.1:24522143-25723696 GCF_965287045.1 Carcharhinus amblyrhynchos | reverse complement strand
TAACTTTGGTGTAAAACTGGTGTAAAAATTCCCAGTGCAGTGCAATTGTCCAGGTGATGTTAAAGCCTCTGACCAAATGCCGCATAAAGCCTTACCTGTGAACTTCCAAGAGGGATTCCTCAGTGCATCTTTGGGATACCCCCCCAAATCTGACACTGGGGAGCCAGGAAGTTACTGGCCAAAGTCATTGCAGCACAGAAGGAGGGCATTCAGCCCATCGGGTCCATGTTGGCTCTCGGTAGGGCAGTCCAGTCAGTTCCATTGCCCAGCTCTATCCAGGTATGAATAGTTAGGAAAAACCTAATTAAAAAAAAACTAGAAGTAAGCAGTCTTTTTTGACAAAGCAAGATTTTGGCTGTAACTCTATTTTGTTTTGAGCTATTATGTGCTTTCAAGTGAAAAACAAGCAGCGTGCTTTTTGTTCTGGTAAAGGATTCTAAATTAAAGGATAAGGAAAAATTCAATTGTTTTTCCAAGTAAAAAGCAGGGGTGCAAAAGTAATTCTACATGTCAGGGTTCTTAAGTTAGTTTCTATTCTCCACAGCACAGGAATTTCTATTGTTGGAAATTGAAAACAATTTCCCCAAAGAAATAGTAATATCAGAAGCAATATTGCATTTGCAATTTGTATTGTCCCTCAGGCAGCAATGAAACTTAAAGATTTTAGAAATGTTGAAAATTGCTAACAGCAAAAGATAACTGTAATGTGTATTTTGAAAGAAACATTTGTATTCCCTATAATGTTATTGTAGCAAAAATAGTTCTCAATATAATGACATCCTGATTCCTTGTTGTAGTGCCAATATTGGTTGCTAGTTCGAAGAGACCAAGAGTATTGTTTGTCTAGAAGCAGTTGAGTACGTTAGTGCAAAAGCCAGAAGGTTTACTATAAAGTGTTCTATATTGTAAATTAAAGTCTGTGAGATTCCTTGTATAAATTATAAGGCTGCAAATTATATGTGACTGCAAGAAAGCAGCCCTTTTTCAGTATTGTTTTGCATGCAAACAGTATTATTTTGGCCTGGATTTTAGCTCTTGGGTAGGGAGCGCAGGTTGGAACATTTCTCGGCTCCACAAGTTTGACCTGGGATAAAAGTTGTTCTAGAGTGGCAGGGTTCTTTGAGAGTCACACCATTTTGCAAAAGTGAAAAGGCTGGCTGGTTGGAAGGCCTCCCTGTGCCCTGGCGCTGTGTTGACGGTTTAAATAAAACATAAAATAGCCCTCCAGTTCACACTGCTGCAAAGCCTCCCACCACACTTCCAAAGCCCATTCATGCCATCCCATGCCCCACCCACCCTCATGGACCCTCATACCCTCCATACCAACACAAATTCCCTCTCTGTCTACCCTATGGCCTTTTAGAGCCCCTGTGCCAAATTAGTACTAACTTTATGTGAACAAATGCCTGACAATCAACTTTATTCTTTTATACTCACCCATGCCAACTCACCCAGCATCTGTCAAGGGCATACTCAGAAACCATGTCGAGATTAAATAAATAAAGTTATATTCATTGATGAATTCACTATTTAGTAATAATAGTCTTAATAATGCATACCCATTTCAGTATATTTATATTCCAACATCCTTATAAAAGCAAGTATTTCATTCAAGTGCTTAATCCCCACTTAGAAACAAACGTTGGAATTTATAGTCCCACTTCATAGGTTTATAGTCACTTGGAGCTATCAATAAAGCTGTGAAATGGAAGGCAACGTACTATGAAAATGAAAGGTTGTGTTATAAGTCTGCAGCATTAATCTGGTAATATAAGCCTTCAGGCATATGTTTCTGAGGACATGTATTAACCGACTCAAGAACAGCTTCTTCCCTGCTGCCATCAGACTTTTGAATGGACCTACCTCACATTAGTTGATCTTTCTTTGCACCCTAGCTATGACTTTAACAGTACCTTCTGCACTCTCTCCTTCCCTTCTCTGTGAATGGTATGCTTTGTCTGTACAGTACGCAAGAGACAATACTTTTCACTGTATACCAATACATCTGACAATAATAAATTAAATCAAATCAGACAAAGCGAAATAGCAAGCTTTTTTAAAAGGTACTTCAGACAGTTTTTTCGAAGATTTATGGTGCAGGAGTTTTAAATGCTTACCAGTTTGTTTGTTGCCTTGGACAGTTCATTTTGACATTGAGCTTGACAGTAAAGAAGTTCATCTTTTTTTACACACATTCATTCCTACTTCAATCCCTAGGGGTATCTGACCTCCTCCAAAGTTTGCCCATGACCATCTCCAAAGCGGTGTCCTCCTTCTGTAAAAGAATAGCCACCTACCCAAGTAACTCTCCAAAATTCAGTCCTACTCCAACTAGGTCAAACCTGTGCTTGTCATGTTTCACATACTTGGCTCCCCAAAATCACAAATAATGGAAGCAGTTGCTGATTTAAGTGGGCAGTTGCCTCTGTGAAATTGTAAGTGCACACCCTGACCCAGGCCCATTTCCACCTCCATGAAAATGGTAGGTGCTGGGTTCAGGGTTGGAACTTCTGGATTTTAAGCTCACCCGCCATTTTTGCAATGATGGAGAATCTCTCCACCATTGCGAAAATCTAGGGCTTTAACTTGCTTTTGGTGCTGCCTGAAATTGCAGTCTGATTCACAATTTTTATGTTCTAAGTTGCACATGATGCTATTGAGCAGTTGCATGCCTAATTAGATGATCCACTTATTTTCAGACCTTGGCATACATATTTGTGGATCTAATTTAACATTTTCTTCTTTATCTTCACCACTCCAAAAGAACAAATAGGGAGGCAATCAGACCTCCTCATCCCACTGGTGAATGGGTGGGCAAATGGTAAGATCGCACGAGAGGTGAAAAATTGGGTTCATGCCCAGTTTCTCGCCTCTGGTGATCATACTGGGCTGAGATTTCTGGCAATATCAGCCTCACGCCCTAGCTGGGTGCAAGGCTGATCTCAGTATTTATAGCAATGTTAATGCTGATTCAGATGTTATCAGTGATTCTGGAATGCTATCGTACAGCTTGCTTGTCTTAGCGGCCTCACCAGTGAATGTTCTCACTGGCCTCGCGGGTGAAGGTCCTCACCAGCGAGAATCGTGTATGGTCCCCATCAACTGGGACTTGATACGATAGCCTTGCAGGTAGGACTGGAGGTCATGGAGGCCCTCAGGGACATTGGGGGCAGGAATAGGCAGTGCCCCATGGGCAGTGTCAGCCTGGCACTGGTACTGCCCACTGGGCATCCTGGTTCTGCCAGCCTGACACTGGCACTGTGGAGTGTCAAGGAGGCAGGACCTGATGGGTGGGCCTAAGGGAAAAGGGTAGGAATGTGATCAGGGAACACAAGGGGAGAGGGGGGTGGGGTGAGGTGAGCTGCTCACTCTGCAACTGTCTGTGGGGCTGATTGACTGGGCCAGGTGGAGCCAGCCATGCTGATGGGGTGGATCAACTGGACTGGGAGGGAGAGGGGATATCCAAAGGAGTGAAGAGGCTAGTGATTGTAGAGGGGGGTTGGGGTCAGCCCTTAGCCTTGCCCCCTCTCCTACTGGTGGGAAATAGATTGTGCATCATTTTTTGCACAAAGTGACGTAAAATTTCATTTGTGGCCTCACTGAAAATGCGGATCTGAAACTCCCATTTTCGCACTTTTTTGGCACTTTTAAAGGCCATATTCTGTTTATTATGCAAAGCAGGATCACATGCAGAAGGTTTTTTTTTTAATCTTTAAAGTAATGAGAGTGTGCACAATCAGTCTTAATATCTTTGGGATATCTTGAACAATTGTTCACATTCAATCTTATTTATATAGCTATACTATATTAGTGAGATTTCAAATTTCACCATGGATGTTTTCAGTTTTTAATTGAGTTTAAATGCTAGTATCAGTAAAAAGTATCCACAAAGTTGTCAGATTGCCAGTAAAACCCAACTGATGCATGAATATCCCTTATGGAAAAACACTTGACTCCCTTACCGAATCAAGCACACGGATGTGGCTCCTAGCCCACGCTGTATGTTGACTCTTACTTTCTTGCATTATTGAAAGCCACTCTGATGTATCAAGTTGCTATAACATTGTGACTGCATCTTCACCATATTGACTAAAATGATTCAAGAAGAGGCCCACCATCACTTCTCAGGGCAACCAAACATGGACAATAAATGGTAGCCATAACACCCATATTTCTAAATGAAGAAGAAAAAGTTTGCTGCAATTTATGAACTATTGAAGATCATTCAACCTCAAAAAAGGCTGAATTTGAGCCATGTGGGATGTTTAAGTCTTAAGTCTATTTCAAGCTCACTGACTTCCACTTTTAATGGAGGCAGGATGAAGGCAGACAACTAATCTGCTCCCAGGAGGTGGCGCATTCCTTTTAATATTATAATGAGGCTGTGTGGCAATGCACCCATGCAGCTCAGTGGTAATGTTGCTCCTTTTCCCCATCCCCTCCATTTGCAATTTCCCACCATCCTTTTTTCTTTCCAATCTCTCGCTTTTTCCCTCCTTTACATTCCCTGGCTGCAGTCTTTGACCTCTCTCCTATTCCTCTGGTCTTCTGTGCATCCTAACCACAAAATAGCATCTACCCTACTCCCTCCCTGCCTTCAAACTAATACTAGGGCAATTATTTCCAATCATGCAATTGAAAACAAAGACCACATATAAAGGCTGATAGTAATTTAATAAATAAAACTCTTAAAGGGAGCAAATAGGCATTATGGTATTGAGGACTTCCATGAATGTAATACATTAATTGATTAGAAAAGCCATTTATACAGCAGCTAAGCACATAAAGCCATCATTGTTTTTTAGTTGGACGATATTCACATCAACATAGGTCTAATCCTTTACAATAAATTAAATATATTTTAATAAAATCTGCTTTTTGCATAATGCAAAAACATTATTTTCATTTAGTTACTTGAATTGTTTGAAAGCTTAATTTCAACTATTTCCTAAATCAATTATTGGTAACTTAAAAGCTGAAAGCTGAAAAATGTTGATTGTTTGGAAACATTTGTCAAGGTTACTGTTCACACCAAGGTGACTATGGCTCTTTGTTGAATAATCGATCATGATGTCTTGGATTGAATACATAAAAGACTAGAAATTACTATATTAAAGGATTAAAATACTGGAAGAAAGAATGTTATATGATTGCACTAATTGCTTGTCCCCTAATAACAGCAACAGTGATTTCTTACCTACTGCCTCATATAATCAAATATTAATAAAGAATAAATTGGATTAGTTTTGAAAAGATAATATAAGTGCTTCCAAATGTACGTCAAATTTACCTTCTGTTTTATTTTTTCCTTTATAATTCACTTCTATCAAATATCCCTCTTCCTTGACTAGTCTATTAAAATCCTACATGACTCTTAAAATATATCCTGATGTATTTTTTTCAAAATTGCTGGTTTGGACATTGTTAAAATGGTCTCAGTTGTGTTTCTTTTTCTAGCTTGCCTAAGTTTTAATAGACTTGTTTTATTTATTTTCCCATTTTGGTCCTCGCCTTCTAATTTGTGGAATTTTAATTTTTCTTAGTTTGGGTTGCAAATCTGATTACTTTTTAAAATCAAAAATAACACAATTACTTATAATCTGAGAACTTCAGATTTAATTCACAAAACAGTTTTGTAAGGATTTTTTAAAGGCATTTAAAAGAGTCTTTACAGATTGAACTAAATTAAAAAGGAGTTTGTTATCAACTCCTCCCAGTGGAACTTCATTCAGCCATGTGTATATGACTTATGTGCTTCATGTTGATGCTGCTTGATTGAATAGAGATGAAGTGCCACCTACATCAAACAAGGATTGTAATTGTTTTTGCAAACGTAGTATAACAGATTTTCCTTAATTTAGGAACAGTGTGGTGGAACATAACTAACATACTCAGTATACTTTCCTCATATCACAATCTCACTCTTTAGTTGTGAAATATGATAATCCTTCAGGAAATCATCTTATACCACTTACAGTTCTCACTGGCTGTAGTATAACTCTGACCAGAGGCATCACCACAGTGAAAATACTCCAGCTGGTCCAGAACTTCCTGGGGGACATTGGAATGGAGTGTCACATGAGCAGAACTTTGTACATTTATTTAACAGGGATAAGAAGAGGTTATTTCTTCAATGACCTCATTGTAACCTGCAGCGAAGTGCAACTGGCAGTAGAACTATTGGTTGTGTATTGCACTTTGCCTATTGATCTAAAACGTATAAGTGCTGTTTAACTTATTTAGTCCTGTTAGACTTGGTGTTTAGAAATTTGGAGAATCCACATTGAATTTTACTGATCAATATATTAAAATTGAATCATCTGTTTTATGCAGTATGTATTTCATTAATAATTTTGACATTTATTCTTATCTCCCACTTTCTAGATAGTCATGTAACAGTTCTATTCCTGACTTCTGTTATTTGGACATTCATTTTTAAACTAGTATATACGTGTATACCTTTTCATAAAACAATTTTTTGTGATCTTACCCTTCTCTGAGGGCTTCACCTTTTTCTAATTCTTGAATAACCCCAAGTAACACCTTAATGGTTTCCTGACTGGAACTGATCAGGTTTTCCATTATTTGCAGCTGTGCTTTCAGATCCACCGCTTCTGTAAGAGGCATGATTTGCTGATTTGTCTCCATTACAGATACTGCTGCCTGATTAGACTGAATTTGACTTTCATCTCTGGGTGTAATGTTTGATACAGTGGATTCAGAGGGCTCTCCTTCACTTTGCGGGGATTGTAATGAACAGGCTTGACTATTCACTGGCAGAGAATGCAGACTGGTTGGATGCAAAGTTCTTTCATGTACTTCCCGTGCTGTCACATTTTGTGGGGAGTCCTGTGTAAAAGAATTAGAAGAATCAAGCTGTTTAAGTTCACAGTTGGCTTCTGTTAAGTGGAAGGAGGAGCACTCCGTTAGCTGCAGCTCACATAATGCTGATTGATTAAAGTTCTGATTTTCTGATGCCCCCTTATCATATTTTGCCATATTGCACAACTGGTAATTTTGCTCAGTTGGGTCAGAATCGGTCAACGTTAATACATGAGAGGGCTCTTCTGGATCTTTGCTGCTTGAATCACCAAAGCTGTCACTATCAGCTTGTTTATTCACTTTGATGAAAATATTATTTGAGCTGGTATCTGGGTTCTTTTGATTTGTCCCCTCTGCACTGCTAATTGTGAGTACTCCTGAGTCTTTATTGGGCTTACTATTAACTGCCCAATCATTATTTTGTCGCCTGAATGTGTCAACTGTTGGAGCAATTTTAATGACATTCACTTTCTTCCTTTCCAAAGGGAATGTCTGATACCGCTTTTTGAGATCAGGTGATGTCTGCACACCTGTGCTTCTGGTTACATTTGGGATTGACCTCCGTGCAGGCACTGTCATGTATTTGCAATATGCTGCCTTATAAGAAATAGCTTTCATTGTTTTTTTGTCCAGTTGCTGTGCTGCAGAAAGCCTCTTCTCTTGTTCATTCTGAGCTTCCCGAATATCTTTAAATCTCACCTGTAGGGCTTTATTTCTTTTTCTAATCTGCCTATTTGGATCCAGTACATACTTCATTTCCAGTGTTTGGCAAGCTGCTTGCTCAGCTTCATTCTCTGTACTGAGTTGGCATTTGCTTGGTTCCTTACTCACCATCTTTTACCTATAATTGAAAACAATGGAGATAATTTTTAAAACACAGTTTGCAATGTGTCACAAACTTAAAGGATAAAAAGCTTTGTTGCAAAATTATTATTGAACTGATACAATGAACTTGTCTCCACAACAAGATGTTGTAATTTAAAAATATTAGTGGTAAACACCACTTTCAGATCACACCTACTTAAAAGTGCTAAGTTTATACATACATAAGCAAAAACTTATTTTCTAACCCAAATTCCTCCAGCACTAATAAACATGTTTGCAAGTTACTGAAAATTAATTTTAGGCTATGTAATTCCTTTCTGAATTCAGTCATCCCTCTCAACTCCATCCCACTGGCCTACTGACTGATTTCACTAGAGAATATTCTGATCCTGAATGTATTACAGCTTAAACATTATGGCAAAACTGGAAAAACATAAATTTATAAATCTGATGGTTTTGCTAGTCTGTGCTAGGGCCACTATTGTTTTGGAGCAAGACTGGTTTGTCTCAAGGTGAGAGATCAACTGAAAACTATCTAAAGTTTCTATCAATACATTTGACAATATTAAATCAAATCAAATGAACATCTAATTCTTGAAAAGACATTTCAGAATATATCATCACAATTGTTCTTGTTGGTGTTTCATTGCAATTAAACTTTTTATAACAGTCTGTATTTATTAGTACACACCTGGAATGGCGATGGTGCTGGAAATGAAGCAATAGACCTTTCCAAGAAATATATAATCTTTGATTTGAGTCAATGCACAAGCTAAGTACAAGCAGGTGCTGATGAATTCATTCAGGGAATCAGCAGGCAAAAGCCCCTTTAGCGGCTTCAAAAGTCAAGTATTGTCAATTTGACAGCAATGATGTAAATGCCTGATTTTAAAAAAACACTTTATATTTGTATCTTTATTGGACTGTGTTTGAATAAATCTGAACCTTCGCTACTGAGAATATTCATTTACCGAGATTGGTTTGCAGTAAGAATGCGGTCTCCTTACAACAGAAAGGTATGGGATGCATACCAAAAAGGATATTTGGTCCAAAAGGAAAGATTAGAAATCTTATTTTTCTAAGTAAACTTGATGGGGACAACAGATGAAGTTTCACAAACACCTTAAATGTGACTAATTACTATGTTTCAACAGCCATTGACTTTGTTTTACATTAGAGTCTAATTACTTTGTTTTAGTCTTTAAATAGGGATCATTTTAACCTTGTGAAGAGAGAAACTGAGTCTTTTTTTGAGTCACTCTAACTTCTTCAGAGCTCTGAAGAAGTGTCATATGGATTCAAAACTTTAATTCTGTTTCTCTCTCCACCAGATGCTACCAAACTTGCTGGATTTGCTAGCATTTTGGTTTTATTTCAGATTTGCAGCGTTTGTAGTATTTTGCTTTTATATTGAAGCTACCATTAGTCTGGTACCTCAGCACTTCCTTTTAAATCTCACATCTGGCTGAGCTTCACATAGGAGACTCCTGATTTCTTGCCCCACCTCTGTCCCAATATGTTTAATCCTCGCACAATGGTAACATCTTGCCATAATCATTTTAGTGAACCCCAACTATGAAAACTAATTAGGCTAAGGCTAAGGCCAATGCCAACGGGTGAATGGCAGACTCGCAATGCCCAACAGCAAAAATGTATCCCATAATTAAAATGATGAAACTTTTGAAATGTTCTGTTGAACCTTTGTATCTTTTTTAATGCTTGGCTGTTGTTCTACTGCAGAATGATTTATGGTATTCAAACTCTATTTACTTTCTTTAAGCCCAAAAATTAGTGCATTAAGAAGTATAAAATAGATTTTGTTAAAAACATTACATTTTCAACCAAGACAGCACAACATAAAGAGATATTGTTTCCTTTAAACCTGCTACAGGTGAATTGTCTTGTTACAGTTTATAAAAAAAAACTCTACTTCAGATAACACTGAACAGCTGAATAGAGATAACTATTTCCAAAGTGAACATTTTCCTTTTTTTTCTCTTTCTTAACTTCATGTATCATAGCAACAGTCATTGTATTGTTCACATGCATACAACCCTTTTACTCCTACGTTCTTCATTCTTTTATTCAGTTCTTTATTTTCACAGTACATTTTATGGCAGCTAAAAAGAAAAAGAAAGACTAATTATATTGTAACTTTTAGGTCCTCAGAGGCACCAAAGGACTTTACAACCAGGGAGGTACTTTTGAAGAGAGGTCACCATTGTGCTGGAAAAACAGCATCCAATTTGCACACAACAAGCTCCAACAAGCAAAGTTATAATGACTAGATAATAATTTAAAAATGTTGATTGATAGATAAATATTGACCAAGACACTGAGGATACTCTCTTACTCATCCATTTGAGAGAGGAGACAGGGCCTTGTTTTAATATCTGATCCAAAAGAGGACGATTCCAACAGTCAGTGCATCCTCAGTATTGCACTGGTGTATCATTATAGAATTTTGTACACGTCTGTGAAGTAATATTTGAACCCACAACCATCTGACTCAAGTCAGAGTTCTACCAACTGAACCACAGCTGACACAACATCTAGGCCCCTATGTAGTAACAGGTTATAAAAAAGGAGCTAATTTAAGATATAATAAAAGTGATGTAGGGAAATTTAGTATAAACATTGTGCTGGCAATAATTTGTTCTTTTGACTTCGAAATTCTGTGTGACGTCAATAAGAAATGTCAAAGGCAGAAATGCCTTGAAAGTGGAAAGTACTTGTAATTTTGCACAATTACCTCCTAAAGTTATGTAACTCATAATTCATGATGTGGACAAATATCATTGTAGTTCCAGGACAATGCTACCTCTTCACCTGATCCAAAGGCAACCAGTTGGGATGTGTTGGAAGGTACAATTTGAATATCTTGAGCTCCATATATTACAAGACCATTAAATGTTTAACATACTTTAAGGATACTTTACAATTAAAAATGTAACGAACCTATGGTGTAACTGTTTGAAGGATTATGTCCTCTCGGCTGTCACATAATCCTCTTACTTTTTGAGGTCTATACTTCAAAATTGTCTCTTCTGCTTCCTACTATTGTTTTTTTTATGGCATGTAACATGATAAGAGTTACTTCCTGTTTAATATCAAGTGATTCACAAAGAATTTTCAAAAGTCAAAGATAGAAAATATTAATTGTTAAAAATTGAGAAATCAGAATCATTAATTGGTTTGGTTTACAGTTTATCCTTAATGAACACATTTATTAGCTTTCAAACAGCTATTTGATTGTGCTATGATGTTCATTATTTATCATATATACTGGATTATATTTCATAATGTGGATAATTGGAAATTTGACTTTTAAAATAAATAAAAATGCAGTCAAGATATATGTCTTGGAAATAATGAAATTCAGTATAATTTGGTATGGCGATAATAATTTTTAAAGAAAAGCAGAAAGTTTGTGAGATCTATTTGAAGTGGGATTATGCATTATAATTGTGATGTTACCTTTGGGTTACAAGTTATAATTCTTTCATATTTTATACCTAAATCATGATTCTTACTCAGTATAAGTAAGAAAATATTAATTTCTCCATTTTTTCTGTACCAAGAATAGATTTTTACCAAGAAGTGCTATTTGAAATTGTCGTGTTTCAGTGCATCTAATGTAAATTTAGCAATGACAAACTGACCAGGGGCATACTCAACTGAATCAATTATTATGTAGATTCCATCTGCAATGAATTCTATATGCAAATCAGTTCCAAATTGAAAAAGATCAGATAATGCATAAATTTCTTTAAACAAATAAGTTTTAGTCAAGGATCAGTAGAGTCTTTTACAGTATTTTACAGCTCTAGTTAATAAAAGCAGACACCTTTTAAAACCTCATTTAGAGCTTCCAGTAAAAAGTATCACTTGCATGAAGACCATCCTTAGCAAGGTACATGAGTTGTAAATTCTATTTAATACTTGATATTATTCAAAAACATTGGACAATAAATGCTTTCCTGTTATTTTAATTTTTAAGTCTACTAACTCTAAATCAACTTCATGAAAAGCTGATGTGAATTGATGGAATTCTGTCTAATAGTAATATGATGAAAAATCTCAAGGTTTTATTTTTTAAAACTTTCAAATAAATATACTGTGTTAGCACTGAGATGGTGTATCTCTAATTTTATTGACTGTGTACTTGACCATTAGTAAAATGCTAATATTAGAATTATTTTTTCTCTCAAAATACTGAGATTAAAAGAAATAACTGAGTTATCTCATCATGCATTGATTACTTGATCATAACATTTGCTTATAAGTTAGATAACCAATTTTAAACACCACAAAGTGTCTTTTTTCATCACTTTTTGTTGGACCTAATTAGTTTTTTTTACTATGTATTCTTAATTTTAAACCTTCAGTGTTAATTGTGTGAGCTATTTTTCAGAAAATAACTTTAGTTGTTTGAGCTTTCTATTTATTTCCCAGACTAAGCCAATTAAATCATATAAAATAATGTAAATACCTATAGATGCTCATGCATCTAGCTGTTGAGAGATATTGGTCATGTTTGTTAGATTGGTAGATTATTCTGATTTAGCTGTCTGACTTTGGAATGCTCAAGATGTTCTATAATCATTTAATATTAAAGATGGGAAAACAAAAATAGTATCCTCACAATCCATCAGCAAATTTGATCTTATGTAACATTAAAGTTGATGATCAAATTACCCATTAAGGAGGAAGCGAAGGGTTAAAATGAAGTAATCCTTTCCATGCTGCAAGCCAGAGGTATGAAACAAAATGGTAAGATGGGCTGCTGTTCACTTGTGCCTAACTATTTGTAAGCCACTGTAGCAAGCTCAAAATTGATATTAGAGATGTTGTTTCCAGATTGTTGCTCGCAGTGTAGAAAAAATAATTTATTTTTGTAAAGTTGCAAAACTGAGGAATATTTTCATGAATGATTTAAAAGCTATGAGAGTATTATTTATCACGTTTTCTGCAGCATAGAGCTATGGTGCGTTGCTTTATCTTTAAAGGGGATTTCCAGGGTAACAGGCACACAATAAAAAGCAAGCTGTACTATGATTACTCTGAAATGTTCTTATTATTTCACATCTTTGTCTTGTGGCTTCTACTTGTCATCGTTGACCATCAGAACTCACTGGACAATGTATTACAGAAGGCTTTTTGCTTGCCTGTTCTCTAAATTATTTCTGTCAAGCAGACACTTATAAATTATTTGATGATAGAAAAACTACTGCATTGGGGATGCAGGTGAAAAAGCTCTTTTGATTTGGATGTTTGTACAAGATTCTGGTTGACAGATTTCTCAAATTGAATGCAATTATATTCAATGTGAAAGTATTGTAGACTTTGGAAATGATTACAGTTACAAAGTGCAAGTAAAACATGATTTTCCTTTCAAGATAATCTATTAAGGATGCTGCATTTAAGGTCTGTGTTATACATATTCAGCAGCTGCATTTTTAAATTAAATCTGTCAGAAATTAATTTAAATATTTGTTGTGGGAAATGAGAGAGTTCTAAAATTCCAATAGAAATGATTGCTTACCTTTGGATAAATTAGAAATGAAAGCGCAACGCCTGTATGCTGCGTCTGTTGTAAAAATCCATGTGTATGTGGAGTAGATTTTCAGTAATGATCCAGCAGTGAAGAATATGAATTGTTAGATTACTTTCCAGGCTGCACATTAAGCTATTGCTCAAAGTTCCCTCTCGTCCACAGTATTTAGTCTGCACCTTTCTCTTCATAACAGTGAGACATTTAGCCAGCTGTGACCAACGATGCTTTCGCTAGAGGCAGCCACGCACTTATGAAATTTCCTGTTACTGAGTTGCCGTGTGCAAGCTCTCCAGGCTGCTGGGGAAGTCCAATTTCTATCAGCTGCTACTGGCAAGCTGTGTATGCAAAGCAAGACCTCGCCTCCTTATCATCTTGGCTGAGATGTTTCTACAGTGGATACATGCCAGCAAGCTATTACACAAACTGAATTCTAGGCTTCTTGAAGTGAGTGAAAAATGATATTTTGCTGCAGTTTTTTTTAATTGGATGTTTTCTGCCCACATGTTCCATGCTGACATTTGAGAGAAAACAATCAATTCCTGTAGTATTGTAGGTTGCTGGCTCCCCACTAGGGAGAGTTAGAATATAACTGATTTTAACCCCTATTCAAATGTAGGTGAATTTGATGAATTTGTTGAATCTGATACTCAGACCATTTTATAATTATGCACTAATATGTAAATTGATCATTAAACAAAAAAAACTCCAAAAATATAACTTCACTTAATGTTTTCTAGTCTTTGAGCTTGTCATACTGTTGAGCACTATTGAACCATTAGTTTAACTAAAACTGCATGGGAGTTTAGTTAATTATTGCTTTCTCCTGCCACTTAGTGACAGAACATTTACGTTTTAAAGAATATTTTGCTGTATAGATTCCTTTTAAAACTCATTTTTTTAAATTGAAGCTACTTTTAGTATCTGAATTTTATTGCATCCATTTTAGCCAAAATTCAAAAATTCATACAGTTAATTTGCATTCAGATAAAATATAACATAATATTTTCAAAGCTAGGGCTGTCATGTGAGAGCAGTGCATACTGAAAGTTGGCAGCTTTTATTTAATTGCGAAGGGACTGCTGTCTGCATCAGCTGACGCATATAGCGTTGAACTGTTGGGAGTCGTTCATCAGTTTAGTCAGTTGGGAGCACTACCATCATTAGTTGGTGAGCTAAAAGCAATTCTTTTCATATTGCTGCATCTTCAATGACATTAAATAGGTCACTGCTCTTAGACTTGTAATGTGACTCTGGAGATTTTTCTTATTGGGGAATCATAACATGCAGAAACTGCAGATGCATTTCATTTGAACAGTCACTTGTTAGTACTTACCCCTGCTTAGATGTATGTGAAGCTAAATTATGCATGTTGCCCAAGAAAATCATCTTTCTGTATGTGATCATTCAAATGCCATTTTTTTGTCCAGGTTCAGAATTTTTATGTAATACCCTTTCAAATGCATATCAACTTATGAATAACCTATTATTATATTTCATTGCAATTTACAATTTCAATTTGAGTGAACTAAAACTTAATTACTAGTTTATTTAACAATAAAAATGGTTTGTAAGTATTCAGCAGTACTAAGCTGGCTAATATGAGTTGCAAATGTTTGTAATTTGAGTCAATAGTATGAGTTTAGTTTTGTAGAGCACTGAAATGTAATTTGATAGATGGGCCAAAATTGCATTTAACGTTTAGCATAGGCACTTTTTATGTCTAAGAATCGTTTGAGCTTGTCATTGTTACTAATGATTTGTGTCTATAAGGGTCTTATTGCTTGCACTCCTGAAGGTTTTAATGTATGTGCGGGTTATAAAGTTTACTTAGGCGATACATTTAAGAACGTTATAACATGTAGCAGAAGGGATTGTGAGGTTGGTTAAAGGACTGAAGGATGCATGTTATCAGAATATTGTATTGAAAGTGTTCAAATTGCACTTTGTCCTCTACAAGATAATTGCAGACTTTAGTGCACGCAGTGTTACATTCTGCGTTCCCAAACTGAGTACTCTGTCCCCTGAAAAATTTGACATGATAACATTGTGCCAGTAATGCATGACATTATTGAGCCTTTCTCCCAAGTTGGGGAAGGTGAGCTGGTGTGGAAATCAGTAGGCCATCTGCCATTTCAAAATTGTTAATTGAGAAACTATTAAGCTTATTAATAACCCAATCATCTGCAATTTTTCATAGCCTGCATTTTTTGGGTGAAGGATGAACAAACAGCTTTTAAGCCTGCTGTAAGGGGACAGCTCAGGGTAGTAGAAAATACCTGCCATTGGGACCTTGTTTAAATGTACCAGCACATTCTGCTGGGGAAAGTGATGTAGCGCCTGTATGATTATTAATGACATGTTTTGTGTTTTTTGAGCTTTCAATACAGAATAAAGAATGACTCTGAGAGCAGGGGCATTTACATTTCCAACCATGACCGACTTCCTTTTCACAGAAGTGCTGCTCTGCCACATGATGTCCCGGCTCTGTGGTATCAATTGGGCATGGAACTTCCCTTGCACCTATAATTGACATCCTTCCAACTGGATGGTCATTAGATAGCCATCTGACACTTGATTGAATGAACAGAGACAGTGAGGTTGGGAGTAAACGGATCACTCAGTTCCTTTCCATCTTCCCTGTCCTGCCAAGAAACGTAGCATCCAGTTTGTAATCTTTTCAAGTGCACTATTTCTTTGTCAATATATTGTTTTTAGTTTGTTCGGTTCAACACACTATGGAATGTTAATTGCCACTTTGAGATGATACATAAAGTAATGCAAACAAACTTATGCTCTCCTTAACATATGCTATTAAATTTGTAAGAAAATTTGGAAATGAGAATATTGTAGCTAATTGATTGGCATGCATCATTTTCACATTAACAGAAACAAACTAGGTGTAAAAAGTACTGTTTTAATGTTTTACCCCAAAAATATAATGGTACCTGGTGTGGTTAGTTTCATAAGCAAAAACAGTGTGATTTGTCAGTAATGTGCTTCTATTGTTCACACTTTGCCATACAAAGTATTGCTGTGCCTAGAAATTCTCTACTAAAGATAAAGATTGCTAAGCCATCCTAAAAAAGCACATGGATTATCCCTGCAGGAGCCACAATATTTTACTGATGTACGTGTTGGTAATTGGCACGGTAGCAGCTTGTGGAGAGGGAAAGGTGATCTCGGATGCTTGGAAATAAAGACCATTGGAAAGGGAGGATGGGAATTCTATGCATGAGTATTTGAACAGGGGAAAAATAGACAACTGGTGCGATTCTCTGGCTTCCCACCTGTGTTTTCCTCAGTGGGAGAGGTGTGGCATGCCGTTCGCTGGCAGCAATTTTCTGGATTCTCTGGTTCTGCTAGTGTCGATGTGAGATCCCACTTGAAGGCATCCCATGCCGCCAGGAAACCTGTGGGCTGGGAATGTGCTTCCAGTGTGATTAAAGAATCCCACTGTTGTGATCGGCCGGGGAATTGACTTCATGGCATGCATTTTATCATATTACTGGTGAGATTTTGTGTATAAAATTGCATTTGATTTTTGTATGCACACCATTGGTGTGAGCTGAGCCAGGTGCCTTCTTGGTGAGATAGCTTTTGCGGATGTCAGGAACTTGGAGCAGAAATATGCAGAATTGTCTGATCAAGGTATCAGTTTGCATTTGGTGCTAGTTCGACTATAAGGGTGCCATTTTCGACTTCAGTGCTCCTGCTAATAGCCTCTCCTAACCTCGCACAGCCAACTATGTATTCAGCAATAGGAAGAAGGAATGCCCACCACTTTTATTTAGTTGGATCATCAACTACATTTCGGTTGCTGATTTATTTCTGTTAGATGTTGTTAAGTTGGTCTGGTTTGTACTCTTATTTAAAGTTGATGAACTTTGTCGACAGTAGTGTTGCATTTTGTGACAGTCTTTCTTCTCTCTTCAAGGATTCTATTTATGATACTTAATCTCAGTCATGGCTGCTGTAATTTCCATCTGTCTTGACTTGTATCATCACAAGGAGGGTTAGGGCAAAGATAATGCAAAGACAGACATGCTGATCGGAAAAACAGGAAAAGGAGGAACGAAGGATTCTCAGTGGGAGACCATGTCCACCCCAGCTCTTCAATAAGTGTTCTTTCATCTTAAGCTAAACGAAGAGAAATGTTTACAGTATTTCATTTTATGAAGGAGGTGTTCACTGAAATGTGTCACCTGTTGCCGCCAGACTTTTGACCTCGGGGTAGAATGATGTGATGCTGCAATGGCTATGAAGGTGACCATTCTCATTAATTTCTTCACATTTGGATCTTTCCATGCTGAAAAAGCTAGTACCTCCCATATTTCCACCCATTGCTCAATAAAATGGGGCGGGGGGAGGTGGTTGAATAATAATGCGCATCTCAGGAGATAGCAAATGTTACATTGTATCTTTCCAGGCATGAGCAGGTGGACTGTGCATGGGACTTCAACAGATTAGGAGGATTCTCCATGATGTAGAGTGTTATTTGCTGCATGTTTTGCTTATCGAACGCTGCATCTAAATGTGGAGATGTACCAGAACCGCATAGGCTTCCACAACTTGAATGTGCATTTCAGGTGCAAATATATCCAGCACAGCTTACAGTGAATGGTCGGTGTTCTGTTAGTTGTCATGATGTTTTTATTCCGCATCAGTCTGCTGGACCATCCTTATTTGAACTCTCGAGCCTTCCGTCAAACGATGGCGTCAGAGAACTCTGCCTCTGTCTGCTGCGGGGTGTGACAGCGTGTTCGAGCTTTGGCCCGGCAGCAGAGTTGCCACTCAATGCCATTCAAGCGCCCCTTTTTCTTCACTTATCGCTTGAGGGCTTGCCGTGGGCCACGCCAAGCTGGAGCTCCATAGCCACGTTGGCAGGGGAGCATTTTGTGCGGTCCAGGATCAGACAGCCTCTCTGGAGACCCGAATCGAAACCTGGTACAACTCTTAGCGATGGATCACTCAGCTCGTGCATCGATGAAGAACGCAGCTAGCTGCAAGAATTAATATGAGTTGCAGGACACATTGATTGTTGACACTTTGAATGCACTTTGATCATCAGGTGCATGACTAGAGCAAATCAACCACATGTGGGCAGCATACATTTTATGAGAGCCAAGTTGTTGCCATGCAATTTTATTTTATGTCATTCATGGGATGTGGGCATCACTGGCTGGGCCAGCCTCCCTGGGGACGTAAAAGAATCAACCACATTGTTGTCGATCTGGAGTCAGTGTAGGGCTAGATCAGGTAAGGATGACAGATTTTCTTCCCTAAAGGATATTAGTGACTGGTTTCATTAAACTTTTGATTCCAGATTTTTATTAAATTCAAATTTTGCCATCTGCCCATGGTACAATTTGAACTCTAATTGTCAGAGCACTATCCTGGTTCTCAGGATTACTAGTCCAATAGCATTGCCACTATCCACTGCCTTCCCGTCATTGATAATGTAATTGAACAGACCATTGCGGTGCTCAAACCACCGTTTCCGTTGCCTGGATCGCTTAGAGGAACGATGCAGCACTCAGTGGAGCATGTTTCATGATTTATTGTGGCCGACTGCCTTTTGCACGACCTCTCTATAATGAGGGCACAACCCATTATGCCAGGTATTTGCTGAGTAACAGAAGAGTAAGTGGAAGGGAGGAAACAACTATTACGTTCTCTTTTTTGGCCATGGTGGTCGTGGTAAGTTCATCCAACAGTGGTGCCAACAATCCAACTTCCAATTCTATAAGAATCCTGAGCTTACCTTCCCTCGGTTACTGACTACTGTCCCCTTGGCCACGATGTTGAAAAAAATTATTGCTAAATTATTAAATGCAAAAAGCATTCACTTGTATTTTACAGTTCATACTTCTTCAGTCTGAGCTGTAAGATTCTGTTTTAATTGACTGTCTCTGTTAAGACTTATCCTTTTCTCAACCCATTTGCAATGTCTTGCATGGTTAATTGATAATGTAATTAGTACTTAAATGAATACCAAATTATTGTAAGGGTCTAAAGTGTTCTTAACTCATCTAGTCTTGCCTTCCCCTAGACCAGCCAGCATTTCAAGATTCAATAATGAACCTATGATGTACCAACCATGGTAGATGGCAATGTTTAACTGCAGTTTGATAAATTGGTACTGCATTGTTGCAAGAATGCCAATCTATTTTATATCAATCATTTTTTTTCATCCTAAATTTCCATCAGTAAATTAATACACTTGCAGTCTCAGTCATTGCTGCAATGCCAATCAAGGCATAACACTTCTTAAAATATTAAAGTAAAGCCTTAAGATTGCTGTGATACTAAAATCTGAATCACTGATAACATACTTACAATTTGTTTGATAACAGCCAACTTGTGTGTTTGTTATCTTCTACCCTCATTTTCAAAAGTCAAACCTATACAATTCTTATTTGGGATCTGTACATAAACTTAAATGAAGTAATGTAAGTTATTTTTCTGTTCAGATTTACGGGCTGAAATGCTGTAATACATGGTTGGCGTTTGCATTTCTGTAATTCGGTTTGCTTATATCGTTCATGAAGAATCTGTGTGCATTTTATTGAATAACTCAGTTATTATGATGATCTTTAATTAATCTGAAATGCATAGTTTATTGAATAGCTAAATAATGTTATCATAGAATCCCTACAGGGCAGAACAAGACCATTCGACCCATTGTGTCTGCACTGACCACAATCCCACCCAGACCCTATTCCTGCAACCACAAATATTTACCCAGCAGTCTCCCTGAAACTAGGGTCAATTTAGCATGGCCAATCAACCTAACCTGCACATCTTTGGAGTGTGGGAGGAAACTGGAGCACCCGGAGGAAACCCACACAGACGCAGGGAAAATGTGCAAACTCCACAAAGACAGTGACCCAAGGTTGGAATTGAACCGGGTCCCTATGCTGTTAGGCAACAGTGTTAACTACTGTAGTGGTCCTTATTAAATGCTATCCTTGTAAACCTGAGGTCATCTAAAGCTAAGCATTCTTTGTCATAACTCACATGAGTTCATCATTTATCATTTCACCTTTATATTTGCTGATCTACAGTGATTCCTGGTTAAGCAGTAATTTGATTTTAAAATTCTCATCCTTGTTTTCAAATTCTTCCAAGTCCTCAATCCTCCCTATTTCTCTGACCTCCTCTGTATAACCCTGAGATATTGATGCCCGTCTTTTTGGGTGTCCCAGATTTTAATTGCTCCACTATTGGTGGCTGTGCTTTTAGCTGCTAAGGCCCTAAGCTCTGGAATTCTGTCCTTAAATGTCTTGGCCTTTCCTCCTCTCTCTTCTTCTTTACGATACTACTGAAAATCAACCTCTTTTATCATGCTTTAATTTTTTATTGCCCTAATATCATTTTATATGGCTGTTTGTCAAGTGTTGTGTTATAACGTTCCTATGAAACACTTTGGGAGGTTTTACTATGTAAGGGCACTATTTAAGTCCAGTGCAGTACAGAGAAATGCTCCACATTTGGAGGTGAATGAAACATTAAATAGAAGTCCGTTCACGTTGATGTGAGTTCATGGCGCTATTTTGAAGAAGAGCAGGGAAGCTATTCATGGTATCTTGGACAATGTTTATCCCCCAGTCAACATCATTAAAAGAACAAATTATCTGATCCTGACCACATTGCTATTTATGGGTATTTCCTTTGTGTAAATTGGCTGCTGCATTTCTACCGTGATTATACTTCATTGGCTGTAAAGCGCATTGAGACACCCAGTCGTCATGAAAGGTGCATATAAATGCAAGGCTTTTTTGAATTGTCATCTAATTGGATTTGATGAGTATTGTTGAGCTTACTAAGTAGAATTTAGAATATTTATCATGTAACTTTAAGGAATAGTTTTATAATGATAGAGACTACAATTCCTCATGGAGATGTCTTGAATTCTTTAGAAAAATGCTGGTGTTTATAATATTGCCTGGCCATTTAGATGTTGAGTAACAAATCTAAATAATACTAAGGCTTGAGGATGCATTTTCACAAAATCAGATTTGTATGTTACTACAAACTGACCTGTTGGAAAATGTGTATTTAAAAAAAAATTTTGAAAAACTTCGAGTCTGAACCTGTTGCAGGTAAAGCTTATTTTCTGGTGTTCAACTGAGGACTTTTGTCTTCAAAGTTAATGAAGTATGGCATATGTTGCTCCTGGAAGCAGAGCATATATTTGACACTTTCCACAAAATGTATTTGGGGTTAGTGATCTTCTTAGCAGTATAATTATTCATTTGTTTGAAAGACAAACGTATGAGGAATTTAGCTTGTGCTTAGGCTTAACAGCTCTATTGGATTTCTGACAGGGGCCAATGAATTGTAGTACCCCCTTTCCGATTTACAAGACATATTCAGTGCTCCTTTGATCATGTGCATTATATTTTCATCTCCAACCTGCAATTAAGCTGCTAGAACTATTTGTAGTTCTAAATTATTTGCTGTAATTTGTTATGCCAATTTATGAAATGAAACAATTCAGCGGGCACCAATATTTGCTATATGTTGTGCAGTGCTGACTTACACAACTGAAGCAGACTTTGAAAATGTACGTGTAACATATATTTGGTATGTACATTTCAGCCTTAAGGTGAGAATTTGGGATATGACGCACCCATTTTTGGGTGTTCTAAATGCTGTTGGAGCTCCAAAAAGACATCTTCCATGTGTATACTTATGGGCCATATGTCATGGGCTGTAACTTCCTAACTCCTCAGCATTGAATTTGGAAGGTACCCCAAAGACGCAATGCGAAAAAGCAGTTACTCAAAAAAAAATTAGAACTTCCGGGTATCAATTGACCCAGACCCAGACTGACAATTCCACCTCCATAGGCCCAGTTCCCCAAAGGACTGCCCCAAAGCTCATGGGACTCCGTTAAACAGACAATTTTTTTTTTCCCCGATACCTCAACTTCTCATGGGAATTCCCCGCCCCCCCGCCAGTCCACCACTCAGTTGCCCCACAGGCTTGACTGGACATCCTACCCTTAGAGCCGCTCCACTTCCAAAGTCCAACTGGAGCCTGACCTCCAAACCTTCCCTCCCATCTACCCATGAGCTGAACACCCCAGCCTTGAAACCCTTATCTTCAAACTGACCCTTCCATCTCTGATTCACCCGACACTCCCTGACCCCCCAACCCAACCAACCCACACTTGAAGACTGACCTTCATTCCCTGACTCCAACACCTCCAGACCTCAGATCCAGCCCAACTGTTCCCTCTCCCCACCTGACTGACACTTCCAACCAACCCCTGCCACCTCAACCTATGACTCCACAAAACCAATCCGAGTTGCAACACCCCGCCGCAAGTCCTCCAAATCCCACTCCGCTCATCCCAGATGTCTGATTATGCCTAGCTCTGACCACCCCCATCCACCCTCCCAACTATGAACTCTGACCACCGCCGACTGCTGACACCACCCCCCAACCCTGATCTCCAACTCCCCTATTCCCTGCTGAAGTCCCATTATACCATCCGCCCCTGACATTCTGTGTGTATGTGGCCTCTGTCTCTTTAATAAAGACAGTACAGCAGATGTGAATCACTCACTTAAGGAAGCATTATAAACTGAGAGTAAATGATCAATCCAGAGGGTGGAGTCCTTTCTCAGGCAGAATCATTGAACAATCATGCAATAAGCATGTAAAGACTGGAACACTGATCCAGGGCAGCCTAGAACAGCAACTTTCCTGTATCCTGTCGATGATAGAATGCCACAATGTAACAGGTTCAATCACCCACATCCACTCCCATGGTTCCAACCCCCTGTCACCCCTCGAGTTTCAATCTCCCATCTACTCCTGAGGAAAGTAAAACAGTCCTCTTTCATCTCGGTTTCTTCATACTTGTTCAAGATGCTGTGGGAAAGACACCAGTTCGGAGTCAGATTTGGAGGTTCGACAAACAGTTTTATTCGGACAAAGCTTTGGGAGAAGCGCCGGCACCTTCTCAACTACACATGGGTAGTTGAGCATCTTTTATACCTTTTGTTAGATAATAGACAGTACGGACATTAGCCATTAGCACATCGTTAAACGTTGAGCAGACAAGTACGGACATCGACAGTTATCATATCGTTGTACATAGAGTAGATATATTTATGCAGTTATGTCCCGATCAATGGCTGATCTTGTTATGTACACTTATGTCCCCCCAAGAATGGCTGAACTCATTATCAATTTCATTGTTTTGGGTCTGCTTTTATCTCATGTTTAAGGTGCCTCAAGGTAACTTAAACACTACAGGTTTTAACTCTTTGTGTACTGTCTGTGCCCAAAGTTAGTGCCTCTTAATATCTTTTCCCAGAGTCCATTTTGTGCCAGGTAACCATTTCATGACCTTTAACTTTGATTTCACTCCAATAAAGACATGGTAGAACCATTTTGGAGCTAATCATCTGGCAGTACTGCCACAGATGCTGCACCCTCATCATTGACCCTAACCACATGGAAAATGATACTGTGCCTTGTTTTTAATCAGTTCAGCCATCCCTCGCTGTAGTTGAACTCCATGTGGTCCAGCTTCTTTGCTAGATACCTCCCTTTTCCTGAAGAATTGAATTGGAGATAGGAGCATTCTCTGCTTGGGCTGCATTGAACTGTGTTAGCAGAGCTTCTTCAAAGTCAGGATAGGCTGGCATTCTCATCATCTTCCTTGCTGGAGAAAATGCCTATTTTTCAAACTGTTCTAGGCTGTTCACTTTGTGCTTCATAATGGTGGAAAAACTTAATGGTGGACTCTCCCACTCTTTCGCATGTCTGCCTTGAGCTTCGCACCTCAGTTTTACACCTGCTGTGTCAACTTCACCTTCCTTTTCACAGGTTTAATATTGTAGGTTTTGTATATCATTTCACAGGGGGATCGCAATGCCAAATGATGCTTACCTAGTACTCCATGATTTTATGTTATTGTATGGCTTAATTCTGCTCTGATTGGTTGGCATCGTCATATGATGAATTTAGTCAGGTTTAGCTAATCTGGAGTGATCAGTGCAGAATTTTGGTTTATCATGGATGTCATTCTGAGATTTGCTATTCTGCCAGTGGGAATGGTTGACTACATTGACATCGGAATTTTGTGTCATCTGAGTTTGATTCACTGCAATTAAGATGGCCACTCAGTACTGGCTAAAAGCAAAATTCTGTGGATGTTGGAATCTGAAACAAAAACAGAAAATGTTGGAAAATCTCAGCAGATCTGACAGCATCTGTGGAGAGAGAATAGAGCCAACGTTTTGAGTCAGGGTGACCCTTTATCAGAGCTCTGCCAAAAGGTCATCCTGACTTCAAACATTGGCATGATATTCTTTGCACAGTTTTGGTTCCCTGCTGATGCATTTATTTGATCAACAGTGTGGTTAGCGCTAGGTGAACGTCAAAATAATTGAAATGAGCAGAGAGCACTAAGTTAGTGTGCTGCTCACGTTGCAATCACCCAGCATATGTAATTGCTCATTTTGGTTCCTCTGCCAACTTTATTAATTAGAACTCTTAATGCACCTAGAATGCATGTCCATCTATACATTTTGTCAGAGGACACTATTCAAGGTCTTTGATCATAGTGTAAGATTCAGTGCTGCAATGATTTTGGTATGAACACTGAGATGTTCAGAATCTATGAGCTGAATTTTAGAAGCCCTTGGGGTCAGGTTGGGAAGCGGGAGTTCTTGTAATATAGCAGTGAGAAGTGTTAGAATGGAAGCCAGGGGATATTGTCAGCAGTGGGAATGGCATTGGCCAATTAATGGCTAATTCCTGACTCCTTGCCAGCATCTTACCCAGCATCAGGATGGGTAAATTGAGGGAGCCTCCAAGCCATTCCCAAGCATGAGGAGAATTGGGTGTGCATTCCTTTATGGCCATACCATGGAAGGACCCTCGATGACACTGACATTTCTCTGCAACTCCACCATTGGCGGGCCCACCCCTCTAATTGCCAGTTTCTGTCAATATGACACTGGCACATTAACAAAATATTGCACCTGCACTTTGCGGGCATCATTAAATGGAGGTGCCCTTTTCTCCCTCTGCCTCAACAGCAGCCACCTCTATTGGTGGTGCTTCTAATCTACCAGCCCTCCGTTTCAGCTGGAATCTCTGATAGCTGGGCCTCTATCCTTAAACTGAGCTATAGTGGTCTTTTAATTGGATGTTTCTGATAAAATCTCACACCCTGCCTCCAGGTCCCACCATCCTCCACAGACAGCTGGGATCTGCTTTCAGCCTCGGGATTATCTTTTTGTAATATCAAGCTCTAAAGTTCACCATGGCAAGTTGTGAAATTGAGTCAATTAATGCCATCTTTAGTTCATTGGTAGCACTTGCCGTTCTGATTAAGATGGTCAGGAGTTCAAGTGGATACTGATCCTTCAGCATTACCGGAATGCAGGCTGTCTTTTGGATGAGACATCAAATGATACCCATCTTTCTTCTCCTGTGGAAATAAAGAAACTCCCATGGCAGAGCAAGAGAATACTCCTTGTGTCCTATCCAAAATTTATTCTTAGTCTTTGGAACTTTCTATATGTCACTTGTCTGCTAGATTTTCACATTACTGTACCTGCAAATGTTATTAGACCAGATGGCTTTCTCTCAACTTGTTGAGAGTGCACTTGTCCATTTTTTTAAAAAAAATTCATGATTTCTGGGAATAGCAAAGGTGTTTGAATCGGATTTAAATGCTGACTCAATTCCATATTTAATAGCACTTACGATTTTGTGTGATTTTGATTAATCTCAAAACCCAGCCACTTGCACAGAGTTAAAATCAGGCCCTATATCTCTGCTCTGGAAGCACTTAGAAAACAACTTGACCTTGCTTGTTCCAAAAGCACTTTTGAAAACCTATTTGTTCCACTGTGTTGGATTCCCCATCTAAAATCCATCATCTTCTCCTCAATATATACCTCTTTTTCTCCAGGCTTTCAGCAGAAAAGTTAACTGAATAAGTTTGAAGCCCACTGCAGACATACCACGTGTGTATAAAACTCATTTCAAGCTTTTAATGGGATATGCATGTCGCCATTGGCATTTCATTAAAATATGAAAACGTTCTGTGTGATTTTAATATTGCTACTACTTGAATTGTGAATAGCATCCAACATCAACGACTATAGATGCTGCTCATCAAAACTAGGTTTGTGTTTGAAGAGAGCAGAATTGTGACCTGTATAACAGTAAATCAAAAGGCATTTGATAAGATTCTTTATTAAAGATTTTTGCGGGAAGTAAAAGCACATGGTTTAGGGGTAACATATTGGCATGGATAGAAGATTGGCTGGTTAACTGGAAATCAAGAGTCAGCATAAATGGGTCATTATCTGATTGTCAGAACGTGAAGAACAGTATGTCACAGGAATCTATACTGGGGCCTCAACTCTTTACAATTTATCAAAATGATTTGAATGAAGGAATCAATGGTATAGTTAAATTTGCGGATGACTCAAAATAGTAGGAAACTAAGTTGTAAGGAGGACGTAAGGAGGCTGCAAAAGTTACGGCAGAGGCCATTCGGTCCAACTTGTTCATGCCAGCTGAGGACACAAAGTTGTTCTTTCTAATCCCACCTTCCTGCACCCAGCCTATAGCCCTGCGGCTTACAGCATTTTAAAAGTGCAGATCTGAGTACTCCTTAAAAGAGTTTAGAGTCTCTGCCTCCACCACAAACTCAGGCAATGAATTGCAGACACCCACTACCCTCTGCAAATAAAGTTCTTCCTCATACCCCTTCTATACCTGCCACTTATTTTGAATCTATGTTCTCTGGTAGTTGAATTCTCTGCCGGGGAAACAATTTTATCCTGTTTATACTGTCTCTTCCCCTCATAATTTTGTACACTTCAGTCAACTCACCAAAATCAATCAAGAGTTTTGAAGAGTAAGAGGCAACTTGATTGAAATGTATAAAATCCTGAGGGGACTTGACAGGATGGATGAGGAAAAGGAAGCTTCTTGTTGTGGCAGAATCTCAGTCTCTGGGCCAAAGTTTAAAAATAAGGGGTTCACCCATCTAAAACAGAGGTGAGGATTTTTTCCCCCTTGGTGGTGTGAGACTTTGAAATTCTTTTCCTTAAAGGATGATTGAAGCCAAGTCTTTGATTCTCAATAAGCAAATAGGTGAAAGGTGATCAGAGGTAGACAGGAATGTGAAGTTCAGGTTTAAAATTAGATAGTCATGAACTTAATGAATGGTAGAAAGGTCTTGAGGGGCCGAGCAACCTACTCTTTTCTTAATTTTTATGTTCTTAAGTCAAGGTATTGGTAGTTTATGATCTTGCTGCTTGTTGCGATGATGATAATGGGAGATAGGGAGATAAGAACATAAGAAATAGGAGCAGGAGTAGGCCATCTAGCCCTTCGAGCCTGCCCCGCCATTCAATAAGATCATGGCTGATCTGTTATGGCTCAGTTCCACTTTCCCGCCCTCTCCCCATAACCCTTAATCCCCTCTCTTATCAAAAACCCATCAACCCGCTTCTTAAAAATATTTAGCGAGGCAGCCTCCACCACTTCAACGGGCAGAGAATTCCAGAGATTCACCACCCTTTGAGTGAAGAAGTTCCTCCTCAACTCCGTTCTAAACCGCCTCCCCTTTATCTTGAGGCTGTGCCCCCTAGTCCTACTGTCTTTTTTGAGCGGGAAGAGTCTCTCCACCTCTATCCTATCCATCCCATTCATCATCTTATACGTCTCAATGAGATCTCCCCTCATTCTTCTAAACTCTAGCGAGTACAAGCCTAGTTTATTCAGCCTCTCCTCATAGCTCAACCCCCTCAACTCCGGTATCAGCCTAGTGAACCTCCTCTGCACTCCCTCCAGGGCCAAAATATCCTTGCGCAGGTGCGGCGCCCAAAACTGCACACAGTACTCCAGCTGCGGCCTTACCAATGCCCTATACAGCTGCAGCAAGACCTCCCTACTTTTATATTCAATCCCCCTCGCTATGAAGGCCAGCATCCCATTCGCCTTCCTGACCACCTGCTGCACCTGCAAGCTGGGTTTTTGCGACTCATGCACAAGGACCCCGAGGTCCCTCTGCACCGTCGCCTGCTGCAGTTTTTCTCCACGTAAGTAATAGTCCTTCCTACCATTCTTCCTACCAAAGTGGACCACCTCACACTTGCCAACATTAAATTCCATTTGCCATTTCCTGGCCCATTCGCCCAGCCTATCTAGATCCTTCTGCAGACTCTCCACACCCTCCGCACAATTTGCCTTTCCCCCAATCTTGGTGTCATCAGCAAATTTCGACACCCTACACTCGGTTCCCTCCTCCAGATCATCTATATAAATGGTAAATAGCTGAGGCCCCAGCACCGACCCCTGGGGCACCCCACTAGTCACCAACCGCCAATCCGAATAGCACCCATTGACCCCCACTCTCTGCCATACTGTTCCTTCTGATTTGATCATCAAAGAACAAATTTCATATACCAAAATAAGCTAAATAAATCATATTAGAACTCTGAATTGCATTGTAGGTATTTTTCATTGCAGAACACTGAAGAGTACATTCAAAACAGGTCCAATGGAAATATGGACAAGCTAACTGATGTGAGGATGACTGAGGGATAGCTGAATCCTAAAATTTCCTATATTACTAATGTGGAATATTTCTCTGAATTGGTGACATCTAGGATCAAGGTGTTACGAATAGTTTTAAAAACTAGAGATTCAAATATTTTACTTTTATAACATATCTACTTTCATAATAATAGAACAATATTTTTGTGCAAGCAAATATGTTTCACATTTTCGATCATGATGACTGAAATGTTTTGTGTGAAATATTCTTACAGATATTCAGGGTATGTACAAAAAGTGATTTGTTCTTGAGTTTTTCTCCTTTGACACTTTGGAGCACTATTTAACGGGGTGATTTCTCACCTACGATGCTAATTTTCTAGCATATTGGGGTGGGAGAATCTCTCAGGCGGGCATGTGTGGGATTCATGCATGAGTTCCCGCTGCAAGCGCATCCTCCAGCGCCTTGATTTCTGGAGCCATCAGATCTGCGTTGGAAACTGCTGGTAAGACCAGGTAAGTAATTTTCATATATTTTCAATCTGTTTTTGGTGTAATTCGTCAGCCCGGGACTGAATTGGACTGAATTGGACTTTCAGGACTAGAGGGCACAGCCTCAAGATAAGGGGGGTGCAGTTTAGAACGGACTTGAGGAGGAACGTCTTCACTCAAAGGGTGGTGAATCTCTGGAATTCTCTGCCCGTTGAAGTGGTGGAGGCTGCCTCGCTAAATATATTTAAGACGCGGGTTGATGGGTTTTTGATAAGAGAGGGGATTAAGGGTTATGGGGAGAGGGCGGGAAAGTGGAACTGAGCCACAACAGATCAGCCATGATCTTATTGAATGGCGGGGCAGGCTCGAAGGGCTAGATGGCCTACTCCTGCTCCTATTTCTTATGAATTACCTGGGCCCGCTAACATTTCCCATCCGGCCAGAGTGCAGTGGGGATTACGCCAGCTCCCCATTTTCAGGGAACTATGGGAACAACCCCGCTGGAGTGAAAGGGGGGCATTTGGACCCCTAAGGGGGTCAGGCAGCCAGGGGGGTGATGCCCTGTGGGCATGGGCGCCCTGGCAGTAAGAAGTCTCACAATTCTAGGTTAAAGTCCAATAAGTTTATTTGATAGTAAACCCACAAGCTTTCGGAACGCATATATGCCCTGATCAGAACTTTCCACTCACTTGACAAAGTAACAGCGTTTCGAAAGCTTGTGGGTTTCCTATCAAATAAACTTGTTGGACTTTAACCTGGTGTTGTGAGACTTCTTACTGTGTTTACCCCAGTCCAAAGCTGGCATCTCCACATCACCCTGGCAGTGCCAGCCTGTGCCCCCTCGTACTGCCTAAGGGCCAAAGTGCCCATGTCCAGGGACACCTTGGCATACTCATTGGGCCTATGAGGTGGAGTCTAGGGGGGCAGGGCCTAGGGGTGATCAGTCGGTGTGGGTGGGTTCCGCTGCCACTCTGCATTTGGGATTGATCAGGGCAGAAGGAAGGCCATTGATTGAGATGGGCTGGTGGATTGCAGGTTCAACCATTGGGGAGCATGGGCTGTCTCCTTGGGGCCTGCACTGCTGGGGCGGGGGTCTGTCTCCTGGGGGTTTGACACTGCCTGGGGGTGGGGGTGTGTCAAAACTGCTGAGGGGGCTGGTGGAACAGTAGGGGGGAGCAGGGCAGAGGGCTGGTAATATGGGCATTGTGGGATTGGGGGGGTGCGAAGGGTCAAGGCTGGCCCGGGAATGGTCGGGTGTGCAGCGATTGGGCCGTGGGGGTGTTGGGCTTGCAGCACTGTAGGGGCCTGTTTGTGTTGTAGTTTTTCTGTGTTCTATGATATTCACACTGGTGGTCTCTGCAGTGCAGAGTGTGGGAGATTCTCATGTATACTTCCACTGAAAAACCAACGTGAATTACTCCAGTTTTCCTGCAAATTTGACTCTTAGAATGTTTTTGGGAGAATTCTGCCCAATATTTCCTGTCGAGGGAATTTTTGAGACCAGGGAATTAGCTCAGAGAAAATCATAGATGCAAATCTATATTTCCAATACATGCCAGTAAATTGGTGCATGCATGGACTTTTCTAATTGCATTGAGACAAGAGATTTTTCTTCCTGTCTTGTTGACGCAACTCCTCGCCTTCGATAGCTAAATAGACCTTTATATTTTTCACTTTCACTTTTAAGTGGTTTTAATATCAAATTATGAAGATGCTTTATTTCATTGCACAGCTGAATAAAAAGTAAGTCCATATTTTTCTACTTCAGGTGTTAATGAGGGGTGAATGGAAGACTACATCTCAATGACTACATTGACTGGAACAGTTAGGAAGTTCTACGACCATTATTGTTTAATCTGATCTAAAGTAAAGTGCTCAGTTATGAAAGTGGCAAAGTGCAGTGCTTGCAGACTATTATAAGCATATTTGTTTTATTGATTATGATAAATTGGATTATATAATCACTGCAAGCACAGCTGGAATGCACTCAGATTCTAAGAAGACTCCAGTCCTTAAATTTAATGTTTCTGTTGTAGTGAAGAATTATGACAAATTCTTCATTAGAAGCTAAGAAATGGGCTGAAATAGATTTCCTGTAATATGATGTGTTTTTACAAACTAAAAGCAAATAGTCCTAAAATATGGTCTCATTCAAATTTAATGAGAATTTTTATTTATTAATTCATGGGGCGCGGACCAGCATTTATTGCCCATCCCTAGTTGCCCTTGTTCAGAGAGCAGTTGAGAGTCAACCACATTACTGTGGTTCTGGAGTCACATGTAGGCCAGACCAGGTAAATGAGGCAGATTTCGTTCTCCAAAGGACATTACTAAACCAGATGGGGTTTTCCGACAAATGACAATGATTTCATGATCTTAATTCCAGACATTTTTATTGAATTCAAACTTTACCATTTGCCATAGTGGGACTCAAACCCAGGTCCCCAGAACATTAGCTGAGTTTCTGGATTAATAATCTAGCAAAAATACCACTAAGATAATGCCTCGCCTTCTTTGCACGTGAATGAACGTTTTTATACATAACGGCAGTGATTTCTTCCCCACTACACTCAGATCAATGTTACACATATTGTTATGAATACATAGAAATGTTCTTGACTCTAGTATGAGCAAATGTATTAAAATTTACAGAGGACAGAGAAGTTACTGGGGGTTAGTGCTTCCTGATTAACTTTAAAAATTACTGCAAGCAATCGCAAGCGAACTTAGACTTAAATTCAGTGTTGTGCAGTGTGAGGTAATAGGTCTTGGAAGAAAGAATAGGATGCATACAACAAATGGTAAAACCTGAAAAAGAGTAGAAGTGCAACATGATTTTTCAAGGTTTAGACGTACAAATTTTTGAAGTTGGAAGATGAGTTGATGAGGCTGGTGTCAAATAAAATATGAGATCCTGAATGCTATAAATGGGAACCAAGAATATAAATTCAAGAGACTATATCAAATTTGCACTTGTCACTTGGTAGTACAGAACTTGAGTATTGCTGAAAGGAGAAACATGTGGCTGAAGCTTTTTGTCTCCCACTTATTAGGATAAAAGTAAAAATGTCAATTTTCAAATGATCATAATTTATTCTACAGGAAGAAAAAGTATTGATTGGTTGACAAATCAATTCTGATTAGTTAAAATATTGTGGAGAAAGCCACAGGGAAACATAGTGCAAGACATAAAACGTCAACAACATATTTGTCCTTTCAGAAATGTTCTGTGCAAATTTTTGATTAGGCCAGTTATACTAGTTTTCAGTTTCAGGTGCCTTACTTCAAGTATGTTAAGACCTTGGAAAGGCCTAAACGTGATTGAGTAAGATAATAATAATGAGGCTTATTTAACAAAACAGCAGAAAAAAGTTGCAGTGTTTTTAGTAAACAGTGAAGATTAAGAGGCATTGTGATAGAGGTATTCAAAATTTGGAATCATAGAGCAGTATGGCATGGGAAAAGGCCCTTCAGCCCAATTGGTCCATGATGCCCTCCCAGCTAGTCCCAAGTGCCCATGTTTTGCCCATATCCCTCTAATCTTTTCCCATCCATGTACTTATCTAAACGCATTTTAAATGTTGTTATTGAACATGCCTCAACCACTTTTTTTGGCAGCTCAATCCATATACACACCGCCCTCTATGTGAAAAAGTTTCCCCTCAGGTCCCCTTTAAAATTCTTCCCCCCTCACCTTAAACCTATGCCCTCTAGTTTTCAATTCCCCTACCCTGGGAAGAAGACTGTGTGTGTTCATCCTATTTATAGCCCTGATGATTTTATACACTTCATTCTCCTATGTTCCAAGGAATAAAACCCTAGTCTGACCATCCACTCCCTATAACTCAGGCCACTAGTCCTAGCAACAATCCTCCTAAATTTTCTTTGCACTCTTTCCAGTTGTGTGATTTGTTTTGATAGTGTAAGGAAAAGCTTGCCATTGATTAGTCAGCTAATTAGGCATCCATCTATCTAGAGAGATGATGGGCTGCACTCAGAATGTATGTCACTTTCGTATTGAGCATCTTCTGTTGCAGTTTGGAGGCCAATTTGTGAGTGACAGACCCTTCCACAGGTGGCACTGATAAATAATATTGGTCCAAGGTTGACCGACGCTTTTTGCACCACAACACCACACATCCCTGCCACAGTAACCTCTGCAAGACGTGCCAGATCAATGACACGGATGCCATCATCTCGCGTGAGAACACCATCTACCAGGTACACAGTACATATCCTTGAGACTCGGCCAGTGTTGTCTACCTGATACACTGCAGGAAAGGATGCCCCAAGGACACTGGGGAGACCATGCAGAAGCTACAACAACAGATGAATGAACATTGCTTGACAATCACCAGGCAGGCGTGTTCTCTTCCTATTGGGGAACACGTCAGCATTCAGCCTCTGATCTCCGGGTAAGCGTTCTCCAAGGCAGCCTTCATAACAACGCAGAATTGCTGAGCAGAAACTGATAGCCAAGTTCCGCACACATGAGGATGGCTTCAGCCAGGATCTTGGATTAATGTCATGCTATCTGCAACCACCACAATTTGCCTGGGCTTGCAAAATCTCACAAACTGGCTGGAGACAATACACACTTCTTTAACCTGTGCTTAATCCTCTCTACACTTACATTGTCTGTAGCTTTAAGACTTGATTACCAATAGACTTGCATTCCAACCATTATTTTGTAAATTGAGCTTGAGTCTATATATGCCCTATTTGTGAACACAACTCCTCGCTCACCTGAAGAAGGGGGCGACACTCCGAAAGCTTGTGCTACCAAATAAACCTGTTGGACTTTAACCTGATGTTGTGAGACGTTTTACTGTGCTTACCCCAGTCCTCATCAAGAGAATAAGTCACAAACGACATCCTGTTTATCTTGACATTCCCTTTCACCGAAAATTGACATACAAAAAAAATCTGAGCAAGAGAGCAACAAAGATTAAAACATTAAACAGCCTCTTGAGCAGACTTGTTGACTCTTCATGGGTGCTCAAACTTTAAGGACCTCAGCTCTTGCCATTATCTTATAACTCTGCATTGATTGTAGAGTACTGTGCACCAGTATGGTACAACTCATCCCATATCAGGCTTGTAGATACCAGCTCAAAATAGCAATGCATATCATCTCAAGTACTTTCCAATCAACTCAACTCCATTGACTCCCAGTCCCGAGCAACATCTTGCCCCCTCACATAAGGACAAAGGTTGCAACAAGAAAGGTCCTGGAGAAGGTTTACATCAAGTCAAGCCTGCTACTACACAATGACCTTACCAATGTACCTGCTGCTCTCCTCCCACCACGCTAGTCTTTATGACTAAGACCACCGTGCCAAGGAAGAACAGCAGAGGCCCTGTGCAGCAGGAACGGAACCAACATGTCATCAACAGAAACCACTCTTTGATCACAGATCCCACAGTCAGCTTCAACCTGCAACTGACTCTCCATCTGGCACATCTCAGCTGTTTCTGCGCTAAGATCGTGCAGCAAATTGCTGGAAACTCTAACTGCAGTGTGGTGTACCACAGTCAGTGACTCACACCATTGAAGACTGCCCCCTAACAAAATTCAACAGAGGGCTCCGAGAATTACATTTAGCAATTATGGAAGCTATTGTCTAAGTTGGTAATCTCGGTACATGCGGAAAAGAAAAACTGCAGGCAACAAGCTGACTGCACTCCCACTAACTGCTGCATTCTATGTATAGTAAGAAGTCTCACAACACCAGGTTAAAGTCCTGATGAGTCACCTGATGAAGGAGCAGTGCTCCAAAAGCTCTTGGTGCCAAATAAACCTGTTGGACTTTAACTTGATATTGTGAGACTTATTACTGTGCCCACCCCAGTCCAACATAATATCTCCATAGCATTCTATGTATGTGAAACAGGAAACATCATTGTTACCATCTATATGATCATGATGTTACCTGTTGTATTTTGCTATTATTAACTTGGAACGTGGGAGAATACTGTCCTGTTGATTTTCTGTGATGTAATGTAGCATAATCTGAACTAATGCTTCAATGTAGAAATGTTACAGCAGTTTTTATACATTCAGCCAACCTATCCAGGCCAGTATTTCCTAATAAACCTTTACCTAGAAACAGATTCATTCCAAATGTTTGTATCTTTTAGAACTAGTCTGCTGTAAAATTTCAGAATATAAACTCTTTCATTACCACTGTATTTGGCAGTTATATATTTCTCAGTTTTAACAAGCCCTTTAAATATGAGCTCTAAAGAATACTTTACTAATGTTCTTTACATGATTTATGATTTTGTTTTGCCCGTAAAATATTTTTGCTGAAAGGTGTGTTTCAGTAAGTGCTTCAGTTTGTCAATTCATTCTACTTGCCAACAGAACTATATGCTAAGCAGAAGTGCTCTGGAAGTTACATAGAAAAGTGTTAACTTTGATTCTTGTTAGTTAAATGGCAAATATATTATAGATGCATTTCTTTTGTATATAGAATTAATTAGCATAGTGAACATAGGAATTTATCAGTGGGTTGATGGAACAGTGATTTATGTTGTGACCGCAGGAAATAACTAGATGTTCATGGAAAATTAAAAATAAAAACTGCATGTTTAGCAGAGAAACATTGAAATTTTTAAATATGTATTTGCTGTAATGAATGCCCACAGTGCCTCATGTATTTTAAACATAGGCTGTTATGTACTTAGTGCAGTGTACAAAATTTCCATGTTTATATGATAAACAATACATGTACTTAACCTGGTATTTTCTACGCCAAATTATTTCAGAACATTTAGCACAATTAATTGCTCTCTGAATTGCAGTTGACGGTATTTTATGAGCAATGGAATATAAGAGAAAAATTAGGAACAGGATTAGGCTAAGTTATTTGAGCTGTTTTGACATTAACTTAGATCTTTGATGATCTGTACCTCAGCTCCCTTTTTTGACTTTCCTCTAAATCATCTGACACTTTTATGAATATTGTTGTCAAATCTTAATTTTAGTGCAACACCATTGTTGTATTTTCCTCTTATGCTTTGTAGCATTAGTCACAAGTCAATTCTGTTCCGCTTTTATGGTTCCATTCTCTATCGTTTTCCAAACTCGTTGATATCAAAAATAGGGGTCGAATTTCTTGTATATTTATGCTCAAAAACGCATGTTATTGGGACATAAAGCAAATATCTGGCTGAAGCAATCAATGTAATTCAGGTACAGGCAAGTCATATACATGGTTGTATCTTGCCTAATTTTCCTTGCTCTTCCGAACCATCTATTAATCTCTCTATCTCAACATATTTTCACTCATTACAATTTCCTTGCTTCTCAAATAAATTTGATATTTGGCCATTGTAGAAATTTTGCTGTTTTCTATGTTGATATCCTTTGCAACGGAAAGGAGAAGTAAATATTTCACAGCCTCTACCTTGAAGTACTAAATAATTTATCCCAGCCAAACAATCTCCTGTAATAATGCTTACACAGCATGTCTTTTGGGCACTGTCAGCAGAATTCTTAAATGACTGTTGCTCAATTATCAGATTACAGTGAGACACTGACTTGCTTTCAACTGTGATTTCTCCAAAGGACCTGGACAATCTAAAGCAGCAAATTTCTTGAAACTAGACACCTGGCTATCATGTTAGCACTTAAGGAACACTTAAAAGTGTTCAGTTTTAGAATAATAAAAATCTACATGACAAAATGGCCATTGGACCAAGAAAGAGCCACCCAACCTAATCCCACTTCCAACTCTTGTAGGTTATGGAATTTGTAAAAACCCTCCTCCATTCTTTTCTAATTTTTCTATTGAACTTGTTGCTAAGTGAAGCAGGCCCTTCTTACCCATTCTTTATCAAATTTTATTATATGCATTCCAATTAAGTTTTTCCTCAGTTTTGCCTGTCCCAGTGAAAACAACCTGAGCAGACAGCTAATATCTTTCAGCCTTGGCAACATCCTTGTAAATCTCCTCTGTGCCCTCTTGTATCATTACATCCTTTCTATAATGCAGTGACCAGAAGTGTAAAATCTGTAGTTAGATTCATGTTGGACAAATGTTTGTATGCATCGGGGTTGGTTCAATTCCAAATGTGTTTCTATTATGCTTAGAGAGGGCTACAGTGTGAAGAGTAAATAGAGCAAGTGCATGAGTAAAGGTTACAAAGAACGACACAAAGAAAATTCATCAAAAATGAGTGCATCTTCTAAAGTTATCTCAGTTTTGTGGTGTATGAATCTTTATGAACTCAGAAATAGGGAAAATAAACTTTATGATTGTTTTTGGTGTCCAAATGCTTAAGTGATTTAACTGCGAATGTTTAAGCACTATGGTTTGTGACAGTTGATGCTTATGGTACTTGTACAGTTTGATAACCAAAATTATTGTTTGCACTTAAAACCAATGTCAAATATTCACTAAATGATTACTTTTAAGTGTAATTGATATCACATAATAGCTAAATCATTACTTTGAGTGCAATGGATGATAAATGATAGCTAAATGATTGCTTTTGAGTGTCACCAATATCAATTGAGTTCACATGAATGTTGTTCAATGCAAACGATATCAGACTTCTGAGATAGGGGCAGGTTTCCATTCTGGTTGTAATAGGTCCTTCTCCTTTCTTAGTTTATTCACTTGCTCTTTTTGTATTTATAATTCATCCTCGGATTTTCTTTGGGTATTTTTCCAAATATTTTTTCATACCCTCTATTTGCTTTCAAAATATCCATGTAGCTTCACCCCTACATATAATATACTCCTCTAGACCCTCTGCAGTATTTAATTTTTGGCACCTGGCAAAGGTTTTAGGCTTGTGAATCTCAGGATTCCAAATGTATGGATAAATATGAGTGCTGATATTTGCTGAGGTTAAGTTTGCTAAGATTTTCGTGCTGAATTTTACTCACCAAGGCTCAAAACAACTGCAACAAGACTTTCCTCCTTTTATTCAAATCCCCTTGCAATAAATAGCACTGTACAATTTGCCTTCCTTATTTGCATTTTAACTTTGTGACTTATGAACAAGACACTCATGTCCCTTTGAGCATCACTTCCCATTCTTTCACCATTTAAAAAATACACTGCATTTCTGGTTATCCTCCTCAACTGGATAATTTCTTGTCCATTCCTGTCCATTCACTTAATCTATCTAAATCCCCTTGAAAGTTTCTGAGAACTCGCATTCTGGTTGTGTGTCATAAACAAATTTGGAAATATTACTGTTATGAAAGCTATACTTACCCTATTGTGCTTTGAAGTTGGAAACTTCAACTTCTAACAGATCTTGGACTTTTTAAGTATGCGCAAGCTGGGAACGGGATGCACAGTTCTGCAATTCATAAGTTCTCTGTGCCCAGAAAAGGCTCAGCGTCTATGCGCTTACGGTAAGTGAAATAAAGATATGAGAATCTGGGTAAGGTGATGGGAAGTGGAGTGCCTTGAAAAATTTGGGTCCCAGGCAGGGCAGGAAGAGGAGACTGAGAAGTCCAAAAAAGGAGAAAGAGGACTGGGAGAAATCTCCCAAAAAAAGCCCCAAGTAGAAGACAGGTGAACAGAAGCAGCATCCAATTTAAGTTGAGGAAAAAGAGAGGGGCAAAGAAACAAGCTCCAAATAAGAAAAGGGCTGCTGGCCTTTGGTACAAGGGTACCACTGTAGGGCAGTAGTGTACTGCATGGCGCAGCCAAAGATCTGAAGTTTGTGTAATTTGGTGTTTGAGCGCATACTTGGACATTCAGGTGAACAAAACTGCAGGTGACAAAACTGAAACCCTGAAAGATAGACTATTGTTGGTGATGTCCAAGTTTACTAATTGAAGAGGGCTCACAAATAATCTTAAATATCTGAGAAGACAGATCAAGTTTGGTGACTATATGCTGTAAGTCATTGGAGGAGCAGTGTTCTGCCCACTGTGCCGAAGAGCTGAATTTTGTTTATAATTTGGTGCTTTGGTGAGTACTCAGAAACGTAAAGGAACAGAACCTCACTAGACAAGATTGAAACACTGCAAGGTGGGCTTTTGTTGAAGCTGTCTGAGTTGGAGTGACTGTTGGGGAGAATTCCAAGGTGAGATCTTCAAAGGTGAAGATTTTAACCCCTTGTGAAAGACATGGATTTTAGTGAGATCGATTGACCCAGTTTTACCAGTATTTGGATGAGTTGTTGAGAAACCTGTGGAATCTGTTTTAGTTGCATCTGTCATTTGTTGTGCAGTGTGGTGTGTTCAACCACAGTTTTCCTGTTGATTCATACGTAACCCATATTAGCTTTGAATATTATATTGTAAATTGCTTTGTTGCTCTGACCTTGTATAGTAAAGCTCATTTTTATTTGCTCAAAACACTTGGAATCTTGTGACTCTTTTTGCTAAGCAATTGTATTGAATCTAAGAGTTTGTCTACTTTAAACAAAACTTCAGTGGTCCCAGGCCAAATCTTACCGAAGACGTGGGGGTCTGGCCAAGGTTCATAACATAAATTGGAGGAAGATCTCGTTGGATTCCAAATGCATGGATAAATATAAGTGCTGATATTTGCTGAGGTTAAGTTTGATAGGATTTCCATGTTGAATTTTGCTACACCAATTGAAAATCAGAATTGCTTTGTTAATTGCTGTAACTTCTCTGAAGAGGGAAGATTTATTTTTGAATTATTTCAAACAACTAACCTAGGCTAGGTTAATTGCATAAATGTTGAATTAGAGTTAAAAGCAGGAGCTATGAAAGCAGATGTAACTGAGGTAATAGTACGGCATCTCGCATTGGAACTCAGTTGCAGATAAAGCAACTTAAGATGGAAAAATAATGAAAGAGCTCGAACTGCAGAGAGAAAAGTCACTGAGGGAGGAAAGATGTAAGAAAAAAGATCGAAAGCTCCCAAGAGAGAAAGAAATTAGATAGCTGAACTGGCTAGAGAAAATATTAGGATTACTGGATGAAAGGGAGTGGAGTAGTTCAGGTGAGGAAATGAGTCCTATTCCGAGCTTTGATATTATAAAGAGCCTTTGCTTATTGTGTAAATTCATGGAATATGGAGTTGAGATATTTTATCTCATTTGAAAATGTTGCTGCAAAGCTAAAATAGCCAAAGGACACAAGGACTCTCATTTTCTAAAATGTTTTGGTTGATCAGGCTATGACTATGTATTCTTGCCTTTCAGAAGAAAGATTTTCCGATTATGAAGTAGTTAAACTGCTGTACTTACTGCTTACGGGTTGGTCTCTGCAGCATATCAATTGGAATTTTGATCTTCAAAGAAAAGATTGAGTGAGACATTTATAGTATTTTCCAGGGAGAAAGAAATGATGTGTTTTCAATCACAGAACTCAGAACAAACATTTGGAATTTAAGGGTGCAAACTCTGGAAGAATTTCAAAATAGTACTATGGGTCATACCTGGAATACCATAAGTTTTCTAGGATAGGAGAGGCAGTAGTTTTGGCTGATGGATATGATAAATCATAGAGGCAACTCGTGGGCAGTAGATCTCCAGTTTTAAATCCTTGGGGAAACTGGGGCAATAGAAAACAGTCTAACTTTATGCAGAAGGCAGAAGCTTTTTCCAGTCAATAAAAATGATGACGTCGAGAATAAAAAGGATGCAAAGAAACTGGTATTTTTTTTGTCATAAGGTAGGGCAGCTCAAAGCCAGTTGTTGGAAATCTAATGATAAACTGGTCACAGTCCTATAAATGTTTAAAGAGGCTTATAAAAAAAAAGTGATAAACTCATAGCAATAGTACAAGTGAAATACATTCCCTCAGACCTAGAAAGGAGGATATGACTCAGGGTAGTCCAGATAATTCTCCCTTGAAGTGAATCATGCCAATGCAGGTTTTAGAAGTTTTATCTCAAAGGGAGAAATGTTTGCTCATGCTTGTGTCAAATAAAGTAAACAAATCAATATTTTGAGAAACATTCGGGCAGATAAGTCACTGATGGTGGTTGATGATGCATTTTGTATTCCAGATAGTTTGATGAAGTGAACTTGTTCCCTTGTATAAAGTCAGTTTACAGTTTGACTGAGTAAATGGAATTGTTACTGTGGAAATTGTTCCCAGTTTATCTATTGAAGGGGTAAATTTTTTTCTGGACACTGATTTGGCTATCATAGATAGTTATCACCATGTTACTGTGATGCAGCCAGTGTTCGATTCTGCTAATCTTGTCAAACTCCTAAAACTTATTGTGGCCACACATGAGAAGCATATTGCCAATAATGAGCAATTGAAGGAAAATCTGATTAGTGTTGAGGACCAACTTTCACACACAAGAAATGAATTTGCTAATGAAAAACAAGATCTAGTGAGAGCATTTGAGTGTTGGTGGTAGGAAGTAGAACACTTGAATGAGAACTTGAAATGTCTGAATGATAAACTTGTAGAAGCAAATTCAACAAAGGTAGATGTTAAGGTAAAACTTGTTGAACTTCAAGCATCAGAAGTCCCTAAGTATCAGCAGAAATGCCTTGACCAGGAGAAGATGTTGGTGATGAATCAGAACAGTTTGTTGAAAGCAGAATTAAAAATCAAGACTGATGAACTGTTGGAACTGCATTTTGAAAAGGGCAGTTGATCTCTGATACGATCTGGAGAACATGGAAGATGAAACATTGATATGTGAGAGCAGATCCAGACATTAAAAGCACATGAGGAAAATTAAAAGAGAAAGATTGAGGAGCTCATGAGTGAATTGAAAAGTGGTCAGTAACCATATTTTAAAAGTACCCGAATGTCCATGCAAAGTTGTTAAACTTGTATAAAGGTTTTGCAGCTAACTGAAAAACTTAAAAACGAATTGGAAAATAAGAGAAGAAACAAGTATATAAATAAAATTATAAAAAAAAGTGGAAATGATAATTCAAATTTGGCAACATCAATAGGAAGCGTGTGAATATGTTCTGAAGGCTCTGGCACAAATTGTGAATAAAGTAAAATTGACTTGAGTACAGATAGCAAAACTCCCTTCATGCAAACATATTAATCAGTTGTTGATCAAAATAATGAAAAGAGAAAGTCTGTTACGAAGGCAGTATTGAGGAAGATAATTTTGAAGCTCATTGTCAGCAGACACACCCAGTTCCCTTGGCAAACTTAAAGACCTTTTGGAGGCATGTTTCCATTAACAGAAAGAACGAAGAAAACCCCCTCATATTCTTCCGTATTAAAGTTGCAATACCTATGCAGAAGTCACTTGTTGCATATAGTGTGACAAATATGCATCCATATGTGAAGAGGGGAAGGCAGCTAGAGTATTGGTTTGCAGTCACACCAGCAAAATTGAAATTCAGAGTTCAAAGCAGAGTTCAAGCTGGCTAAGATGTTTCTAAAGAAAATTTTAATTTATCTTCAATACCTTTGGTTGATCATGCAGGGATTGTAGCCAAAAATCATGTAATTATTGGTATTATATTTAAAGTTTAAAGAAAGGGTGCAGGACAAAAGGCAGATTCTGAGTAAGATAGTTATTTGATGTTTAAATCCTCCTATTCCTACTTATTACGTGTATTGACCTTTGCTTTGGTTAAACTTTCATAACTATAATACAGCAAGTATAATTGTAGAACAAAATGAAAAATTTATCTGTACTGAAGCGTTCTTTCTTCCAAGGGAATGTAAGCTCTACTTACTCTGATGAATTCAGAGGTTGGGAACTCCTAACAGACCTTGGACTTTGTGTATTTGTGTGCCGGGAGTGGGCTATGCATGCACAGTGCTACAATTTATAAGTACTTTGGGCTCAGGACAGGCCAGCACAATTGAATATAAAGAGAGGGGGAAATTGTGTCTCAGGCAAGGGTCTGAGGAGATCCCCAAGAGAAGTGAAAGGATGGGGAGACGTCCCAAAACAAAGTCACGGATGAGGGATAGAGACAAGGGGAAAAAACAGGCCCCAGTTAAGTTAAGGAAAAGGAGAGGAACAGAAAAATGAGTTCTGAACAGGAAAGCACTGTGGGTCAGTAGGGTTAGAGTATCCCTTTGGAGCAATAACATTCTGCTTAGTGTGACAAAAGATCAGATGCTGAGTCTGTAATTTGCTGTTTGAATGCATTCTTGGGAATCCAAGGGAACAGAATCTCAAGAGGTGCAATTGAAACTCTGTTAGGTTGGCTGTTGGTGATGCCATCTGTGTCTGGCAATTGAAGCGGGTTCAAGAGAATCCCTGAAGAACCAAGAAGGCAACTGAAGACTAGTGACACTGTGATATGAGCGACTGGGGCAAAGTTACCCCTTTGGAATATTTGTGTTCTGCTTGATGTGGCTGAGGAGATGAAATTGTGCTTGTGAGTTGGTGCTTGAAGGAGTACTCTGGGATCCAGAGGAACAGAATCTTGTGAGACAAGATTGAAAATGATCCACCTTGCAGGATTTCAAAGTCATCTAAGTTGGAGCGACTGTCGGAGAGAATTCCAAGGAAGATCTTCAAAGGTGAAGACTGGAATTCCTTGTGAGGCAGAGAGTTTCAGTGATATTGGCTGCTACTGATGTCTGAGTGGAACTGTTGAGTAATTCGTGGAATTTGTTTTAGTCGCATCTGTCATCTATTGTGCAATGTATGTTCACACATATTTGGCTTGTTAATTCATATGTACCTTATATTTGCCTTATCATAGATCTTGGGGGGGGGCAGGGGGGGAGGTCAGTGGTGTGGTGGCAATGGAACCTGGTGGAGGGATGGGGGTGGTCGGTGGTGGTGGTTGGGAAAGGATCATAAATTTCAGATGGTTCCCACATCCAGATCATCGCAGGCCCAGGCCCTGCTCCTTGCCATACCTCACTATTCTCAGCCCGCTAGTCTGTGTTTCTGCTCTTTAGCTAATCAATGCCATTATATTATTCCTAATCTCACGTGGTCTAAATTTATTAACTAACCTCTTGTGTGTGACTTTATCCAATGCCCTCTGAAAATCCAAACACACCACATCAGCTGGTTCTGTCTAATATATTCTATTGGTTATATCCTCAGAAGGCTCTAACAGGGTTGTCAAAAATTTGTCTTCCTTTCAGAAATTAATGTTCACTCTGCCCAATTCCACCCCCCCATACTATACTATTGATCTCAGCTTGTTGACATGCAAACTGTTAGTTCATGTCTCACCTTCCGGGGAATTGGGCGCAGTTCCCCAGGAATCATGAACCGTGCATTCACCTGCGTTATCATTTTCTGTAATCTCTCTTTGGTGTTACAGCCTGTCAGTGATATCCTTGACCCTGGACTAGGAAGGTTGTACCATCCTGGGATCACAGCTATACTCACACAAATGCCAATCTATTCCCCTATGTGTTAAATCCCTTATCACTGTTGTGTCCTGATGATACTTTCTGCACATAATTATCTTGAGCACACCAAATGTCCTGTAGTTCTCACATGACAAGCTTACCAGCAGTAAGATTAAAAACTTCTCCCTGATTAGGACAAAAAAAAGCTTGTTGTCTCAAGAAAAGGTCTCAAGGCCTGAATGGTTAAATGATAACTGTTTATTTACTACATATATATGGGGAGCGTTCAATTAATGTGATGGTTGTGTTTCTGAAAATTACCACTTTCAGTGAAACCCCTTTATGTGAAGCATGGTTTCCCATGGGAATCAATGTTGAAGTCAGACTTAGGTTCCTGAGGACAAATTTTGCCTGAAAAATCAATATACAAAATTGAAACTCTGTATAATACATGTGCAATGCTGTGCATTCCTATCTGAAATAAATTGCAAAATAGAAGAGAAATCACTGAATATGACAGACATACTGTATTAATATAAGTTAGACAACTAGTGTCTCGTAAGCAGTCACCCCGGCTGGGGGTGAATTGCTTTTGCTCCAGTTATGGGTTCTGGAATTGCTGATACAATAAGTGCAATGAATAATCTGCAGACTCTACCACATGTGGGCAAGTGTTTTATTTTGTTTGTACATTCCCAACTGAACTCCCATTCTGGTTGGTCACCGTAAGTTGCTGGTGATGTTTGACATACTCAGAAATGCTTGAGGGCATGCCTAAAGCATTTCAGCAGAGGTGGCTTTGAATGATTTAGAGCATCAGAGTTGCGATTTAGAGCCTTAATGTTGGCCATTTTGGCTCAGGGGAAGACCTTGCTGTTGCACCACCTTTCTTGCCACTGGATTTTGAGGATCTTTTGAAAACATTGCTTCTTTTGAATTGAAAGTTGTGTGCAACAACCAGATCTTGGTGGAGTTAATGGCATAAAGGGCCAGGATCCCCAACACACTAGAAAAGTGTATCCAAGGTCTGTTAGACAGCTTACTTTTACTTTTTCTGGTAGACCTTTAAACAGCTCATGGAATCATTGAATGCTCTGTTCTCTCCGGCACTGTGTTCTTTGTTCAGGTCGTTCTCTGTTAAAATTTTCATCCCTTTGTCCATGAGTTAGAAAAATCTTGACAGTTGTTCCTTTGATAAAACTCAAATGGGTGGTGTTTCAGCACTGTCATCCTCTTCAGCTTGTTGACTTTAGCTGCATTAAGTCCTCAATAGACAATTATACTGCATAGGATGCAAGCAATTTCAGCATATCAGCCTCATTCACTTCATCAAAGCTAGCCTCCTTTACCAAAGTCATGATTTCATGTGAAACCTCAGGAAGAATGTCATGAGATTCTTGGCCACCAGCACACTCAGACCACAGCCTCCGTTACATACCATTCAGATACAATGATGTGACTTCCTCCCAAGAATCAGCAAGGTCGTAGCCATGCCAAAATTCCCTGGCTGATGATGTGTTCTCACCATCAGTTTCCTTGATGAGTTGAGAGAAGGTACAGTGGAGACAGTAGACCTTGAATGTTGCTATTGCTCCCTAATCTATGGACAGGTATCATTGCAGACCTGTTGGGTAGCAGGAAAATCACCTTCACGTTTTCAGAGATTTCATCGAGGCTGATAAGATGATCCAGGTAATTATCCTATAGGAGCAAAATCTGAAGGCAAGATTTTCTCTCACACAATATGCCCTCTAGGTAGGGATGGCAAATGGAGAGAACCATTCCTGAAAGAATGCCTCCATCATCCAGGCTTTCTTATTCGTGTGCCAGATGGCACACAGATGCTTCTCAAAGTAACCTCTAAATGTCTCACACTGACATACTAACTTAACTTAAAATCTCTTTCAGTGCTCCCAGCAAGGAGAACAGTTAGTCAGTTTTTGGCAGCTTTGAATCCTGGTGCTGCCTTCTCTTGCAAAATATGTGTTTGCTGATGTATCATTTCCAGAAAGGTTCTGTTTCATTAACATTGAAAATCTCTTTTGCTGAGTAGCCACCTCCTTCAGTGACTCTCTTCACATAGCAGGGATATCAACAGCTGTTTATGTATCAGCAGTAGCTGCCTTGCTAGACTCTCTAATGATGTGTAGACAGGCATGCTTCTTGAAATGGTTGAACCATCCTTTTTGGCTGTGAACTCCTACCTGCTCATTCTGTAAGGCTTTGTACAGGCTTTTGGCTTTTTCTTGGATCCCAAAAACTGAGGCACCTGTCACTGATTTTGGCCTTAATCCAAACAGCCAAGAGTCTTTCCATGCTTGTCATAATGCTGCTTCTAGACTGACTCAGCCTGCCAGCACTTAAAGGTGTAAGACTTTGTCAGTGTTACCATAAATTGTTCCCATTATTGTATTTGATAGCCAAGCTCACTCGCAACATTAGCTGTGCATTCTCCTGCCTCAAGCCATTTTCAAACATCTAATTTCAAGCTAGGGTGAGGTTTTTCCTTATTTCTTGCAGCAGCAGGCTTACTGCTACCTGTTGCAGGGCAGCTCTGGCTAATGGTCAGGTGGGATCACAAGTCTCAAATACTGTACAGTAAGTGAGTTTAAGATTGGTGCCTTGCCTTGCAGGTTTCTTTATTGCAGAAACTGTTTTGAAACACCAAGTTTACACCAGGTTCCTCCAAAGTGCTGTACAGTACAATGCATACTGTACTAGCAGCAAAGGAACTTGGAAAACAAAGTTTATGGTGCAGTGTCTGTACTGTAAGATACAGTCCAGTGGAGAATTCTTCCAAAACTATGAGGGTACATTAAAAAGTTTAAAATTAAAATTTAGTTCAGTGCAGTGGGTTACCTGAAAATACAGCAAAATAATGCTCCTCAAATGAAGAGAAAGGATAAAATTGCAACGATCGCAAGCTAGGCTTCACACACATTTTCTGGAGCTGGCTGTGCAAGCACCCCAATGTGATGGTGTCATCACGTTGAGGTGTGAGGATGTAAGCACCCCGTTCATAACTATTAAAACAGGGATTACTCCACTTTAAGTGGAACCTTGGCACAAAAAAAAGCACTTTAAAGCAAAACCACTTTAAAAAGGGTCACAATAGTAATATTACCCCAGTCCCACATTTACTTTTAAAGTCCCAAACATCCTGGTACTACACTACACCCTCAAGTCTTTACCCAAATTTGTTTACAACAATATTAGCATGCAACCTCTACCAAGCCCCACCCCCAAGTCCCTGACTTTAAGTAATCACTCTGGAGGCTTTACAAGTTCCAGATCTTTTTTTTTCAAGATTTGAGTAGTTACAACCTCTTTGGACTGACTTTGTTAGACTGGAGTTGAAATAGTAATACTTGGTGTTGCAGTTATTTGGGTTTGACATCTAGTTCACTCAAATGTATGGTAAGAGATTTACCATAAGGCATGAGGAGATGACTTCTGAGGTATCTATGAAGTAAGACTGTCATTGATTTTCATCCATCAGGACAATGACATGTTCTCTGTCAAGATCCCTGTTTCGAACCTAGCCACCGCTGTTCAGCCTAGAAAGTTTTCTAGTACAGTACCTTTTATTGCAAATGGAAGCTTGTCACCGTTGATGGGACTGTTCCTGGTCCTGAATTTAATGCCTGTCTGCCAATCCTGGGATTAGTTTCTTCAGTAGCATAGGAAGTTGAATACAAATTTTTCTGTCCATCAGCAGCTTCAGTGGGGCTAATCTGCATTGTAGTGGGGTATATCAAAAGTTGTCACTTTTCTTCAAGAGCATTTTAACAATGTGGATGCCCCTTTCTATCTTACTGTATCATTGCAGAGTCCTTTGGGAGCTTGAGAGGTGTTGGAATCTGTAATTCCTGGCAAAACAAATATTTAAGTATTCACTAGCGAATTGCAACTTTGCAATGATCCTTCTTTCTCTTTCTGCTCTTATCAGAGTTTGTTGAGTTTCCGTCACAATTACAGAGCCATTTTAAACTTACACATTTTTGTAGAACATCTTTTGAACAAATTGTTTTAGTTTCCTAAGCTTTGGGAATCGAATTGAAGCCAATCTTTTGCTGTGACTTCTCTTTTTTTTCTGTTAGCACTTAATCGCCATGTGTTATAACACCAACTCTGGATCCAGGTTGCAGAGTTCTTCAAGCCACCCTCATTGAAACAATTGATCTGCTAATTATTGCACTGAATTTAAAAGCTTAATTCAGCCTTACTTATGGTCTGGCTAGATCCTTTGACTGCTTTTGTTGAGTCTTGCAACACTTCCATGTGCTCTGGTGGAGTCCTCTTACACTGCGCGGTCGACCTTTCTTCTGCCTTCAGCCTCCATGCCTGTAATGGTGCTTCTTAGCTGATCTCTAGGTCTTCAAGTTGGGCGCTCATATCACAAGTCAGTCTGCAGTTTTTTTATTACTTCATTTTTGAGAATTTTGGCATCTTTCACCAGCTGCCACCATGTTGAAAGCTTGTATATTGTCTCATGAAGAAATCTAAAGGCTTGTATGGTTGAGCAGTAGCTGTTTATTGATAACACATAGCTGCATACATATGTAATAGAATCCAGGCTGATTGAATGCTATTCTAATGCAGTCTCACTACTATACTACTCCCATGTGACTCTCTACATCATAATATGTGTAGTACTATTTCCAAGTGCCACATTAAGTTTTGCAAGCCTGAACATTCTACACTCACCAGTTTGCAGTTTTATTTCTAATTAGTGATCAACTGGAATATTCCCAGTGGTATCAACTGAAATCTGAGCCTGGGTCTTCGGGGTATCAACTGCTGTTTTGTTATCTCAGCCTGATGACTGTTGTTATATTGTGAACCTTGACAATATGTGGTGGACATCTAATCAACTGTATGGCATTAAGATGCATCTGGCTTCATTTTTCCATGATATTTGCACATGCAGATATTCTAGTAGGTTGAGACCATAAACAGAATTTCTGGCTGCCTTGTTTATGCAGACTATATACCATTGATGGAGAATGAATAGCTGTGAATCATAGAGCAAATATTTTTGTACAGTACCAAGGCACTTACTTGTGAATAAAAGAACATGAAATCATACTGCATACGCTAAAAACAACAGAGAAATTAATATTAAGTCAACAGAGAAAATGACCAGTATGAAGAGTACAAAATTCTCTAATAATCCCAATTGAAATATGAAAGTACATTCACATGGACATGAAGCAAGTTAACATATGTGATGGGACCAAATAGGATATGAATACAGAATGTGCATTCAGATCAGGAAAGAAATTTGATGTTAATCTCTATGCTACAGATTTTTTGTGTTGTTAGATGAGGAAGACAATGATTTTGTTTCAGGGATGCTGTGATGCTAATGCTCAGAAAATTGAGACACAAAGCACATTCATTATTGCCTGAAGCATGCTAAAAGATAGAAATGAAAAGGGAATTATTTTCTTCTTCTTTTGAAATTGTATGACAACCAGAACAAAGTAGCATGATAATAAGGAGATTTGATGGTACTGGCCAGATAGAGAATCTGAGAATATTTCAGTGTCACATTGAAAAAGTGTCTTGCTGATAATCATTTGAAAGGAATCTAACGCTTAACGTGTGTTGCAGATAATCAGTTCTCTGCCTTTACTAACTCTAATACCTAATGTCTAGTATGTCGGTCTCTGAAATAATGCAATAGCCTTAACTAATCAGAAAATTGTAGCTGTGATTAATGGTCAACTGGTTTTGCATTGAAGGACGAAGTTACAATTAAGATCCAAAGTTGTTTTACACAATTATAAATGTAACTTTTGTTCCATAACAGATAGGAAACACTTCTCTGAATTCTCCACGTACACAAAGATAAATGAGGAAGAACAGTTTGCCCATCTTGCCCATTCTTTTATAGAAACATATGGATTCCCCAGCAGAGTAACTAATAATTGCAAAATTTGAGTTTATTCCTCCATTTTCACCTCTATAAGACTATTCAGTTTTTTGCATGTTTGATCAGCTTATTCTTACCAGAACTATCATGGTTTACTTTGACATAGTGTTCCAGATAGGTTATTATTTATCATTTAGCTCTCTTCCGTTTATGCTTCAGTTGAATGTTTTTGTATTTTTCAGCCTTAATGCTTTTTTCAGAAACTAATCATCTGCCACATTATTTTCCACTGCATCTTTGTACGCTGCTTGTTTCTTTAGTGCCCTGGTGAACAAAACTGAACTTGGAATTCAATGTATGGACTGATTCAAGCACTGTACAAATTCAACATGATAGTCTTAGACTGGCGAATAAAGCTGAGTGGTGGACTGAACATAGTAAGCGTTGAATCTACTGGCAGTCACAGGTCACATGCTTCTCCACTAGCTGATTCAGCATTCTCCGTGTTGAATTTCATCAACCACAGTTATTTTTGTAAATTTTGACCATGACCCACTACTTTCCCACTTTAGTGTCGTGCTGCAGAAGTTCCATACTGAAATTCCTCTAATTTCCCATTTTTGAGGAAATTTAGTGATGTGGTAATCCTTATTTCTATTTTCTGTAGGTAAAAGCTTCCATTCTATTTTGCGGTCATCTGTTCTTCTCACTAATACAGCCAAATTAACCAACACTTCGATTACTCACGTTCTTTATTTTCCTGAAATGAGAGGGTTCAAGATAAATTTGATAAGGTTTATATTTCACTGGATAAAAGGCAGATGATTGAAACAGAAATTAGTTCTTAATCTGCAAACTATTCCATAAATGTATAGTAGGCTTAAAACAACAGTATTACAGGCACATGAAATTGCAATGGGATTTACCAGTAATTTTAAGCCTCCTTGTTGTATTGAAATATGTTTCCCCGTGTTTTAGTCTGATAACTGATTATCTAAATTGGGTACAAAATGAGAATTTAAAAGCCACTTGTAGCCACAAACTGATTTCACTACATGTGTTGTGAAGTTTGTTGAAATCCACCTGGTAACAGGGTTGAGAGGAAGTCTCGATGCACGTTACGCAAATTTTTAAACATTGTGAATGAAGATGACAGAATTCTATTTAAAATTAGGCTGGCAGTTCTGACTTTCCATCCAGCCTTGGCAACAAAGGAGCAAATGAAGCATGGTTCTCAGAGTATTCTTGAATCAAATTTGCACTTAGATGCAGGTAGATTTTGGTTAGCGCATAGCTCATAAAGACATAAGGAGGATGGAAATTGCATATGAATGTTTTCTTCTTATACAAGTATGGTCTGTTACAACCTTGAAATCTTGTTAATTTCAGGAAGGTAGATGATATGATATGTCAATGTATCATATTGTTACTAACTTTTTAGATCAATGTTTATTACATTTCTTTAGTATTTTGTAACTGCAGTGGGGCTGAATATTCTTATCAAAGCCTGCTGATAGACCATGTGAAGAATAAGAGGGATTCCAAAATATTAAAAAGATTTGACAGACCAAGATATTCTATTCATTGTCCTGCGAATGTTAACAAAAGTTCTATCAAGATGCTAGGACCAGTAAAGACCATAATCACACATGATGACCAGTGGGCTTGTTAGATTTATTTCGAACTACTAAGAGCTAAAATAGTTTATTTTCATGTGTTTGAATGAGAAGAAGGAATAATACATGTCAATATTCAGATAATCAATTAAAATAGTTTGAATAACCATGTGTTGTGCTTCATCCAAACATGAGTGGTTTTATGTTTCTATGGGCATGTCTACTTCTGGAGGAAGGCCACAACCATCAAGTGGCTTGAGTTGGAATCTCCACTTCTCAGCAACAGGAACTTCTCCCTCAGAGAGCTGCTAATCAAACAGGCTATGAGCTTTCCAGTACATGCAGCATTTGCAAGATTTATTTGTGGTTCATAATTCCATTTATTGGAAATAATTATCTCCAGTTACTTCAACTTGTGAAATCTCTGGTCTATGCTCAGTACCCTGTCAGTTTGAAAATAATGGTATTATACTGTGGCAAATCCAATAAGTAGATTACTGCAAGTAAAGATAATTCTTAATCTGCTGGTCATGGGGCTCAGCAAAGAGAATCATCAAAAAAATACGTCTTCTGGATCGTTGGGGAATGTTTTGGCTTATGGGAACTTTTGTGATTTGCGAGAGAAAACTGTTCAACAAATGCATTGCAAAATCTAATCTATTGAATGGGGTGGGATATTCGACTCTGGCATGGCACATCCTCCGTGGCAGATGTGATGAGCCAGGCAAACGTCCAGTAATTTGGGTGGGACTGGAACATCCTACCGAAGAATCTATTTGAGTGGATTGTGATGAGTCTTGAAAGGGGAATTATGGAAAATAACAATGAGGTTTTGGAGTAGTACTGAAGAAATGGCTGCCATACATGTGGCTTGAGTCTATTAACTGGCGATAAGCTTTTACTGTTTTAATGAATTATTGGTATTGTAAAGTAAATTTTAATTATGTCAGACAACCAGAAGCTGTTTAAGTGAAATGTCATGCGACGGAATCACTCAGAAATGCTGCAATTATGATTGTTGTAAATATACTCAAATGCATTACTTGAATTATAAAAATAGCAACTTTTACACATTTAAAATAGAAAGTGTACCTGCAAAATTTCAAAATTGAAATTTAACCATTAGCTGATATTAGAGGCTGCAAAATCCCCAATTACAGAAATATGCTGCAACAAAATTAACGATTTCTTTATTCTTGAAAAAGATGAATAATACAGATTATAGTGATGAACCATAGATTTAATTGCGCTGCAATAGCTATTTTATCCAAGACATCAATCTTATTTGGCTGCCAGAATCTCATAAGTAGTCAGCTCTTCATTTTACCAGGAGCCTTTAATATGTTTGTTTCTGTTATTCATGGCATCAAGAATGCTTGCACACTTTACTTAAGGAAAGCATCTTGAAATTTGAATTTTGGAGCATTGTTTGTCTGTATTGTAGAGAAATTAAGGCAAATGCTTTACAATGTATAACCATTTCATCAATGTGTTCTAACTAATCCACATTCCATATACTCGTAATTAGAGGAAAAGTAAAGTACTTGGGCATTTTTTAAATCAATTTTTTTAATAAGATTCTGAGTATCATTGTTGGATGTGTTACTATAAATAACCAGTAGAACACATTCAATGGTATTTTAATCAATTTGATTTACTGTCAAGAACACACATTAAGGCTGCAGCACAGAATTAAGACTGCAGATACAGTAACATAAGTTCACTGTAGTTTCTGTAGAGTGCAAACCTGTGTGAGGTAAACTGTGGTCATAGCAGTTTTCACTGAGAAAAAATAGCTCTTCGTACCTGATTGAACTTGTGCAGAAGCCATTGCTAATTTATAAGTATACCTCATTTTAGCGAATTCCCACCATTGTTGCACTTGAGGGCCAGATTCTTAAAGAGGCAGAGCTACAATTATTTTCCAATTGATATATACCTGAATCCACTGTGCAGAGACATGAAAATGACAGTATAACTGTATCCACTGTTGGTTTATTGACTTAGAAAGGAAAAAGCTGTTTCGGATAAATTTTCCGGTCCTGCCCACCGTGGGAATTGTTGCGAGTGGGATGGAAAATTTCACGAGCCATTTAAAGGTCCTTTAACCTTGAATAGAATTTTCAGTCTCGGGTTGGACGTGACTGAAAAATCCTGCTGCTTGCAGCTAATAAAATTAATTTATAAAAATCCTTTTTGTATCTCCAATTTCATTGAAATTACATGTCTATTTGGGCATTTATTATATGCCGCTGTCAAGTGAAAGAGAAAGTATGGGATGTTATGTAGGTATTCTCTTAATCAAATACAACTTCATTTTCTAAATTAGAACTCCATCTCATAAAGTTGAATTATTTTAAAATATTGTTTTTCTCCAAGTCTCCTCCCTGTTCTAAATATAATCTGCAGTCATGAAGGACAGAAATCTTGTGGGGCGATGCCACATTTTGGCTTAATTCTTGAATATCAGAAATAAGTTCATTGCCAACAGAAAATGTGTTTTTCCTAGATACATTAAATCTTCTTGGTTTTCCTAGTCTCCTTCCTTATTCATTCCAAGACAAAGGAGGTTCGTTTTATGATCCTCAAAAATGAGCACAGCAAGTGCAATGTATAATTAACCTGCATTAATTTAGTACAGTGCGGGAGTGTAGCTGTTGTTCTGAAGCATTGTGGTGCCCAAGCAGCACTAATTGTGTTGTTGATGGGCTGGAGGTCTGAGCAGGGAGTCAGTATTGTGAGTGGCTGAGATCAGTTAAAACTTGCTTACATTTCAAAAAGGGAAGATGAAATGTAGCTGGAACAGGCGATGTGGTCACATAGGAAGTCAGATCTGTGAAACACTGAAGAATGACATAGCAAGGGAGTGTGCAGGCTTCAAAGTTTGTGGAATGGAAATGTTGTTTGAGGAGATGGAAAAGGTAAGAGATGTCCTGGATCAGTGGGGAGCTGGGAGACTCTCCAGACACTACAATACAGTGGCAGCAGATTCTTTAGAGGTCAATACCAAGTGTCAAACTTTGTGGAAGTGGATACAGTGCCTCAAAAAATTCATTTGACCTCACAAATTGTCATGGTCAGTGACAATCTTACACATTTGCCATGACAGTCAATCAGCCTGGTGAATCAGGGAGGTAACATGGGAGGTCAGAAATGCGATTCACACCTTAAACCTGTGCCTTTACTTTTGGATTTCCTGCCCTGGGGAACAGACCTTGGGTATTCACCTTATCTATAGCCCTCATGATTTTATAAACATCTATAAGGTGACCCCTCATTCTCCAGTGATCCTGGGAAAGAAGTACTAGCCTATCTAGCCTCTCCTTATAATTCAAACCTTCCAGTCAGTAACAAATATCTTTTTCACTTTTTCCAGTTTACTAACATCCTTCCTATAGGAGGACGACCAGAATTGTCCGCAATATTCCAAAGGTGGGCGTACCAATGTATTCTGCGATTGTATCATTATGTCCCAACTCCTGTACTCAAAGCGCTGAACGATGAAGGCAAGTGAAGCCAAACATCATCTTCACCATCCTGTTTATGTGTGATTTCACAGACAAAGAGAAATTTGCAGGCGTGCTGATCGGGAAGGGAAGGGGGTGCTTTGTAGTGATGGTGATCCGGTAAGGAAAGGAATCCCTGCAAGGGTGGTGATTGGCCAGGAAGGGGGGAGCTCCATACCAATGGTGGGAGGGAAGGGGAGAATACGAGAATGGGGTGGTGATGTCAGTGTCAGGAGATCTCCTAGTTTACTAGAAGATCGGGGCACCTGCACAATGGCACGCCAAGAGCTCAGCCGTAGGCTCCACCGGTAAGCTTAGGCTCTGCCCCTGCCCCTTCCTGGCAAGAATTGCATCAGAGCTCTTTTCTCTTGCAACATGCGTCAGAAGATTGTGACTCACAGCTCGTCAAAAAACCGGTGTGATTCCCTCCCATTTTCTTGCTCATTCAGAACTTAAAACTTTTTTTGTAAGATTGTGCCCATAAAACTTTCTGGGGAAAATTCCACCCAATATCTTCAGATTCTATATCCTACCAAGTAACTCAGATACTTTTGGATCCACCACACACTTCATGCATTTAAAAGCAATTTAAGTCATTGAAATGCTCCACTGCAGCCTCAAAAACCTACCCGTGCTGCAGACATTTTAAATTATACAAAGTGCAGTGCTATTCTACCATGACCAAACATTACCAAACAGATTGCACAGCATTGTTAGCCACACTCCCCTTTTTCTTGCAGAACAAAATGGCAAGTAATTGGAGGTGGCAGAGTAGAACAGAGGCATTTGGTTCATTCTTGAATCTTCTCATGCCCTCCTTTCTTCCTCCCACTCTCCCGCCTCATTCTGCAATATCTTTTGATTTACAAGCTGCAGTTGCGTAAACACATACCTTTTTTTTCCTTCTCTTTGCACCACAGACACCCAAGAAATACAAGCTGGCCAAGGAGTGTAGGAACAGCAAGACAATAGTGATGAAGATGTACTATCACTTAATTTCACACTCAACCACCAGCTCAAATACTGACATCCTGCATAAATTAGGGAATAATATAGAAGTGGGATCGGCACATGGTGAGATACAGGGCACAAATGGCCTGCAGCCATTGTGAAGGGGAAAGTTAATGCAGGTGCCAGCTCACTAAAGGGTAAAGTCACACCTGTGGAGGACTCAGACAAACATTTTGATAGTGCAGAATGTGTCTGAAGGGTAAGCACAACACAATTATTGGTATCCTGGAAAATCTACAGGAAATGTCAAGGAGCATGGAGAAGTCCAGCATCAGTATGGCATAAAACTTGCACAGGCTGGAGCACTTCCTTGCCAGCCTGGAAATGATCAACTGCTTAAGCACATGTGTACTGAACCACAATTGAGCATCTCATGGCTGATATTTCTACTTCCATTGCAGCACAAGCAGCTTTTAGTAGAAGTCTGAGTGCTGCAGTAGTAGATTGTGGCAAATTAATGTGCAAGGGGCTTGCAAGTACAGCAGTTTGTCCTCCAGTAGCTTAATAATGTTAAGAGATGCCCAAATGGCAGTGCCACCACTTGCTTTCCACTCTCAGGAAGATAGCATTTCTCCTTCCATCCCTGGCATTCAAGACCTCTGTGCCATCACAGAGCATAAACTTGCTTTCCACTCTCAGGAAGATAGCATTTCTCCTTCCATCCCTGGCATTCAAGACCTAAAGCTGCTCAGTGTCTTTCTCCAAGGTCATCTGCCATCTCCTCCGATGAAAAGTAAGACCGTTTAGCCAGCCATGCTGCAGCCACTGAAATAGCATTCTGTATGAGCAGTACAACAAGCGGAGGCACATGGAAGTCAGTCACTCAAGGATTGCACCAGGCTGGTTCAGTCGGCTTTTTTATATGGAATGAATTCATTTATAAATTTGGTTTGGAATTTTTATCTTGTGGTGGCTTTTACTTTTGCATTGCGGTTATGCATACACTGTGATGATCTGTGACAGAGGGACAATCTGGTGCATAACTTGGTGAAATGGGGTTGCAGTTAATAGTATCACATGGATGAGTACTTGACTGACTGCCCAGCAAAGAATGCCTGGCTAGCTTGCTTCCTCTGTACTTCCTCCTTCACGTGCTGCTGCTCATGCTTTGGTTCATGAGCTGTTTGCCTTATAATAGTTGGTGGCAATTAAGGAATTTCCTCTCGGGATGGCCATATAGGTTAACATGCTGCAGATTATGTTGCATCAGTTGGCACAGTGGATTGTTGCAGAATGAAAGAATCATAACTGCTGTCAGAATACCAGGCATTGGCCTGTATGATTTGTTGCCTGTGGTCATACATCAGCTGCACGCTGAAGGAGGCAAATTCCATTCAGTTCTTGGATAGTACAGAAGTGACATAAGATGCCCTAAAAGTGGTATTTGCGGTCAGAAGCATCCTGTGCCATTGGGAAGCTTGCAATACTGGTGATGACAAGTACTCCCTTCACCTACTTCTTTCGGGCTTAAAAGATTGAAATGTAGTTATCTTGCAATGAATAGAGAGCATCAGTAGCTTTCCTTATGCAATAATGGATGTCAAAATACAAGACTTTCCAATCGTATCCAGTTCCATCAAGCAAACAGCCACATGGTTAAGAACCCATTAGCACTGTCTCCTTTTCAGCCGTTGGTAATGCTTGCTCTGAAGTTGCAGATATAGCTACAGTGGACCTCAGATTTCAATGAAAATTTCTGAATAAAGTATAGACAGACATCTTGTACATTATTCCTGGTGAAAGGTCAGGCAGGGTAATTGTTTCCAGAACACCCTGAGTGGATATGGCCTTCTGCTGATGGCTTAACTCCTCTTCCTCCCCCTCCCCCTTCCAATAGTATGTCCTGTTTTGTGTGCGCCCTTTTAATCTTGTATTCATTCTCCAAATCATGGTGTATTGCTAAGGACTTAACTTTGAATGCACCTATTTCTGAGAACAAGTGGCTTGTGCAGAAATCTTAAGGAATGCAAAAGCTCCTTCAGCATCTACCACCTCCCTGAAGACTTTAAATAACTGGAGAAAGCACCAAACATTTACAAAAGTGAAGAACCTGCCATAACAAAGTAACCAGCAACTAACTTCTCAACAGTTGATGATTCCCTTAAAAATAATGCTGGTGAAAGGGTTTTCCTGCTGCCGAACACATGCTCAGCTGGGTGAGGTTATGAGAGGGTGTTAGTTGGAGGGATGAATTCCAAAGTGGCATCACTGATGTCAGATCAGTTCTACCCAAACAAGCATGACCATTACAAATTTTGTATCAAAAGTGTTTCATCAATCTTAATACTTCATCTTGCAGGTAGAAGAGAGCTGCTTGAAATCTTTTCACATAGGCTGGAATGGCATCTCCTTTTGCTGAGAGTTTTAAATCGCTATTCCTACTGCCAGATTATCAATATTGGTTGCAATTCTTGAGTAAATTTTGCTGCCATAATGTTTTAATTGTCCTAGACTGGTAGGAAATGTATCACAGAACCCATTTTATCTTCATAAATTCTAATAATTGTGTAGAATCATGTAACATTAGCATCATCCTCATCCCCTATTTGCTGCTAGGAGTAGCATAATGATGCCTTAATCATGGTGCATCAATTTTTTTTACGAGGCATCAATATTTATCTTTCAGGTGTTGTGAGAGTGCAATGTTGTTGATCAAAGAGATTCATAACTTCAGTTATTTTGTAATCAGATTTCAAAACTTTTTTTTTACATTAAGGGGAAGTCGTGTCTGACAAATTTATTGGAATTCTATGAGGATGTGTCTAGTGCGATGGACGGAGGGGAACCGGTGGATGTGGTGTTTCTCGATTTTCAGAAGGTGTTTGATAAGGTGCCGCACAAAATGTTGTTACAGAAGGTTAGGGGGCATGGAGTTGGGGGTAAGGTGTTAGCGTGGATAGAGGATTGGCTGTCAAATAGGAGGCAGAAAGTAGGTGTCAATGGGTGCTATTCGGATTGGCGGTTGGTGACTAGTGGAGTGTCCCAGGGATCGGTGCTGGGGCCTCAGCTATTTACCATTTATATAGATGATCTGGAGGAGGGAGCTGAGTGTAGGGTGTCAAAATTTGCTGATGACACAAAGATAAGTGGAAAAGCAAATTGTGCAGAGGGTGTAGAAAGTCTGCAGAGGGATCTAGATAGGCTGAGTGAGTGGGTGAGGCCTGGCAGATGGAATACAATGTTGGCAAGTGTGAGGTCATCCACTTTGGCAGGAATAATAGTAGGAGGGACTACTATTTAAAGGGCGAAAAGCTGCAGCATGCTGCAGTGCAGAGGGACCTGGGGGTCCTTGTGCATGAGTCGCAAAAACCCAGCCTACAGGTGCAGCAGGTGATCAGGAAGGCAAATGGGATGCTGGCCTTCATAGCGAGGGGGATTGAATATAAAAGTAGGGAGGTCTTGCTGCAACTGTACAGGGCACTGATGAGGCCGCAGCTGGAGTACTGTGGGCAGTTTTGGCTGCCGCACTTGCGCAAGGATATTTTGGCCTTGGAGGGAGTGCAGAGGAGGTTCACTAGGCTGATACCGGAGTTGAGGGGGTTGAACTATGAAGAGAGGCTGAATAGACTGGGCTTGTACTCGTTGGAGTTTAGAAGGATGAGGGGGGGATCTTATTGAGATGTATAAGATGATGAAGGGGATAGAACATTACAGCGCAGAAGAGGCCCTTCGGCCCACGATGTTGCGCCGACCAATTAAAAAGCCAATGACCCTCTAACCTAAACCACTCTCTTTCCATCCATAAACCTATCCACGGATCTCTTAAACGCCCCCAACCTAGGCGCATTTACAACTGCAGCAGGCAGGGCATTCCAATCCCTCACCACCCTCTGGGTAAAGAACCTACCTCTGACATCCGTCCTATAACTACCACCCCTTAATTTAAAGCTATGCCCCCTCGTGCTAGCTTTCTCCATCCGAGGAAAAAGGCTGTCACTGTCCACCCTATCTAAACCTCTAATCATCTTATATGTTTCAATAAGGTCCCCTCTTAGCCGCCTTCTTCCTAATGAGAACAACCTCAATTCCCTCAGTCTCTCCTCATAGGACCTCCCCTCCATACCAGGCAACATCCTGGTAAACCTCCTCTGCACCCTCTCCAATGCCTCCACATCCTTCCTTTCATGTGGGGACCAGAACTGCACATAATACTCCAAGTGCGGCCGCACCAGAGTTTTGTACAGTTGCAACATGACGCTGCAGCTCCTAAATTCAGTCCCCCTACCAATAAACGCCAAGACACTGTATGCCTTCCTACCAACCTTATCTACTTGATTCCCAACTTTCAGGGATCTATGTACACATACACCTAGATCCCTCTGTTCATCAACACTATTCAGAGTCCTACCATTAGCCCTACACTCTACACATCTGTTATTCCTGCCAAAGTGAATTACCTCACACTTTTCCGCGTTAAACTCCATCCGCCACCTCTCGGCCCAGCTCTGCAACTTGTCCAAGTCAGATGGATAGGGTAGAGGTGGGGAGGTTCTTCCCGCTCAGAAAGGACAGCAGGACTAGAGGGCACAGCCTCAAGATAAAGGGGGGGGGGCAGTTTAGAACGGAATTGAGGAGGAACTTCTTCACTCAAAGGGTGGTGAATCTCTGGAATTCTCTGCCCGTTGAAGTGGTAGAGGCTTCCTCGCTAAATATATTTAAGACGCGGGTAGATAGGTTTTTGGTAGGCAAGGGGATTACGGATTATGGGGAGAAAGCGGGAAAGTGGAACTGAGCCACTTCAGATCAGCCATGAACTTATTGAATGGCGGGGCAGGCTCGAGGGGCTAGATGGCCTACTCCTGCTCCTATTTCTTGTGTTCTTATTTCTTTTATATATCCAATGTAACATAACTGCACCTCATTATAGTGTATTGTTTTCCCTGGATGAGGCTTCTAGCCAAATGATAATGCAGATTTCCATGGCTGATTCTATAACCAACACTTATTGAGCAAAGTTCCATGTCAGGAACAGATTCAGGAAAAATGACCACATAAAGCACTATTACAACATGGATTCAGTATATGAACTTAAATAAATACATGACTTAGAAATTGAACATGGTCTAGTAGTAGCTTGCCTAAAGAAAAGGATAACATTTCACAGTTTAGAGATGGGATACCATGCTAGATTGGGAATAATTAACCTGTGTTGCAGGCATTTTCATTAACTTTTATTTAAATTACCCTCCCACTGTGACAGACAATGTGCTTTTTTGGGGTTTGTGAAGATGTGATGGTCCCTTTACGAACACAGTTTCTTTTGGATATGATTTCTGGTAAAACACCTAGCTTCTAGAAAATGATTATGTGACCAGATTGCCTAGGGATAAACAATAGATTAAAAAAAAGTCAACAAGTTTAATTATAGGGATCTGATTCAGTGTTCAAGCTGTTTATGTTAGGTCAAAGAACAAGCTAGCTACAGAAGAAAAAAATATCTCCCAAGCAAAGTTCAGTTGAAATTTTGTGTGTTGGCTAAAATCTTGTTAACTGAAAGACTTCTAACAGTGAGTTGGACTTTTGGTATAGCCAAGTTCAGAGGGAAAGTTTCAGATGCAAAAGTCCACAGTTAAGGAATAGTTTAACGAGGAATGAGCAGAAGGCTCAAGAAATCCCAACCTGTCTATAAATCTTTAAAGCAACATCCAGATGTCACCATCCTCTCCCAAAACACACACCAGAGTTTCAGTGGATTTGGGCCATTTTTTCAAAGGATATGGTTTATGCATCTCAATGTAGTTGTGAGCCAGGGTGGGGGGGAGCCCCAGTTTTGAGTAGGAGTCAATTAAAAAAAAAGCCACCTGATCCTGAAATTCCTTGAATGAACCATCAAGTGAAGCATAGAAAAATCAAACAAATCTGTTCTCTGAATGTCAACATGCTGCATTTTTTTGGAGCTGTAATGATTTAGTTTGATAGCTGAGCCCATTATGAATATTTGGCTATGTTTCAAAACTTACCTCAGCAAGAGGCTGTACAAACAGTTTGACAACTTAAGAATTATTGAAGTATTTCATGTGAACTATTAGAGTATTAACTGCCTTTGATGTGGTTTCTGAATAGATGTTTCTTTTTGCAACTGAATGTGCTTGAGGGGATTTAACTTTGCATTGGATCTCAAGTTTTGCTTTTAGTGTGAATGGTTAGGCATTTTCGATGTTTAATTTTTTTCATATCTATTTCAAATACTTCCCATTGCTAACACATGCTCCTGTGGCCTATTCATTGTGGATATTGGGAAGTAGCTATGCATTGAGGTTGCATGGAGAGGTCATGGGGAGTGAGTATGGTTGAGAAGGAGAATGATGAGTAAAGATAGTCATGATTACAATTGAGCTGATATCAGATTAAATGGAGGCAGACCTAGTCTGCACACCTTGACATCTGCCCACCTCTGTTGCTGCCTCACATCATCTTCTTGGGTTAGCCCAATTCCCATAATGAAAATCCAGAAGGGTGAATCTCCTTCAAAGCAATGGAAACTTTCCTGCCTCGCACTCATCATTTCCTAAGCAAAAGTCCAGCCTGTACAAAGAACAATGTTCTAAAAGCAATCAATAGACATGAGAATTAGTATTTGCAAACATTGTTCAACCTGTTGGACTTGGGTTTTCCTGCAACCAAATCTGTCTGGCCCATGCCTTCAATCTCCCCTCACCAGTACACCAGTGAAGCATGCACCAAATCTTTTGGAGTTTCTTGTAATCTTGGGCAGAGCAGGAGCCATACAAAGCTGTGATACAACCAGAAAGAATGCTTTGTATAGTGCATCTGTAGAATTTGGTGAGAGATGTAGCTGACAATCCAAATTTCCTTAGTCTTCTGAGAAAGTAGAGGCATTGGTGGGTTTTCTTAACTACAGTGTCGGCATGGGGGCCCAGGAGAGGTTGTTGATGATCTGGGCACCTAAAAACCTGAAGTTTTTGACCATTAGTACTTTATTGATGTAGATGGGGCATGTTCTCCTCTATGCTTCCTGAAGTTGATGACAGTCTCCTTCATTTTGTTGACATTGAGGGAGAGATTCTTGTCGTTGGACCAGTTCATCAGATTATCTATCTCATTCCTCTACTCTGTATCGTCATTGTTTAAGATCCAACCCACTACAGTGGTATCATCAGCAAACTTGAACACCAAGTTGGGAGGAATTTTGCCACACAGTCATAGGTGTATCAGGAGTATAGAAGGTGGCTGAGAACAGAGCCTTGTGGGGCACCGGTGTTGAGGATGATCGTGGAGGAGGTGTTGTTGCCTATCCTTACAGATTGCGGTCTGTCGGTTAGGAAGTTCAGGATCCAGTCACAGCGGGAGGAGCGGAGCCTCAGGCCACGGAGTTTGGAGATGAGTTTTGTAGAATAATGGTGTTGAAGGTCGAGCTGTAGTCAATAAGTAGGAGTCTAATTAAGGTGCCTTTGTTATCTAGATGTTCCAGAGTTCAGCGCAGGGCTAGGGAAATGGTGTCTGCAGTGGACCTGTTGCGGCGAGAGGCGAACTGTCGTGGATCCAGACAATCTGGGAGACTGGAATTGATTCATGCCTTTCAAAGCACTTCATAATGATGGATTTCAGAGCCACTAGACAATAGTCATTAAGGCACTGCACTTGGCTTTTCTTTGGTACTAGGATGATGGTCGTCTTCTTGAAGCATATAGGGACCTCAGATTGTTGTAAAGAGAGGCTGAAGATGTCTGCAAATACCCTGCCAGCTAATCAGCTCAGGATCTGAGTGCTCGTCTGGATATCCAGTCTGGGCCAGTTGCTTTCCATGGGTTGACCTTCAATAAGGATGCTTTGACATCTGCAATGGTGACCTCAGATATAGATTCATCCAAGGTTTTCAGGGTGGAGGGCTTGCTCTTGCTGATCATGGCATGCTTGCCTTTATAGGACGGGGTATAGAGTATAAAAACTGGAGTCTGATGTTACAGCTGTATAGAACGTTGGTTAGGCCACATTTGGAGTACTGCGTCCAGTTCTGGTCACCACACTACCAGGAGGACATGGAGGCTTTGGAGAGAGTGCAGAGGAGGTTTACCAGGATGTTGCCTGGTATGGAGGGTCTTAGCTATGAGGAGAGATTGGGTAAACTGGGGTTATTCTCCCTGGAAAGACAGAGAATGAGGGGAGACCTAATAGAGGTGTATAAAATTATGAAGGGTATAGATAGGGTGAACAGTGGGAAGTTTTTCCCTAGGTCGGAGGTGACGATCACGAGGGGTCACAGGTTCAAGGTGAGAGGGGCGAGGTTTAACTCAGATATCAGAGGGACGTTTTTTACACAGAGGGTGGTGGGGGCCTGGAATGCACTGCCAAGAAGGGTGGTGGAGGCAGACGCGCTGGGATTGTTTGACTATCCAGACACTTGTCTGGATAGTCACATGAGCAGACTGGGAATGGAGGGATACAAACGAATTGTCTAGTTGGACCAATGAGTGGCACAGGCTTGGAGGGCTGAAGGGCCTGTTTCTTGTGCTGTATTGTTTTTTTTTGTTCTGTCTGTTGATGTGCTGGTTACTTGCATTGGCCATGCCAAATTCTCCCTCAGTGTACCTGAACAGGTGCCTGTGTTTGGCAACTAGAGGATTTTCACAGTAACTTTACTGCCGTGTTAATGTAAGCCTACTTGTGACAATAATAATAACTAAAATAGTCTGAAATGTAATCTTGAAATGTATTTTCTGCGTTATGACGTAAAATGCTGAACCGTTTCACATAATTACCATATGTTGGTAAACCCTATATCTTGAATTAGAGTCATAGAGTTATAGAGATTTACAGCATGGGAGCAGGCCCTTTGGCCCAATTTGTCCATGTTGCCCTTTCTTTTTAAAACCCCTAAGCTAATCCCAATTACCTGCATTTGGCCCATACCCCTATATACCTATCGTACCCATGTAACTATCTAAATACTTTCTGAAAGATAAAATTGTACCCGCCTCCATTACTACCTTTGGCAACTTGTTCCAGATACTCACCACCCTCTGTGTGAAAAAATTGCCCCTCTGGACACTTTTGTATTTCTCCCCTCTCACCTTAAACCTATGCCTTCTAGTTTTAGTTTCCTCTACCTTTGGGAAAAGATATTGACTCTCTACCTTGTCTATGCCCCTCATTATTTTATAGACCTCTGTAAGGTCACCTCCACAGCCTCCTACGCTCCAGAGGAAAAAGTCCCAGTCTATTCAGCCTCTCCTTGTAACTCAATCCATCAAGTCTTGGTTGCATCCTAGTAAATCTTTTCTGCACCCTTTCTAGTTTAATAATATCCTGTTGATAATAGGGTGACCAGAATTGCACACAGTAGTCCAAGTGTGGCCTTACGAATGTCTTGTACAACTTTAACAAGACGTCCCATCTTCTGTATTCGATGTTCTGACTGACGAAACCAAGCATGGTGAATGCCTTCTTCACCGCTCTGTCCACCTGTGACTCTACTTTCAAGGAGCTCTGAACACGTACCCCTAGATCTGTTTGTTCTGTAACTCTTCCCACGCCCTACCATTAACTGAGTAAGTCGTGCCCTGGTTTAATCTACCAAAATGCATCACCTCGCATTTGTCCAAACTAAACTCCATCTGCCATTTGTCAGCCCACTGGCCCAATTGATCAAGATCTCGTTGCAATTGGAGATAACTTTCTTCACTGTCCTCTATGCCACTAATCTTGGTGTCTTTGCAAAGTTAGTAACCATGCCTTCTATATTCTCATCCAAATCATTAATATAAATGATAAATAACAGTGGGCCCAGCATTGATCTCTGAGACACACCACTGGTCACAAGTCTCCAGTCTGAAAAACGAGTCTCTACAACCATCCTCTGGTTTCTGTCAAGAAGCCAATTTTGTATCCATTCAGATACCTCACTCTGGATCCTGTGAGATTTAACTTTGTGCAACAACCTACTGTGTGGTACCTTATCAGGCCTTGCTAAAGTCCATGTAGATAACATCAACTGCACTGCCCTCATCTATCTTCTTGGTTACCCCTTCAAAAACTCCATTAAATTTGTGAGACATGATTTTCCACTCACAAAGCCATGCGGACTGTCCTTAATCAGTCCTTGCATCTCTAAATACAGTATAAAGTGTTTACTACCTATCATAATATTTACTTTTTTAATTATTACAGCTGTTGCCACTTTGTCCTCGGCAAGAAAGAGTAGAGTTCACTTCCCTCAGGGATGCTCCCAATTAAAACTTGAACCCAAGTCATTTACTAATGCTTGATGGAATAAACATGAATTTCCCAGAAGCTGAATTGGATATGTTAATGTTATTTTTGCTGCTTGCTGTATTGTCATAGAATCCCTATGGTGCAGAAGAGGCCATTCGGCCCATTGAGTCTGCACTTACTCTTTGACAGTGTATCTTACCCAGGCTCTCTTTCCCGCCCTACCTTGAAACCCCACGCATTTACCAAAGCTAATCCATCTAACCTACATATCTTGGGACATTAGGGGGCGATTTTAGCATGGTCAATCCACCTAACCTGCGCAACTTTGGACTGTGGGAGGAAACCGAGCACCCGGAAGAAACCCATGGAGTGGGTTTACAGTATTGCAGTATTTATCTTTTTTAAATCGTGGTTGTTGGATTTTTTTGAATGATATAAACTCTATATATAGCATTAGAAAAGTGGCTACAATACCTTGCACACAGCACTTATTGAACTGTTGGCAGGCATACCAACAAAAACCAGCAAGTGCTGTGATTTTTGTTATCTGGACAGGAGCTCATTTGCTTATTATAGTTGAGATAGCAATGGTTTTGTTAAATTTCAAAATGCAAATCAGAATCAAATCATGCTGTTAAATCTAATTGCAGCTGGTAGCTTCTTTTCATTTTTTGTGAAATTCATGCCAGAAAACTAAGTCGCCTGGTATAATTTTAAATGATTTTGGTAAACAAAATATTAGATTCAGTTTAAATCTGAGATTTTAAGACTGATGAGGAATATGTGAACACTTTATCCATTCTGAGACAGTAAAAGACCTGTTAGTAGAAAATGGGTTTTCATGCATCTAGGGAGCCAACTATCCAAACTGCATGCATACAGAATCATTTTATGTTTCTTTCATACATATTTTTATATGAATAGGTGCCTTCAGAGCACAAGTTGATGGATGAGAGCAGCAATCAGACGTGACTGGAAATTCACATTAATGCATTTTCTTTAGAGTGGCAACATAATACAGTTAAATATATTTAACCTTACTGTAATAAGACCTTGAACACACATTAACATAAAACATATCTCCTTTCTTAACACATTTTTGAAACAGTATCTGATCTTAAGCTTGTATGTGGTCTGATCACATTTTGATTTTAAGGTGAGTTTCTTCAATGGTAGTTCTCCTTTGCCATCAATACTATTTATTGATTGATGAGGCTGAGGTGTAGATTAGTCTTTATGCTGTCGGTTGTACTATCTTTGTTCTGTGAAGTGATAGTGCTTGTCCTGCGGTGCCTTTCTTATATTTTTAATCATGTTATATTGGGTTGGGTATATAGTAGAATGCGTTTCCCAAATTTAACAACGTGACCCAATTACTTCCCTTGCTGTCTAGTTTCCTGACCACAGCCGGTCAAATGCTGTCCTTTGGTACCTGTAGGGGAGCTAGCGATGTTTGAGGATGGAGGTTGGGGAACGTTGGTACCCAGACCCAGGGATCACTATGACTGAAGGTGACGCATAGAATAATTAGGGCATGGAGCCAGAAAATATCAGGAAATGGAGCAGATCAGATCTGAAAGGATGATCAGGGCTTCACCGAGGAGCCAGGTAAAGTGACTAAGACCACATGAAGGGGATAGTAGGCCTTGTGGAGGTGATTGGAAGAGTTGTGGGAGTGATGGGTGACATTTCAATTGGGTTGGTCAAGCGTATGTACTCATTCTAAAAAAAAAGTAAGTAGAAAAATGAGGCACTAAATATTGCAAACCTACCCCCTGTGAGCAACTTGATTGCTCTCCCCTATCTCACCACCATTAAATTCAAGCAAGTTAGGCTGGGATTGACACTTCCAAAATCCTACCCAAAACAATCTTTTTGTTTTTGGTGGCAAAACGTCCATGAGTCTTCTGATAATCTTCTACAAGCATAGTTAAGAGAACACCAAACCTAGAAACCTAGCTGTATACAGAAAGCATGTCAGTCATAGAGACAAACACTACATTTAGATTGCTTCAAGTAAAATATGAAATGATATTGGAATTAGTTAAAACATTTAATTTTTACTTTCCTATTTATCAACTGAGCATAGCATTTGCAGACCCACTTCTTCTCAGCCAGCAAGTGTGAAATTGTGGTCTTGTGGCACTTGGATGATTAAAACTGAAGCACACAATTTATTACATTGTGAGTTTAAGGTGGAGCTGTGCAAAAATGCAAATATTTAAATGCAAGTAGCTGGGATTTTATTTGGTGCTGATTTGGGAGATGAATATCGAACAAACGGTCACAGTCCTAATGTTTGACTGTGTATGTAAAATTACAGTTGGTTGATGTATGTCTCTTGTTTTTCTTTCCCCTGCTCCCATGTTTATTCCCTTTCCACTTCAGCTATACTTTTTCCCCCTCATTTTGCTTCCTATCATTCCTGCCTCCCCATCACTCCTGCTTTTGCTCTTTTTTCATACTCTGCTCTTCAGTTTTCATTTAACCTTTATCTCATTTTTGCCTTCCTCTTACATAGAGACAATAATAGAAACCTATTGTCTCTATTAACTCTATTATCACTTGTAACATTATGCTGCCAGACGGGGAAACAGAAGACTCGAAAACCTGGCCTGGTAGCTTCAAGTGCTTTGCAGAGACAGAGAGAAAACCAGCCAGAGTAAAAAGTCAAAAGGTGGGAGAGAATAGACTAGAGCCCCTGCAATAATTCAGAGTATAAGTGAGTCAAGCCTGCCTCATAGGTATATGGCATTCCTATTCTGGGGAAGTCAAAGCTATGCTCTATTCTGAGATTCGGACTTTCTATTAAATAATTATGAGATTAGAAACTCCTAACCATTGTTTGTAGTCGAGCTCTGATTACCTGGATGAGCAACTTCAGATGAAGATGAATTGTAGATTGGGGAATGCTGCTGATTTTGGTTAGCAAGCTCAGATACCAAAGCTTAAACATTAATCCATCAAATGCAGGTGTTTGGAATTGTTGTAATAGGTCTGCTTTTATTATTTGCCACCTTAAAAGATGGCTTGCTTTGTGTTATGGTAATTGGATTAGACAAGTGCAGATGGTTCATAACTGACAATGATGGCTAAATGGTATAAAATATGCAAATTTACGAGTTTATTCTGGTGCATGTTCTAAAATTAGACTGTGGAATCATGTTCCATAAGATGCCATATATATTTGGCATGTATTTGCGCATATTCTGTATGTATTGACTATATTTTACTCTAAATCTATTAAAAATTACCATTCATAAATGTTTGATATGCTTGGGCACTAAGGAAACCAACCTTTTTTGAGATTTAAAAATGTAATAATTTTAAAGTTTTAAAATGCAACAATGCAAGGTAATTTGCAGATATGCTAACCTTTTGTCCATTGTGCATTTCAGTAGTCATTTTCTTTGTAGTGCAGGCTAGAGTGAGTTTGTCCCTTTTTGTAAATGAGTTCAATATACAATATTTGCACCAAAAGCCACAATTTATTTTTATTTATTTTTACACCTGAGCAAGCAACAGCTCTTTGTGTATATTTATTCATTTAGAAAGCATTCATGATGGGAGTTCCCTCTGGCCTCCTCATGCTCAGTCACTAACAGCAGGGGAAAGCCTGTATCTACACTTAAACAAGATTTCTGTTGATCCTCCACAACAGTAATGTTAGTTAATTAGCAGAATATGCAAGGAAGTTTCCACTGAACTGCTTCATATGCCGAAAAACAAACAGCGCTAGTAATGGATGGTACTCAGATTGTTTTTTCTCTCAAATGTCAATTGGGTGAATTCTCACAGATGTTCAAAATTACTGAAAGTAGCTTTACAAGTAGCTATTACTAATGCTGCTGATGCTGGAAGTTGTGCAATAAGGAAAATGATGTGGCTCAGATGCCAGGGTATCATGGAAAAGTTCCCCAATAGGTGCTTCATTTCTCCCAAGAGACAAGGCAATACCAGAGCAGAAGCAATTGAGTGCTGTTTGTGCCCCTCGTTCTGCTCAGGACCTGCCAGCTCAATCCTTTTTTGCCTCTTTTTTTCTGTCAGTGGTTATGCTAAGCACGCAGACAAGTCAAATCAATCCAGAAATGCAGATTTTACACTCTGGCCAAGTTAATATTGCAAGCCACAGTAACAACTTTAAAGTAACTGCATAAGTCAAGGTTCATTTTTGCTTTATGTTAATTCCATGTTGTGGAGTCAATTACATAAAGTACACGGGGTAAATTTTACAGTACCAAGAGCCAGAACAGAGAAAAAGACCCAAATCAGTAATGTACCCTACAACAGTAAGGAATCAATATCTGGAAGATCTCTCCTTCAAGAAGCAGTATATGAGGGTCACTTTCTAAACTTGCACCTGACCTACAATGTTAGCTAATGCTTCAGCAGTAAGTTGAAAATTATCCTGAAGCGTCCAGAAGATCCAACAGATCTCATTAAAACTTTGTAACTAAATCTGACACTACCTTGTGGCATCAAATCTAAGTGACCTGAGACTACTAGTGCCAGGGAATGTGACAGTTTTGCTGAGCATATGGGCTGGGTCCTCGCTTGATTTACATTACCAATTTAACAGCTTTAAAAATAACTTTGCATTAATCCTAAACTTGCCTTTAAATTAACCCATTGACCTATTAGATATAGAGGTATTAAGCCATAGAGATTTTAAGAACCAAATAAAAAAGAATATTTCCAGATAATAATATAATTGAAAGTGCTGTGTAAAGCACATGATGGCAGTTTTTTTTTGATCTAACAGTAATTACACTTTTTCACCTCAGGGCAACTTTGTTGCTTGCATGACGGCCATCCTGAGGCAGATGGAAGATTATCATTATGCCCATTTAATCAAGACATATGGGAAGATGAGATCAGATGTTGTGGTAAGTGGAACAACTAATTTTGCATAATATTGCGCAATTGGTTTTCTGAACTGAGGTGTATGGTGCATTGAACAGATGCCAATCGCGTTTGAAATGTATGCCACAGTGATAGTGTTGCAGTATCTTCATTCTGACAATACATTTCAAATTTATAATAAAAATTACTTTGTCGTCTTAATAACACTTTTGAAAGTAAACTTTGGAGCCTCTTCGAGTGGTTTTGAAAGCTTAATGGAATATTGCTGGATCCTATAAATTGGCAGTCCATCACAATCTTCCCATTTGATTCTTCTTTCTCCCCCTTCATTATCCTCACATTTGCTACCTCTTGACTTTACTACCTTCTTCCTCAATCCTGTCACAATATGTACTTGTACCTTTTGAATTGCCCATGCAAACCCACACTGTCAACTCTTATTTGCTCTGCTGTCACACACCTCATCCTGAATGCTTCATCCGCTTTCTCTCATTCCATTTATTCCCCCTAAGGTTAAGTTACAACAGATCAGAGATTCCCATATAGTGTACATATTTCTTTTCTCCAATTTTTCCTTTCTACAACTGTAATATATTTTAAATTTCATAGAGGAGCAAGCAACATCTATACCAGCTGCATCACCATAATGTTGGTTTCTTTCACTCTTTTCAAAAGAAAAGCAAACACAATATAAATTTGTCCTCAGTAATGCTTGTGACACAATAATTTTCAAAATTATTTGAAGGAAAGATGCTGGACTGAAAGTACACAGAGTTAAAGAAAAATATGTCCCATTAGCAGAGTTGACTGAACATTATTGAAGCAACCTGAGAATTTAGGCAAACTGAACATGCTCAGACTGTGCAATCCAAATTCAGCTCTCAGTTCTGGGCACAATTCTAGGCACAGATATAAACACCGAGCCATCACTTTTGGAAGCAGGAAAAGCTATAATGAAAGCGGAAAAGGCATTTTAATCATTCATTTAATAATTTTATTGTAAAATATGACTGGTCAACCACCCACTTCCCCCCTGAGAGTTCCCCCTTCTCATCCGCCATCAGACTCCCCTCCTTTAGGCCTTGTCCCCTTGGCATTACCAGCGTGCCCGGTGGACAGTGTCAGTATGCCAAGCTGGCAGTTAGGGTAACTGGCACTACCCTATGGGCACTGCCTGGCCCTGACCGCAACCACCCGGAGGTTTCAGTGGCCTCCAGTCCCACGGCGAGGCTGTCACATCTGGTCCATATTGGTGGAGCCCATCTGTGATTTTCACCAGTGAGGACCACAATCAGCAAGGGGGCTAAGGTAAGGGTGGCCACATGATAGCTCCTGAGGCTTGTTCATTACACGTAAGACATGTCATTAATATTGAAATCAGCTTCGCGCCCTTTCTGGCTGCAAGGCTGACTCACCAGCAAAACGGGGTTAGCAAGATCTTGAGTGGTGAGAAACCGGGTGTGAGCCCAATTTTTCATCTGTCGTACTATCTTACCAGCTCGCCACGCCTGTTGATCAGTGTGATGAGCCATAAGATCATGTCCTGTACACCTATACTGTAGTTTCACATTGGGCAATGATCTTATCAACTGAGTCATTAAGGAACTTGAAATAACATAGAAATCACATATTTCTTTAGAGCAGGTCAGGGGCCTTGTGCTCAGCTTCTGAGATGATATCTGATTTCCATGTGGAAACTGTAGAAATTCTCAGCAAAAAGGAAGCTGCTTGCCCTATCATTGTAACTGCACAGCTCTCGAAAGAATGATCCACACCATCCTTCTTGTACTTCTCTATTGTTTTCAAATTTCAGATATAAAACATTTGGTGGATTCTATTTCTGCCACTGTTTCTGGTGGAACAGCCTCAATTCACGTCCATAGTTATTGTATCATCATATTTCATCGGTTGAGAAAACTATTGCTGCAGACAAATATGCCCCTACATTTGAGGTAGTACGCCTAGGTTTACCACATGACTCATGTTAGCAGAAACCTTGCGGAATGAGATACAGAACTAAAAAGTATTCAAATTAATTACATAACAACTTTAAGGCACAAATGTTGAATGAAAGAAAGGAATCGTATCTACATAATGGGGGAGTCCCAAAGTATTTTGCAACCAATGAAATACTTTTGACTTGGAGTCCACCTTGCAGTGTAGGAAACACAGCAGAAAACTTGTTACAGTAAGGGCTGCAAAGAGCAATGTAACAGTGACTAGATGTTCTGTTTTAGTGATGTTGATTGAGGGATAATTATTGGTCATGACTATCTGAGAGGCCAGGCATTGCCTCATCGGAAAGATGGTACCTCTGATCGTATAGCAATCCGTCAGTACTGCATTTTTGTGAGAATGAGCGCATAACTTTGATGAGTACATGGGATTTAATGGGATTGTGAGTTACAGATGGTTCTATGGCCTGGTAGGTATGGATATGATCGGCACAACTTATGGGCCAAAGGGCCTGTTTGTGCTGTAGTGTTCTATGTTCTAACTTCCTGTGTCATGGGTAAACCAACCGTAATTCAGAATGAATTACCTCATTTCAAAATGCACACTAGACTTTGGAACAAGAAAGTATAAATTTATGCACAGTTCATCTGGGTGGTCCCAAAATATAATATGCATTGCGAAAGACAGCATTCAGAATAAAATGCTGATTATAATTCTAATAATGTAGAGATGACAATTTGTGCTCAAGTGCAGAACTACAAAGAAATAATTACAATATTAAAATATTACTTATAATAATTTTACTTTGCAGTTATGAATGTGGAATTGGAGGAGTTTGCAGAAAAAAGCTTGAAATTATGCATCAAATTTTGTAAAATAAATAATTTTATTGTTCACAAACTACTGTTGAACAATTTACCTATTTGGTCATTTGTTGGTTTTTAATACATTCTTAACTTTTCTTTGCAAAAACAATAAAAACATGTGCTCTATTTCAGGACTTTCTGATGGAAACATTCATTATGTTCAAGGATCTCATTGGAAAGAACGTCTATCTTGCTGACTGGGTTATAATGAACATGATGCAGAACAAGTAAGTATTGAGAAAAGTACTGAATACTTACTACAATATTGTTGCTTCATGTTTCATCCAATATTGCATTTGTGCCTGAAATCAACAACAAAATGGAGAGAACATTTCAAAAGATTAGTTCATAGAAATAATCTTAATTTTGGCTTTCAGTTCAGCAATCATGTCACAAATTATGTTCACAAATTAATAGTGTAAAAAGTTAAATTCTTGAAAACATCCGATATCTTTAAAAACAACATAACCAGATATAATTAACTTTGGCTTTGCTTTTTTGTTATTCCCCTCTTAATCTGTCAAATGCATACCACTTTCGCAAATTGAATTATCTTCACGTTAACTTGCTGTTCTGAGTCAATCTTAGTGTTAAAATGCCAGACGATATTTAAAATTCATGTGTTGTCCACCATCTTGTTACAGCCAAATAACTCTGATTCGGTGCACTGAATCGCGATAGTTCAGGTGTTCATGTTGATGTGATTAGACTTTGTTTAATGAATTCATTGTTGGTTGAGAAGGAAAATCATAAATTGAGACAGTTATATTGTGTTCCTCTGACTGAAATAGATTACAGGTGGAAGTTGGTGAAAAGCAATTTGCATCTCTCCTGTTAGAATTTTTCCTTCTGTGACAATTGGTCACACAAATGTAGGATCCTATCATTCAGAAGAATTGTGTTTCTAGTCAAAAATTGGAATTGTTACTGAGGTATAACTCTCTGTAAATAGTGCATAAGTATTTAAATTTATAAAGTATGTGCAGCAAAAACTTTGTAGATTTGAGAAGCATTAGTTTTCAGTATAGGGAATTTACAGAGTTATTAGCTTACGCACATCGTAGGTAGTTTCCTTTTTATTAATGTGGGCCTGAAAGGAAGGTATCTGGCCATCTTCTTTTTGAAGGCAATCATGAATTAAGAACTGTATGTTTAACCTCTTGACTCAGTAGCTGTTCACATTTATCACATTGCTTTATACTAGCAACTTTTTGAGTTTGGATATGTCATTCACTCATTCACTGGAGTTCAACATGATGTGATATTTTAAAGGTAAGGAAAAGCATTCAGTAAAATTCACTTGTAGTAATTTTTTTAACAAATATAAAATTAATTAAAGAAATGTACTTTTTTTAGGGAATAGCTTGTGTCAGGGGAAATCTTGAAGATGATTATTCAATGTGGGAAAAGAAGGCATGATATTAAGTACCCTCCTCCTTATCCATTCTGAAATACCCAAAAGTGCTCAGCACATAGTAACCTGAACACCTTGGATTGTTCTAAATGGTTGGAATTGTTTCTGGAGCATTGTGTTTATCACAAGTATTAATTTATGACTTGGGTGTGAATAAACCTGATCTAAGTACTCAAACCTCCTGTAATTTGAATGTTGGGTAATTTGGAAGAATGACTCAGACAAAACTTTGCCTGTGAGAATCACTTAGTTGTTAATTGTGGCGAGATCAATTCTGTTTGCGTTCTCTGACCTACAGAAATTATAATGATCCTTTAAGTGACTCTGTTAATCAGGGATTTGATTAAATATGTTGAAATCATTCTTCCTGAGGATGTGTTCCTATGTACATTCAAATGGCCTAAAGACAAGAGTAAAGCGAAATGAAAGGCAGTAAAATATTTTTCTAGCACCTCTAGTGACCTCAGGATGTTCAAAATAATTTTGCAACCAATGAAGTACTTTAGAATTGTAGGAACTATGATAATACTACAAAATGGAAAATGTGGTAGCCAATTTTTTTTAACATCAAAAATCCACTTTCAGCTATTAAGCTATTACCAGGTAGAGAGGACATACTAAAAAAATTAGCGTTACTGAAATTTGGTTAGTCTTCTGGCCCAAATAAAACGCATCTTAGATGCTGAAAGTAGCAGAGACATTGATCACAATCTTTAAATCCTGATTGGTTACAGTAGTACTGCGAGAGCACTGTAAGGTTGTTAATATTAAGTTGTTGTTCAAGAAAGATAAGAGGAATGAACCAGGTAACGACGTGGAAATTACTGGAATCCATTATTAGAAAAATAATATATTTTCACTTGGAAAGAGTTGGTCAAGGAGAGACAATTTCAAATTGTTAAAGACAAATCATGTCTGATAAACTTGCTCTTTCTTATAATGAGGTAACGAAAAAGGCTGATCATGATTAGTATATGTATGCATTTTCAGAAGACATTGAATAATGTGCTAGGCATGAGATGTATTAAGAAGATGAAAATCCATGGAATTATGAGGAAATTGGTGGTATGAAAATGGATTTGCCTCAGTGACAGGAATCAGAGTGTTGGTGGATAGATGATGGTCAGACTGAGAGGTGGGTGTATGCTGTACCCTAAAGGTCAGTTTTGGGTCCTTTACTCTTAATTTTAATGAACGATTTATAGACTGGTGTAGGAAGCAGCATTTTCATACAACAATGAGCAAAAGGGATGGTCTGACATATGGTGGAGAGCAGGCAAGATGAAATAACAAAAAGATGCATATAATACAAGACCAAGGGAGTCATTATGACACAAATAAAGAAACAAAATATGTGTTTAAAAGTGATATGAATGTGGGATCATGAATAGTTACTGTCTGAAAGCAAATAAGAGGAAAAAAGAGAGAAACAAGAAAAAAAAACATACTTGCAAAGAAAAAAAGAACAAAATGGGAGCAGGTGTTCCAATCAAAAGTTGTTGAGCTCACTGTTGAGTCCTGAAGGCTGTCAAATGTCCAATCAAAAGATGATATACCATTCCTTGAGCTTGTGTTGAACTTCACTGGAATACTGCAAGAGGCCAAGGAAAGGAAAATCAGTGGAAGCAAGGTGAAAAATCAAAATGACAGCCAATTGAAAGTTTGGAGTCAGGCTTACAGACTGGACTGAGGCACTCTGCATTGTGTTCAACTAGTCTTTTGTTTGGTCTCGCCAATGCAGAGGAGACCATATTGAGAGTAGCAAATACAGTATACTAAATTAGACGGAGTGCAAGTAAGTGCCTATTTCATCTGGGAGACATGATTTGAATGTTGGATAAAGAGAGGAGCTAGAAAAACAGGTATTACATATTTTATGCTTGCATAGGAAGGGTAGACGGTGCTGGGGTTGACTGTGGAGTGCTGCAGGGGAGTGGTTCAGACTACAACTGCAAAAAATAATCTTTTGAATTTTTAACTTCAATACTCAGACTTTATTTCATAACCTTGTGTTTAAAGCCTGACAATTCTGTGTCCTTTTACATCTTTTTATTAACTGTAACCCCAGGAAGCAGCAGATAATCTCCCTGACCCCTTCCTGGACAATGTTACAACCAAGTCTAGAAGAATGAATAAGTATCTCCTGAGTTGGCTGTAACAGCGTTTAAATTTTTAAAGTTGAGATTTTTTAACTTTGTACGTATGTGACAGTATGTAGAGCTATAAGGAGAAATAAACTAGCCAGATCTCTAGAGTTAACTAACAAGGTAGTTTTACTATTAAAACTAACTCAGGTAAAAATACTCTCTTTTCGTGCAGTATAAATTGTTATTCCTTTGACTGTTGATATTCTTGTGAACTGTCCTGATGAGCACTAGATGAAAAGTTTCCACAGCATGTCACTTTTCAGCAATACTCAAACCTGAAATACCAAACAATTACTTAAAAGCATAAAACGTTGCTGTGGCTCTCGAATCACATGTAGCCCAACCAGGTAAAGACGGCAGGTTTCCTTCCTGAAATCAGGAAATATAAAATAATAGAGAGCTGCAAATCACTTAAGTGTCAATTTGAAATTTTTAAGACTGAGATTGGTATATTATGTTCAACATGCCAATCGAGAGGTGTGGAACAAAGGTGGGGAAATAAAGTTAATCAGCTATGATCTGTTGTTTGGTGGAGAAGGCTTGAGGGGCTGGATGGCCTACTGCTATTCCCCGGTTCACTTCTACTGTTCAACTTGTTTTCCTTCATTCACAAGTACTATTTATTTATGCATTTATTTACTGCCCATCCCTTATTGCTTTGAACTGAGTCCGTTACAGAGGTCATTTAAGAATCAACCACATTGCTATGGCTCTACAGATTTTCTTCCCGAGAAAAATCAGTGAACCAGATGTTTTTTTAACAATCAATAATGGTTTCATTAGACTTTTAAATCCAATTATTTATGTTTGGAAATGTCACTCTTTAAACTTACTCGGTCTGGAGGAAGATAGTAATTATAGTTATGATAGTTTATCATCCAAATAAACCCAATGTTAAAATGTCCACACTTATCTGTTACATTTAATTGTTACACCTATTACTTATCAATCTAATGCCAGTAAGTGTTTTGTTCAGATGTTCGACATTAATCTTATGATTTATTAGTGCCTGTAACACCACGACATAGGATAGTACTATTTCCCCCCACAAATGATTCCATCTTTTCAATGCATTCACTGTATGTCAATACATGTGACAATAATAATAAATCAAATCAAATATTTTCTGAAGAATATTTTGCCTATTTTTGCATATTAACAGAAAATAAAGCCTTAATAAGCTAACAAATTCAAAAAAAACGTATTTCTCAATGAAGTGACATCATTTATGTATTAAATTGTCTTTTCTGCATTCATTAAAAATTTCCTTGGAAACTTTAGTCCTTCCCACAAACCTAGGCATCAACTTGATCTCTATGTAGAAAACTATGATTCTGTTAATTGAACACAGATGATGGAATCGGAACATGTTCAATAAACTCAATTCCCCACTATCTTAGGTACATAAGTCTGCTAATGTTAAATATTTCATTTAAACTGTGAGCAATTTTACTCCAGTTATTCCTCTAACAAATTTTGAGAAAAACTAGAGGATAAATTTCACACTTTCAATCAGTAAAGCTAGCTTTTGTTTTAAAGAAACAGTGCTTTGAATGTGCATGGAAAAACAAACTATTCAGAATACATACCTGTTCTATTTTATAATTATCAGTGAGCATATTATGTGCTGAGAACCAGTGCCTTCTCTAATCCTATTAGAACATACTTTTCATTAAAGGTGAAGTGGGAGCCTCCAAGACCTGTACTTTTCTCATACTGAATTTAAACATGTTCATTACTGACCATTTTAAAACAGAGAGCACTGTCAATGGAACTGAATCTGGGCCTTTTTAAAACTAAGCACTGTATAGTAGCAATTGGGAGCTCACCCAAAAAGTCAGTGCGATTCTCTCTTGTTTTCATGCTTGTTTGGCACTTAGGAAGTTTTTCCGAGAAGTTCCTCCCTACAACTCTTTTATACGTGCTTATGAATATTGATTATACAAATCAATAGATTATACAAATCAATAGATTACTACACAACAAAATATATGGTACTTAAAGACAAACACTTTACTGTACTGATCGTGATCATTCTAAGAGAAATACAGATTCAGTACTGTATTCCCTGAGAGTGTAAGCTGTAGTCAATCAATGCTGATTATGACATCACTTTTGCACTTTAAATTTACATACAATGTCTAATTCCACCTTAATTAAAGATTGAATACTCAAATAAATATTGATTGAAGAAGATTATATTATTTCTTCGGAGTGTCTTTCGTCTCAGCCGTTGAGGAGAGTTGATGATAACCTCAACCCTTTACGTCCTAAAGATGACTTTACGATTGGCTTTTTTAAGGCATGAAGTTTGTCTTTGTGGCTCATTGAAACAGGCTAATATTGTCCATTGTAAACCACGAAAACATTTTTAATAAGTCTCATCAATTGTTTTTAGATGCCTTTAACTGAATCTTTGAGAGTCTTTGTGCCCTATCATCTAATTTCTGTCACAAGTATTTGGCTTTTTTCCAACAGTAATCCCCACATTGACGTGTAGTACTTTTTTCACTAGGTGCTTAGCACTAGTTCAAATGTTGCACAGTGTACTCTATTTTCTCAACTTCTGTTAATTCAATTAACACCTTAATTTCTTCATGAAATGGGTCACTTCTTTTACAGCAGACTTCTTTACTCTAATTCTCCAATTCCTTGGTAATAAAGGCTAATATACTATTTGCTTTCTTAATTGCTTACTGTACTTGCACGTTAGTCAGCCCTCTTTCACATCTAATTTGTATCATCAGCAAACTTGGACTTTGTACACAATCATCTCATCTAAGTCATTGATATAATTTGTAAGTAAATGAGGCCCAAGCACTTGTCCTTGTATGTCATCTGAGGCAAGTATATCCTTCCTTAGGTAAGGAGACAAAAATTAAGTGTACTATTTCATGTGTGGTCTCATCAAGGCCCTCTATAATTATAGTAAGATTTATTTATTCTCGCACCCTTTTTAATGATGTCTGACATACAATTTATTGTATCCCATTAATTAATTTCATTTTGATCCATTTATTCCTACCCTTGTTTTATGTCCATTAACTAATCCTCAATCCATGCTAAAATATTACTTAATCCCATCTACCCTAATGTTGTGATAGCTTGTTGAATACATTTTGAAAATCTAAATTCACTACATCCATTGACTTCCCCATTTCCATCCTACGAGTTACATCCTGAAAATGCTCTAAAAATTTGTCAATCATCATTTCCCTTTCATAACTCTGTTGACCATATCCTTAATAATAGATTCTTACATTTTCTCTATGGCCACTGATATCAGGCGAACAGACGGGATACTTTCCATTTTCTCACTCCCTCCTTCCAGGAATAGTAGGTTGCATTTGCTGCTTTTCAATTCATGGGGACTGATGTAGAATCTAGGAAAAACCAATGTATGGTTTTCTCTGTAGCCACCTCTTTTTAAACCTTAAATTGTAGGCTCTCAGACACAGGGGATTTGTCCTGTTTCAGTCCCATTGACCTTTCTTTACCAATATCCGTAAGTCACTCATTTTCCACGGGACCCTTAGTTTCCAATTGCTTCCAGAATATGTTTTCTACCATAAAGGCATATTCACCTCATCTATTTAATGTTTCTGCCATTTCCTCATTCCCCATTATAATTTATCCTGTGTCTGACTTTGTCTCTCTGTCTCTCTCTCTCTCTCCCCCTCTCTCTCTCTCTTTCTCTCTCTCTTTCTCTCTCTCTCTCTCTCTCTTTCTCTCTCTCTCTTTCTCTCTCTCTCTTTCTCTCTCTCTCTTTCTCTCTCTCTCTCTCTTTCTCTCTCTCTCTTTCTCTCTCTTTTCAGGTACCATGTTCTAAGAGGGCATTGGCAATCATGTATTGGCTCATTATTATACCTGACTGACAAGCTACTACAGTAGTTCGCTATTGCCCACTGTAGGTTCTGGCTGACCAGGAAACACTCCTGCTCGTCATCTGCCATAGGCATTTTGGCAGGATTTGTATATAGATAATCAATCCGTTTGACCATGTTACGACATTATGGTCCATGGCCGTCAAGTCCAGGACTGAGATTCGAGCCTGAGCTTCTGGTTCAGTGGTAAGGGTGTTTCCATTGTGCCACAAAACACCCCTTGAAGGGACTACTGTTTACTTTTGAAACTTTACATGTTGAAACTTTTGTCTGTTTTTATATTTCTTGCAAGTTTACATTAATTTCCTGTTTTATCTTTTTTGTCAGGCTTTGCTGAACCAGGCTTTGTTGAATATTAAAATCTTCCCAAGTTCTTGGTTTACCATTGTTTTGAGCAATATTGTGAACCTTTTCCTTCCTTCTACCTTTAATTCATTTTCTTGTTCACTACACTTGGACCACTTTTCTTGAGGGATTTTCATATTTGTTGCAAATTTTGATTTAATGATTGTTGCCATTATTTTGTTTAATGTAGTTTCCCAATCTGTTTTAGTGAACCCACCTCTCACCAACACTGTTTGCTTTGTTCACATTTAAGATCTTAGTCTAAGGTTTAAATAAAGCACACTCAAACTTAATATGGAATATTACATATTATGATTACTTTTCCCAGAGGTTCCTTTACTGTAAGAGTTATGAGTTAATCATGTCTCATTGTACAAATCTAGATCTAAAATAGCTTGTTCCCTAGTTGGTTCCTTAATATGTTGCTCTAGAAAATTGTCTTGGAATTCATTTCATGAACTTATCCTTCACATCATTCTGCAAATTTGCCTTGACCCATCCATGTGAAGATTAAAGTCTCCCATAATCGCTATTACATGCACCTCTAAATTCCCATTTTATACTCTGCCCGATACAATCGTTACCATTTGCGGGGAGGGAGGTCTATAAGCTATTATTATGTGTTTTCTGTCTCTTGTTAGTTCGCAATATCTACCCTGTGTCTATGGCTAGGTTTTCAAGATCAGATCCTTTCTCCCTTCTATCTTTACTCCAACCTTCATATTCAGAGCAAACCTCCCTGCTTTTCCATTTTGCCAATCTCTTCTAACAATAAAGTTATCTTGGAATATTTAATTCCAATCTTGATAATTCTGCAATCACATTGTCATAGTGTACAACAAAGTCGTCGATACTTTAAAGCAAGCTTGTTATTCATATTGCTGTATGTCTGTAACACACTTTTGATGGGGCAATGCTGCAATTGCCCAGTTCTGTCTAACAATTAGTTCTTAAATTAGGGCGCGCCTTTTGCCCACTGCAATCTTTTAAAGTTGAGGACTATTATACCAGTAGCTTCAACCGTGACATCAGTAATAAATCAGCTAAATTTACAGTTTTGTGTAGTCATGTAGATAATAATGTGTTTTAATTAATGAATGGTAAGTTTAAATTCAGAGGTTCAAAGTGTCAACAGTATGTGTAATTGGCTGCTTTTTGCCAAAAATCAATTCTGATTATGATGCAGATTTCTTATGTGAAGAACTTGGACGTGTAGATTTCTACTGAAACTGCTCTTCAGTTGGGATTAATATGCTACTCTTACATGAAATATTGAACTAACTGGCATTTTTAATGCACGTTACAGTTTAATGTTTTCCCTGTTCTGTTTTTGATCTTGCGTATCACAAGCCTTTCTCTGTCTAGCATCACATCTGTCATGTTGTTCCCAAGAGCTGCATCTACGAATTAATTTTTAACAGAACAGCTGCTCTGTTCATAAGCCTTGCGCACATGAAACCCATTCCATAAAAGCTTTACCTAGTAGCCTCTAAGATTTGCCAATATTTTACAGATGAACCATTTATTTGAATAGATTTTATATTGTTTTTTTGGCTATCATTAGTGAAGGTTGACTTCATCCAATATTTGCTGCCTAATGAGTCAAATTCTGCACTGATCAAATGTAAGTGATAAATTTTTGAGCTATGTACCCCAAACATTTTGAAAAATGGATGAAACAAAGAACATCAATTTAAACCTTCAGGATGTCCTAAGGCAGTTCATGACCAACTAGTTATTTTTGAAGTTTAATCACTGTTTTGCCCCTGTTTTACATCATATTTGTCAGCACTTTTACAGTTGAGACAGTTGATTCCACTAGGTAGAAAAATGCAGGTCTGCTTTCCCAAAAAGTAGTGAAGTAGAAATATATAAATATTATATTAAAATCAAAAGTAGCTTTCAAAACCCAAAAGCCTAAAGACCATTGTGCTGCACACTTCCTCCACACAGCTTTATCTGCCAAAAACCAGGCAGTATTGAAAAACTAACTATTCACATGTCAGTGAAAATGTTACCAAACCACTATAATGCTAGCTGCTAAGAATGTGGTTGGAGAATAAATTATTTTCCGTATCTAGAGATTGGTAGTGCGCATATTCAAAAATCATCATTCATGGAGGAGAAGGTCTGAGGAACAATGCCTACTGATACAATATAGCACAGAGGTAATTGGAGAATGGAATTTCAAATGTCTTGGAGGGAACTGGAAAAAAACTACACATCGCTAGTGGGAGGAAGAAAATATTACATTATTTGTTTCCTGCCAAAGTTCAATAATATGTATTTATGGTGTCGTGCCTTGTTGAGTTATCTGTAAGGTTTTAACATTAGACCACCAGTACTATATAGAATCATAGAAACCCTACAGTGCAGAAGAAGGCAATTCGGCCCATTGAGTCTGCACTGACAACAATTCCACCCAGGCGCTATCCCTGTCACCCCACGTATTTACCCCACTAATCCTGCTCACCTATGCATCCTGGGACAGAAGGGGTGCTTTAGTATGGTTAATCGATCTAACCTGCAGATCTTTTGAGTGTGAGAGGAAACCGAAGCACCCAGAGGAAACCCACGCAGACACGAGGGAATGCGCAAACTCTGTACAGACTCTGACCCAAGCTGGGAATCAAACCTCGGTCCCTGGAGCTGTGAGGCAGTACTGCTAACCATTGTGCCTGTGTGCTGCCCTAATTTTAAACTCGAATTGTTTTCACAGGATTACTTTCAGATTTGTATTATTTGAATCCTTGAATGTAAGACATTATTCTGTGCTTCACCCTAGGTTTACTATCTATTAAATTTGATATCTGTGCTTGTAATAGGATTGATTTTAGAAAAATCCTAATGGCCTTAAATTGCTAATCTTCCCATGTGCCTTTGAGTCTATAATATAAATTAATTACTGAAGCATTTCACCTATATCATACAATGTGATTAGTACAGTTAACAGATAAAGTTAGAACTTGGTTTCCTTGCTATATGCAGTAGCAATAAAAGCTACATTTTATCAAGAATACTGTTAGATTGCAATATTTCTCTAACAATATTTGTAGAGGTCATAGCTGTCATTTAAAGGATACTTATGATGGCATATTTTTCTGTCCTTGCAAAAACACACCATAATTGACAGCAATTTTTAGTTCCAAATTGGCTACACTAAATCCGAAATTTTCAATACCCATGTTGTGTTGAAAAATGCTTATGCTTTATTTATTGTTTCTTAGCTCGTAAATGTAATGAATGGTTTATTACATTAACCGTTTAGAAGTGAGTTGGTGGTTCTTAGCTTTATTTATCAAAATGCAAGATTCAAAATTTCTTTATTTTATGTTTTGATGTTAGTTCTTGTCATAATTCTGTCAATGATTTCAGTCGAATTGATTAAATGTATACCTGCCAGATATAAGTAGGTACATTACACTTACTTTATATCCTAATCATATAGTAAAACTCTGCTTGCACTTCCTGTCAATTTTTCTTGTTATCAATTCCTTCATCTGCATTTGTAATACAGACAGAATTGTCTACCTAAATTTGTCACTTAATAGTTATAACCCCCAACCTCACAACACTGTACGTTTTTAAAAGTCCCAGTTTCTTAATCTTTACACCAGAGCACCAATCAGTTCTGCTTCTAAGTGCACGTTGACACTTTGAGACAATAACAAATCAAAGTATTTACAAAAATAAGGATTGGATGTAAGGTCTAAAATTAAGATTAAGTTGTCGCCTGTGAGCCTCTGTACAGTTATCATTCGCCGTCTAAGACCTAGTGCCTTATCACATGAGATTAAGCTGTATTTTATTAAATATTTGTTGTAATGACTTTAACAAGGTCCATGAGGTGAACCTGTTAGACTATGAGCTCCCTAATTGAGTTAATGCTATCCAATCCAGGAGTTCAGCAGAGGATACAATATGGAGTCTGGGTTCCTGGCACTCAGGGTACATATTCTTTATGGGGAAGTACCTGTCTGAGTATTACTAACTAATGTAAATAAGTCTGGATTTGGTGAAGAGACACCGGCCTTGTGGAAGTTATTTCACTTATTGGCCTTGTCTTAATCTGTTTTTAATGTTCCATTCAGTAACCCTCAAATTTGTCTCTAACCCTGTTTCATTAAATATCCCACGTAAGGAAAAAAACTAAGAACGTTAACTCTTGAAGTCAATATTTGGAACTTTGAGAATATCCTCTTATGACATTTCACTTACAAACTACATTCTCCACTGCCTATAGCTTGTGCATGAGTATCCCCACTGTGCACGATGATGTGATGTGTAATGTTTGACAGACTTTATAGGAGATGAGCATCACTTCTCCCAAAGATGCAACAAAATTAAGAAGATTTCTTCCAATTCATACTGTTTATAATTTGTGAAAATTGTAAATTTCCATAGTACCACCACGTTATAATAAGAACATACAAAATTAATGTGGATATAATTTTATATCGATCTAATGGGAATGGTAGGGAAAAAAAAGGATTAGTACAGTCATTTAAGAGCATCAATTACTTCACAATTGTGCAGATTAAACATGATCATGTAATGAGTAAAACCTTGGCCCAAAGAATATCAGCATCCACTGTTGGAGCTTTCCAACATACTGTAAACGCATGTTGAAGCCAACTTAATTAAAGGGACAGCACATTCCAGACTGATTTAATGTGGTGCTAATTAAGCAGAAAATCCAAGCCACAATTTGCAGAGTATGAAATAAATTAACAAACATTAAAGTGTCTATCCAAAGTATACCGAGCACTTAAGACACCATAACTGGCAAATTTGAAATTGATGTTAATGCTGGTAGATGATAGTTGAAACTTTTTGACCAATGTAAGTGCTGTCCATTTCAAACATGGATGGTTTAAGTAGAAGACATTTTAATTGTATAGGAGTTTCAGTAATTTTCTGCAGCACTGTATTTTCATAGAACCATAGAATCTCTACAGTGCAGAAGGAGGTCATTTGGCCCATTGAGTCTGCACCGACCACAATCCCACTCAGGCTCGATTCCTGTAACCCCACACATTTACCCTGTTAATCCAACTGACACTATGGTCAATTTAGCATGGCCAATCAATCTAACCCACATCTTTGGGCTATGGGAGGAAAGCAGAGCACCTGGAGGAAACCCAGGCAAACAAGGGGAGAATGTGCAAACTCCACACAGATAGTTACCTGGGTCCCTGGTATTTTGAGGCAGCTCTGCTAACCATTATGCCACCATTCCTGCTAATTATTTCCCCTGTAAAAAAAATCAGTGTTAATATAGACACAGGAATTCTGCTGTTCTTTCTACTTTAATGGTCACCATCTTATGATTTCCCACTTGATAAAATAAAAAGAAACAGAAAATCCTGGGCTCTGTGCGTAAGCGTAGTTCAACCTGTAGTAATCAGCATTTGAAGACATCTTGAGATGTCTCTGCCTTGTGCATGGTGCTTTTGAAAAGGCATGTTTAAACTTAAAGTTGCAGTAACAGCACTAGAAGTGTCTCTGCTGCTTCTTTTGGTCCTTGTCTTCCAAATTCTCACTGATCATTTTTAACATATTTAAAACAGAAACGAATTGCCTCCAGAATTGTTCCTCAAACCACTGTTATTGCTGCGTCTTGAGTTCCACACTTTGTCATGCATCATTATATGCATGCCCTTAATCTCTTTCTTCAGCAGTACCGATTCACACTTCAGCAGTACCGATTCAAAGCTGTCCTTATCTACTCTTTTGTTTCATCCTTATGTCTCATGTGACACTTAAACAACAAACTAATTTTCTTCCTTTTGAGGAGAATTTCAACTCATGTGTAGCAACACCCTGTCAAAGCCTTCCACTTCTCTACTTCCCTCCGACCCCATCCTTTCTTCTAATATTGCCATATGCCTTGCATTCACAACGCCCTCTGGTTTTCCCCTCTCGACCTTAAACAATCTGTCTTTGGTTAAGGCCGCAACTACTTCAATGAATTTCAGGTTGGGCATGACACTGGATTCTTCTTCCATTGTCTTCATCTTCAAGTCTACATTTTTGGCCAGAGGTTCTCCACTATACGTTGGATCTTTCTACCTTCTCAAGTATTCTCCCTTCACCTGGGTCCCTTCCTCGGGCCCCTTGTCCTCTGTTGATTTTTTTCATTGTGCATTGCCAGCATAACATTATCTGTCTCAAATTATCTGCTTCTCTCCCGTCCCTTCTGTTATTTGACAAACCTTACAGAGGTTGAACACAAATTCTTTGACACTTGGGCATTCAATCTTTCTTCACTACCATTCCCCCACCAGATCGGTCTTTGTTTCTTCCTGGAGATCCAATCGGCCTCTATCTGCCAGCACTTGGCTGAACTTATTTTCACATTGAACAACTTCATTTTTAATTCTATTCACTTTCTCTAAACAAAAGGTTTTGCTTTGGATATTTTTTTTTCATTCATTCAAGGGATGTGTATTTCACCAACTTAATCAGCATCACTGCCCATCCATGATTATGCTTCAGAAGGTGGTGATTATTGCCTTCTTGAATGCTGCAATCCATGTGATGTAGGTACACCCATAGTGCAGTTTGGGAGGGAGTTCCAAGATTTTGACCCAGCAACAGTGAAGGAAAGGTGATATATTCTCATGTCAGTATAGGGAGTGCCTTGGAAGGGACTTCCACGTGTGTTGTTTCATTGTATCTGCTGCCCTTTTCTTTCTAGATAGTAGCAGTCATGGCTTTGGAAATTTTTGTCTAGGGAGTCTTGGTGAAATCCTGCATTGCAAAAAGAAGAAAATGAGATGTGAGAATAAACTAGAAACGATGTGCAGAGGTACAGGGGAATGGTACTAAGTCATAATGCTTGTTTGGAGAGCTGGTGCAGACACAACTGGCGAAGCAGCCCTCTTCTGCACCACAACAATTCCGTGATTCTGCATCTTGTAAGTGGTACACACTACTGCTGCTGTGCACACTGAATGTTTGTGGAAAGGATGCAAATCAAGCGGGTTGCTTCGTCTTAGATTTGGGCACAGACTGTTTCAGTATCTGAGGAGTCATGAGTTCTGAAGATTGTGCATTTATCAGCGAAAATCCCCACTTCTGGTGGAAGGAAGGGCATTGAAGAAGCAGTGGATGAGCCTAGGAATTGCTGCACTGATGTCCAGGAGCTCAGATGACTGACCTGCAAAAGCCAAAACCATTTTCCTTTGTGCTATGTATAAATGCAACCATCAGAGCATTTTCCCCAATTCCCACTGACTCCAGTTTTGCTAGGGCTCCTTGATGCAGTCTCTCTCGCCCCACAGCTGCATGTGTCCTAGCCATGCCTCCCTTTTGTTGGGGCTGTATAGCATGTCCTTCGTGTTCCAGTCTTACACATGCCCCTTTCCTCACCATGTTTTCCGGCACATTGATAATTGTAATGGTGCAGTTTCCTGTTCTCACTCAGAATTGGAAAATGTAATCAACTTTGTTTCCAAATTCCACCCTTCTCTGTCCTTCACATAGCCCATCACTGACTATTGTCTTGCTTTCCTCAATATCTCCATCTGCATTCCCAAGAATAGGCTATTATTCACTAAACTCCAGAATTACCTTGAATACACGTCTTCACATTCTATTTCATAGAAACATAGAAAAACTACTGCATGATACAGGCCCTTCGGCCCACAAAGTTGTGTGCTGAACATGTCCCTACCTTGTCCCTGTCCTGTAAGAGCATTACATTCCCCAGTCATACCTGTTCTAATGGTTCAACCTTTCATACTATTACTTCTGATATGTCTTCCTTTTCCTTTAAACAACCCATTAAAATTGACCAGGCTCTCAATAGTGTCCATTCCATTTCTCACACTTCTGCTCTCACCCCTCTCCCTCCCTCCCTCCCTCCCTCCCTGAACTGTGTTAGAGTTGCTCTTGTCCTCGTGTTCCACCCTACCATCCTCCATATTTAATGGATTACGTCTGCAATTTTTGCCACAATCAACCACCTCTTCCCCTTCCATTTCAGCACTCTAAAGACACAATTTGTGATGTCTCAGTCAACCCCAACAGCTCCTTTCCATATCCACCTTTCCACGTAAACACATATATTTTTTATTCTATCCATAGTATCCATGGCCCAACCACTTCTTTCAGGTGAAACAGTGACTTATGTATGCTTCTTTCAATTTAATATATTATGTTCACTAACTGCTATATTGAGGAGACCAAACATAGAGTGCACGACCATTTTCATTCTTCAGTTAGTCTGCATGCATGACTCCAAGCTTCCAGCAGCCTGCCATTTACTTCTCCACCTTGCTTTCATGCTGACCTCTTTTCCCCAGTTTCTTGCAGTGTTCCAGTGGATCTCAGTGTAAGCTCAAGGAACAGCACCTCATCTTTCGACTAAGTCCTTGACAGTCTTTTCGATTGAACTTTGAGTTCAATAATTTCATACCAAAATCTCTGCTATCCTTTTGTTTTTTTCAGGTGAATGTAATGTGTAAAAGTTGCACATTACATCAGTCCCTTAATCTTAAGCAGAAAGTTTTTTTTGATCAGCTAATTTACATAAGAACATAAGAAATAGGAGCAGGAGTAGGCCATCTAGCCCCTCGAGCCTGCCCCGTCATTCAATAAGATCATGGCTGATCCGAAGTGGATCAGTTCCACTTTCCCGCTTTCTCCCCATAACCCTTAATTCCCTTGTCTATCAAAAACCCATCTACCCGTGACTTAAATATATTTAGCGAGGTAGCCTCCACCACTTCAACGGGCAGAGAATTCCAGAGATTCACCACCCTTTGAGTGAAGAAGTTCCTCCTCAAGTCCAATCTAAACTGTCCATCCCTTATCTTGAGGCTGTGCCCTCTAGTCCTGCTATCCTTTCTAAGCAGGAAGAATCTCTCCACCTCTACCCTATCCATCCCTTTCATTATCTTATATGTCTCTATAAGATCCCGCCTCATCCTTCTAAACTCCAACAAGTACAGACCCAGTCTATTTAGTCTCTCTTCATAGTCCAACCCCTTCATCTCCGGTATCAGCCTAGTGAACCTCCTCTGCACTCCCTCCAAGGCCAATATATCCTTGCGCAAGTGCGGCGACCAAAACTGCACATAGTACTCCAGCTGCGGCCTCACCAGTACCCTGTACGGTTGCAGCAAGACCTCCCTGCTTTTATATTCTATCCCCCTTGCTATAAAGGCCAGCATTCCATTCGCCTTCTTGATCACCTGCTGCACCTGCAGACTGGGTTTTTGCGACTCATGCACAAGGACCCCTAGGTCCCTCTGCACCATAGCCTGCTACAACTTTTCGCCCTTTAAATGGTAATCCCTCCTACTATTATTTCTGCCAAAGTGGATAACCTCACACTTGCTAACATGATGCATCCTACTTAGCAGAAAGCTGTTTTATCTTGGCATGTTCTGATCCCACAAATAACTATGACATTATGGTAAAAAGATGAGTATAAACTGTCAGTTCCACAGAGATTATCTTCTTTAGATAAGGTTTTGACCACGTAAGACTAAGGAGAAATATGTTACCTTGGAAAACTAAGAATCTTTGGAATATGCTACCTCAGAGGGCTGTTAGTACTTAGTCATTGAATATATTGAAGACATATTGATAGATTTTTGTCCACTAGGGGATTTAAAACTTATGAGCATGGAGTATGAAAGTTGAGTTGATATATAAGTTAGGTTATGATCTGATTGGATGATGGAGCTAGATTCATGGTCTGCATGGTTTACTCCTACTCCACTTCGTAATGTTCTCCTTTCGTATTGTTGGTTGCCTTGTTTATGTATTTTTAGAACACTGTAAGATAATCACTTTGCCCAACAGATCTTTGAAGCACACTTTTAATGATACCTTCTATGTATTGAACAGAGCTAACATTGACTTCTTTAAAAAAAAATGTTCTGCAGCATATTGCAAATCATAACTCCGCAGCTGAATTGAAGTTGTCCTGCACTGCACCTACCTCCCCAAAAGATAATTCCAAATATCAGAAAAGATGCTTACAAGATCACAGCTGTTACTCCTCGGGCTAGCATGCTGTACTATTCCTTGGAACATAATGCCTGATTACATAACCTACTATTCCTGAATAAATTGCCAAAGAAATAAGTATACCACATTGCTGCAAAGATTCCAAATGATCTCTCTGTATTTTGATTATAGGAGATCTTATGGTGTGCACTCCCTAAGAGATTCTTGCCCTTGTTTTTAAATTTCCCCATGCCTTTGTCACTCTCTATTTCTCCATTTCCTCCGTCCCTACGATGCTCCACCAAACCTGTGCTAATTCTGGCTTCTTGAGGATCCCTGATTTCAATAGCTCCAACATTGGTTGACACGCATTCAGCTACCTGGTCACTATGCTCTGGAATTCCCTTCTAAAACCTCGCTGCTCTGATTTGTTTTCATCCTTTTAAGACCTTCTTAAAACCTTCCTCTTTGTGCTAATTTTTGGTTATCCACTCGAATGCCTCCTTACTTGAGTAATTGCAAATTTTATTTGGGAACATTCCTGTGAAGAACCCCGGGACATTTTATTACTGTGTAAAAACAAATTGTTGTGGCAGAGCCTTCTGTATCTGTATCTGTGTCCGTGTTCAGTGCCAGCTGAGACCTGCATTCATTCTAATTTATCTATTATCATTTGTGCAGGTGGCTTACATTTGCTATTTACTTCAGAGCCGTACCCCTGATCCTCATCTGCTGCCTGATAGTTTCATCTTCTGCTGTTATTCCCTGAGAGCACACCTTCTCCTCCAGAGCCTTAAAAATTTCATTCAAAATTGTGTTTTGTGATCTGCATCTGGAGTATTTAGATTCTGCCAAAATAGACTGTTTAAAAGGTTTAACTGTCTACTTTGCACATTAAAGAAGTGAAATGCAAGGTTATTGTAGCCATATTGTCATTATAGCTTTCCCACTGCACTTGTTAGTCTCCATGCAATCTTACACAAATCTGATTGTGCAAAATGACACAATGAATGCTTTACTACTCAAAAAAACACATGTTACAGTGATTTAATCCTTTGAAAGCACAACTAGAATAGGCGTTAAAATGGGTAGCACAGTGGTTTTGGGGCGAGCGAGGCTGGAAACCCCACTCCAACATTCTAATTCTCACACTTACACTCTCACACTTATGCTCTCGGATTAACATTCACTGATCCTCAAACTAAAACCCGATCGCTCTCACATAACACTCTAACTCTCTCAAAATTACACTCACACTTACCCTCACATTAATGATCACATACTTATGCACGGTCCCTCACAAACTAAAACTCTATCAATCTCACATAACATACTTACTAACTCTCTCATCCATACTAACACTCTCACACGAACTTCACAGAAAGTGTCTCCTCAAAGTAGCCCCAGTTCATTTCTTCCCCTGGCTCCGGAACACGGTCACTGCTCATTTGACACTGTTCCAAGCCGAGAATCAAAATTGGGTCCCTGGTGCTGTGAGGCAGCAGTGCTAACACATAACCCATGGCATACATGGCTTCACCAATTGCATCCGACCCATGGGCCATGCTTTGGACAAGTCTGCTTTGTAGTGAAAAGACAGATACCAAATTCCTGTTGAATTCATCTGCTGTATCCTTATTTTCCATTATTAATTGCCAAGGCTCAAACTTTCAAGAAACCAATGCTCACTTTCTTAACGCTTAATTAAATATCCATAAAAACTCCTTATTTCCAAATAGCTTTCTCTCGCAGCTTTAATTTTCCCTCCTTATTAATCTTTTTGTCATTCTTTGCTGTTCTTTATATTCCATCCAATCCCCTGATTTGTCACCCTTTTTTGCAGTTATATGTTTTTTTCTTTAAATTTGATCATATCTTTAGCTAGTAACCAACAAATGGTCCTCCTCTTGGAATTATTCTTATTGGAATGTCTATTCTGTGTACTACAAAATATCCCTTTAAATGTCTGCCTCTACATATTTATTGCCCTCTCTTTCGACCTCATATGCCAATTCACTTGGTGTTTTATACCCTTATAATTGCCTTTATTTAAGTCTACAATGCTATTATTGAACCCACTCTTCTTTCCCTCAAACTGAATATAAAATTCAATCATATTATGACCTCTGCTACCTAGGTGTGACTTCACTATGAAGTTATCAATTAATTCTATTTTGTTGCACAATATCAAGTTTAGTGTAGCCTGCCTCTAATTAACACCAGAATGTGATGTTCTGAGAAACTATCCCATAAATATTCTATGAACTCTTTATCAACAGTACCTTTGCTCATCTGATTTTTTTCTGTCCATATGTCAATTGAATTGGCACAGAAGGTGAAGTCACATGGGATCAGACTTGAGCTGGCAAAATGGACACAACTGGCTCGGTCATAAAAGACAGAGGGTAGCAATGGAAGGGTGCATTTCTGAATGGAGGGCTGTGACTAGTGGCATTCCTCAGGGATCAGTGTTGGGACCTTCGCTAATTGTGATATATATATGTAAATAATTTGGAGGAAAATGTAGCTGGTTCGATTAGTAAGTTTGCGGACAGCACAAAGGTCGGTAGAATTGCCAGTAGCGACGAGGACTAACAGAGGATTCAGCAGGATATAAATCGGTTGGAGACTTGTGTAAAGACATGGCAGATGGAGTTTGATCCAGACAAATGTGAGGTAATGCATTTTGGAAGGTGTAACACAGATGGGAAATATACAGTAAATGGCATAATCTTAAGAGTATTGATAGGCAGGGGGATATGGGTGTACAGGTACACAGGTCACTGAAAGTGGCAACGCAGGTGGAGAAGGTAGTCAAGAAAGCATACAGCATGCTTACCTTCATCAGCCAATGCATTGAGTTTAAAAATTGACAAGTCATGTTGCAGTTTTATAGAACCTTAGTTAGGCTGCACTTGGGATATAGTGTTCCGTTCTGGTTGTCACATTACCAGAAGGATGTGGAGGATTTGGAGCAGGTACATAAAAGATTTACCAGCATGTCGCCTGGTATGGAGGGCATTAACTGTGAGGAGAGGTGGGAAAAACTTGGAAAACTGGAATGATGGAGGTTGAGAACTGACCTGATAGAAGTCTAGAAGATTATAAGGGGCATGGACAGAGTGGATAGTTAGAAGCTTTTTCCTAGGGAGGAAGAGTCAATTACTAGGGGGCGTAGGTTTAAGGTATGAGGGACAAAGTTTCAGGGAGATGTATGAGGCAAGTGTTTTACACAGAGGGTGGTGGGTGCTTGGAACTCACTGCCGGAGGAAGTGGTGGAAGCGATACGATAGTGACTTTTAAGGGGTGTCTAGATGAATACATGAATAGAATGGGAATAGAAAGATATGGTCCCTGCAAGGGTAGGTGTTTGTCAGTTCATATGAGCAGCATGATCGATGCAGGCTTGGAGGACCAAAGGGCCTGTTCCTATGCTTTATTCTTTGAAGTCCCCCATGATTATCGCTGTATCTTTTTGAAAAGCCCCTATCATCTCTTCCTTTATACTCTATCTTACTGTTGTCATTAAAATTAGGGGGCATGTGCACCAATCCCTCAAGTGACTTCTTGCCTTTATCATTTCTTACCTCAACCCAAACCTGCTTCTTCATCCTGGTTTACTAAACTTGGGTGATACTTACCTGATGTGTTTATACCATCGTTAAATAACAAAGCTATCTCTCTACCTTCTTCTACCTTCCTGTCTTTCCTAAATGTCATATACCCTTTGCTATTCAGATCCCAATCTGTGTCACCCTGTAACCATATCTCTGTAATGGCCATAAGATCATAAAGCTGAGGTGCAACAAAGAACCTGCGACCTGAAGAACAGATGGTGGGTGGAAAGAGTGCAGGAGACTTAGCAACTTACCAACAATCACAATGTACACAGCTTCTTCAGCACAATTAAAACCATCTGTGTTCTGAGCATCCAGAGACCCACCCTACTCAGAACCAAAAATAGAGAGGTGCTCATCAAAGACAGAGTGGCAGTCAATGCCTGCGGGAGATAGCACTTTGAGGACCCTCCTCAATCAAGACACATCCTTCAACACAAGTGCCCTTGACAGTATCCTGCATAATGCTACCTGCTACCTGCCACCTGCCACAATCTCAGGACAACCCCAGCTCGCTGTGAAGTCAAAAAAGCCATTCAACAGCCGAAAAACAAGATGGCTTCTGGTGCAGATGGAATCCCAGCTGAAATATTAACACAGCGAAGTGGCACTCTTGATAAGAATCCACAACCTCATCATTCTTATTTAGAAGGAAGGGAACATGCCAGGAGATCTCAGTGATGCTTTAATTGTGACCATTTTCAAGAAAGGTGACAGCTCTGACTGTAGAAATTACAAAGCAATTTCCCTGCTCTCCACCATGGAGAAGGTCATCCGCAGAATCCTGTTTAACCGCTGCCGCCTAGTGACTGAAGAGTTCCTCCTTGAATCTCAGCATGGCTTCTACCCATCAAGAGGCACAACACACATGATCACCAGCTTATGCTAAATCCAGGAAAAACACAGCGAGCAATATCAACCTCTGAACATAGCCTTTGTGAGATCGAAGAAGGCTTCGACTCCGTGGGGGATTGTGGAACACCCTCCTCAAATTCGGCTGTCACCATTTTCTGTCTGCTCTACGTTCATATACAAGTCATGATCCTCACCAATGGAATGACCACAGACCAAATATGAGTACAAACTGGGATCAAATGGGGCTGTGTCATCTCTCCGTTTTCCTCGCTGCAACACTCCACCATCAGCTTGAAGCTCCCTGCTGGAGTGGAACTAATCTATCGGACAAGTGGAAAATCCATTCAACCTCCAGGCTAGAACCAAGACCAACCCAATTTCTATCATTTATAGGCCGAGCTACAAACCATTGTTGACGCATTCACTGAGACATGAGAGAATGGGCCTCAAACTAAACATCCAGAAAACAGAGGTTCTCTAAGAGCTCGCTCCTGACGTACACAACTGCCCCCTGACCATCAAGAGACATGGCGAACCTTGGACAATGTGGATCATTTCACACTGCTCGAGAGACCCCTCTCGGCATGAGCAGATATTGACAATGAAATCAAACGTTGGCTTCAATGTGCCTATGCAGTCTTCAGACACCTGAAGAACAGAATTTTCGAAGACCAAGACTTCAAATCCAGCGCCAGGCTCATGGTCTATAGAGTAGCGGTAGTTTCCAGCCTCCTGCATGCATCAGAAAGATGGGCAATGTAAAGCAGATACCTAAATCTCTGGAAAGATATCACCAATGTTGCCTTTGCAAAATCCTGCAAATATACTGGCAAGAGAGGCATACCAACTTGGGGTCCTCTCCCAGGCCAATATCCCCAGTATCGAGGCACTGATTACACGTGGCCAGCTGCAATAGGCGAGCCACATTGTCCATGTGCCTGACCCAAGACATCCGAAACAGTTGCTCTACTCAGAGCTCCGCAACGGCAAGTGATCAGTAGGACGGCAGAAAAAACTCTACAAGGACACTTTGAAAGCCTCCCAAATGCAACATCCCCATCGAAAAATGGGAATCGCTTGTCTTAGAATACACAAACTGGACAAGAAGCATCCAAGAAGGTGCCAATCACCTCAAGTATAACTGGGCAGAGCACGTGAAGGCCAAGCATTAACAGCAGAAGGGGGCACAGAATCCTGAGCTTCCAACCCAGCCACCTCATCAAACACCACCTGCCAAACCTATAGCATTGCCTGCGACTCCAGGATTGGACTATTCAGCCATTGCAGAACTCATTTCCCCGGAGTAGAAGTAAGTTATCCTCAGCACTAAGAGACTGCCAAAGAAGAATGGCTATAGATCATCCTTATTTATTTCTAATGATGTTATCAGTTTGTTTGTTTCGATTTGAATGCTACATGCATTCAGATACAGAACCTTTAGTTTTGTCTTTTTTAATATCTTTGCCACATCTAGCCTTATTTACTGATATATTCTTGGATTTGTGCTCTGTCTCACTTTCTGTCATGGTCTCTTTATCATTTCCCATATTAGGACCTTTCTGTCTTGCCTTGCCTTTACTCTTTGGTTTACAACACCTTCCAAATTTGATCCCTGTTTAAACAGCCTGCTTAAGCAGTACACTGTAGCAGTCTCCAGAGCTTTTTTGAAAATCCTCTACAAATGACAGAAAGTAGAATGTATGTCCAACCCTGCTGTACCATCTTCAGATTGAAAGCAAAGTGATTATTCCAACAAAATGCAGTGATTGGAGGATAATTACATACAAAATAATACATGTTAAAAAGCCAATTCCAGCAGTACACTCTGCAGAAATGATTGATACAGGAATTATGCAATCATCTCCCAACTGGCCAGGAGTAGTGGTGTTACCATATGTGGTCTATTCTATAGTGGGAAAACCAAATGCAGATTGGTTGATTGCTCTGCTGAACGTTCTTATTCAATCTGCAAATGTATCCCTGACCTGCCATTAGTAACAGTTTTAATTCCCTGTCCCACTTCCACCCTGACCCCTCTCTTCAGCTTCCTATACGGTCTAAATGAAGTTGAATGGAAGATTGAGGAACCATATTTCACTATAAGGCACCTTCCAGGCTCAACATCGAGATCATAACCACTAATCCCATTTTTCAGCCAACAGGTATTTCGAGCTCCTCTATACAAGTTCCAGTGAATACAATATTTTTCAATTTTGACAGAAGTTTATTGTTAAGTCTGTTTTTCCCTCAACAGAATGCTACCTGATTTGGTAAGTATCCTCAACATTTTCTGTTTGTATTTCAGATTTTCGGTGCCTGTGGTATTTTGTTTTTCTCAGGAGTGGTTGTTAACTGGTTCATAAATTTTCTGCATAAACCAGAGCTAAATTTAATAATTCCCCATTTTGTATTTTAGAAATGTTTGGTACAAGGCATCCATTATTTTTAGTTCCTAGATGTATAATCCAACTTCATTACTTTATCAACACAAATCTGTTCATCAGTTTGAATAATGTGTCCAGGATAGTAGAAAGCCATACAATAGTTTCTAATGATTTACCTTTGTATTTAACAAAGTTTCTTCATGGGCAAACACATACAGAAGATAGATTTAACTTATATGGTACTTTAGTGACATTCTAAATTCAATAAATAAGAGTTCTCCATTATTTAAAGTGTTAAAGACCAGGCTAATAGGCAGTTTGAACTGATGTTCAAAATTAGTTATTCTCATTGAGCAAGGTTTAATTGTGTCAGCCAAGTCATCAGTTGGAAAACATCATCGATCAGCTCAGTTTATGGGATTAAAAGAAGAATGTTGCCCATGTTCAAGTACGTGTTCCTGCATCCTGCAAGTTAATTTGAATCTATTTGCACAGATGATTTGATTTACCTGAACTTGTCAGTGTGAGATTTTATTATTTGTTTTCTTTGTTTAACTCACGACACAGTGGTTAGCACTGCTGCCTCACAGCGCCAGGGAACCAAGTTCAATTCCGGCCTTGAGTCACTGTCTGTGTCTTTGCACATTCTCCCCGTGTCTACGTGGGTTTCTTCCCACAGTCCAAAGATAGGCAGCTTAGGTTGATTGGCCATGCTAAATTGACTTTAGTGTTAGGGGATTAGCAGGGTAAATATGTGGTGTTGGGGGAATAAGGCTTGGGTGGGATCAGTGCAAACTCAACGGACCAAATAGCCTCCTTCTACACTGTAGGGATTCTATGAACTGAATACTTTATAAACATAAATCCAGTCTACTTATTAGTTCTCTACAAACCCATCTGCAGGTTAAGATAAAAATCACAGATAATAAAAATATGGCAAATTACTTCAAGAAGTACATGAATTCTAGATCAATCATGTTCTAATAATTTATGTTCTCCTCCGTTCCATAAAATTACTTCCTGAGAATTTTAAATAATTGCAAAAACGAATAATGTAAAATTCCTGCAGAAGAAATAGACAACATAGCTTTATTTAGTTCATTATGTAATTTCAACCCCTCACTATGTTCCTGCTTTGCACATGCATTAATTAATAACGTTCCTTGATGTTACTCAGCTTTCTCTCTGCCGTCCTCTTCACAATGTCTCGGAATTCACTTTGTGTCTCCCCGCCTCTTTAATACTGAATCATAGTACACTTCGGAATGCTGGCAAAATGTTGAATCAAGGTGGCACACTAGTTAGCATTGCCACCTCACAGCACTAGGGACCCAGATTCAATTCCAGCCTTGGGTAACTGGGTGTAGTTTGCACATTCTCCCCCTGTCTGCATGTGTTTCCTCTGGTTGTTTCAGTTTCCTCCCCCAGTTCAAAGCTTTTCAGGTTAGATGGATTGCCCATGGTAAATTGCCCTCAGTGTCCCACGGTGTGTAGGTTAGATGAATTACAATTGTAAATGTGTAGTATTATGGAGATGGGGTGGGGAGAGAGCCTGGGTAAGATACTCTGTCAGAGAATCGGTGCAGACTCAATGGGCCGATTAGTCTCTTCTTGCACTGTAGGGATTCTATCAGTGATTCTAGGATATCTTGCTTTTTACTCAAGGTTAATCGCTGACTTGATCCCCTACAACACAAGAGTTATTAGATATAGGCTAGTGGCAGAAACTTGAAACCATGTGTAATCAGCATGCACGTGGAAATCCAGTATTTACTGATAACATTGCAGAAAGATTGCTTACAGATAGGAAATAGGAAAGTGCCAAAGTTAGAATCCTGCAATATACCAGCACACAGGAGAAGAACCCATTCCAAGCCATGGCATGGCTACATTGGAACAGACAGTGCCATAGAAATGGACAGCCAAAGATTGGAGGAGAATTGAGTGGACAATCATATTAAAAACTGTAGAGGAATTAGAGAATAATGTGTTGCAATCAAAGTCACATAATTGGGTGCTGGATCCCTGGACTAGATGTGTGGGGCAGCGTGAAGGCATTGGAGACAAAGGTAGGGGTTGGCTTTCAGTAGCTTCCTTCCCCCACTCCCTTTCTTAATGCCGAATCCCTTGATAGGCCACTGAGTACCTGTCAAGAAGGGACTTCTCTTATAAGTCACACGCAAACTGACAAGGTTTGCTGAGCAATTTTGGGAGGCACCAGCGAACTGTTTGAATCCTGTGAGTTTCCTAAACCACCACTGAAGTGCAAAGAACTTGTTTAATTGGACTTAAGTGACTTATTACTAAGCCTTAGTGACAACTCTACACCAGTGGACAGGATTTCCACATCATGTCCTTCCCACCCAGCACTTAATTTGGGACAGTATTCCTCAACATGGGCAAAAATACAAAACAGATTATAAAGTTGCAGTTTCTGAAAGAATCAAAAAAACTAAAAAAAAAACCCAGATTGTAAATACTAGAGTAAACTTCCATAACATGTAAAAAGGCTGATTAAGAAATATTTTTACTCGAGACCAGAAATCCAGAACGTAAACCATATTATCCCACTATGTAGTGCAGCTTTGTTGAGCTGTCAAATGAAGTTTGATAAAGTATGCAATGATCGCGTTTGCAATTTTGAAGATATATTGTGCCAAAGGGCTATAGTTCTTTGTCTCCTCACGTGGTGATATAAAAACATAGATGTCTATCGTGTGAACTTTTATTGTTTTTGTGATTTGAATTTTAGACTCTTCAGATTTAGAGCACAGCTCATCACACGGTTAATTTAATCCTAAGTATATTATTAGATGTGTTTTCTTTGTGGTCATGTGTGAATGCCCACGGCACTTTATATAAAGTACAATACTTAATACTCAACGGGTCATGTTTTAAGCAGTAAGTTATTATATTTGTCATCATAAAATTCATATTGCTCATGAACTAAATTAATAACCATTTGCAGTTTGATTAGAGCAATTGATTTTTCAAATTAATTTGACAATAGAACTTTTTGCATCAACTTACATGTAGCTATTAGTTCACAATGCAATGACAGAATTTTTATTGGAGAAGGTAATGTTTACTCTCTTAAAATTATATGTGGGATGACAATATAATAAAAAGACTTGCATGTATGTATGCACACAAATTCCATTAAGCTGTAATTCCAGGAAGAATTCTGAGGTGCTTCATGCATTATTTCTTTTTTTGTAATTAAAATATATGAAATGTAAGTGTTTTTTAATGCAATATAATACTTGATGAACATTAAACATCAGTTGTTAAACCCCCCTGATGTATTCAGATATATTTACTGTTAGTTTTTTGTTTTATTTATTGGAATCCTCATGCTCCAGTAGTTCAGTTGCTGGCTCAACCATGCTAGCTTTACAACTATTGGAGATTGAACATATGGTTGCCTTCAGGGATTGCAAGTTAATAATATTTCACCGACAAAGTACATGGTTACCTCAAGTCGGTTAATAAACTTGATGAATTACATAGTTCAAACATGTAAATATTGACAAAAAAAGGTAGAACAAAACAATTTAAAGATTTTAGTTAAAACAGATAAGAACATAAGAACATAAGAAATAGGAAATAGATTTATCATAAAGTTGTCCTGTTTGCAATAGATGATATGCTATCTTGCAGAACTGATTGTTCTGTACTTCATGTTAGATTTGGAAAGCCAAGGGAGTAGCCACACGACATGAAAGAGACAACATTATGATCTCTTGACTATTTAACGCTCCAGTTGACCTGCAACAAAGTGGCAGGCCTGATTGCAGTGGGGGCATATATTATCTCATTCCCCTAATTCCCAGGAGTAGTCAACTGATTTATAACCCATTAGATCTTACTGAGCAGAAATAAATTATGGTTGAGATATGATGGAGAATTAATTTAAATTGTAAAAGGCACCCTGATTTTTTTTTAACAAAAATAATTCTCTAGTAAACTAATCATACTTTTAACAACATTCATTGATTTAACTGAAAAATGCAGTTGTGGCAAATGTGACTTTTATGATATAATTATCTGATCTGCAAAGCGCCAGGTTGTATAATAGTATCATTAGTAGCAAGTCTCTCTATATCATAATAAATGTCAAGACAAATTTATCACTTTATCCTGAGAAAGATTTGTCTGAGGTTCATCATTAGCAAGAGGAAATGTTCCTTCAGCTGTCATATCATTTTAATAACTGAATTTAAAAGTATGTTTTTCCAGCATCCAAAATATTGAAACTATTCAGCAAAGGATTTTGTAATCAATACGAAAAAAACATGCTTTTAGAATGGGCTGCACAGAGCAGATCAGAGTCAGAAGAACATGGTGGGATTTAGCGTTGAAAAATATTGTTTTTGGAAGGGTTTGAAAATGAGCACTGTTCCATGCATTGGAGTCCTGGGATAATTGCATGCTCTTTGGACCTGGAAAGCCAATGTTGTACACTATATATTGCAATTTGTAATGATCTCTTGGTTGGGATATTGGAACAATAAAAATGTTTTCGTTGCAGACAAAAGATGGTGCATTAAATGTCTTCTAACTACAGAATAATACAATGCGGAAGGAAGCTGTTTGGGCCAACATATCAGTAGCAGACCTTTGAAAGAGCATAAAATTCATTTCACTCCCCTGAACTTTACCCAAGTCCTTACAATATTTTGAAATATGTATCCAATTCCCTTTTAAAAAAAACATTAAATCTGCTAACCACCCTTTCAGGCTGTGAATAAAAACTCACCGATTAAATAATTCCTTCTGTTCTCAGCGGCACAGTGGTTAGCACCGCTGCCTCACAGCGCCAGAGACCCAGATTCAGTTCCCGGCTTGGGCACTGTCTGTGTGGAATTTGCATGTTCTCCCCATGTCTGCATGGGTTTCCTCCAGGCTCTTCAGTTTCCTCCCACAGTCTGAAAGATGTGCTGGTGAGATGTATTTGCTATGCTAAATTCGCCCTCAGTGCACCTGAACAGGCACTGGAGTGTGGCAACTAGCGGATTTTCACAGTAACCCCACTTGTGATAAATAAATAAATTTTACTTCTAGTGGCCTTGCCAATTATTGTAATCAGCCCTGTAATTCTGAGAGTTCAGATGAAAGGTCATTTAGTGGAAATGTTAACAGTATTTCTCGCCACAGATCCTGCTTGACCTGCTGAGTATCTCCAGCATTTTCTTTTACTATTTCAAATTCCTCTGCTTCTCTAAAGATGTGCATATTAGGTGGATTGGCCATGCTATATTTCCCCTTAGTGTTTATGAATATGTGGGTTGGATGGATTAACCATGGTAAATGTGCAGGGTGATGGGGGCGATGGCATGAGCTTGGAAGGGATGCTCTTTTGGAGAGACGGTGCAGACTCAATAGAACAAATGGCCTCTTTCTGCATTGTAGAGATTCTATGATTCTCCAGTCTATCTACGCCATTGAATTTCCTCATCCCTGGAATCATTCCCATCCATCCTACTACTGTCCCTTTGATTCCATGGGCTTCCACTTTACTAACAAGTCAATTGTGTGACACTGGTGGGGGAGGTTGGGAGTAAGGGGCCGATGATTGGTGGTAGGTGTGGGGGGTAGAGAAGTGCTGACTCTGATTGGGGGAGGGGAGCCCTTGAGACCTGTGAGTGGAGGGGGAAGTTTATTCCTGTTATGATCAGGGCACTCTTGAAAGGCGACGCCTCGATCTCAGTGCAGTCAGATTTTGTCAGTGTATCCTCTGTGTGATGGTATGAAACATGCCCGCTTGATTATTTTTAGGCAGAATATTGTAAGATTTGGAGATAATTCAATGCATTTCTCTGCATGCTGGTTTCTCGCCAGAAACAACATACTGCCACTTTTTGGTAAGACTCCTCCATTTTAGCAAATACCCTTTGAAAATCCATGTGCACCACAGAAATTGCATTGCCTTCATTAATCTTCTCTGTTACCTCATCAACAACTCAAACAAGTTAGTTGAGCATGATTTGCCCTTATCAATCTGTTTTGGCTCTCAACTAATTTGTATTTGTCCAAGTGACTGTTAACTTTGTCCAGATTATAGCTTCTAACAGCTTTTTCACCACCAAGGTTGAACTGACTAATTTGTAATTACCGGATTCTCAAATCCTTCTTTGAAAAGAGTGTTAAATTGTTAGTTCTCTAGTCATGTGGTATTACCCTCACATTTATGACTAATGCCTCCACAATTTCCACCTTACTTCCTTCTCTTCCTATCCCCTCATTTTCAATTTTCAGCCCATCCAGTGTCTCAACTTACCCCCTCTTTCACTATGACTTGGGCAGCATCTTCTTCCTCAGTTAAAAACTTTGGTGCAAAGTATTCATTTAGTACTTAAACTATGTCCCTGTCTCCATAAGTTAATCACCTTTAAGGTCACCAATCAGCTCCACATGTCTTTTTAAGCACGTTTACTATTGATATGGCTATTGAAGACTTTGGGATTTCCTTTAATAAGCTGCCAGCCTTTTCCTATACTCTCACTTTGCTTCTCTTTCTTTTCTCCCCTGAGAACCTTCTGTATTCAGCTTGGTTTTCAATTATATTATCCACCTAATATTAGTCATTCACATTCTTTTTCTGCTTCATCTTGCGCTTTTTATCCCTTCCGTTGTCAGAGAGCTTTGAATTTATTTTCCCTACCTTTCTCCATCATAGGAATGTACCTTAACTGCACCCAAATGATCTCAGATTCCAACACTGACATACAATGGTTATATGTTTGATGACATTGGAGAAGAATTTATTGACTGGTTTAAAAAAAATCACTGGAATTTTCATAACTTATTATTTGATCAAGTGATCTAATGTAAGAAATTGGAAGTGGCTTTCCTTTTAAAGAACCCTTGGGTTAGATCAAGAGATGGATCTACCTCATGTTAAGTTGTCCTTTTTCTACACCCTAGCTATGACTGTAACATTATATTCTGCCCCCTCTCCTTTTCTTCTCCCCTATGTACTCTATGAATGTAAGTTTTGTCTATAATGACGTACAAGAAACAATACTTTTCACTGTATCTTAACACATGTGACAATAATAAATCAAACTTGTGAGAACTCCTTGATTGAATACTCGGTCAAATGCTGCCTTGACATCGAAAGCAGTCATTCTCACCTCCACCCTGCAGTTCAGCTCTTTTATCCATCTTTGAACCAAGGCTGTATTGAATCAAGAGCTCATTGATCCTGGTGGAACTCAAAGTCAGCATCAATGTGCAGATTATTGCTAAGCAAATATTTTTGACAGCGCTGTTGATGATCTCTTCCATCACTGATGGGGCAGTAATGGCTAGGTTGAATTTGTCCTTTTTTTTGTGTTTGGGATGTTCCTGGGCAGTGTTTCGCATTATTAGGCAGATGCCAATGTTGGAACTGTACTGGAGCAGCTTGGCAGGTGTGTGGCAAGTTCTGGAGCACAAGTCTTCAGTACTATTGCCAGAATAGAACAAAGAACAGTACGGGTGTAGGAACAGGCCCTTTAGCCCACCAAGTCTGTGCCGACACACATTTTCTTGCCTCTATGTGGTTCATATCCCTCTATTCTCTACCTATTCATGTATCTATCCATGTGCCTCTTGAACATTGTTATCGAATATGTTTCCACCATCTCCTCCCTTACATTTCTTTTAAACTTCCCCCTCTCACTTTCAACCTGTACCCCTGAGTAACTGACCCTTCGACCCTGGAATAAAGACTCTGACTATCCAAGCCTGTAAACCTCTAACAGGTTTCACACCAAGCCCCCCCCACCCCCATCCTTGTCCTCCAGTGCTCCAATGAAAAAAATCCAAGTTTGTACAACCTTGCTTCATAGTCCATATCCTCCAAACTAGGCAACGTCCTGTAAATCTCTTCTGCACCCTTTGCAATACGTCAACATCCTTCCAGTAGTGTGGCAAACAGAATTGTACACAGTACTGCAAATGTGGCCTTATACAACTGCAACATGATTTTCCGATTTCTATACTCAGCGCCCTGATTGATGAAGGCCAGCATGCCATATGCCTTCTTGATCACCTTGTCCACCTGAGTTGCCACTTTCAGAGAACTGTGGATCTGCACACTTAGATCTCTCTGTATGCTAACATTTCTAAGGGCTCTACCATTTATTGTATACTTCTGCAGTACACCTTCCAAATTGCATCAGTTCTCATTCGTCTGTGTTAAATTCCAGCTGCCATCTTTAAACCCAGGACTCTAGCCGATTTATATCCTGCTGCATCCTCTGACAATCCTCCTACTACTACACTACTCCGCCCATTTTTGTACCAACTGCAAATTTACTAATCAGATTTTCTTCCAAATCCTTTACATATATATTGCAAACAGTAGAGGCTCCAGCATTGATCCTTGTAGAACACTGCTTGTCACAGACCTCAAGTTAGAAAAGTACCCTTCCTCTGCTACTCTCTGCTTTTTATGCCCAAGGTTCTGATCAGAGAAGACCATATAAAGGCACACACAGTTTACTATCAAATAAACTGGTTGGACTTTAACCTGGTGTTGTGAGACTTCTTACTGTGTTTACCCCAGTCCAACACTGGCATCTCCACATCACTTTTATGCCCAAACCAGTTTTATATCCATCTTACCAGATCACCTTGGATCCCATATGACGTCACCTTCTGTATCAGCCTGCCATGAGTATCCTTATCGAAGGCTTCACTGAAATCCATATATACAACATCCCCTGCCCTGCCCCGGTCAATTTTTCTTGCCACTTCCTCAAAGAATTCAGTCAAGTTTGTGAGTCATGATCGCCCCTTCACAAAACCATGCTGCCTGTTCGCTTCCAGGTATGAGTACATCCTGTCCCAAAGAATCTTCTCCAATAATTTTCCCACCACTGATGTAAGGCTCATAGGCTTGTAATTTCTTGGATTGTCTTTTCTATCCTTCTTAAACAGAGGAATAATGTTAACTACTCTCCAAACTTTAATGTTTTTTCAAAACCTTCAATACCACCTCCCTTTTTATCAACATATCCTAGAATGTCAATGTCCTCTTTTCTACACTCACCATCCACCATACCTTTCCCCTTTGTGAATACTGATACAAAAGATCTCACCGTCCTCATCTGGCTGCACATAAAATTCCCTCCACTGCCCATGAGTGGACCTACCCTTAGCTACCCTCTTTTTCCTTACATATATATAAAAAGCCTTAGGATTCTCCTTAATCCTGTCTGCCAAGGACGTTTCATGGCCCCTTTTTGCCCTCCTAATTCCCTGTTTAAGCTCTTTCCTGCTATCTTTGTATTCCTCAAGAACCTTATCTGTTTTCAATTTCCTGAAATTTTTGAATGCCTCCTGTTTCACTAAGCTCACAATCTCTCTTGCCATCCAGGGTTCCCGAATCTCACCATGTTTATCCTTCAATTTTACAGAGATATGTTTGTCCTGAATTGTTAACAACTGACTTTTAAAAGACTCCCATGTATCAGATGTGGATTTACTCTCAGTCACCCTCAGTCTACGTTCCCTCCTCCTGCCTGATACTGTCATAGTTAACCTTCCCCCAGTTTAGCACTTTTACTCTGGGGCTGCTCTATCCTTTTTTACAAGTACCTTGAATCTTATAGAAATGATCCCCACTGAGCTATCAATTACCTGTCCTGGCTTGTTTCCCAAAACCAGGTCTAAGATAGCCCCTCCTCGAGTTGGACTATCTACATATTGCCTCAAGAAGCACTCTTGGACACACTGAACAAACTTTGACTTGTCCAAGCCCCTGGAACTAAAGGAATCCCAGTCTATGTTAGGAAGTTAAAATCACCCATTACAACAATCACATGTTAGGTCAGAAGTATAAGGATAGCAGATTTCCTTTCCTAAAGGAAGGAGTACTAGTCCAGTAACAAAACCATTACACCACCACCTCCCCAGTAGAAGTGCTTACAATAGAAATGTATTATTCATTGTTGATAACGGCCCTGAGCAACTTGAAATTTCTACTCAAAGAAAGGTGAAATTTGTCTGGCTTTCAATAAGGTTCATGTCACACTATCTTGTAACCCTCACGACTTGCCTGGGCTTGCAAAATCTCACTAACTGTCCTGGCTGGAGACAATACACATCATTTTAACCTGTGCTTAACGCTCTCTCCACTCACATTGTCTGTACCTTTAAGACTTGCTTACCTGTAAAGACTCAGATTTCAACCATTATTTTGTAAATTGGGTTTGTGTCTTTATATGCCTTGTTTGTGAATAGAACTCCCACTCACCTGATGAAGGGGCAGTGCTCCAAAAGCTTGTGGCTTTTGCTACCAAATAAACCTGTTGGACTTTAACCTGGTGTTGTGAGACTTCTTACTCTGTTTCAATAAGAACAGCAGATGGAAACTGAAGTTATCAGTCTTGGATCACCATGGGACATCTCTGGCGAGACAAAAGCTAACCTCTTATGGAGTCAATAAAGAATTTGTAATATCTTTGCTGAATGCAATGAATTTTGTTGGAAGTTGGGATCACGTGACTGAACAGCATCCCAAACTGCTTTTGCCATGCAGGTATCATTACAAAAGGAAGTGAAGAATTTGGCAGTGTTCAGAGAGGTTGAAATTACCCCTGAGCTACATTGTTGTGTTGCATTGGTCCAAACCAGAATTACATGATGAAATTAGGGAGGATTACAGGAATTTTGAAGTCGTTGACATTCCTTGTCCTCTTCCCAGCAATTTGTCTCCATATGCATTCTGTCATTTGCTATAAAATACAGTGCTCAACTTGGAACTGGTTTGCCTCAAAATATCAGTTAGTCTGATAAAGTTTAAAGAGCAATCACTTGTGATTTAGTCTTGAAGATAAAACAGACCAAATCAACTGTTAAACATGTGAATTATTATAGTGTCATTAACAGTTAGAAAAGTAAAATATTGGCTTTAAAAACTATTAAAATAATACTTTCATAAGCATTTGCAAATACCTCCACACTGTTCTCAGGAAAGTTTCTGCATGTCTGTTACAGTCCTTAGAATCCCATTATTTTGACCAGTCCAATAGGATATAAAGCCAGGATTCAACTGTACTTTCCACATGCAAGAGGAAAACTTGACAATCCATTACCAGACTTTTCCTGTTTAAACTTTTTAAACAACATGTCCTTTCTTAGCTACCTTGGGTATGTTTCTCCCACTGGTATTAGTCACATACAAGCTGATCATTACCATGCCTCATTGCATCTGATCATTTATCATTTTACTTTTTAGGACTCTGAATTCAATAGATTTCTGAATTAGGTGGAGTTGTACTGTAGAATTGATCCCTGTTGCACCCAGTTTCTGAAGCATAGCATAACTTTTCATATATTATAAAGACTGATCACTTTTTAAATCACTCCAATTATTTTGGGACAGTTTTAAAAGAAAGGCAGCTGCTGCTGTCATTGTAGAATTGACCTGATTGTGATCTACCCCAGAACAAAACACAGGAAATTTATTGAGTTGCACAACACTATCTCCTCCTAATTAGGAAAACCAGTCAAGTAATCAAAGGAGGACAAGGCAACAAATTCTGATCCCAATAACAGTGAATGCTGAGGTGTTTACTACCATTGAGAGTTGCAATGGCATCAGATGTTCCAAGGAGCCAATTTACGACAGAAGTTCAAATTGCCGGTTCACCAGAAATGGCTCCATAGAATGAGTACCATTTTCAGAGGAGAGTGCCTATCAATCAGTGGAAGGGAACAGGTGCAGAGATTTGTTTTCAACTTTCAAAAGCAGCATTTTTTTCAAACAGCCAGAGATGTCAATTGCTTCGAATCATAGCACAAAACATGACAAAAGAAGCTGACAGGACTTTGCTTTTACAATTTTAGGAGGTTATGGGACTTTAGATAATTGGAAAACTAATGCAATACATAATAACAATTAATCAATGCTGGTCAACGTAAGGGTCAACTTATTTTGTAGGACAGATTCCTATGATGAATAATAGAAACACATCTGCATTCCAATGTAAGATCTAATTGTGACTCTTGAAAGTGTCAAAACAATTTACACTCGCCTTTCAGAAGGTTCCCACCTCCTCAATCTGCACCATGGTGGTCACAAACTCTAAGGAGGTCCGTTTTTTTTAAATTTGATTTTATTTATTATTGTCACATGTATGAACATACAGTGAAAAGTATTGTTTCTTGTGTGTTATATAGACAAACATACCATTCATAGAGAAGGAAATGAGAGAGTGCAGAATGTAGTGTTACATAGAACATTACAGTGCAGAACAGGCCCTTCGGCCCACGATGTTGCGCCGACCAGTTACAAAACAATGACCCACTAACCTAAACCAATCCCTTTTCGTCCATAGCTAGGATGTAGAGAAAGATCAACTTAATGCAAGCTAAGTCCTTTCAAAAGTCTAACAGCAACATGGAAGAAGCTGTTCTTGAGTCATTTGGTGCAGGACGTCAGACTTTTGTATCTTGTTCCTGAAGGAAGAACATGGAGAAGAGAATGTCTGGGGTGCATGGGGTTCTTAATTATGCAGGCTGCTTTGCTGAGACAGTAAGAAGTGTAGACAGAGTCAATGGTTGGGAGGCTGATTTGCACAATGGATTGATCTTTGGTTGTTCGTTGTAATCTTGAGCAGAGCAAGAGCCGTACCAAGCTGTGATACAACCAGAAAGAATGCTTTCTATAGTGCATTCGTAAAAGTGTCGTCGTTGATATGCTAAATTTCCTTAGTCTTCTGAGAAAGTAGAGACATTGGTGGGCTTTCATAACTATAGTGTCAGCATGGGAGGATGAGGACAGGTTGTTTGTGATTTGGATATCTAAAACTTGAAGCTCTGGACTCTTTACTTCGTCCCCATTGATGTAGGCAGAGCATGTTCTCCTTTATGCTTCCTGAAGTCGATGACAATCTCCTTCGTTTTGTTGACATTGACGGAGAGATTACTGTTGCCGCACCTGTTCACCTGGCTTTCAGAACCCATGCCAGCACATAAAAATAGTATGCAAAAGGAATTAAATTTTCCTGTGGTCTTCACAATGGGAACCCTGTCCTTGAAAAGGTGTGTATGTAATTTACACCAAGGCTTTCCAGTACCTGCCAAAAATCGCACAGAAATGGCTCAAACTCAGGAAGACACAGGAAAATTGTTTTTCTAATAAACCAAACTAAGTTCAGTATTTTGTGACTTGAGTTGCATTTCCATTGGGGGATGGAAATTTGGTCCAGGGCTATTAGGCAAGATGTAATATGATGAAATTACAGTGATGGTTTGGGGTTTCCTTAATGGTTTGGCTCATTTATGTTATTTAATTTCAGCCTAAGAGGGAAGGTCCATTTCCAAAACTCATGATGCCTCATGCTCCTCTCATTATTCACTTAATAAGAAACAGTTGTCTTGAATTGGCTGGATTATCTCAACATTTTTGCATTTTGCCAGAAGATATAACTGAATTGAGCTTTTAAGTTAATAAAGCCCACAATGTTTTTCAATTTATACATGAGTTTTAGATGGCTTTGCTTTCTAATTAAATAATTTATTGCTGAAGATATGATAGAAAGCCATCTATTCATCATTTGAAATGTTTAATGCTCAGAAATTTGAATTATTCAATAAGCAATGTAAATAATGTAATATGGGAGCTTAGCATTAAAAATGGATTGATGTGATATGAATTAAGCATTTTTCAATTAAGAAAAGTAAACTATTATATTTTGATATTATGACTTCACGAAAGCGAATATGAATTGCAGGATTTTGTTCAGATATTCAATGCTGGACTTCGTCAAACTGACGGTACTTATTATCTGTTCCCTTCAGCAGATCATTTCTCCTTGTAGCCAGTTTAATTATACCTGTGCTGGTCTTCTATGAGGATTGCTTTCTGTCTCAAGATAACTTCTTTTGTATTAAATCACAGGCTTCTTTCTAAATGATCATTATAATGAAATGGCAGAGGTATGACCTTAATCAAACCATTCACTGATCCATTGTACACAACTGAATGATTCATATTTAAAAATGCGTACAGTAGGATTGACTGAAATTGAACATGCACTCCTTCCAAGAAAACTTAACAGAAATAGCTTTGAACCAAAACCTCAGAACTCCCTTTCGGATTTTGCTATATAATATAAAATGCCACAGCATTATTTTAGTTCCTCCTGTTCTTTTAGATCATCACTATTAGTTTTGGTTTTAAGTTGTCATTCAGAGTTTCTCAAAAGAGTATCTAGTTAAAACTCATCTGGCTACTTCAGACTAAATAATCCAGCAGGGACAAATGGCATAATCTTGTATCCTCTAATTGGAATCTCTGGGTAATAAAGGACAATCTGTGCCCATAGTGACAATGTATCCTGCTTCACATTTAGGTTCAGGGCTATTTCCAACAATAACAATTTGCATTTGGATTGCACTTTCATTAAGTAAGATATCCCAAGGCACTTCACATAGATATAACTATAAAAATTAGCAGCACACGATTCAAGAAAACATTAGGAAAGAGAAAAGGTGAACTTTAGGAACCACTTTAAGATGGAAGTAGAGATGGTGGGATTTGTGGAAAAATTCCGAAGCTTAGGGCATACCTGGATGGTTTCAGGCAAAGCTGCCAATGGTGGTGCAAAGTAAGTGGGGAATGAACATGGGTCCAGAGTTGGAGGAAAGTTCTTGAAAGGTTGGAGTATGTTCAGCAGGCGAGTAGAAAGATTGAGCAGTAATTCAGGGTTGAGTGTAGGGATTTTAGAAGGGAGAAATATAAGGGCATATGATGAGAAGGAAAAGGAAATGCCCACTGGATAAAGAGAAGAAAAAGAAAAAGAATGTTGGAAATAAATGAACTGAGGTCAAAAGTGCACATGAACTGTAAGATAGAAACTAGTCCTTGTTTTTATGTGCTAAAACAAAATATATCACTTTTACATTGTCACAATTCATTTTATGAAGAATCCACATGTATTTTGGGTTTAAACCAGCAAGAGGCTGATTCAGAAGAGGAGTCAATAGCAATTATAATAATTAAGTAGACTTGTGTACAGGTGAAGCTTTTAAATTAGCAATGTATAATAAAGTTATGTTATGAATTACTGGCTGTTGAACAAAGCTGCCCAAGTGATTTACGCATATACAGAGACATATCCAAGTGGACATAGATTTTGGAATCAAGCTCCTTGACTTTCTTTGGGAAACCACAACAAATTGAAAATGAAATTTTACTGTGGCAGGCCTCAGAAATTTCCCACAAAATTTCCTATATACTGGCAACCTCCATTTCAGCTACAAAATTGAAACAAAAACAAACTTAAAATCTCAAGACTTCTTTATTGTACTTTCTAAGGCAAACTGCATGTGCTCTTGCACAGAAGGTAATAATTCTGGAAAAGTTATCCAACCCCCATCAATCTTAGAAGGGAGTCCTTGGATTGAATATCTGACTTCCTCAGCCCTGGGTCACAAACCTGGCTGCTGCTGCTGCTTTTCCAGACATTTTTCGGAGATCTTCGCTCTCTCCTTCAACTCACCATCGCCTCGACGAACCAGAGCCCAGTGTTGCTCTGCAATGCCTGCTAATAGGCTCTGATTGATGCCCCCAAAGCCACTGGCCAGCACAGAGGCCCCCCATTTGGTTGGGGCCCTGTGCCTGGGCACTATGTATTTCATTATAAGCCTACCATTGTATTATAGTTTGCACTGTTGGTCCTGGAGGTTGGCAACAATTGAATTTGATTTCATCCACCACCATTATTCATGATTTTTTGTTTGAACTCTGTGCATTTACAATAAAGCAATAATTTAAAATTTTGTGAAATGATCTGCAGATGGGGAGGGTGAAACCGGAAAAGTATTCATGCTGGCCTCTCGGGTATTGCGTTGATGATTCTGATAGTTCTGGTATGCTACCTATGGTGTTTTAAGTTTGGACAGCAAGCTTTTCACTTAGTCAGTGACGATTGTGAGAAGTCAGTGATAACATTTTCTTCTCAAGGTAGGGAGATCTGTAAAACTTGATGCCCTATAAAGTCAAAATCTTAATTTTATTGAATATTATAGCAATAGCACTCTTTCTTTCTCTCTCAAATGAAAAAAGCTTCCAGAGTAGCTTGTTGGGCTGTCAACAGACCTGTAACTTCCTTTATCTCTGCCAAGCACAAGTCTCCTGCACAAGCTATGAAACAAGACATTCCTAAAACCTGATGAAGGGTCATCCAGACTCGAAATGTTAGCTCCATTCTGTCCCAACAGATGCTGTCAAACCTGCTCAGATTTTCCAACATTTTCTGTTGTCGTTTCCGATTTCAGTATCCGCTGTAATTCACTTTTATCATTCCTAAAGTGTGATATGGTTGGGTCTCATGACCCAAATGTAAACTGACTGACGAAGCAACGTGCTGTCAAAAATGAAAATTTTTTTGTAAACAAATACTTATGTACAGCAATTTTAGTTGTCTAGATGCCCAATTTCTGCTCAAGATGTTGGATAAAAACTACCTCTAATGCTATCACACTTCTGAGATATTTAAGGAAATTAGAGTCAGTAAAAAACTAAGTGTTTGTATATAACTTGGACTGCTTCCGGCTTAGATGTGCTCAGAAGAGGAACTGGTTTAAAGTTTGCTACTAATGCCAAGCTTAGGATTATGACGAAGGAAGAGTATAAGAGCTGGTAGATGGAATAATGCAATGGGCTGATATGTTGCAATTGTAGTTCAATACAAAAAAAATGTGAAGTTGAACATTTTGGAAAATGTTGCAATTTTTTGGAAAAATCTACAGGTATTCATATTTATATATATTTAAAGATAAATAAATAAACTGGCATGAAGATGCAAAGAGCTTTCTGTGTTTTTGAAAGCATTGAATGCAGAAGCAATAGATTAACACAGTCGTTAGCACTGCTGATTCACAGTGCCAGGGACTTGAGTTCAATTTCGGCTTGGCTCACTGTGCAGAGATTGCATGTTCTTCCCATGTCTGCATGGGTTTCCTCTGACTGCTCCAGTGGGTTTCCTCTGACTGCTCCAGTGGGTTTCCTCTGACTGCTCCGGTTTCTCCCACAGTCCGAAAGATATGCTGGTTACTGCGTTGGCCATGCTAAATGCTCCCTCAGTGTACCTGGACAGGAGTGGAGTGTGGCAACTAGGGGACTTTTGCAGTAACTTCATTGCAATGTAAGCCTACTTATGACTAATAAATAAACTTAAGTTTAGGCTTGTACAGTTTGTTAGTTAGTCCACAGTAGAGTATTCTAATCATCCTGTGTGTTAGAGCTGTGGAAATGTTACAGTGAAGCTTCACTGGTATAATGCAGGAACAAGGGGTTACAGCTTTGAAGAAGGGCTCAGAAAATTATTAATAAAAGTTTAAAGAGAGAAACTATGAGATTTCACAATCATGAAATGATTTGATTACCAGATTGTTTCCACTAGTTGAGAAAGCAGTAATAAGACACAGGATTGTCAATAGAAAATGACAGGACAAGTTAGGAGTTATTTCAATTCCTTATATTAAGTGAATATTAAGATAATTATTTTAAATTTAGATGGGACTTGAAATAGCATTTCAAAACAGGAATATGCGATATTGGGAAAGTATTGAGATTACTCCTGTTCAAGAGCGAGCAACAGAACAGGTGTGATGTTGGAATAATTCAATACCATCAATAATTACTCTTCTGTTTAATTGTGTATTAATAAATATTGGCATTTTTACAATATTCATATGTTGTTGGAAGTTGGTGTCTTTTTCCACGAAGGTTCACCAAGTTGGAGTCTCAATGGCAGCTGTTTGCACTAAACTACATAGGCTGATAATGCCTGCTACAAGACCCAGCTGCAGTATCCTGAGAGCAGGTCTTATGCAAAGCAGACAGCTCAGTGGTGCTATACGCACACACACACGCGTGCGCGCACATACACACACACACACACACACACACACACTGCTCTTCCTCTGCCTTCCAGTTTCTGAAGAAGGTCCTTAGTTTCTAGCAAACCACCTTCAATGTGCTTGCCCTGCTGTTAATCCTTCATGCTAGCTGCATCAAAACAAACAGACCTTCCTCAGTCATTCTGTAACCAGTCCAGATTGCCAGTCACTGCTTTGATTCTGGGGTGTAACATGGGGTGACAGTGCCTCCTCATGAGAAGTATTATCCCACTTTGAGGTATCTTCTTCTCGAGGTTTTCAGCACTGAGTGCTGAAAGAGAAAGGGAGTAAGAGATAGTTTGGCATAGATTGCACATTGCATTTGACATATTTCACAATATTGTCAGGCTGGCAGTTTTTCTGAGTTATGTAAAGGGATATAAGAAACAACCAGTGACCCTGTTCTCAAATGCTAAGCCTCAATACCTCCAATCCAGGCAGCTGCTGAAGGCAGTTACTCCTCTGTCTTGTGTTATGTACCATTTTCTCCTGCAGAATAAAAGTCATTCATTTGTTTTGACTTTTAATTTTTGACTATTAGTAAAAATGTCCTTTGTGTATGTAGTACATTCACTTTGTATTCTGTATTATGCAGCACGTTTTGATCTCTGAAATAATATTGCAAAAATGTTTATATTCAAAGGAAGCTGATACATCTTCGAAAATATATTTAATGAAATTGGTGTTTTTCTTTGTACAATTTTCATTAAGTTGTTGATATTTTCAGGTTCTTTCAGAATTGATATCATTTGAGGAGGCAATTCAGTGTGTTTTTATTTGTTTTTATCTTTCAGAGTCTTCCTCCGAGCAATAAATCAGTATGCAGATATGCTAAACAAGAAATTTCTTGATCAAGCAAACTTTGAGCTACAGGTAAGTGATGTCAGACCAACATGCTAGGATCTTTGGGTCATACAGTGGGATTTGTCTTGTTTAAAGTAGAAATTATGTTTCTGTTTGCAGATTCTTGTGGGTGACTCCAGGGCACATATTGTAAAAGAAGAATAAAAGTTGCAAAGAATATATCATGAATATCTCTTTAAATGGAGCTTGTGGGGATAGATAGTTTCATTTTGTGTGGAGAGAGAAATGAACTGACAAAACCTCAGAATTCAGTATGATTAAGAGATCTTACTGTAAGGTAGTTTGAAACACTTGAGAGCACTCCACCTGATGATTAACCTTTGGTATGCATACTCTGTTATTATTGCAATAAACATGGCATCCTTCTGGTCACTAGCTTCCCATAGACAGCAGTGAGATGAATTTACCTGTGAATCTTTTTTAGCGGCAGAGCCCTCTTTTGTCCCAGACAGCCTCCTATAGTATCATTACTATAGATGTTAGTTACAAAGATGTTAATTACTTTAAACTGTGGTAAACCTATAACTGTTTTGGGCAGTCTGAGCAGCTGTCTGCATTTAACTATGTTACTTATCATTAAGTCCTTATTCCTTATAATCTCCAGAACTCCTATCGTAGCTGCAAACCTTTCTTACTGGATTTCTGAACTAGACGTTTACCAGCTTTGTTTTAAAATTCGCTTGGCAATTAAGATGAGAGAATAGATTCAGATTGTTTAATATTGAACCAGGCAGAGGTGGGGCAATAAAGAGACATCTTTCTTGAGATTGTAGAGTGGTTGCATGGTGCATTGAGTAATGGCACTATAAATATTCACCAGCTTGAACGTGGAGAGATGAAAGATGAAAAATCCTTGTGTGCATTTTCAAATTTGTTTTGTTATACCAGACATCAGGTAAAGTGGGAAAATGCATTGAGACTGGCATTCCCACTCTAAGTGGTGGATCTTGTGTTGAGTGAAGGTGGAATATTGAAGAAAATACTGGCAGTACCTTAAGAAGATTATAGAGTCTAGATGCATGAAGCATTGAATAACAACAATATAAATTTCGACAGAACAAGGAAGAGGAAGGTTCCTTTCGTGCATTTTGAAACTTGTGACATTAAAAATCTATCTGCAATACAACTGGCAAAATGATATTTTGCTTAACTAGGATGGACTCTCAAAATAATGCAGAAGTCCTCGCAGTTGAATCATAGACAGTTTATGGCATAGAAAAAGGCCACCTGGCTGATCGTGTCTGCAGCAGTTATAAATTAAGTCAACCAGCCAAGATCATAGTCCTCCTGTTAAGAGCCCTTCTCCCCTCCTCACTTCCTTTCCTAGCTGCTTGACTTGCTCTGCTTTGACTTTCTTCATTCTCCCAGTCAGATTCAATTCCCAGAGGGGGCCTTACTGGACCACTTTTTCTATGAGCTAATTGTTTCAGCACAATCATAATATTTCAGCTGCAGTCAAATCGCTCCCTATAGATTATTGGGCCATAACTTCATGAGAATTGAAATCAGCTTTGGATTGCCACTCCGTGCCCAATTACCAAGGAGACTATTTTTCAAGCCTGCCTCGTCCAACCTTCCAACTTATGCTGGGCAAGATTCAGGCAGTGCGGTTCATTCCTGAGGCCCAGCATTGAACAGCAGCACATCAAATTGAAGGAGGCCATTACTCCTTTTTTTTAAACAGCCTTAGCTGCTGTAAACCAGGTAAACTGTCCCATTGAAACTTAAGCCCCTTGACAAACCAAAGTGCTTTGGATCTTAGGGTTGGGTGTTGGAGCTGAGGAGAAGGTGGAAGTCAGCTGTTTTGGAGCTAGGGTTGGTGGGGGGCGGGTGCAGGTCAGAGATCGGGAGGAGCTCTATAGAGGGGATCAGATTGGTTTGGAGAGTAATGTCGGGGCTGCTGGTGTAGGGGGACGATGGCTAAGGTTATATGAGCACAAATTTTGTGTGGGGCTCAGACTGAATCTTTTGGTGCAAAGATGAAAATGCTACCAGCTCAAGCAAGTTGACAGCCTACATTGGTGTGTTGCAACAGAACTTTTAATAGTAATCTTTAAAAGGATAACTAAAGGTAAAATCTCAATAGTCCCAGATGGCCATAGGCTACTCTTCCCTTTAAGGGGAGAGCTTCCTGGTGGTGGTTTAACCTGAGGATCACCTCAGATAAGGGGCAAGGTTATGAAGGCTGGCCTTCGTGAATAACCTCAGCCAGCAAGGGAAAGGGTAACTTTAGTTGTATTATCTGATGTTGCATACAGAATTTACCCTTTTAGTGATAGCTAATTTGAGTCATAGCTGCATTGACATCAGCTCATCTTTCTGGCACAATGTGCCTATGGGCCAAGTGAATTCCCATGTAGAAGAATTTCCTGATGCCAGTCAGGGTATAGTGCATTATCAAGGCATTGTGTTTATTCTTAAATCTGAATCAGTTCTGTAAACTACTTTAAATTGCAGCCTGCTAAATGTTAATTGTACCACTTTCTAAATCTGTGGAGATCAAGAGAGATCTAATGACATATGAAGTAAGCTAAAATATAATGGTGAGTTTTTCATTTCAAGCCCCTGCCTTAAAATATTTACAGACATTGGACTGGTTGGTACATGTTTTTGAGAGTTGGTTTGTATGGAGTGATGCTCACTTCCAGAGGAGTAGTCTTTTATGCAAAAAACAAGAAAATGAGTAAAAAGAAGATTCCAAATAAATAATACACAACCTGTGGAATAAAGCTCCAACAATTGGACATCAGTTGCTGACATGTCATGCACATAATGATGGACTGCACTTCTCATAAGCTGTCGTGCATATTTGTACGGAGATCTCTGCAGTCACTACTAGACTTTCTAGGTTGTTTTGCATTGTCCTAAATTACTGCAGATGACCACACTCCTGCACAGCCACTCAAGCTATCTAATTTACCAAGATGGATATGTTTGTGCCAAAAAGTGAGAGTGCTGTAAGAATCTTAATTTCCACCAATTCACAGGGATACGGATGACATTATAAAGAAGGAAAACATTACTTTGAGTGCATTTCATGTTCTTAGGTCATACAAAGTCCTTCACTTGTGACAAGTTACCTTTGAACTGTAACCACTATAGTTTAGTAAGCAAACAGCAGTCTTTCTGAAGAAAGTAAAGTTCCATAGGTAGAAATGAGTTATATGACCAGTTAAAGAGAGAAACATAGAGAAATATAGAAACATAGAACAGTACAGCACAGTACAGGCCCTTCAGCCCTCAGTGTTGTGCCAAGCTATGTCCAAACCCCAGATCAAGCTATCCCACTCCCTATCATTCTGGTGTGCTCCATGTGCCTATCCAATGACCGCTTGAAAGTTCCTAAAGTGTCTGACTCCACTATCTCAGCAGGCAGTGTACTCCACACCCCAACCACTCTCTGAGTAAAGAATCTATCTCGGACATCCCTCCTATATCTCCCACCATGAACCTTATAGTTATGCCCCTTAGTAACAGCTACATCCACCCGAGGAAATAGTCTCTGCACGTCCACTCTATCTACCCCCTCATCATCTTATAAACCTCTATTAAGTCGCCTCTCATCCTCCTCCGCTCTAAAGAAAAAAGCCTCAGCTCCCTCATCCTTTCCTCATAAGACATACCTTCCAAACCAGGCAGCATCCTGGTAAATCTCCTTTGCACTCTCTCCAATGCTTCCACATCCTTCTTATAGTGAGGTGACCAGAACTGAATACAATATTCCAAATATGGTCTCACCAACGTCTGGTATAGTTGCAGCATAACTCCACGGCTCTTAAACTCAAACCCCCTGTTAATAAACACTAACACACTATAAGCCTTCTTCACGGCTCTATCCACTTGAGTGGCAACCTTCAGACATCTGTGGATATGAACCCCAAGATCTCCCTGTTCCTCCACATTCCTCACAACCCTGCCGTTGACCCTGTAATCCGCATTCAAGTTTGTCCTATCAAAATGAATCACCTTGCACTTATCAGAGTTAAACTTCATCTGCCACTTTTTGGCCCAGCTCTGCATCCTATCAATGTCTCTTTGCAGCCTGCAAGTGCCTTCCACCTCATCCACTACTTCACCAATCTTGGAGTTATCAGCAAATTTACTCTCCCACCCTTCAGCCCCCTCTTCCAAGTCATCAATAAAAATCACAAATAGCAGAGGACCCAACACCGATCCCTGGGGTACTGGCCTCCAGTCTGAAAATTTTCCTTCCATCACCACCCTCTGTCGTCTGTGAGACAGCCAGTTACTTGTCCAATCGGGCAAATTTCCTTCTATCTGACACCTTAATTTCTTCATGAGCCTACCATGGGGAACCTTATCAAACACCTTACTAAAATCCATGTATGCGACATCAACTGCTCTTCCTTCATCTACACACTTAGTTACCTCCTCAAAGAATTCAAATTTGTGAGGCAGGACTTACCTCTCGCAAAACCGTGCTATCCCGGATTAAACTGAATCTTTCCAAATGGTCATAAATCCTATCTCTCAGGACCCTTTCCATTAACTTACCGACCACTGAAGTAAGACTAACTGGCCTATAATTAGCAGGGTCATTCCTATTTCCTTTCTCGAAGACAGGAACAATATTCACCACTCTCCAGTCCTCTGGCACAATCCCCATGGACAGTGAGGACCCAAAGATCAAAGCTAAAAGCTTCACAATCTCATCCCTTGACTCCCAAAGTATCCTAGGATGTATCCCATCTGGCCCAGGGCATTTATCGACTCTCAGGTTTTTCAAAAAATTCCCTCAGAACATCTACCTCCGTCATCCTATCAGCCTGTATCACGCACTCATCCTCAGAAATATGGCCCCTCTCCTTAGTGAACACTGAAGAAAAGTATTCATTCACTGCCTCACCTATCTCTTCTGACTCCATGCACAAGTTGCCACTACTATCCTTGACTGGCCCTAACCTCACCCTGGCCATTCTTTTATTTCTCACATAAGAGTAAAAAGCCTTGGAGTTTTCCTTTATCTGACCTGCCAAGGACTTCTCATTCCCCCTTCTAGCTATCCTACGCCATTTCTTTAACTCATTCCTAGCTACCTTGTAACCTTCAAGTGACCCGACTGAACCTTGTTTTTTCATCCTTACATACGCTTCCTTTTTCCTCTTAACAAGACATTCAACCTCCTTTGTGAATCGCAGTTTCCTCACTTGGCCATTTCCTCCCTGCCTGCCAGGGACATACCAATCAAGGGCATGCAGTATTTCTTCCTTGAAAAAGCCCCACTTTTCATTTGTGCCCATACCTGACAGTTTCTGTTCCCATCTTATGCTCCCAAAGAGATATCTCTGTTGTTGATTGGGCCTTTTTTTCTCCTTCCTCAATGCATTCATTTTTCAATAATCCCTTTTGAAAGGAAGTCAGTAGGTAGAAAATGTCAGTTTCTACTCCCTTGCACAGTTGCGGTCCTCTAATATGAATCATTATGTTTTCCAAGCAGATATGTGGCGGCTTCTTAAGCAGTCCCTTGGGGTCGAGGATGACTTGTTTCCTCACTAAAATGAGTTCTCAGGTGACTAAGGAGTCCAATCCATGAGCTAAAGTTTTTGTCACAGGTGGGGCAGATGATGGTTGGAAAAGTGGGTGGGTAGTGTGCTTGGCTTGTCAAGCATTCCTTTTGCTGTTGACACCTGGCTTCAGCTTGCTCTTTGTTTTGAAACCTGAGGCGTTCAGCTCCTTTTCAGTTGCCTTTCTTCCACTTCAGGCAGTCTTGGGTAGCATTGAGTTTTAGAAGATTTGAAAACCATGCATTACATTCCAGCATATGCATGAGTAAATCAATATGGACCATGCTTAAACTGAATAGCCTGAAGCTCTGTTTACTAAATAATTAGATCTTGTGGCCTTAAAGCAACACTGTTTCTCCCAACCAACAGAATGTTTTCTAATTATGTAATATAAAACAGATTATCATCAGACTTCTTGATTTTAATTTTTAAGCATTTAATTATTTTTAAATAGAGATATTCCTTGAAGATGTTTCAAGGTAATAAATCTTACTTGGCTGTACCCTGTTTGGGGAGTCTTCACACCCCAACGATGTCTCATTTTATGTAAGATATTCAAAGCAGATGTACCCACAGGATATGAAGAAGGGGAATCCCCAATTCAACATTTCTGTTACTCACTGAAGAAAAAGTATGTACGCTTGTCATTCGCATTTGTGGAGTTTACTATGGCCTAGTAAAAAAGGATTAGAACATACATAATTAATAAAGACTGCTGGAGTAATTAGCCTATCAAGCCTCTTCCTTGCAAAAGACCTCAGACAGCTTAATATGTCATGGACATTTTCTAGCTCATTTGATACCTGTGGGAATAGCCCAGTAAAGATTGTTCGGATATTCTGAAGGTAATTTCATAAATAACAGCTCCTAATTAGCTCAGACAAACAACCCCAATTAATTGGCTTGTTCTATTCTACTTGCTGCTACCTGAATGTGTATCTACAAAATATGTTTATTTCAAAGAAAAACATCTCCTTGGTTCTGAAAGATTTCCCATTATTCCTGAGAATGACAACAATGATCTTGAGTAAACCCCATGAGTATGGCCTACATGCATTACTCTTAAATTTCCTTTAAACATGAAATTGCAAATTAGTCTGAACTTACAATTTCGCCTTAACATAGAAAAATGTCTCAATGCACTTGGGAGAAACATAATTACTAAACACAGCATTAAGCAAAGGTTGGTTTTAAAGAGTTTGAATGGGGAGAGGTTTCAGAAAGGACAGATAAAGCTTAGGTACGATGTCACTGTTGATTGGCTGCCAATGATGGAGTGGAGGAGTGACAGAAGGTCTGACAGCATCTATGGGAAGAAAATAGAGCCAATGTTATAAGTCTAGATGACTCTTTGTCAGCTCTGACGAAGGCTCATCCAGACTTGAAACGTTGGCTGTATTCTCTCCCTACAGATGCTGAGGAAGATAGATTATAGTCTGTCCTGAGAGACTCAGTACTTAAGGATGTAGAAATAGAAAGGGAAGCCGTTGCTGGCAATGCTCAGACCACAATTGGGTAAATAAATCTGCAATCAAGTGAGCAAACTGGATAATAAAAGGATGGTCTGGTTGACATTGTCAGAGGCTGTAAAATAAGTCAAAATCAAAGAAATGCAGTTTCTAGAGGATTGTAGGGCTAGAAAATGTTAGAGGTGAGGAGTAAAACCATGAAGAGATTCGGAGATTTTAACATTGGGAATGAGAATTTTAAATTGGAGTCCTTGAACAATGCAAAGACAATGTTGGTTAAAAGGCACAAAAGTGATGAATGAACTGGACAGGGGTGGGATAGGATATGGGCAATAAATTATGAGATACTTTTTGAACTGTGGAGGGCAAGAGGACAACCAGGTGAGTATTGGAATAGCCAACCCTCAGTGGATTGTCTCTATCAATCAGACGGCAGTGCAGAGACATGAAATTGTATGATAGTGAAACAAGACAGTCTTTTTGATGGAATGTATTTGAGATCTGAAACACAGCTTCAGATGAATGAAGAAGCTTGGGTTAAAAACAGTCTGGTTCAACCTAAGGCAGTGTCCATGAAAGGAGATGGGATACAGAATTTGTGAGGGAGTAGTGGTGAGATTACAATGATAGCCATCTTCTCAGTATTTTATTGGATTAAACTGAAGTTCATTCAGGACTGATTGTGGATAGCAGAGAGTGGAGAAGTTGAAACTGCCAAAGAGATGGAGCTCAGTATCATCAGCACAAATGGGGAAGTTGATTCCTTGCATTCAATTTTAACTTCGTGTAAGTAAATGGGCTTTAACCGAGTTAAAATTGGACCACATACCTTCAATGGTCATCCTTTTTTTATTTATTCAAGGAACCTGGGTTTCTAGGCTAGTATTTATTGCCCATCCATAACTGCCCTTAAGAAGATGGCAATGAGCTGCCTTCTTGAGCTATTATGCTGTTGGTGTGGGAGTTCTAGAATTTTGACCCAGTGATACTGAAGGAACATCAATCTATTTCCAAGGTGGTGGTGTTCATATGTATTTTTTGCCTGTGTCCTTCTTAGATGGTAGAGGTCACTGGTTTGAAAGGTGCTATCTAAGGAGCCTTTATGAGTTCCTGTGATGCTGTTACTGTGCACAGTGGTGAGGGGTGACTGTTGTGGATGGGATACAATGTAGACAAGGAACTGATAAGGATAAATTATAATGAGCAAAATACTGCAGATGTTGGAATCTGAAACAAGAACAGACAACCTGGGGAAACCTAACAGGTCTGTCAGCATCTATTAGGAGAGAAACAGAGTTAATGGTTCAAGTCTTAGACTGTACATCAGTACTGAAAGGAGGGAGAATGCAAGGATAGATTATAGTAAAATCAAAACACTGCAGATGCTGGAATCTAGAATAAAAATAGAAAATACTGCAAAATCTCAGCAGCTCTGAAAGCATCTGTGGGAAACGAATAGAGCCAACGTTTCAAGTCTAGATCACCCTTTGTCTGCTCTGACAAAGATCCAAAAATGGACTTGCAGAAAATATGAGGAGTTACTTTTAAATGTTAAAAATTCACAGAAACTATTTCTGTTGTTCATCAGTTAAAGATGTGCAATTTCAAAGGCTTAAGCTGCACTGCAATGTTCAGTTAACATAGATTCAGTAATAATCAGGATTGAAAATAAGTTTCCTAAGTATTCAGCCTTTATGGAAATTATGTCCCTGCATAGTCCTATTATTGTTTATTATAACACAAATAATATATACAAGACTTATTGGATTTTTCATGATAAAAACAAGTACCAACTGATGTAATTGGTTATGTTTCCAAATAGTGTGTTTGGTAATAAATGAGAATAATAATAAATGCTGTGCCCAATCTGTATCGTGAAGCAAACATGATATTGCAGAATATCTTACAATTACAATGGAAGCACGATTATTATTATTACTGTTATAAGTTGAATATTGCTGAAGACTAATCTCATTCTGCTGCAATTGAAGAACTTCTCCAAGATTCAATCTGACAATTTTGTTATCAGTCATCTAAAATAAGACGACTAGCAAACATATTTCAGTTTTTTGGAAGAAAAACTCCTGAGCTTCAACTGGTCATCCCTGGTGTTTTCAAGAGTTAGAACGTAGAAAAACTACAGCACAAACAGGCCCTTCGGCCCACAAGTTGCGCCGATCACATCTCTACCTACTAGGCTTACCTATAACCCTCAATCCTTTAAGTCCCATGTACTCATCCAGAAGTCTCTTAAAAGACCCTATCAAATCTGCCTCCACCACCACTGCGGGCAGCCGATTTCACGCACCCACCACCCTCTGAGTGAAAAACTTATCCCTGACATCTCCTCTGTACCTACTCCCCAGCACCCTAAAGCTGTGTCCTCTTGTGGCAGCCATTTCAGCCCTGGGAAAAACCCTCTGAGAATTCACCTGATCAATACCTCTCAACATCTTATACACCTCTATCACATCACCTCTCATCCTTCATCTCTCCAAGGAGAAAAGACCGAGCTCTCTCAACCTATCCTCGTAAGGCATGCCACCCAATCCAGGCAACATCCTTGTAAATCCGGACCCCCAGATCCTTCTGATCTTCCACACTGCTAAGAGCCTTACCCTTTTCATTATATTCCGTCATCCCATTTGACCTGCCAAAATGAACCACCACACACTTACCAAGATTGAAGTCCATCTGCCACTTCTCCACCCAGCCTTGCATCCTATCTATGTCCTATCTATGCAACTTCTGACATCCCTCCTTATACACCTCTATCACATCACCTCTCATCCTTCATCTCTCCAAGGAGAAAAGACCGAGCTCTCTCAACCTATCCTCGTAAGGCATGCCACCCAATCCAGGCAACATCCTTGTAAATCTCCTCTGCACCCTTTCAATGGCTTCCACATCCTTCTTGTAATGAGGCGACCAGAACTGAGCACAGTACTCCAAGTAGGGTCTGACCAGGGTCTTACACAGCTGCAGCGTTATCTCCCGACTCCTAAACTCAATTCCTCGATTGATGAAGGTCAGTACACCATACGCCTTTTTAACCACATCCTCTACCTGCGAAGCCGATTTGAGAGTCCTATGAACCCGGACCCGCAGATCCTTCTGATCTTCACACTGCTAAGAGCCTTACCCTTTTTACTATATTCCGTCATCCCATTTGACCTGCCAAAATGAACCACCACACCCTTACCAAGGTTGATTTCCATCTGCCACTTCTCCACCCAGCCTTGCATCCTATCTATGTCCTATCTATGCAACTTCTGACATCCCTCCAAACTATCCACAACACCTCCAACCTTCGTGTCATCGGCAAACTTACCAACCCATCCCTCCACTTCCCCATTCAGGTCATTTATAAAAATCATAAAGAGCAAGGGTCCCAGAACAGATCCCTGGGGTACTCCACTGGTGATTGACTTCCATGCAGAAAAAGACCCATCTACAAGCACTCTCTGCCTTGTGTGGGCGAGCCAGTTCTGGATTCACAAAGCAACGCCCCCTTGGATCCCATTCCCCCCTCCTCACTTTCTCAATAAGTCTTGCATAGTGGACCTTATCAAACGTCTTGCTGAAGTCCATATAAATCACATCTACCGTTCTTCCTTCGTCCATGTGTTTAGTCACATCTTCAAAAAACTCAACCAGGCTCATAAGGCACAATCTGCCTTTGACAAAGCCATGCTGACTACTTTTGATCATACTGTACTTCTTTAAATGTTCATAAATCCTGTCTGTCAGGATCTTCTCCATCAACTTACCAACCACTGAGGTTAGACTCACCAGTTGATAATTTCCTGGGCTCTCTCTATTCCCTTTCTTGAATATAGGAACCACATCCGCAATCCTCCAGACCCTCTCCAGTAGCCATCAATGATACAAAGATCATCGCCAGAGGCTCTGCAATCTCTTCCCTCACCTCCCACAGTAACCTGGGGTACATCCCAGCCAGTCCCAGTGACTTATCTGTCTTGATGCTATCCAAAAGCTCCAACACATCCTCTTTCTTAATGTCCACATACTCAAGCTTTTCATTTGGCCGCAAGCCTACACTACAACTACCGATATCCTTTTCCACTGTGAATACCGCTATGAAAGTATTCATTGAGCACCTCTGCTATTTCTACCGGTTCTATACAAACTTTCCCACCATCACGTTTTATAGGTCCTATTCCTTCACATCTCATCCTTTTGCTCTTCACGTACTTGTAGAAAACCTTAGGGTTAAACCTGGAAATTCAACTACTCGAGAGAGAGAGAGAGAGAGAGAGAGAGAGAGATCTAGCCAAGTTTATATGACTCTATGCTGATAAGTATAGTGTTCCGATATGCAATATCTTGAAGGCTGCCCTTGCTAAAGGACTACTTCCACATCAATGGAAGCAAGTGGTTTTGTTCCAGTGCCAAAACAACAACCAGCAGCACTAGGCAAACTTAATCCCATCACACTGACAGACCATTTCTCTAAGATTACAAAGCAGCCCATGACTAAGTGATAACTATCCAACATTGATTCCCCATTTGGCTGTTATCAGTTTGGTAAATGCATTGGAAGATTAACAACTCACTGTCCATTTGATGTTACTAACCTTTTTTATAAAAATGCTGAATAGATGAGACCACCCTCAACAATTATTAAAACATCTTTTTTAAAGGAATTTTACAGATTTGATCACACAGTTGTGGTTCAGAAGTTGAGAAAGTTAAATGTACATTAGAATCTTGTCCAATGGGATAATGATTTCCTCACTGACCACACTCAGTATGTCAGATACCGTGAAGATTTTGTTTTTCCTAATCCTTGTTAATGATGCTGTCTCCTCTTCCGGCCTCAGATATATGGACAGTACAACATTCACAAAGTCCAGGTTGTAGGGTGCAGTTAGTGAGGTTCAGAAAACTCATGACACCCTCAATGAATGGTGGTGTTGTTGTTTTTCTTCCCGCACTTAGTGGTTCACAAAGCAGACTTTTATCTGTTTCTGTGAGCGAGCTTCACTGGGAACAGGCTGCCAGAGGCTTATATCTTGAGGGATGCCACTCTACACCAAGCATGGCTGACCTGGAGTCTCTACCACTCTTACTACCTGCCATTGGCACGTTGGAAGGATTTTACAGGTTGAGGCTCAACCTGCTGGTCATGTTATGAATGCACTACCCTTGATCATCAAGTCCTGGGGTGGAACTCCCCAGAGCTTACGGCTCAGAGGTAGGCATGCCACCCATTGCACCACAACACCTTCAATGAATGGTATGGCGAAACCGTATGCAGTTAAATGCTACTAAATGTGATGCCATGAAAATAGACATGAGTACATGGCTCTTGATACAAAATTCAGCAGCAGCACCCTGACTAGGGTAAAAGCCTTGAAAATCTTGAATATTAACATTCAAGCCAAATTGAAATGGGATGGTTAAGTGGAAAGTATACTACAAAGAAACAAATAAATGGATGTCCATTGTTAGATCACTCACCCTTTCAGACTCCCTGTCCATACCTGTTGTTGACTTGCATTGGCTGTATCTATCCCTTGGTCAAATACGCTGTGCTTGTTTGACACTTTGGCCTCACACATGCAAAGTGCTCACATTGAAAGAATATAAAAGTGCGTGCTAAGATTGATCTTAAACCCACAGCACCAGTCGTACTGCAACACCCTTCATGTTACAAAACTTGAAAGTCTACAACCATGAACAGTTTCAACTTGTATTAAGTTGAGAAATCCCTTAGGTGATTTATCCAATTTTGGAGCTGGTTACTTACACAATGTCCCAACGCGACCAAAACAACTATAATGTTCAATTATATTCCATCCTGTAACATGCAGGATGGAAATCATACCAATATAGCCATCTTCGTTACATGGTTTGGGTCCTCAGTGAAATACTTAAATAATATTCATATATGCTTCAGTGTCTGCACTGTAGAAATGGTGCGTTGGTTTGTAATACAATATAATTTTAATACAACATTACCCTTTTAACATCCCGTTCACCACTTCCATTACCTACTAGATTAGCTATGAGGAGAGATTGGGTAGACTGGGGTTGTTCTCCCTGGAAAGACGGAGAATGAGGGGAGACCTAATAGAGGTGTACAAAATTATGAAGGGTATAGATAGGGTGAATAGTGGGAAGCTTTTTCCCAGGTTGGAGGTGACGATCACGAGGGGTCACAGGCTCGAGGTGAGAGGGGCGAGGTATAACTCCGATATCAGAGGGACATTTTTTATGCAGAGGGTGGTGGGGGCCTGGAATGTGCTGCCAAGTAGGATGGTGGAGGCAGACACGCTGGCATCGTTTAAGAATTACCTGGATAGTCACATGAGCAGCCTGGGAATGGAGGGATACAAATGAATGGTCTAGTTGGACCAATGCATGGCACAGGCATGGAGGGCCGAAGGGCCTGTTTCCTGTGCTGTACTGTTCTTTGTTCTTTGTATTTGTGTACCTTTGTTATTACATGATTGTTACATGTTTGCAGGTTTTTTAACCAGATTACTAAATCTGTATGTTAACTTTTTGATATTAAGTCCCATTACAAGGCAAAGATAGCATTTATTACCCATTCCTAATTGCCTTTAAGAAGGTGACGGTGAACTGCTTTCTTGAACTGGTGCAATCCATATGGTGTAGATACAGCTATCATATTGTTTGACAAGAAATTCTAAGTTTCGGATCCAGTGACAAATTCAAATTCATGAGTTTGTTTTCACATTTCACCTGCTGCATTTCTTGTATTAAGTTGAGAATTGTATGACCAAGTGCAGAGTATATCAACTGCATAAAATTCCATTAATATACTTGCTCTCAAAGACATTGAAATTATGAAAATAAGAAACAGCTTACTGTGATGCATGAAAATGCATCAGACTTCTAACAAGAATTACTGACAGTAAAATTTGCACTGGTTCTAAATTAATAGCACATGGCTGTGTTTAAAATGTAGATAAATGTGTAGAATTTGATCCAGTAAAATGTTTGACTGAATATAAGTAGTGTCAGGACAAATCGCTCTGGTATTTTCCATTTGTTCACTAGTTCCCCATCCCCATTGCTTTTGAAAAATGATAAAATAATATATTTCTTTAAAACATAAAACACCAAGTTCTGAACATTTCACACTATTGTAAACACACTGATTTATTTTTTCCAGTAATGCAGGCACTAATGCTCACAGAAATATATTATCATTGATCAAATTTTGAAATCTGCCGAGTTTACATTTTTATACAAGAGGTTGAGGTCAAACCTAGATAGATGTGATTGTACTTCCTTACTGTAGAGATTTCATCACTGGAACAGTGTGTTAAACTTGCAAATGAATTAGCATAACTTATATGATTAAAATGTAGTGGCATCAATCTTGTCATTTTTAGTAATGTGGTTGCCAGTCATGTTACTTTAGATGATTCATAAGAAAATTATCAAATTGCATATTTGGAAGTTCCTTAATTATATCACAAAAATCAGTTAAGTTGGTCCAGAACTAGCTGCACCCTTAGCCATGCTATTCCAGTACAGCAACATCACTGGCATCCACCTGGCAATGTGGAAAATTACCCAGGTATGTCCTATCCACAAATGGTAAGATGAAACTAACCCAGCCAATTTGCTGCCCCATTGGTGTACGCTCCATCATCAGTATTGTGATAAAAGTTGTCATCAACAGTACTATTTGGCTGCATTTAGTCATCAGTATCTTACTCGCTGACACTCAGTTTGGGTCCTGCCAGACCCACTCAGCTTCTCATCACAGCCTTTGTCGAAACAGAAAAATTAACTCAGAGGTGAGAGTGACTGCCATCAAGGCATTGTTTGACTGAGGGTGGCATCAAGGGACCCTAACAAAACTGGAGTCAGTGGGAATTGGGGAAAGTTCTCCACTGGCTGAAGTCACACCAAGCACAAAGGAAGATGGTTGTGGTTGTTGGAGGTCAATCGTCTCAGTCCCAGGATATCTGTTGCAGGGCTCAGGGTAGTGTCATAGCCATCTTCAACTGTTTCAGTGATAACCTTCCTTGCATCATAGGGTCATAAGTGAGGATGTTTACTAATGATTGCACAATGTTCACCAACATTTTAAGGTACTGAAGCCGTCTGCACCCATAAATGCAAGATCTGGACGACATTAGGGCTTAGGCTGATAAGTGGCAAGTAAATTCATGCTTCACAATTGCCAGGCAATAACCATCACAACAAGAGAGAACCTAACCACCTCCCATTGACATTACTATTGCTGAATCCGCCACTATCAAAATCCTATGGATTACCGTTGACCAGATATGAACTGGACCTGCAAGATAAATACCATGGCTACAGTATCAGGTCAGAGGCTGCATAAATCTTGCTATGAGTAAATTGCCTTCTGACCCATGAAGCCTATCCACAACCTGCAAGACACAATGGAACACTCTCTACTTGTTTGGATGAGTGCAGCTCCAAAAACCTTCATGAAGTTTGACGCCATCCAGGACAAAGCAGTCGTCTTAATTGGCACCCCATTGACAATATTCATCCCCTCCACCATTGATGCAAAGTGGCAGCAGGGTAGCAGCTCATCAAGACTCCTTCAACAGCACCTGCAAAACCCACATTCTCTACTTCTTAGAAGGATAAGGGCAATAGATGCATGAAAACACCATACCTGTGAGTTCCCCTCCAAAGCACACACAATCCTATCTTGGAACTGTGTTACTGGATGAAAATCCTGGACCCTCTCAGCACTTTGTGGGTACCTACATGTCATGGACCCAGTGGTTCAAGAAGGCAGCTCACCACCACCTTGTCAAGGACAATTAGGAATGGATATTGTTTTGCCAGCAAATAATAATCCCCAGATTGTTACCTGTGCCATTTACAAATTGAAATAAAGATAAAGTAATTAGAGGGTTAAATGTGTGGTGGAAAGAATGATGTGGGAGGCAGGAGCTTTGATTCACACTGATAGTAGTATTGGAGAAAAGGGGAGCTGTTCCATTGTGATGAGCTGCATGTAAATTGAGCTCAGATTAATGTCTTTGTTTCGTACAACAAAATTGCCCAACATGGACTTTTTCCAAGAATCTTCAATGACACTACTGTCTTCCGGGATTCCTGTGGCTGATTTGTATTCCAATTCTTGTCTCTTAGCCATGTCTTTGACAATAGTTACATCAAGCTTCCTTTGTGGCTTGACTCTGTATCGAACTGCCTTATAATTTACCTTCAAAGCCACAACCCTGACAAGCCGATGTTCAGACTTTCTTTCTGCACCTCTAAGGGAGACAGTAGAGCATATATCCTTGAAATATCTTCATCGTAAAATAAAATTGTCCAACATGTGCCAGTGTTTGAATCGATGGTGCGTCCATGTTACTTTCAGTTTGTCTGCTTGCTGAAAAACTGTATTTGTGATGGCTTTGTTGTCACTGTTAGAGCATAGGCACAAATGCATGCTGCATGCCACTCAAGAACTATAAATCGATGGTTGATCTCTGTACGAAGTAAGTCAAGCATTTGTGCTAATTCAGATTGAATGGCAAAGCCCATGCCGGATTGGCAGGGTTGGTCCTTGGACTTGCCAGTCCAATAGAATGTGAAGTTGGCACCAATCTTCTCAGTTGTGACTCCTCAGCCAGATCTGTTTCACTTAGGCCAGCTGTTCTGATAGTGTAACAATTTGGTATTCTGAGTATGCGCATTGTTCTTTGCGTTGGTCTCATGTCGTCTAGAAGTGTTCTAACGTTCTGTGAGCAAAGCTTCATTGATTTACATCACAAATGGATGACCAACCAAGAGCAATGCTTGGCAGGGGCAGATTGAGTCAGCTATTTGTTTGGTTCCTGTTCTTACTCTTCCCTGGTTAGAGAGAACAGTGCTGTACAGTAAAAGGTTGGTTCCGTTTTCAAGAAGATGCAATACACACATCTTCCCCTATCTATGAAGAGTGACCATCACCCCAAGGCCACCTGTATGCATGGTAATGACTGAAGACTCCAGTAGCATCCTCTGTCTGTCTCTTTCATCACTTCCCCATTGACACAGAACTTAGCATGCCTAATATTTTGGTTGGTGACAACTTGCTGAACAATCTGCATATTGAGTATATTTAAGTAGCTGGGATTTGTGAAGCCTCTCCCATTCCCTCATTCAAGCTGCTAATAATACTACCCTAGTGCAATGTGTCTCACAGACTTAGTAGCTGAAAGGATGCAAGTTTGATTTTGGAGATATCCTTCTCATAGATGAGTTGCTAAGCAAGCTGAAGAGCTTCATCTACCCTTGAAATCACCGTCCAGTCCATTGCACCACAATTTGTTATCTTCCGCACTGTCAAAAGACATATACCTTTCTAGATAACCAGTAGCTGGGGGTTTTGAAATCAATTTGGAAAATATTAAGAAAGAACAAGGGGCAAAAAACACAGTTGGAACAGTTTATAGGTTCGCTAACAGTAGTTGTAGTGCTTGGAAGAGTATAAAACAGGAACATAACAAGAATAATACAGTAATTATGGGTGTCCTTAATATTTCTACTGACTTGGTAAACCAAATTTGCAGAATAGTGTCAAGGATGAATTCATAGAATGTTGAGGAACCAACGAGAGAATAGGCTATTTAGATCCAGGGTGCAATATTGGCAAAGGCTGGTAGCGGATGGGAAAAGCAGTGTTGAAGCACTATTGACCCGGACTTAGTCTGAGAAACGTAAAAAGATAAGTCCTATGATGTAGCGGTGGCGGGGCAGGCTTTAATTGAGCCTGCCCCATCAGCAACATAGACCCTTGAAGACCAGGGCACCATTTTTAAAAGCTACCCCAGCGCATAACAAATCACTTGGGAACTTTTCTTCTTGCCCCCTGCACCTTAGATGCAGTGTTCGGTTAGTGTCTGGGCATTACCTTCTTCCCCCCCAATTCCCCCTCCCCATCCCCCATGAGGTCTGCTTGCTATAGATGCACACTTTGAGTGACCAGTTGGAGGTCAGTTGAGTTTCACACCATTTTGCCCATGAATTAACTTCTTTATGTGGAAAGGGAGGGATGTATGATTCAGGCATAAAGGCCTGATGTTGAGGTGATAAATTATTCAAATGATCTTCCTGGCATTAACTGCTTCGTCATTGATGGAATGAAAGGACAATCACGTCATGCATTTACGTAGACACGAAACACGATTTGGCCTTCTCGTGAGATTTTCCATTCCGGTTGCTTAACCCGCCCAATCAGATGGTAGTAGAAAATCCTGGCCCAGTTATGTGCAAGAGAAAGGGGTTAGCTAATAACTTTGCAATAACGGTTTATTTTATTTTGTACTAAGTTTGAAATTAAGGCCTTGGATCTGAACATAACAGTAAAAATGGGCATGATGTGTTAGTTGGCTAGGGCAGATTGTGAATTAGATCAAAATATTAAGTGGAATAAGGATGTTCACAATTTGAGAGGATATGGAATTCAGCAAAGGATGCTAAAGATATTGACAAAACGGGTGTTTCATGGTCATCTGTGGATTCTTAATTCCAGGTATTTTTTATTGAATTTAAATTTCACCATGTTGTAGTGAGATTCAAACTGGGGCCCCCAAAACATTAGACTATTTGGATTAATAGTCTGCAATAATACCACTGGGCCAATGCCTTAAGGGGGTTAGCAAAGTGGATGCTCAGAAGATGTTCGTGATGGCCTTTCCATGGCCTGAGTGAGGCTTGAACCTGGAACCAGTACTGCACCACAAGACACCTCCATTCAGCTGTATAGGTAGGAAAATGCAGCTAACTTGTACTGGATGCAATATGACACTGAGCCTGATGGAATGGTTTTGGACTTTAGGAACATACAAGAATTGTTCTGCGTTTGGTTGTATCGGGAAGCTTTGGAAGTTTTCGGAAGCTTTGGAAGAACTGAGATGGGTTGATGGTGTTTCATAACATGGGAAGTGATACTTTTATTTGACGTCATTGTGGAAGAGGACGCCTTTATGAAGTGAGGGTGAAATGTGAGATATAGTTCACTAGTGGATTCCCAGTGCCTGAGGGAAGTTCCCGGGCCTGACTACAAGGGAGAGAGCATCCTGCATTTGGCAGCTTTGCTTTGTAACTTCATAATGGATTGCTGGGAATCTCTAGCAATTACAAATTGGACAGTTTCAATGAAAGCAATTTACTTTGTCATTCCAGTTTTACACCCAGAAAACAAGTTCAAAATTTATCCCCACGTTTCTTGCTCGGAAGCAAGAAAACGGAGAAATCCCTTTTATCTTTATATGTATCTGAATTTTATGGGGATGAACTAAAGATGCTATGGAAAAGAGGTAATAAAGATGAGTCATTGCTAATGAAAATGAGTTTTACCTTCGTTTGTGTGTAAAAGTATAATGATCAAATAAAAGGGATGTTTAGTTCCTTTAAGTATGATGCAAAACACTGCTATTTATAAGCATTCCAGGGTCATTGGTGCTTCACTCTCGACACTCTTTATGAAAATTATATGTTAATAATATGGAAATCTGTAAACAGTGACGTTCGTTGAACTTCAGTCACTGTCAATTTGATTGATACCTAGGATAAGAGGTTGACCTATAAGGAGAGGTGGAGTAGAATGGGCTATATTCTCTGGAGTTTCAAATAATAAAAAGTGATCTTTCAAAAATAAGGATGGAATTTTCTATAAACTAAGTGTGGCAGGGGGTGGAAAAGTTGGTGTTGTTCCTGCTGGGTGGATTTTCATGCCTGATTTTCCGCTTTCCAGCTCATTATTTTTGCATTGGTGAGAAGCTTGCCAAAGCTTGTGACAGGGTGGATAAATGAATGCAGGCAATGATTCATTCACCCCAGTGTTGCCTCAGGATCAAACGTCCTGGTAATACATTTAAACAGCGGCTGTACACACATTTACTCATTGCAGACCAGGTGTGGTGGTGAACAGGTAAACCATGGCACTAAAGAGATCCCTCTGCATCACAGTTCAGCAAGATCACCCTGGAGATTTTCCTCCAGGTCATCAGGAAAGACGAGAGGTTAATTTTCCTCGGGATGGGAGCAGGTGGCCCACCCATCTGATCACAGTGGCCAGGGAGGTAATTACTGGGGAGTCTAATGCCCATGGCATTCAAAAAAGGACTGCCCTACAGTGCAAGAAACAAATAAATTGTCAGATGCACTTCACCAGGGTAAGTGAATCTTTTCCTCACTCAAAACTCTCATTCTCATAAACACGTCAGGCAATTTAAGGGTTAGAGTCCACAGGGATGTCATACACTATGAACAGATGGGACTTCAACTCTGAATGCCTGCCAGCCACTTTAAGATCCCCATCTCTGATAGGCTCCTGCACAAATGGCTTCTTACTCACTTGCTGGGGAAAGATCAGCAGACACAGCAGGCAGACTTGCTTTTGAGCTGCTCTTGCATCTATCGTGTTCACAGTCAATCTATCTGTCTTTATTCATAGTTGGCAGTAGAGAGTGAAGGCTGGAGAGGGTACCCCAAAGCCAAGTATACTCCTATGAGGAGGAGGCTGCTCAGGTTGTTGGTGAGGACAGAGATCATTTCTGTGCTGAAGTCTGTAGTTTGTGGATGTATGAGTAATTAATGTGACTAGTGTTGGAATCTTTTCTCCCAAGTATACTTTGCATTGGCCTTTATTTTATGACTGAGGTTATGGTAAATGTATTAATTAACATGGAGCACCATAATCTTTCACTGTCTGTACTATAAAGGATGAATGTTATTCCTTTATTAGTTCCCATTCCCATGCATCATGCTGAGTGATGATAGTTATTTTCACTTGGTGGCATTTGATATCTCCGTTAAACAAGAATAAGCATGTGATGCCCGAAGTATGTAGTAATCCTGATGAAGCCAGCTACTTACGTTGCTCCTAAAGAGCTGCCTAACATTACTACACATAATCCCTCTGTGATGCCACAGAACACAGTAAAAAGTCTGACAACACCAGGTTTTAGTCCAACCTATTTATTTGATAATATACTCACTAGCTTTCGGGGTTACCCCCTTCGTCAGGTGAATGGAGAGTTCTGGCCTCAGACAGAGCATATAAAGCACAGACAGTTTAGAGATTACTGATTAAAATGCGAATCCTTACACCTAACCTGCTGTTCAAGACCTGAAGTGGCTGATAATGTGAGTGGAAGGAGCACTGATCACAGTTTAAAGAGATGTGTATTGTCTCCAGACAGTACAGTAAGTGAGGTTTTGCAAACCCAGGCAAGTCATGGGGGTTACAGATAGTGCGACATGACGGTCTCAACAGGGATCTTGGGTTCATGTCGCACTATCTGTAACCCCCATGACTTGCCTGGGTTTGCAAAACCTCACTTACTGTACTGTCTGGAGACAATACACATCTCTTTAAACTGTGATCAGTGCTCCTTCCACTCACATTATCAGCCACTTCAGGTCTTGAACAGCAGGTTAGGTGTAAGGATTCGCATTTTAATCAGTAATCTCTAAACTGTCTGTGCTTTATATGCTCTGTCTGAGGCCAGAACTCTCCATTCACCTGACGAAGGGGGTAACCCCGAAAGCTAGTGAGTATATTATCAAATAAATAGGTTGGACTAAAACCTGGTGTTGTCAGACTTTTTACTATGCCACAGAACGCCAGTTGACATGGAATTCATAGTCTGACTGTGCATTTAATGAATTTGTGTTCATTTGAAGGATTAGCTTTTCATGTGGACAATGTTAAGGACTATAATAATATGAAAACGATGTTTGTCACATATAACTTAGTGGCTTGTAAATTTGTAGTTCACAGATTAGAGGATTGAAGGCCACTGAATAACCCCTCCCTCCAGACAGTCTCTGACTCCTCCTTGACAGTGCTATAATTTTTGCACCAGAACAGTGTTTCACTACTGCACTCTGTTGCTTAAACCATTCCCCTCAGTCCTGCCTCCGTTTTTCCCCTTCTCTTCTGTCTTCTACATCCCCTTCTAGCCCTGCCTCCCTCTTCTCCCTTTAACATTGCCTGCTGTGTCCATACTTGGCACAGCTTCTGATACCAGCACGCAAAATATTGCAGCGATGCTCTTAAAGGAAAGAAGCATCTACGTAACTTAAAATTGTTGATGAACTGAAGCATACCAGATGCATGTTACTCATATATAGTCAGGAAACAGACTATTCTAATTATCGGCACTTAATTTGGAAGGGGGAGCCTAGTTCAGTGTGTTTACCTTTTGATAAGCGTTCATGAGATGCAAATTAGTGGTGGTTGCTGACATAGATACCATCAAAGTTGGAAAACAAAATTCCAAACTAATTTCCCAGAAAATGGACCTCATCCATCACCAAATTTAACATCCCTATCCACTACGATTCCTACTGCTGGTGGGTGTGGAAGATTCCATCCAAAATTCTTAAAGCGATTGACAGGGTAGATGACAAGAAGCAGGAGGAATGTGTAGAACCTGGTGTAAAATTTCACAGTAAGGAGTTGGCTATTTTGGACAGATGAGGAACAATTTCTTCACTGAAGAAGGACCTGAATCTTTAGAATTTTCTATTCCATAGCGCTGTAATTGTTCAGTCGTTGAGCACATTCAGAATTGAGATTGGTGGATTTTTTAGCCTGTAGGAAATTTGAAGTATAGGACAGGAAAATAGTATTGTTATAGAAGAGCCATGATCATTGGCCTACTGTTGCTTCTATTTCTTATGTTCTAAGATGCTAAAATATTGGGCCATAATTTGCAGTCAGTAATAAAGCCTTTCATTGCACTTGCTCACAGATTTTAATTGAGTTTCTTGTGGCAATTAGAAATCTATTATAGTGTGGTATCCTGTACAACAAAACTGGGACATGTATGATGAGACATGCAATCAAATTGAGGAATCTTTACTGAGGTATACAGAGCCTGCTTGAACCAAGAAGTTTAAGTTACAGTATTTAATGCAATACTAAATCGGTTCAAGAAAAAAGATGAATTTGAAAGAGACAAAAGAAAGAGGTTTTAAAAATTAATAAAATATTTTTAAATCTCCAACTATAATTCATATCTGAAGGAATGAAACCTCATGTTTGTAAAAGTTAATTTTCAGTACCAGAGTGGTCATTTGGTAGTAGTCAAGACTCACAATTCCATTAAAAATCCATTTACACTAGAATGGAGAAGTCTTAACCTATTCTGGTGATTTTAGTGGTATCTATAACGGGTATTATTATCCATGTATTACAGTAGTGAATTTCTAAGTCAGATATCAGTACTGCGAAGCTGTTGAGGAGCAAGGCAACTTGATCAGCAATTTCCTGAATCCATGTTTGACTGTGCATGTGCAGATGTCAGAGTTTTCTCTCCTATTTACTCTTTAATAATAAAGAATGCTGATACCTTTGCTGTTATTTATACCGCAGAATCCTGACCAATATAAACGTGATGCACTTCAAACAAATTAGCATCTGTCATCAATCCACATATGGTTTGATTGATGATTTTATGTTTCTAACTTCCTGTTGATGTCTAATTTACAGTTATGGAACAACTACTTTCACCTTGCTGTTGCTTTTCTCACTCAAGAATCACTTCAGTTGGAGAACTTCTCCAGTGCAAAACGTGCCAAAATTATCAGCAAGTAAGTGAATGATTCCACTTTCATGATAAACAGATTCCTTAAAATGTTGCCTGGTCTTCTACTTGGAAAGAAATGTTTACTGCTTCTCTAATTTGAACAATTAGTATCACAATCTGTGTACGTATTTTTCTTCGTTGAGCGGTCATGATATTTTGCATTTAATAAATCTTGAAATTGCCATCTTATGTCAACAAACAAGAGAAACATTATTGGGAAATAGTCAAAGACAAAAATAAAGTTGTTTAGTTTATAAAGAAAAGAAATCTTCCCTTAGGGGATGCGTATCCCCTTTTAAAATACCACGGTTGGTTAGATTTTGCCACCCACCAACGTTCAGCTCTCAGGCCTAAAGTCTCAAGACTTCCGTGTGTGCCTATTTGAGCAGACTTCAAACATTGCGGAGTTCATCATGAGCCTTACTATAGATGAAGGTGCAGCTGAATTGCAGACATACATGGCCTGTATTTCGAAAAAAAAAATCACAATTGGACTTAATTGTTTTTTTTACTAGACCTGTTATTTCTCTTTAGTATCATTATATCAGGTTTCTGCTCATGGCAAGTCATCTTATAATGGTCAAACCTGAACCTCCAGAGCTGTAAAACTGAAATGGGAGGGACTTTTGCATATCTGTTATTGCAGTTTTTTCTCAGTGACAAAAGGGAATTCAAGGAAGCTGGTGTTCAGCCTTAATCTGCAATTATTCACGTCATAAGGTACGGAGGTGCCAGTGAACAGAGGACTGCAAAGTAAACCCTACAATTTGCTGACTGTGTTACGTGGGAATAGGGAAAATATTTTGAGCCACCCCACACACCTCTAGTTCTAAAGGATTTCTGACTGCTTGAAAGGCTTTTGACAACGTCTCACATGATAGACTACTGAGTAAAGTTAAAGCACATGAGATTGTGAGTTGCATCTTGAGATGGATAGAAAAGTCGTTAAGAGATAAGCGAAGAGTTGGAAAAATGGGTCTTTTTCCGACTGGCAGGCAGTGACTAGTGGGCTACCACAGGGATCTGTGCTAGAACCCCAACAGTTCACATCATATATTAAGAGGGAACTAAATGTATTATCTCCATATTTGCAGATGATACAAAGTTGGGTGAGCTATGAGGAGGATGCAGCAATGCTTCAGCGTGATTTGGACAGGCTGTGTCAGTGGATATGTGCATGGCAGTTGCAGTGTATTGTGGGTAAATGTGAGATTGTCCGCTTGCTGGTAGATTATTACTTGAATGGGTATAAATTGAGCGAGATGGTTACTCAGCAAGACCTTTGTGTCCTTGTGCATTAGTCACTGAAAGCAAGTGCACAGCTACAGCAGGCAGTAAAGAAGGCAAATAAATGGTATGTAGGTCTTCATAGCGAGACGATTTGAATATAGGAATTGGGATGTTGTATTGCAATAATAAAGGGCATTGGTGAGGCTGCATCTGGAGTATTGTATGCAGTTTTGGTGTCTTTATATGAGGAAGGATGTCCTTTCTATAGAGTTGAGATGTGAAAGAAAATAGGTAAATATTTGTCAGCTGGAATACTTTATAAAGTTATTTTTTGTGCTTTTCAAAATGGACAGTTGCTGGGCTGACAAGATGGATCCAACTGGTCACATGCTGTCTTTCAGAAGTTTGAGTTAACAAAGGCTAACATCTCAAATCTCTGGAGTGTAGCACCCTTTGCATAGTATTAACATTTCAACCCAGCCAGTTTAATGGGCCAGCAGATAGTTGATCTGCTTCAGCCATCTTTGAACAAAAATAAACCTTCACAGATCCTAATGTCCAATAAAGGTGCTAATTTAATGTTCTCAAGAAGAGGGCCTCATTTAGTGAACCCAAAACTAATGTCTCCAAGAATAAAAGGAATCCTGACTCCAATTAGAGGTCTCAAGATTTCAACCGTCTTTTACCCAACATTGAAGAGTAGTGATATCATGTATCACTTAAGCTGGATTATCATATTGTCCAGTGGAACTGAACTCGGGGAGTTATTGCTTTGCCCTTCAGCAAGAACAGAACTCCTGATGACAATCTATGTTGCCACTCTTTAAGCAGGTGACAGCAGAAAGAATTTTGGCCATCATCAAAACTGCCACCCTACTGGTACCAAGGAATTCAGCCTAATTCCTCTGCATGCCTTATTCTATCATGGAAGTCCTGTTCTGGATCATTCTACGATCAGTCAGCCTGACCTTAGAAGGAACTTTTCCTTAGGAGTTTTGATTCTACAACCCTAACTTGTATTTTGTTGTGGAGTGTGTATGTGTAAGCATAAATTAACCAACCGGAGGTAGTAGTAGAGGTGGGTCAAATGTTGTCTTTTAAAAAGCATTTGGATAGTTACATGGATAAGATGGGTATAGAGGGATATGGGCTAAATGCGGGCAATTGGGATTAGTTTAGAGGTTTAAAGAAAAAGGGCGGCATGGACAATTTGGGTCAAAGGGCCTGTTTCCATGCTATAAACTCCTCTGACTCTATGACTCTAACCGTTTTTATTGAATCTTACCTCAATTAAGACTTGGGGAAAATACAATGCCACTTATAAAGGAGGAAATCAGAATTTGTAGAAGCACCTTCCTGTTTACAGATGGGTAGAGAACTGGCAAATCAGGACAGTTTAAACCCCCACGTCTTGTCCGTGGCATTATAAAATTATATTTGATGTCACTGAAGTATTGTGGGATATTTTTGTAGATTAGCTAACTTCACTACAGCTAAACTCTAATTTTGCAACTCAAAGCTGTACCGTAAGTTGAGCAAAGCTACATAAAATATCATGTAATTGGTTTGCTGTTGGTTTGAACTTAGTCCCAAACTGTTCTGATTTTTTTTAGTTCAGTTCAGAACCAGGCAGGAACTGACTTTTAAAATAAAAGAGAAACTGTTGTTCAGTGAGATATTATGCTATTGTTTAGGACTAAAACTAATTATTTGTGTCTCAGTGTGTGTGCTATGAATGTGAAACAGTAAGTGCGGACTCTGTTTCAATAACTAGCTACATAGCCTTGCTATGAACTCCAGTAAGCACCACCTATCTCTGCAAGTAAATTTAACAACTTGTTGAGGGAGAGAAGAAACATTTTAGTTTTGGCATTTTTAATTTTATCATGTGTTCTTTTTCATTTTTCCTGAGGTGAGAACTTATGATAGGTGCAGCAGGTGGTCAGGAAGGCGAACAGGATGCTGGCCTTCATAGCGAGGGGGATTGAATATAAAAGTAGGGAGGTCTTGCTGTGGCTATATAGGGCATTGGTAAGGCTGCAGCTGGAGTACTGTGTGCAGTTTTGGGCGCCGTACTTACGCAAGGATATTTTGGCCTTGGAGGGAGTGCAGAGGAAGTTTACTAGGCTGATGCCGGAGTTGAGGGGGTTGAGCTATGAGGAGAGGCTGAATAAACTAGGCTTGTACTCGTTAGAGTTTAGAAGAATGAGGGGAGATCTCATTGAGACATATAAGATGATGAATGGGATGGATAGGATAGAGGTGGAGAGAATCTTCCCGCTCAGAAAGGACAGTAGGACTAGGGGGCACAGCCTCAAAATAAAGGGGGGGGGGCGGTTTAGAACGGAGTTGAGGGGGAACTTCTTCACTCAAAGGGTGGTGAATCTCTGGAATTCTCTGCCCGTTGAAGTGGTGGAGGTTACCTCGCTAAATGTTTTTAAGACGCAGGTTGATGGGTTTTTGATAAGAGAGGGGATTAAGGGTTATGGGGAGAGGACGGGAATGTGGAACTGAGCCACAACAGATCAGCCATGATCTTATTGAATGGCGGGGCAGGCTCAAGGGGCCAGATGGCCTACTCCTGCTCCTATTTCTTATGTTCTTATGATAGGGTACAACTCAAAGGCCATGTGTTACCCAAGATGCCAAATGCGGGCAATTGGAATTAGCTTAAAGCATGGACAGGTTGGACTGGAGGGCCTGTTTCTATGCTGTAAACCTCTATGACTCTAAGCTAGTTATGTGTGTAAGTTCAGACCATAAGCATTGATAACAATGTGTTTAACAATTGTGGGAACACTGTTTATAAGCTTTAATCGAAACAAACTTTATTTAATAAAGTTTAACTTTAGCAAATTAATTAACTTAACCTTTATCAATTAAACAATACTTAAACATGACAAGATACAATTCTTAACTGCTAATCCATCCCTATGAGTTCCAATTCAAGCAATATTCAACTTACAGACTTAAAACTCCTCTTCAAAATCAGTAACACACAGAGTTGAATTTTAAACATATCCCTTACAAGAAACATGATATCAATACATTTCTTAAAGGCACAATATCATCACGGTGATAATAAAGATAAATGCTCTAAAATTATCTTCACCTTTAGTCAAGCCGTGCCAGTACAACTCACTGGCACATTTACCTGATAAATTGCCCAGGTGTTTCCTATCCATATAAAAAGGACAAATCCGGCCCACTTAATTAACTAAATCAGAACTTAATTAAAAATAAAATACAATGGATGCTGGAAATCTGAGATAAAAACAGAAACTACTGAAAAAATTCAGCAGGTCTGGCAGCACCTGTTGAAAAAGAAACAAACGGGGCAATTCTCCCAAAAGTGCTGAATTGGTGGGAAAAAAGAGAAACTGTGTATCTTCTCTAAAGCTTAGCTCCTCCCGTTAGCGCATGAATCTGTCTCTATAAATTAACCTAACGAAAACACTACTCTGATTCCTAGGGAAACCTAGGTAAAGTTAAATACTTTGACTCTGTTTAGACAAACACACCATTAGTTAAAATTAGTTATTATCCTACATTCGCATGGATCCCCCCATGCCACCACTATAGTTAAGAAAGCCCACCAACACTCTAACTTCTCAGAAGACTAAGGAAATTTGGCATGTCAGCTACGACTCTCACCAGCTTTTACAGATGTACCATAGAAAGCATTCTTTCTGGTTGTATCACAGCTTGGTATGGCCCAAGATGGCAAGGAACTACAAAAGGTTGTAAATGTAGCCCAATCCATCATACAAACCAGCCTCCCATCCATTGACTCTGACTATACTTTCCACTGCCTCGGCAAAGCAGCCAGCATAATTAAGGACCCCATGTACCTCGGACATTCCCTCTTTCTCCTCCTTCCACCAGGAAAACGACACAAAAGTCTGAGGTCATGTACCAACTGACTCAAGAGCAGTTTGTTCCGTGCTGCTATCAGACTTTTGAATGGACTTAGCTTGCATTAAGTTGATCTTTCTCTGGACCCTAGCTATGACTGAAACACTACATTCTGAACTTCCATGTTTCCTTCTCTATGAACGGTATGTTTTGTCTGTATAACACTCAAGAAACAATATTTTTCACTGTATGTTAATACATGTGACAATAATGAATCAAATCAAAATCAAAAACTGTTCTAGTTCACAACTGCTTTTTCAGTGTAGCTTCAGACCTGAATCTCCCCACTCTGTGCACTGCAGAGGTCACAATCGGGAATCTCATTAAAAGCCCAGGGGGTGGGGCCTATTTGCGTCAAAGACTGACAACTCTGGAACCCTGCGCACGCGCAGTGGCCCTGATCTGCCAGTCTCCCTGTTTGCTGGCCAGCTGGATTGTTGGCCAGCCTAGGACCCCTGCAGTGCTGCCCCTCCAGTACACTACACCAACATTCCCCCCCCCCCCCTCCCCCCCCCCCGATCATGGCTCTCACACAGTTCCCGCTAGTTCCCCAAACATGGGGAGTTATTCTAAATCCACTGGAATGAAGTACCCCTGGCGAGTTGGGAGATTCTATGGGGAACGGCAAGTTCCCGATAATGACATACAAAACATATTGAAACTACAGTAAAAAAAAGATTCGAATGACTTACCTGTCTTCCCACCAGTTTCCAGCGTGGTCTGGACTGCGACTGTTCTCTGTCTCTGGGAGATGCGCATGCATTCCTGGCAATACCAAAAAACGACTGACGACGCGATTCTCCTGACTGGACCTGCCAGAAAAATTGCAAGTTGTGATGGGAGAATCAGGCCCAAAGTTAGCATTTTGAGTCCAGTATGATTCAAGTTAAATACTGAGGAAAGTCAGTCACTGAAAGTAAGTGCGCAGTACAGCAAGCAGTAAAGAAGGCAAATGGGATGTTGGCCTTCATAGCGAGAGGATTTGAATATTGAGATAGGGATGTTTTGCTGCAATTGTATAGGGCATTGGTGAGGCCACACCTGGAGTATTATGTCCAGTTTTGGTGTCATTATCTGATTCCTGGGATGGCAGGTCTGTCATATAAGGAGGGACAAACTCAGTTAGGATTATATTCGCTGGAGTTTAGAAGAGTGAGAGGGAATCTCATAGAAATTTATAAAATTTTAAAAGTGTTAGACAGAGTGGTTTCAGAATGATCCCAGTGATGGAGGAATCCAGAACTAAGGGTCATGGTTTGAGTATAAAGGGTAGAACTTTTAGAGTGAGGTGAAGATAAATTTCTTTCCCCAGAGGGTGGTGAATGTATGGAATTCGCTACCACAGAAAGTAGTTGAGGCAAAAACATTTTCTGATTTCAAGAAGAAATTAGGTATAGCCCTTGGGGCTGAAGGAGTCAAAGGATATTGGGGGGGGTGGGGGAAGAAGTGATCAGGACATTGAATTCGATGATCAGCCATGATCAAAATGAATGGCAGAGTAGGTTCGAAGGGCCGAAACGCCTGCTCCTGCTTCTACTTCTATGAGTCATATTGGACTCAAACTCGCCACAGAAGTTGCAAATCCTGCTGAGTTTTTCCAAAGCTTTTTGTTTTTATTCCACCCAATTACTAACCTATCAGTCTATCCTTGTTTTATACAAAGCAATGGAAGGAGTCCCCTAGCTTCAACCTGTCAAAGCTGAGTCTGCATACCTTTGAAAATTCAGTGAAACTTAGCTGCAAGGTTTGACCTCATTGGACTTTATTTAATTAACTTCTGACAGTGGCAAGGTACCTTCTCTTTACCATTTATGGTCCTCCCTCGATTGATAAATCAGTACTCTTCCACGTTGAACACCATTTGGAAGAAGCACTTATGGTAGCGAGAGCACAAAATGTTCTCTAGGTGGGCAATTTCAACATCTTGATAACACCACTAGTAATCAAGCTGGCCAAGTCACAAAGGACATAACTGCCAGACTGGGCAAAATCTGCTTGAACTTATTCTCACCAATCTATCTGTCACAGAAGCATCTGTTCATGACAACATTGTAAAAATAACCTTGAGTGAAATCCCATCTTCACAGCAAGGACACTCTCCGTTGTTTTTAATTTGATTTCATAGAACCATAGAATCCCTAGGGTATAGAAGAAGGCCATTCAACCCTTTGAGTCTGCACTGACAACAATCCCACCCATGCCGTATTCCCGTAACCCCATGTATTTATCCTCCTAATCCCCCTCACACTAAGGGGCAATTTTTAGCACGGCCAGTCAACATAATCTGCACATCTTTGGACTGATTTTGATTTGATTCATTATTGTCACATGTATTAGTACACAGTGAAAAGTATTGTTTCTTTTGTGCTATATAGAGAAAGCTTACCAGAGATAGACAAGGAAAGGAGAGGGTGCAGAATGTAATGTTACAGTCATAGCTATGGTGCAGAGAAAGATCATCCCTCCTCCCCAGCCCTGGTTTCCACCCACAGTCGGAAAAACATGCTGGTTTAGGTGCATTGGCCATGCTAAATTCTCCCTCACCGTACCCAAACAGTGCTGGAGTGTGGCAACTAGGAGATTTTCACAGTAACTTCATTGCAGTTTAATGTAAACCTACTTGTGACACTAATTTATAAACTTTGATTTCTAATAAGGAAGAGTCTAATCACATCCCTTTGACATTCAATGGGCATTACTATCATTAAATCCCAATTAACATCACTGGGGTTATCATTGACCGGAAACATAATTGGACCAGCCAGATACTGCGGCTGTAAGAAGAGATCAGAAGCAGAGTATTCTGCAGCAAAGGAATCCCCCTTAAGTCCCTAAAGCTTTTCCAACATCTGCAAGGCACTGGTCAATAGTGTGATTGAATATTGTCCACTTGACTGCTCCAATAATACAAAAAATGTCCATCCTAGACAAATAAGGTCACTTGATCAGAACTCCATCTCCCACGTAAACCTTCATTGGTGCAATGTGTTTGCATTGTGTACCATTTTCAAAATGTACTGTAGTAACTTGACCTGGTTCATTGACAGCACCTATCAAAATACTCATGATCTCTACCGCTTAGAAGATGGGCAATAGGCACAGGAAACCCTGCAGCCTGCAATTTCTCCAAGTGACATACCATACTGGCTTGGAGCTGTTCATTGCTGGAACAAAATCCTAGAGCTCCCTGCCAAACAGTAATCCACATGTACCTACAGCACAGGTACTCCAGCAGTTCAAGAAGATGCTCAGTATCACCTTCTTAAATTGAGGATAGCCAATACCCATATCTTGCAAATGAAAAAATAAGAAACATCTTCACTCAAATGACAATGTCTACAATTGCAATAGTTGGACCAAAAAGTAAAAACTTACAATTGCAATAGCCAGCATTATCAAAGTCTGATGTATCGATTAAATAATATATCTTAAATACATTAGCAACTGTCTCCAAACAACTTTCCATTGAAGCCCCAATTTTCAGCCCCTTCTTATGCCTCTTGCTTAATTTCTTTCCAGATCTACTCTCAAAATCCTTTCCCCTATCACTTTCCAATGTAATGTGTTCTTTCCCTCCTGTAATTCTCCTCGTAGTCCCATTCTACATTGTATGAACTAGAAACCAAATCTCAGGCCTCCTGTTGCTCAGGGCTTTATACCACAATAGTGTGTGTAGTGCCTTTAACTACTAGGCTTTGGGAAAGTTAAAGGATATTTTTTGTGTCAGACGCTTTAAACTTTCTTATATCCATCATTGCAAAATTATGTTAAAGTTAGTTTAAACGTTTTGCAAAATAACAACAAACACTCCTCACTTTTATCTACTTCACTTACTGGAAGGAACATAGAGTACCCAAAACATCATTGACATACTGAAAAATTGGCAGGATTGAAATTGCACATTAATGTCATTATGTTTAACTTCTGGAAACAGATTAGCTTTTATTGAAAATATCTTTCCTACATTAACTTCATTTCTAAACAAAAGTAGCAAAAAACTGAGAATTTTAATCTCTGTACAGCACCTGTAGCCAAAAAGTTGAGAAGACAAATTTTGAGGATCAAATTAGGGTTATTTAAAAGATAAAATTATTTTTTGTAATGAGGATCAGTTACAAATTACAGCAAGTTATCCTTAGTGGTGCAGTACTTTCATAGACATTAAAGATGGCAGCTGAGAAGGGTTAATGCCTTGTGGATTTGTACTATAACTGAATCCATTATTAATCTATCAGAAGTTGTCAGACAAGGAAAACAGATATTCTTCCGAGCTTAATGAGACATCATCTGTGTGCCAAAATGAATGAAGAGTACAGTGGTTCATTGCAGAACAAAAATAGCATAAGAAGACAGCTGTCAACATATATACAAAAATTTAAGTCAACAGACATGAAATCTATTAAATCAACTTGCATAGTTTCCTGTCCAGTCAAATCAATTGCTATATAAATCGACTGAACTTTGTGTCTTTTGATTAAAGTGTGTTACATCTTAAAACCTATTTTCCTATTAAGTAAAAGAAGAGGCCTAGTTAGTTTAACTGTCAAAATGCATTATATATGGTGTGTTAATAGTCAAGCATGTACTGGCATTCTTGTGCTAATTTTAGCTTAGGACAGCAGCAACTGTGAAGTCAGTGGAATAAACTTTGAGCTCACTCCAGTTCGTTGATGTAAGGTCCAAGCCGTTTTAACATTTTATTTAATTTGAGGTGTCTGGGCATGACTCCCAGGTATTAAGTCAGTGAGTGAGACTCTCCTGAATATGGCAGATGGGCCATACCCAGCCCCCATAAAAATGGTCTGTGGCACATTAGTAAAAAGCAGGGCTCTCTTACAATTGCTCGAAACATGAAAGGGAACCATAGAATCCCTACAGTGCAGAAGGAGGCCATTTGGCCCATTGAGTCTGCACCAACTCTCCAACACAGCATCTTACCCAAGCCTTATCTCCGTCTCCCCACGTATTTATCCCACTAATTCCCCTAATCTATTCATCTTGGGACACAAAGGGACAATTTAGCATGATTAGTCAACCTAACCTGCACATCTTTGGACTGTGGGAAGGGACCGGAGCACCTGGAGGAAACCCACGCAGAAACGAGGAGAATGTGTAAACTCCACACAGTCACCCAAGGCTGGAATTGAACCTGGATCCTTGGCACTGTGAGGCAACAGTGCTCACCACTGAGCCTCCCACTGGCACAAAGCAGCCAGGGAGGCTGGGTGGTTCCTGGTACTACAGAACATGGAGTGAGACTCTGCTTAAAACTTCGTCAGTTTAGATGGGAAGCATGACATGAAGACCTCGAACATCAAGTTTCACACCTGCGAGATACTAGCTGATAACGAAGAAAAATGGTGACACCACCTGTGGGGCTGCACGTAACGGTAATCAGTGGCTGAAATAGCTAGGTGACAGGCACTAACACGGGAAAAAATAATCCACAACAACAGTCATTTCACCTGCAGCACTTGTGGCAGAACCTGCTTTTCACAGATCGGTCTCTTCAGCCATCAGCTTTCAATATTTAAAGCTACCCCATCCCCAGTGGATTTGCTGCATGTTCATCATCTTAAACAGATGAAAGGATGACAACAACTGTTAACACATACCTAATAATTGATTCTAATATTTTCCTCACCACTAATGTCAGGCAATCTGACCTTTGGTTCCCCATTTTCTCTCTTCCTACTTTTGGAATAGTGGGGTTACATTTGCTACCTTCCAATCCATAGGAACAAAACCAATATATCTACAAGGTCTGCAGTTTATCTTTTTTTTAAAATGGGTGCAATGAGATCCTCGAAAAATGTTGGAACGTCTAGAGCTGTGTCTTAGCAAGTTCCTGCGCTTCCAGGAGAGTGAGTAACAAAGAAATGCTATTTCATGGTAGAAATAAAAACATAAAAATATTGCTTTCTAGCATGAGAAGTATTGAATAAATGATAATGAATTGCCTGATAAATATAGATATCCACTGCACCTCAGGAAACAAAATAATACTACCTGATGTTTAGTATCAGTTTTGAATTCCATTGTAGTGATATATGCAAAGGTCAGTACTTTAAAGCGTCTCAAAGGTGTCTATCACAGACATTATACCACGTTTGAGAGTTTTTGAAGAACTGGCCACTTTATGCTGCACTTTAGTAATAAGTAAAGCTGGCTTGCTTTGTATTTATGCAAACATTCTTTTAAATGTTTTATGTAGAAAATATAGCAAAGTAGGAGGGCAAGGCAATTTTTTTATATAACCTATATCTTTAATATGCTGCATAGGATAGCGTAAGACTTTGTGTTTTGACAACAGGTTAGTATGTGAAAGTGAATATTTTATGATTTTATACTTTAGTTACTGTAGCAATTTATGCTAATAATTGATGTTTCACAGCCAGTATGTCCAACTCCAGGAGGCTTAAAATCTTTGCTTATGAAAGTATGAATTACACAGTGTAGTTTGATTGCCATGAGTTATTTTTCTTCATGATGTTTTCCCCTTTGCCAGTGTACGGCTATTCCTCAGAACATCTCAAGGGCATATTGAACCATGTGTCACCTTCATTCAATCTTGATTTGTTTTCGCAGCTTTCTCTTGTACATTTTTCCTCTATTATTCACCAAATGTGGTTAGGAATAGACATTTGACTGCCAATTACTGTAACATGAATGTGAAGTTTTGTGTAACACTGTAAATCAAATTATGTTGCAGTAGAGTTGAGATGATTTCTCTAAGCCTTGTATCTAGGATTTATCCATTTCCTGGATGGAATTGTGAACATCGAGGGACAGAGACCAACTTCAGTGATCTTTGCTATTTTTACTTTTCCATGAGATTTCCAGGGCAGTCTTGGGGGGTGATAGAGATGTGCCTACAGTTGACGTAGGCTAGCTTTAGTATGCAAAAAGAGATGGGATGAGGTGTTTCCAGCCCAAATTGCTCATTAAATTTTTAGCCAAGAGATCAGCCTGAACCAGAGATGCCCATGAATAGGAAATGGTGACAGTTTTGGTCCTGGACTTGTACAATGTGCTGCTCCTGTACAATGCCAGGGCAGATGCCAATTGGCCCTACGATATTTAGAATATTGTTTGGCACTTGAATGTACTGTCACAGTTATATTTGTACCTAGCAATACAACATTTTAACAAAGCTGTGTAAAATACACTGCAGTTGCAAGACAAACTTGAATTGCTGTTGTGTAGAAGAAGGTACATATGCATGTGTGCACATTCCAAAGCATGTAGAGAAAAGAGAATATTGATAGTAAAGAGTGGACCGAAAAATTGTTTCTGTTTCTTAGAAATGTAAAGATTACTTTCTCAGGTGAGCTTGCAACACACCTTGTGCTTTATGATGCATGTATAACGTTACTGAGAAGCGTAAGGCTGTGCTGCCCTCAGACAAATGAGAAGCAAACCTGGAATTTGGAAAAATTATGAGTCAGTGAATCAAGTAATTGGCAACAGTGGTTTTGTCACTAAGACTTTGAACTTCCTGGAGATTGCTTTATTAAACACATTTTAATGCATACTAATAACGCAATCAAAACATTTTATGATTTTTATATTAATTAAGTATATAACTATGAAAATTACCTCAGTTAATTGGGGCTGAGATGAAAGCTGAATCAATATTTGAACATCACTTCGAAACCTCTGTACGTGTTTTAGTAGTTAAATTGTGTTTTATATTTTTATGATTGCTATTCTCTGAAGAAGTAAGTACCTTATAAAAGAGTATTTAGATAATCGGAATTTATTTGAATATATGTGAATAAAGGAGACTGGTATTAACTGTTGGTTAGTTAAAATTCAGAACTTAACATCAAACAAAATTCATAAAGATTCAAAACTCATGCAAAGGCTTGTTATTTGGAATCATATCAGTCAAATAAACAGTTATCTTCAAAAATTAATTCCCAGTTTTTTTCTTACTATTTATTTATGTCGTGCTTATCATGGTGATGGATATTGGACCTAGGAATTGGATCACTTTTCACTTAACACATTATGGGAATCAAGTATTCCTTCACCAGATATAATGAGTGCAAAGTTAAATTCTTCTTACTTTACCCCTGCACCCTAAACCTTAAAAACTGCCTGTTAGTGAACTGGTGTGCTATTGGATATATTTCTCATGCCTATGATGGCTAGTGGGAACTACATGGAGACTACTTGCAATAAGATTCAAAGTGAAATTAATTTAAGTGAACCAAGAAGATTTTATATCATATCAGTTTAACGGATTGGAGATCAAGGGTGGGATTTCCTGTCCATATTCGCCCAAAGACCAGAAAGTCCTGCTGAGGGCGATGGACCTTCATATGGTCTGTGTCCTGCATGCTACGATTTCTGTAGCAGGTGGGACAGGAAAATTCCACCCCAGGTGTTAGAGGAGAGAGTCTAGTCCATTGTATCTCTTCCCACGTTCTGTTCCCCAAATTCTAAACACTTCTGTTTGGCAGGCAAATTTATTCAAACAATGGTAATTTTAAATAAAAGGACATCCTCCTGTAACAGGTGTTGAAGTTTCAGTCAAAGACAAACTGCTGGAAACATTCAGCAGGTCAGTCAGCATCTGAGACCGGCGCTAACATTTCTAGTCAAAGCCCCTTATCCTTTTTTCAGAACTGTAAGATATTGCAGGTGAGCAGCATATAAAAACAAACAAAAGAAATGGAATGTTGGAACCCCATTTTGTATTTTGTTTTCCTTTTCCCATCCCTTTGAACTGCTTTTTTAAAACAGATGCTGTTTGATCTGAGTGTCAACAGGGTCCTTTCGTATGGGATCTTCCTATGTATGTTTCAGCTGCCAGATTTTATTCCTCAGAAACAATTGGTTCTGTATTCAAACAAGTGCAATATTCAGGGTATCAAAGTAAATTTGCACTAATGTTTTTTTCTCAGGTACGGTGACATGAGGAGACAAATAGGATTTGAGATCAGGGACATGTGGTATAACCTTGGTAAGTTGTACCTTTGAAAAAATATGTAACATTAATGCTTTTTGATGCAAGGAAATTAGTATACTTTCAGTTTAACTCACTGTCCTTGTCAGGATTGCAATTAACATGGCCATTGTTTAAAATGGATATTAATTTGGAGTGCACAAAATAAACAGAAAAAAAGCTTCATATTTATAGTGCTTCACATGTCCTTCTAAAAGTTAATGATTTTAGAGACAAGGTCTGGTGAATAGCAGTGAGATAAGTGATCTGTTAATCAATTTTGTTGTTAGTTGAGGAATAAATATTAGCCAGGACAGCTTGAAAATGCCTCAATTCTTTAAAAAGATCCACATCCAAAAATATCTATAGTAACATAGCAGTTATATTATTGGAATAGTTATACAAGACCTAGACTAATATACATTCCTGAGACGCGAGTTCAAATTTCACCACAGCAGTTGAGGCATTTAAATTCAGTCATTTAAAAATAAATCTGGCTAGAGTCAATAATGTGGCCATAAAATAGTTGTATTGTCATAAAAACTGAACTGGTAATTAATGTCGTTTAACAAAGCAAACTTGCTTTCTTTATCTGGTGTAGTCTATATGTAACTCCAACCTGGTAATGTGGATGACTCTTTACTCTGAAATGGCCTAGCAAGTCAATCAATTGTTTCAAAACTTCTGCAATGGACGACAGCTTTTCAAGGAGGTGACTCATCACCCTTTCCTGTGGGTAGTTAGGGGTAATAAATGCTGGCCTTGTCATAACGGCCACACCCCATAAACAAATAACTAAAGAATAATGCAGTTTTTACGGTTCTGTGCAAACTTGTAATACCAAGGCAAGAATACTCCAATCAGAAGCGACATCAACAAAAACCATTTTATTCTTATTGTCTATCATTTTAATTGTCAGTATGTTTCTCCTCTAATGATTTTAGTTAAGGATCATTAAACCACTTTTAATTTACTTTAAGAACTTTAAGAACTTTTTTCTGGTTCTGTTTTTAACCATTACAACCAGATGAAAAATAAGTGGAAAAACTTGACACCACAAATCCTCAGGTTTGGAGAATATCAGTAAGATCACTTTTTATTTAGAACATCGGTATAATATACAATGACACTCAGAAGTATGCTTCAATAAACTAAATGTCATTATAGCCAGAAATCACATCAATATAGCATAAAATATTACATTATTGCTCCCCCTCAAAAATAATTCTGATGTGCGCACGAAATTATCTCCAAGTATGAGAAGACTTTGATCTAGTTCTTAGTGGTAAGAAGGCATAGACAAAGCTTTGAGCACAGTGAAAATGATGCAAGAGTGGAGATAAGTTGCAATTCATCTGGGAGAAAGCAGTTTTGATGATGGGAGGTATATGTTCAGCATGATATAGGATATGTGGTAGAAAAATGAGGTATTATCAGGAGCTATTTCAGACATTATCAAGATAGTGCAGTAGCCTGTTCTTTGTCTGCCAAGGTTCAAAGCTAGACCATGCAGATCTGATGGAAGATTTCCCTTTGAGAGTTCCATGGTCCCAGCAGAAAAATACATTGCATTGCATATTCTTTTTATAAAATAATGCGTCAAATTTACAGTGAACAATCCTGAAGGTGGTTTAATGCTTCAGTGACATACTTCCTTTGGCTGAAATTTCATCTTTGCATAACAGCGAGAAATGAACAGTGTAGCCGTGAGCAAAATATACCAATTTTTAAAATATAGAAAAATAAACCAACCAAATCTTTACAAAAGCGCAGTTCATACACTTGCAAAGTGTAGGACCATGGTTTTCTACCGATGGGCCGTACTGGTGAGCCATGACAACTGTCCTGGTATGCCACAAAATTTTGTCCTTTGCTTTTGCAGTATGCCCTCGCATTTATCCAATCAACTTTCGCATAATATTTTCAAGCGTAAAATATGCCAAATAAGAAAAAATGTTGGAAAAGAATTATGCTCTCTGTAATTGGTCCATTTTGTTTTTTGCTTTACAACATGCCCACACAAAAGCACTTTGGCAGGTGATTGATTCACAGTCTGCAGCTTGAGCAGAGGGTTATTTGTTCAAAAGTTTGTATGAGATTTAAAGTAGATAGCTATAGATTTATTTTATCGATTGCTCTTTAATGCTTGGAACTAATGGCAGCTGAGTGACCATAATGGCCCTGCTCCATCACCGATCACCGGCACATGAGAAATTCTGGCCAACATTCAGCAAGACTAGCTGAGAATCCAGCCCAGTCCATGTGGAGTGGAGGCCAGATGTTCTGGATGAGTTGGCGAGACATGAGGAAACATTGTTGTGAAGAGGAAACGAGCAAGAAAAAGGGGTAGATCTCCATGTTTGGGCCAAACCTGCTCCCATCACCAAAGGGGTTTTTCAGATGAGAGCTGGAAGAAGCCAAGGCAGAACAGGAGGAAAAAATAAAACATCTTCCAGACTGAAGGTAGCATCCTAAAATGAGCCTGGAAGGGAACAGCTGTGTCTGAGGATCAGTGTCTGTGCGAGGCCAGTGTTTGTCTTCAGTCGAAAACCCGGAACCCTGAAGCTGGCCCGGGGAGACTTCAGCTCCAGCTCATCCCTGTTCAACTGCACTAATCCCAGAGTCCTGTCTCAGGGAAGAGTTCACCTGCTCTCAGCAAAGTTATTTCACATCGGGATTATTGTCCACTTGTTTCTGCATGTTCAGATCTTCACTATTTATTCGTTGAGTTAACAAGAAAAGATCTTAAAAAGAGAAGATTGTATTAGATTAAAAGAATAGGCTTATAGAGTTGCAAAAGAAATAATATGCCTGAGAATTTTAGAATTCAACAAAGAAATAGATAAAGAATGGAGAAAATAGAATATGACAGTAGACTGGTGAGAAACATAAAAATGGATTGTAAAGGCTTCTATAAGAATGTAAAAAGGAAAGGATTAGTGAAGACAAATATAGGCTGGCACAGGAATATTTATAATGTGGAATAAGGAAATGGCAGTGAAACTAAACAAACACTTTAGCCAATACTTTTACTGCCAGGTCAGATGCACAGAGATAGGAGAATTCCTGGCTCTGCAAAGCCAAAATTAAAAATGGCTGCCTGTTGTTGTGATTTTCATACTGGGGTGAAACTTGGGAATTTCTTACAGGTTGAAAGATAGATGCAGGAAGGATATTTCTCAAGGTGGAGGAGATTTAGTACCAAGCAGACAGTCTCAGAATAAGGGACAGGTCATTTAGGACTGAGAAAATGAGAAATGTTTTCACTCAGCGGGTAGTGAAACTTTGGGATTCTCTACCCCAGAGGGCTGTGCAGGCCCACTTGTTGGCCAGGATCTTCCGGGCCTGCTAGCAGCAAGAGGTTTGGTGGGCAGGGATATTTGATTTGATGGGACACCAAAAATCACTTCCCCAGTGGCAGGATGAATTTTGCAATTAAGTTCTCGAGATTTTAAAGGCAGATCGAACTTCCTAGTGAAAAGTGTCGGGAAGTCCTTCTGCTTGCATTTGTATGTCATGCATGCCCATTAAAAGGCTAGCTCGTCATAAGTGCCTCCTCCAAGTGAAGTTCTCTGTTAGCAAGAAATTAGAATGTCATATTTATGACTGCATATAAATGATGTGCGTCGGTCAAGGTAGACATCTGCCTGGACTTTGAAGCAAGTAGCTGCTGCTTTGGCCACTCAGGAATTTCAACCCCTTGATCGAAATCGAGTGCCATTACTCCAAATTGCACAAAGGCTGGACAGGGGAGGCAGGCAGGCCTAAGGTGGAAGAATGTCTAAGAAAGGAAACTAGACTGTCCAGATCATGTTAGGAAAGTGTCCAGGGAAGGAAGCCAAACTGTCCAAGGCATGTTACGAGTTGTCAAGGGAAGGAAGCCATTCAATCCACAACTATTTAAGAGGTTGATCTGGGAAGGAAGATAGACTCAACTGGGGCTTGTTCAAGGGGGTAAGCACGTCACACATGCACCATCTGTCCAGGCTACTGTGGTCAGAAGGGAGGTCCTCCTGCGGCCATTCCTGAAAAGCCACATCACCTGGTTTTCCTGGATGGCCTGGAAGAGAAAGGTTAGAGAGGCTTTACTGAATTATGAGGCCACACATTGCTCTCCAATGTCCTGTTATTAGCAGTAGTTCACTCCGTTGAACGACAGCCGGGCTGGTACTCCTGGTTTGCAGTGGATGAATTGCTGTTGGGTTGCCCTTTAAATATTGCACCAGGATTTTCAATGCCGACAGGGACAGCAACTTCCTGCCCACCTTGCTGGAAGATTAATTTTGTTTCTCATGCATGCATATGTAATAAGCTGAACAGCATGAGGTCATATGTGGCCAGCTGCCCCTTCCCCAAGTGGAAATCACTCTCATATCTACTTCAGCCCCCCAACTTATAAACAAGTGCCGCAGATACTGCCGTTGAGAATGTTCAAGGCAAAGATCAATACATTTATAGATATAAGAGAATTAGGAATATGGGACTAGTGCGTGCAGATGACATTGACATAGAAGATCAGTGATGAAAAGTGTTTTCGATTGTGCTACCAAGCAGTACTTAGCAATAATCTGCTCACTGATGCCCAGTTTGGGTTCTGCCAGGACTACTCAGCTCCTGGCCTCACTATAGTCTTGATCCAAACTTGAGGTGAGATTAAAGTGACTGCCCTTGACGTTAAGGTAGTATTTGACTGAGTGTGCCATCAAGGAACCCTAGCAAAACTGAAGTCAGTGGGAATCAGGGAGAAACCTCTGCACTGGTCAAACAGTACAAATGTAGTTATTGCAGGTCGTTCATCTCAGTCCCAAGACATCACTGCAGGAATTTCTCAGCGTAGTATCCTATGACCAGCAATCTTAAGCTGTTTTATCAATGATCTTTCGTCTATCATAAAGTAAGAAGTGGGGATGGTCACAGATATTTGCGCAATATTCTGCACTATTTGCAATGACTCAGATGCTGAAGCAGCCTGTTCATGTGCAACAAAACCTGCACAATATTCAGGAGTGGACTAATAAGTGGCAAGTAACATTCGTACTGCACAAGTGCCAGGCGATGATTATCTTCACCAAGAGAAAATCGACCTATCTCCCTTGACATTCAATGGTATTACAATTGCAGAAACCCTCACTATGAACATCCTTGGGGTTAGTATTGACCAGAAACTGAACTCGACCAACCTTATAAATGCCATGGCTACAAGAGTTTTTCAGAGAGCAGGGAATTGTGTGGAGAGTAACTCATCTCCTGAATCCCCCAAGCCTGTCCACCATCTACAAGGCATGTCAGGAATATGTTGGAATACTTTCCAGTTGCCTGGATGAGTGCAGCTCCAACAGAACTCAAGAAGTTCAGCACGAAACAGTCCACCTAATTGGCACCCTATCTAATACCTTAAATTTTTACTCCTTTCGCCACCAATGCACAGTGGCAGCAGTGTGTACCATTTGATGAGCAGCAACTCACCAAGGCTGCCACCTCCAAGTCTGCATCCTCAACTATTTAGAAGGACAAGGGAAACAGATGCATGGGAATAACATCACCTGCAAGTTCCACTCCAAGGCACACACCATCCTGAGTTGGAACTATATCACCATTCCTTCCCTGTTGCTAGGTCAAAATCCTGAAACTTCCTCCCTAACAGCACTGTGGGTGTTCCTGCAACACATTGACAGCAGCGATTCCAAAGGCCAGCAGACCACTGCCTTCTCAAGGGCAATGAATGACAGGCATAAGTGCTGGCCTAGTCAGCCACTTCCCATGAAGAATTATATTAAAAAGTCAGTCGTGATGTGGTTGAATGGAGGAATCGACTCAAGGGATTGAATAACCCTTTCCTGCTGGTATTTCCCATATCTAATATTCCTATGTAAGTTATAGTGTTTATTTCAGAAATGTAAAAAAAACTTTGATAGTTCGTCATTTTCTGTGTATTTTTGTATATTTTGATTTGCGATGTTATGGTTTTAAAAGATGGGATATTCATTCCATAAAAAAATTGTGAGGAAAATTTGATCATGCAAATTTTTGATGGCCTGTGAATGCTGATGACTTGTATGATTGTGAAATGCTAACTATATATTGTCACCCAGTGCAAATAAGATTTAACACTCTGAACTACAAAAGCTTGTTAATAGCACTCTCTTAAAGCATTTCTCAACATTTGAAACAAATGTTCTGCAATAGAATTTGGCATGCATTGCTCATTAGTTATTTTTCGAAAGCTGTTGATTGAAGGGGATGCCAGCAGGCTTTCTTCTGATCTTTTTTTTCCTGGTAACATTGAAATTAGTAAAAAAGTGTGAAGAATTTCCTTAGTTTGAATCTGTTTTTAAGCAATGTATTGGCCTGGATCTTCCAAGGAACAGCAATCATCATCTGATTGCTGCTCTGTGTGATAATTCCAGCAGTTTAATGCTGCTTCACATTTCTCCTTTAACCTTCCAAGCCCAGCTTCTCCAGAAATACAGCACGCCGTGGGTTGTGTCTGGTGGTGTAGCTGTAGATCAGGTTGGGAGATGGTCACATGAGATCAGGGAGTGGTCCCGGCTGTAGTCTGGTCTTGTCAGAGAGGTATTTGGGTGGTTGGGAGAGATAATCATGGTGGAGGTAGTTGGGAGCGGGGGATGCATCAGGAGTTAGTCAGATGGTCAGGGAAGTGGCTGACCAGGTTGAGAGGGTGCTCAGGTTAGGAGTTACTCAGCAAGGGGTCCAACGTGCATGACTGTAGGGGTCATTTTATGTAGTTACCCAGATGTTGTATTAAGTTGTAATCTATCATTTCATCAGGACTGCAGCAGGGTTCGGACACATATCTTCAGTTGTATGTCTGGTCTCCATCAATCTGGAGATGGGAAGATTTTGACCAATATTACCAAGATTACACTTTCAAAAACAAATAAGGAGAATGTTACCTGAAATAACTCCTTAGTGTAAAAATTGTCATCTCTAAAGTAATTTAAACCACAAACAGAAAATGAAATAAGGAATTAAAGACCATTTGGGCCATCAGACCTCTTATAATTTTTATTGTTATGCTTTCTCCACCCCAGCCCCCAATTTGTGTCAATACATTCTTTCTCATCTCCTTGAGGTGGTTTACAGTGGCAACCAAAATCTCTAAGATGAACAGATCCCAGTTCTCAAGGACAATCTGGTGAAATTTCAGGTTGCTAAACCAGCCCCACAATCCATCATTCAACTGTGATTATTTCACATTACACAGAAGAGACACATCTAGCAAAATGGAAGGCATGACCTTCTGAAGATATTTATCACATCTTTATGTGCCACTACAACCTTTAATGCATCTTAATCATCCATTTATCCTTTTATATAAAATAAATTGATTTTACTAAGGGATTATTCTGCATATCTTCCAGTTGCAAATCACACAAGGTAGCAGGTATTTCTGTGAGTGTGAATCTTTTTTTAATCCCCAATAACCTTCAGATGGAATTAATTCAAGGCTTTGATTCGGCAAAGCTGAACAAGGACCATACTGGATTCTAGTGGAATCATGAAATTTGGTGTGTGCAATCACATGCATCCAATTACAGTGCTTTTGATTTCTGATCATGCTTTACAGAAAATGGTGTGTGTGCCTTTTCACATCAGATCATTATTCAAATATGATGCCAGCTAGGGTCTGCCCGTGACATGTTGCTCACTCATTTAAAATGGGTACATATTCTTCGGCCCAGCCTGCTCAAGCACATTTCTGACATATAGACAAACACTTAAATATTAGGAAACAATGTTTCTTTTATATATCTGGGAAAATTCAACTGCATTTTCCTCCACGTATCAGTTGTTTTGGAAGTATGGTTGTTTTGAGATTTTGGCCAATACTTCCCTTTTGCTGTTCTTGGTTGCTTCAACCATTTAAATAATCCTATTTGAAGTGCTGAATCTTAGCTTCCAATTCAGATTCCAAACATGCTGAACATCAGGAGAGAATTTTTGCCAAGGACCATCAAATGCAGGTGTAACGACAACTGAAATGTTCTGTCTACTTTGCTCAGGATCTACATTGCCTACCCTCTTCTATACATGTCTGGTCATGTCAGACAACATTTATCTTTTTGTACCTCAAATTTTGAAGATTGGCTGTCAAATAGTTCTACCACCTTCTACAGAATGACCTGCAGGCAACAGGGCAGCTCTTCCTACAACACCATAACTTCTGTGTAGCCACATTCTCCCAAGTCGCATATGTCAAGCAGATGATAGTCATTATCTTTCCCTGTGGAAAGGAATTATCAGCCAAACAGGGTTGGTGGCGTTTCTTCCAGTGACCTCATTGATATCATCCATGAAAGAAAAACTTATATTTACAAGACTTCTTACAGCATTTTACAGCCAATAAAGTACTTACTAAAGTATCTTTCTGAGACTGCTAATCAAAGATGACTTGCTTCCTCTCCAGATTGATGGGCTCTGAGATAGTCTAGTGCTTGATCCACAGCTTCTGCCACACGTGGGGCAGATCTTGGAAGCATAGAAAATAGGTGCAGGAATTGGGCCATTCAGCCCTTTGAGCTTGCTCTGCCATTCAGTATGATCATGGCTGATCATCTGTCTCAACACCATGCTTCAGCTGACTCCCCATACTCCTTGACATCTTTAAAGTCTAGAAATTAATTTCTTTCTTAAATATATTCAGTGACTTGGCCTGCGCAGCTTTCTGTGGTAGATAATTCCTCAAGAGATCACCCTCTGAATGAGAATGTTTTTCCTCCTCTCAATCCTAAATGACCTACCCTGTATCCCATGACTGTGGACCCATTTTCTAAATTCCCCCTAGCCAGAAGAAACAACATCCCTGCATCCAATCTGTCCAGCATTGTCAGAATTTTATACATTTCAATTAGACCCCCTCTCATTCTTCTAAATTCTAGTGAACACAGGCCCAGCCAACTCAATCTGTCCTCATGTGAAAATCTTGCCATCCCAGGAATGAGTCTGATGAACCTTCATTGCCCTCCTTTACGGCAAGTATATCCTTCCTTAGATAAGGAGACCAAAATTACACACAGTAGAACAAATGTGGCCTCACCAAGGCTCTGTGCAGCTGCAGTAAGACACTCTTGTTCCTGAATTCAAGTCCTCTTGCAATGTAGGCCAACATAGCATTATCCATCCTAACTGGTTGTTGTACCTGAATGTTTGCTTTCAGTGACTGGTGTACATGGACACTTTGTGCTTCGATATTTCCCAATCACTCACCATTTAAATAATACTCTGCCATTCTGTTTCTCCGTCTAAAGTGGTTGACTTCACATTTATCCATGTTATTTTGCACCTGCCATGTATTTGCCCACTCACTCAACTTGTCTAAGTCACCTCGTACCTTCTTAATATCCTCCTCACCACTCATCTTTCCACCAAGTTTTGTGTCATCAGCAAACTTGAAAATATGACTTTTGATTCCCTCATCTAAATCATCTATGTATGTTGTAAATGGCTGAGGCTCAAGCACTAGTTCCTGCAGGGTCCATCTAGTCACTGCCTGCCTCTTCAAAAAAGATCCATTTATTCCCCCAATCTCCTGTGATTGTTCCAGAATCTGCAAAATTTTGGAAGATGACAATGCATACACTATTTCCATGGCCAACTGCTTTATTCTTGAGGCTGAAGTTTTATCTGCTTTCAGCCCCATTAATTTCTCCAGTACTATTTTTCTGCTAATACTAATTTCCTTCACAAGACCCTTAATTCCTTAGCATTTCTGAAAAGTTATTTGTGCCTTCATTAATGAAAACAGAACTAAACTATTTCATTGCTCTGCCACTTGTTCTCTATTATAAATGCTCCTGTTTTATATTGTTTCTTTTAATATTTAAAAAAAGCTTTTACAAACTGCTTTTATGCTTCTTGCAAATTTACTCTCATACTCTATTTTTCCTGTCTTACTCAATCTTTTTGTCCTTCTTTGCTGAACTTCACTCAATCCTCAGGCTTGCTACTTTTTCTAGCAATTTTGATTGAAGGGTAAAGCAGATGAGGTTTTGGAGATTTGTGCACTCTCTCCAACACCTTTACTATGTCTCTGCCTGCTCCAACAAAATTTCCCAATCTGTTCATCACACTATCTCGCAGAATAAACTTTCTCTGTTTTGATTGGTCATGAGCCAGGGAGTTGCATCCAACAGTGGTGATGTTTAATCATTTCAGCAACTTCAGGATATCCCTCAAGTGCTTACATTGTCCTCCTGGGAGTCTCTTGCTGTGATCAAATTCCAAATAGAACAGTTTAGGAGTCTGGTGTCAGGCATATGAATAAGATGTCTTGCCAAGAGGGCCATGGTTTTTCGGGTGTTTACCAAAAGGTCCACTTTCCCATGTGCTTTGGAGAAGGGGCTGACAATGACCAGTTCTGAGTGAGCACACAGACTAGCATTGTCTGCATACTCGAGCTGAAAGTCTGAGTTTAGAATGATTTTGGTTTTAGATTGCAGACAATGTAGGTTGAGCAATTTCCTATCAATCTGTAGATTTTTTTTATCTGTTAGTAACTTGCTGGAGATTAGAGCAGTATTGCAGTGAGGAAAATGGAGGAGAGTTAGTGCAATGACACAATCTTGTTTGACCACAGTCTTCATTGGGAGAGGCGCTAAAAGTAGATGGGGCTTAGCTTTAATATTTCACAGAAGAGATGGCACTTCCAACTGTGTACACATTTCTGTATTCTACAGCAGTTTCTGTAACTTCTGCTCAAGTCTCTGGAATGGGTCTTCCCAACCTTTTGACTCAGAAGACCCTTGAAAATTGATAATGATGATATCACTATAAATAAGGAAATTGCACACATGACATTCTGAGGAAACTACTGTTGAATCAAAGATAGGAACTAATTTACATAAACACATTAACAGTACTGGAGAAGGTAATGACACTAAAGAATAAGGATTGGAAGGTTATCATCCTAGGGTTTTGGAAGAAGTAAGTGAGAATTTTGCCAACGGCGCAGCTATATTTTTTCAAAGATCTCTCAGTTCAGGAACCATTTCTGCAGCATATGTCACTCCACTATTTAAGAAATGCAACAGAATGAAACCAGGGAATTATAGACCAGTTAGCCTAAAATGCATTGTCTGAAAATTCCTAGAATCTGCAATTAACAGTGGAACATCTTTAAATTTCTCAGTTGAAGAGGCAGCCAGGATGGATTTGAAAAGAGTAGATCATGCCAGATGAATTGAATTGTATTTCTTTTAAAGCAGTTAACTGGAGAATTTCTACAGATGTTAATTCCGTGGAGCAGAATTTCATGAAGACAACAGACGTCTTGTCCATCTGCTAGAGAGCTCATAGTCATCTACTTTCAGGAAGACGTGCTGCATTAAGTACCAGTCAGAGGGTTAAGTGAGCAGTAACAGACTTTCCCCAGGATCAAGGATCCTGGCGTGGAGATTCCATCCCTAGAAATCTGCTAGCCGGTCATCCACTTTGGAAATAAATAATGAAAAGCTGGAAATGGTGGAGTTCCAAAGAGTCCAGGTGCATTGACTGTTAAAACGCCTTGAACAGATACAGAAAGTAATCAAAAAGACTAATGGAATGCTGGCTTTTCTGTTGAGCAGAATAAATTACAAGGGGATAGATTATGAATTATGTTTCAGCTCTAAGCCCTGGTCGGACCAAACTTGGAGCACTTTGAGCAGTTCTGTGCACCACAGTTTAGGAAAGTTATAATGACATCGGGGAAAGTGCACACCTGGACTGCAAAGGTTAAATTATAAAAAGAAATTGTACAAACTAGGATTGTATTCCAGGAGTTCAGAAGGCTTATGGGTATTTTGATCAAAGTTTTCAAGCTATTAAGAGAAAATAGGGTAGATTGGGAGAAATAATTTCAAATGGATGGGGAGTTTAGGTCTGGAGACCACTCTCTAATAATGTGAGCCAGATCTCTCAGGAGTGAAATTAAGAAATATTTCAACACAAAGGGTGATGCAAGTTTGGTACCCTCTTCTGTAAATGGCAATTGATTCTAGATTAGTTAATTTTAGAAGTAAGGGGCCCTATTCTCCCAAAAGTGCTGAATTGGCAGGAAAACTGGTGTCAATCATAACTGCTTTATCAGTTCAACTTCAGACCCGAATCTCCCACACTCTGTGCAATGCAGAGGTTACAATCATGATTATCATTAAAAGCTCAAGGAGTAGAGTCTGACAGTTCTGGCCTCTGCACATGCGCAATGGCCCCGATCTGCCATGTCACTGCTTGCTGGCCATCTCGGTTGCTAGCCAGCCTGGGACCCTCGCAGTGCTGCCCTCCCCAAACTCCCCATGCCTGATTACAACCCCACAGAGCATTTCCGGGCCTGCCCCAATCCCCAAGCACCTCCTCCCTCCCCTCCCCAGCAGTGGCAATTTCACCCCCCATCACCCCCATCCTAGCAGACACCCCCCCTGACTTGGGAGGCAGACCCCCACTGCCCCGCAACAGAGGGATGGAGGCTGATCACCACCCGCCCCAGCTGGTCCCGATTGCTAGCCACCCTCCAGCCCCAACCAATCCCAATGCAGAGTTACAGCGGGATCACCCACCCCTACCAATCGCTCCTAGGCCCTGCCCCCTTACCTTAGGCCCTGTCCTCTTGGCCCTACCCCCTTGGCCCTGCACGTACCCTAGGCCTCACCCCTTGGCATTGCCCTATGACTGGGCTGTGCCAAGGCACCCCCGGTCACTGACACTTTGCCCCTCGGGCAGTACTGGGGTTACAAGCTGGCAGTGCCATGGTGCCCATGCCCAGGGAGCACCACCACCACCACACCTGCTGCTGGACTCCGGCAGGGTGTCCCACTAGTTTCCGCAAGTGGGGAGCCACTCTAAACATCGCCGGAGTGAAGTACTCCTGATGGGGTGGGAAATGCTATCGGCCCAGTAAATCCCATGCTGAGCCCAATAATGAGATTTAAGATACATTAGAAACAAATTTAAATGATTTAGCTCTCTTCTTGCCGGTTTCCAGCGCAGTCCTGACTGTGCCTGCTCTCTGGCTGTGGGGACCACGCATGCATCGGGAACGCATGCGCAAAATGGCCAACACACAATTCTCCCATCCGGACACATCAAAAATCATGCACGTCAGGACGGGAGAATCGGGCCCAAGATTTCTGGATCTATGCTATCCAAAGGTAAAAAATGCAGGGAAAAGGTGAGTATGTGGGATTCAGCCATGATCTTAATGAATGATGGAACAAAAATTGGAGGAAATACGCCTTCAATTACAGTGCAATGTAAATAGATTAGTCAAAGTTTTTTAAATTTTGTCTATTCATCACAAGTAAGGCTTACATTAATACTGCAATTAAGTTGCTGTGAAACTCCCCCTTGTCACCACAAATTGGCGCCTGTTCAGGTCAGTGCACCTAACCAGCATGTCTTTCAGAATGTGGGAGGAAACTGGAGCACCCAGAGAAAACCAATGCAGACACGAGGAGAACATGTAAATGGACAGAAAATTTAGAGGGGATTTGAGAAGAAACCTTTTCACCCATAGGGTGGTTTGAATCTAGAACACACCATCTGAAAGGGTAGTAGAGGTGGGAACCCTCACAACATTTAAGAAGCATTTAGATAAGCATTTGAAATGCCATTACATACAAGGCCACCAGCTAAGCACTGGGAAAGGAAATTAGAATAGATAGGTGTTTGATGGCCGGTACAGACACAATGGGCCGAAGGGCCTCTTTCTGTGCTTTATTGCTCTATGATTCTATAACACGTTTTCGGGGCTAAATAAGCTACTCCTGATCTGATGTTTCTATAGGCAAGAGTGCTACCCACCGAATCATTGCTGAAACACATGGGTATCAACAGCTCCCTTTATGGATGCCATAGTGCTAAATGCAAATGAAGTGCTGCGCTATATTAGTAATGAGGTTATTCTGAACCGCAGAAATATATGCACATCCATGATCATCATTTGCAGGAAGCAGCTGTCTTTTCCATTTTTGGAAGCAGAAGAAAGGCAGACATGATTGACAGGAAGGGGATGATTCCTACAAGATGAGGTGTTTCCTCCATTCATGATTTCTGACCAACTAATAATGCCCTCCAAAGGAGACAATGGCCAGGATTTTTCAGATGACAGTTTCCCTACCTGACATCAGAGGAGTTGGCAGTGAACACAGTGCTGGCAATACTGGCTGCCTCATAGCCATTTAACAGTGGGTGGCCCGGTAGCACAGAGGTTAGCATGCTGCTTCACAGTTTCAGGGACCTGGGTTCGATTCCTGGGTTGGGTCACTGTAGAGTTTGCACGTTCTCTTTGTATCTGCATGGCGTTCCTCCGGGTGCTCCAGTTTCCTCCCACAGTCCAAAGATGTGCAGGTTAGGTTGATTGGCCATGCTAAAAAAAAATTGCCCCTTAGTTACCTGACGTGTAGGTTAGAGGGATTGGCTGGTAAATATGTAGGGAAATGGAAATAGGGCCTGGGTGGGATTGCGGTCGGTGCAGACTCGATGGACCAGATGGCCTCTTTCTGCACTGTAGGCTTTCTATGATTCCTTCATCCTTTTTTTAAACACTCACTTGGGAGGATGTCCCACCCCAGAGAGCCACTGACTAATCAGTTTGGCCGATAGCCCTCTAGCCTCAAAAGCTGCAGTGGAATGGGGCTACTTGCAGTGTCTAGAGTCTAAGTTCCAGGAGTCCAGGACCAGGTAAGTTTGAAGAAGTTTACGCCACCTTCCACCTGCAAACCTGCCAGCAGGGTTACGTAAAATTCTGTCCAATGTTAATTATCTACAGTGGACCATCAACTCCTTGTTCATCTTAGCTACCTCCACCTTCATGAAGTGTGCCATCTGTCTCGTGTGTTCAGAAGGACATTGGTTGTGTACAATTCTTAAAACTGTACTTTTCAGAGGAGTTTCTTCCTTAATCTTGTATCAAGTGCATGCACCCTTCAAAGGTGCATACATAGATAAATACACCTATCTTCGCTTTCCTCCAGTTATCAATTGTCTTCTTCCCTTTTGCAAATTGGTGCAAGAGTCCCAAGTGACTGCAATGATTCAAGCAACAAATTTTCTTCCTAAAATTTGCATGTGTTTTTTTTTGGAAGGCTTTTAGCCCCAGATGAAGTCACCCTGAATTGGTGCATTGACAGCATCAAGACTTCAAGTTCTTGAGTGATAAATGTATTGCTCACATGACTGTTTGCATTGCTCAAGTTTTTCTTTTAAATGGTGATAATGGATTAAGGAACTGACTTTTTTTCCTATTAATTCATCTTTCCATTGTTGGCAACAACTTCATTCCCATAGCATTTTAAATATAGCAAACATTCTTAGACACCTCACAGGAACATTGCAGAACAAAACATGACCAAGCCACATGATAGATAATCCAAAGCTTAGCCAAAAAGATATATTTTACAAAGCGTGTTCAAAGAGGAGAGATAGATGTGCAAAAAAGTTTAGGTTAAGCTTTATACTCCTCCATCAATACAATACCATTATCACTGGTAATATTATGCCAAGTCATAATAATAAACAGAAATAGGCTAAAAGTACTAAAGGTAATATTATTTGATGTATGGTATAATGCTAGTTATTGAAGTAGAACTGACTCAAGAGCATTTCACTGCCAGATGTCTACCTTTTAGTGCATCTCAGTGGAGTCAACATAATCAGAAACCATTCAATGTGTATTGTAGTTACTCTTCCAAATGCAGAAATATGACATACAAATCCTAGTATGACCCGGTGAGATGGAGGACAAAGGGGTGCTAAGTCATTAACAATAAAGAATTGTTCTCCCCCAACCCAAGTAGCAAACAGTTTGAAGTCATTTGTTGCTATTTATTTCACTGAGTGCATAATTTGAAAGGATTGCCTAAAGTGCAATTTCTCTATCTGCCTAATCTGCTTTAGGAGTTCATGCTTTCATTAATGTTCTGATTTGCGGAAGAAGACATACATTAGGTGATTTCTTAAATCCACCCACAGTGAGCAGCCACTGCCTATGGGACTTTGCAATTAACATCACTAGAATGTTGCTGTGGTTCTATTGATAGGCCCACGTCAGACAGTTGATTAAAGTTCAAAAAACAAAAGTTAATATGATTTCTCAATTTATATTAACTACATAAAACTGTTCAATTGTCTTTACATTCTTGTTTTATTCATTGTTTGTGATGAAGAAGGAAATTGTTACGATGCATGGCACATTTTGGGCTGTAACTTCAGAGCTCCTGGGCAGCTTTTATGGGGAAACCTGTCCAGAAGTTCCCAGGAGAGGATTGCATAACAAATGCCCGGGAAGTTCAAACTTTAGGCAATTGCCTTACAATGGGAACTACCTGAAAAGGTGATTTAGAGCACAAACTTTGGGTGATTCTAACTGTCATACAGCTGTTGTTACCAAAAAAAAACAAGTACGACAAAAATCACTTCAAGCTTATGGATAACTATTGTATTGACCACCCTGGACTCCTCCCTCACTCCTCAACCGCTTGAGGGACTTCCCCAACCCACCCCTTATCCAACAGAACTTCCCCCATCCCAACCTTCCGTTGGACTTCGTTCACCAGTCCTCCAACCGCCTCATTAAGCTCTCAAAATCCTTGCATTACTTACCCCAATTCACATGGGACTCTAACCCTTCTCCCACTTTTTTGCTCGGCCCCCAGATTTGCCACATGATTACCCCCACCCACTATCCTCCCTGACCCCTCACTCGCCCCGCAGGAGTGTTTGCACATTTTCCTCGTGTCTGCATGGGTTTCCTCCAGGTACTCCGGTTTCTTCCCACAGTCCAAAGATGTGTGGGTTAGGTTGATTGGTCGTGCTAAATTGCTCCTTAGTGTCCTCAGATGTGTAGATTAGAGGGATTAGTGGGTAAATGTGTAGGGATGTGGGAGTAGGGCCTGGGTAGGATTGTGGTCGGTTCAGACTCGATGATCCGAATGGCCGCCTCCTGTACTGTAGGGTTTCTATGATTTTCAATGATTTCTAAGTCATACACTTACCCTCTCCTTGACCTGTCAAAGTGGCTGGACATCTAAATTTACTTGTTTTATGGCAACCAATGCCATAAGAAGTGTCCTGCCCGCCTCCAATGCTACATCTCTGAACAGAAGACCATCTGCACTACACAGATCTCACCTGGCCTTAGCCAAAAGGTCGGGCAAGATCGGAGAAGCTGGATTCCAAGTTAAGTAACTATGAATGGAGTTGCAATTGAACTCAAGTTACAGGCCTTTGTAAGTTTGCTTAATTTTGTACAGTTACGGTATTTTTTTTTGACAAAATATGTAATTGTTTCTATTTATGAGCTATTCTTTCCTTCAAGGCCAACACAAAATCAAATTTATCCCAGAAATGGTGGGTCCCATCTTGGAGATGACTCTTATTCCAGAAACTGAACTAAGAAAAGCCACAATTGCAATATTCTTTGATATGATGCAATGTGAATTTCATTCAACAAGAAGTTTCCAGATGGTAAGTGAATTCAAGATCATATTGAAATCCATTTAACTATGACTGCATTTCATTATATATCTGTAAGTAAAACTTGTAAGGCAAATAAATATTTATTCCCACAAATATATATAGGCCCAAATCTTTTGGTGCATGGATCACTAAAGATTTGAGATAAGATGGGAGATGTGCTTCAAGACCCTATCAAGTCCTAACACATGCACAGAAATTTCCCAGGAAGTTCAAACTTCCAATGGACTTATCTCTGCTGTCTGGGGCGCTCCAGAAAAGTCTTCTGCACGAGCTTCGTGTTGGAAACTTTCGCCAGATTTGTGGGACTTACCTGCATAATTACTCTGGAAATGTTACGTTAGTTAATACCTGGTCTAACTCAGAGACTAAACAGTGTAAGTGAACTGACACTCACTGACTCACTGCTCTAGTGAAATACTTGCACCGTTAACAACCTACTTGAATCTTCATGTAAAAGAGGCATGTCCTGATTTGATTTATTATTGTTACATGTATTAGTATCCAGTGAAAAATATTGTTCTTTGCATGCTATACAGAAAAGGCATAATGTTCATAGAGAAGGAAAGGATAGATTGCAGAATGTAGTCATAGCTAAGGTGTCGAGAAGGATCAACTTAGTGCAAGGTAGGTCCATTCAAAAGCCTGACGGCAATAGGAAAGAAGCTGCTCTTGAGTCGATTAGTACGCGACCTCAGACTTTTATATCTTTATCCCAATAGAAGAAGATGGAAGAGAATATGTTTGGGGTTGGTGGGGTCCTTGATTCTGAGGCAACAGGAAATGTAGACAGAGTTAATGGATGGTTTGCATGATGGACGGGACTTCGTTCATGACCCTTTGTAGTTTCTTGCAGTTTTGGGCAGAGCAGAAGCCATACCAAGCTGTGATACAACCAGAATTTCTGTTTTCTATGGTGCACCTGTAAAAGTTGGTGAGAGTCATAGTGGACATGCCAAATTTTCCTGTCTTCCCTGATGATGGTCTTCCCTGGTGATATCTGGGCTGTTTGATGATCGCTTCGTTTGGGTTCAGAAGTTCCAGCTGAAAAGTCTCAAAAGGGTCAGGTCGAAGAAATCTTTGCAGAGATCGTTAATTCACAAAGCATTGATGCTGACTAAAAGATTATTTTCTTTTGTGAAGTTTAATACTATTTGTAGAGTCATCCATATTGATAATTATGATGCAATGATAACAAGCATCTGTCACGAGGAGAGATTATAAAAATTAAGGCTTTTTCTTTTGGAACAGAATTGGTTAAGAGGTTTTCAGAAGGATGAAAGGTTTTATAGTGTATATAAAGAACAGCTGTACCCTTGGGTGTGAAGGTCAATAACCAGAGGTCATAGCTCTAGGATAGAGGTGAGGAAAGTTTTACTCACGTGTCAAGATCTGAAATGTTGTCTCTAAGAAGATGGTGCAAGCTGATTTTTAAAAATTATTTTATAAGGGAGTTGGGCAGGTTTTTGAATAAAAAAACTCAAGAGGGTTGCAAAAAAATAAGTGGGGCTGTGGAATTAGTCCAGTTGCTCTTTCAAAGAGCATACGTAGGCTGAACGGCCTCCTTCTGCACTGTAAGTTTCTATGATTCTAATCATGTGCATGATAATGTTATGAAGAAAATGTTATACTGGAAGTTGTGAGCCGTCATGCAATTTTGCTTTCAAATCCACTTTAATCCTATTGCAGCTGATCCCAGAATGTTGCATGTTTTAGCGACTACTATTGTCAGTCTGCAGTTATTTTTAAAAGGTATCATGAAACATCCAACCAGATACTCTTGAGCAGTTCAAATAAAGTCACTATTTTAAAAACATTTTATAAGTTGAAAAAAGCTACAAAATGTTACCATACTACAGCTTGTCCTTACCTGGTCTAGCCTACATGAGACTCCAGACCCAAAGCATATATTTAAATACCCTCTGAAATGGCCAAACAAGTCATTCAGTTGCATCGAACCACCACTGCAGAAAATTGGACAAGGAATTACACCGGGCAGACCATCCATCATCAACCTGGACAAGAAAACATGTAGCTCTGTTGACTCTGCCAAGTCCCCCATATTAATGTGGGAGCTTGCACCAAAATTGGGAAGACTAGTCAAGGAACAGACTGACATAGTCATACTCACGGAATCATACCTTGCAGACAATGAAACAGACACCACCCATCTCATCCCTGGGTGTGTCCTGGCCCACCTGCAGTGAAGAGGGAGTTGCCTCAGAGTCTGCAATGAAGTCTCAAAGCATAGGTCAAGCATGGGCAATAAAACCTCCTGCTCCACTTTGAGTTGATGATTCAATATTACTTCAGTGGATCACTGCTTGGAGGAAGCTTTGAGGGTGACAAAGGCACAGAATGTAGTGTGGGTGTGGGATTTTAATGTCCATTACCAGAAGTGACTCAGTACACTGTGCCTCATTGACCAAGTCTAAAGGATGTTAGCTTCAAGACTGGGTCTGTAGCAGTTGGGAGTAAACTAACAAGAGGGAATAATCTATTTGACCTAGTACTCACCAGCCTACCTGTCGCAGTTGCATCTGTTCATGATAGTATCAGCAGGAGTGACAACCGCACAGTCCTTACGGAAACGAAATCCCATCTTCACACTGAGGATACCCTCCATCATGTGTATCACTGCCATCATAGGAAATAGGATAGATTTTTAAACACTCTAGCAACTCAAAACAGGACATCCATGAGGCTCTGTGGGCCATTAGCAATAGCGGAATTGTATTCAGCTGCAACCATAATATGTAGTCTGTATTATATCCCCCATTATTACCATTACCATCAAGCCAGAGATTCAACCCAGAGTTTCAATGAAAAATGCAGAAGGACATGCCATGTTCAGCATCAGGCATACTTAAAAATGAGGCATCAACTTGGTGAAATTACAGCACAGGACTACTTGCATGCAAAATAGTGGGAGCAGTATATAAGAGACAAAGCTAAGCAAACCCACAACCAATGGTTCAGATTGATACCCTGCAACCCTGCCAGATCCAGTCATAAATGATGGTGGACAAGTAGACAACTAACAGGAATAGGAGGCCCAAAAATATCCCATCTTCAATGATGGGGCGCTCATCAGTGCAGAAGAGTAGTCTGAAGCATTTATAACCATCTTCAGCCAGAAATGTGGAGTGGATCCATCTTGGTCTCCTTCTGAGATGTACAGCATTACAGATGCTAGTCTTCAAGCAATTTGATCCTTCCATGTGATATGAAGAAACAGCTGAAGACACTGGATACTGAAAGGGTTAGGGGGCTCTGACAACATTCCAACAATAGTACTGAAGATTTGTGCTCTAAACTAGCGCAATCTCGCCAAGCTATTCCAATACAACTACAACACTAGCATGTACCTGGTAATGTAAAAAATTGCCCAGGAACATCCTTTCCATAAAAAGCAGGACAGGCCAAGCTGACTAATTATCATCCAATTAATCTACTCTCAACCATCAATAATGCGATCAAGTTGCACTTATACAGCAATACCTACTTGATGCTCAGCTTGGGTTCTAACAGGACCACTCAGCTCCTGGCCTCATTACAGCCCTGATCCAAATATGAAGAAAAGAGCTGAACTCAAGAGATGAGGTGACAGTGACTGCCCTTGACATTAAGGCAATGTGTGAAATAAAGGCGCCCTGGCAAAACTAGAGTCAGTGGTAATCAGGGGGGAGAAATCTCCATTGACTGAATTTATACCCAATGCAAAGGAAGGTTGTTGTGGTTGTAGGAGGCCAATCATCTCAATCCCAGGATATTGTTCCTCTGGTTAGTGTCCTGAACCCAACCATCTTCAGCTGCCTCATTAATGACCTCCCTGCATCTTATGGTCAGAAGTAGGGACGTTCACTGACGAATGCAATGTTCAGCACCATTTGCGATGACTCAGATGCCGAAGCAGTAAATGTCCAATGCAGCAAAACCTGGACAAACTCCACGCTTGAGCTGACAAGTGGCAAGTAATATTTGCGTCACACAAGTATCGGGCAATGACCATCTCCAAAAAGGATGAATCGAAACATCTGCTCTTGATATTCAGTGGCATTACCGTCACTGGATTCCCTTCTGTTAACATCCTGGGGTTACCATTGACCAGAAACTGAACTGGACCAAGCATAAAAATACTGCGGCTACAAGTGTAGGTCAAAGGCTGGGAAATCTGTGGCGAGTAACTCATCTCCCGCCTCTCAAAGCTTATCCATCATTTACAATGCTCAAATCAGGAGTGTGATGGAATACTCCATAGCTACCCTGGATGAATCTAATTCTAACAACATTAAAGAAGCTTAACACCATCACGGACAAAGCAGCCTGCATGTTAGGCACCCCATCAACCATCTTTACACACTTACCACCTCCACACTTACGCATAACAGCACCAGTGTGTACCATCTATAAGATATAATTCAGCACTTCACCAAAGTTACGTCAACAGCACCTTTGAAATCTGCCACCTCGCAGAATAAAGGCAGCAAATGCATGGGAACACCACTACCTGGAAGTTTCCGTCCAAGCCACATCCCATCCTGATTTGAAAATATATTGTTATTGCTTCATTGTCATTGAGTCAAAACCCTGAAACTCTCTTCCTAACAGCATTGTGGGTGTACCTACACCACATGGCTTCAGTGATTTAAGAAAACAGCTTACCACCACCTTCTCAGGGACAATTTTGGATGGGCTTAAATGATAGATTGGCCAGCTATACCCATACCTTTTGAAGAATAAAAAAAACCTCTATCAACCTGCTCTACTACCTTCAATAGTTGTGCCTATAAACTCCCAGGTTGTTCTGCTGCTGCACCCCATTTATAATTGTATCCTTCATTTTATATTGCCTTTTTTCAGTATTTCTCTCACTTAAAAGGTGAAATTTAATACACAAATGTTACATGACAAAAAGGGTTTTCTTAACTAGCTCCACCCATATTTGAAATTTTATATCTACTGGTTTCTTTGCTATGATTTGACATTCTAACTTCTCTAAAACTTTTTCCAGCAATTTAATCCCTTCTCTCCTGATTTGACAAAGAATCACAGCCCTGAAACAATAACACTGTTCCCTTCGCCATAGATTCTGCGTGACCTTGCTGAGTATTTCCAGCATTTTCTATTTATATTTCAGATTTCCAGCATCTAAAATATTTTGATTTTTTTTACTCCTTTCTCTCTTTTGGGAGTAAACTTTTTTGAGATACAGTCAAATGGACCCTGTTGGGACTTCTCTCAAGTTATGCATCTTACACACAAACCTAGTCATTGAGTTTTCCCTCTACTTTATAAAGCAAGAGGTCTGTTTCTTTGTTATAGAAATGTAGGTTCTTGTTAAGGTTGTTACTTTCAAATGCAATCTAAACCTGTTTGAAACACTTTAATTTTGCAAAATGTTGGATCTAACATTGATTTTGCTTTCTTTAAGAACAGATTATCTAATTATGCAATCGCATCAGGTTCTGATTTTTATTGAAAGTACTGGAGCAGAAATGTAGTACATGTAAATAATAAAATTAGCCTATAACATCAATTCTATGTGTATGATTACAAAATTAAAGCCATAATGTCAAGACTACAAGTCTATCAAGTGGGATTATTGGACAGTTTTAGCAACTAACGATTTATTGCAAAAGAGGTAGCTTTTATTTCACTCATCAACAGCCTAAGTAAATGGGGAGAAAAATTTATGGTTTTAAAACTTTTTTCTTAAATCTAATTATGTGACCATAAATGAGGGGAATTGGACATTGTGGACAGATAGTGTAGCGAATTGAATTGTGAGTGGGTTGAGGGCGAGGAGGTGTCACGAGGAAGTGGCAAAGCAAATCAAACATTGTGGAGGTGATGCGGAGGGGAATCAGATTGCAGGGGAATTGATCATTGCAGGTGAATGGTGAGTGATTCAGACATCAAGAAGCAGTGGTAAAGGGGATTGGGCATCATGAAGAATGTTAGTAGAATCAGGCATCACAAAAGATTGATAGCGAGGGAAATCAGACAGCATATTTGGGTGGAATGGGGAATCAAATATTGCAGGAATAGTGAAGGGAATAGGGCATCAGAGGGTTGGATGGTGAAGGGAGTTGGACATCACTGGACAAGAAGGTGAGAAGAACTGGATATCTCAGGCAGTAGTAAGGGGAATCCGACATCACAATGCTGGGTGGTGAGGGGAATTGGACATCACTGGACAAAAAGGTGAAAAGAATCAGACATTATAGGGATAATGAGGGCAATAGGGCGTTACAAGGTTGGGTGCGGTGGGAAATCAGACATTGCGAAGCATTCTGGTGAGGACACTGCAGTGTGCAATGAAGGGAATAGAGTATCATAGAAATTTTGTGCACACTGGCTCACAATTTACATTTAGCAACCATAAAATGGGAACCTATAAAGGAAAGAGAGTAAAAAGAAGCAAAAGAAGCTGAATTTAAAATGTATTAATATAAAATGCATGTTGTACTTTGTTGTGCTGAAATGCGTAGCATGGATTGGTAGCAAAAAAAATGAATGAGTTCAGAGACAAAAAGTGTCAGAGTTCAGGGTGGAGAGAAGAAAATCAATTGAGCACCAAAGAAATAGAAATATAAAATAGGAGATATATATAGCTTTTAAAAAAAACACAGATGACTGATTTAGGTCAAAAACATTAACCTACCTTTATGCAGATGCTGATTGACCTGCTGTGTCTCCTGCCATTTATAAATTTCACATTACCACCATCTGGGTTTTTTTTCTTTCTGTCAGTACAAAGATGCAGAGGACATCAGGAGAGAAGATGACTAATCAAAAAGCTGGTCAGTGAGATGGATCTGGAGCAAAGAAGAGGGCAATGCATCTCTTATGCTTGATTAACTGCATGAAATGCTCCTGATGTATTTTAGAGAATTGAGTGCACATATTTCTGCAAAAGCAAATTTAACACCAAAAGTGCTGGTAGCACAAAGTTCTGGCAGCATCTGTGGAGACAGAACAAAGTTATGCTGAAAACTGCTGACCTCACGTGCTGTTGGGATTTTCCAATGCTGCTGCAGTGAATGGACTCTTGGCTGAGCACCAAATCCATCATTTTTGCTGGCAGCGAAATAGGAACAGATAAGATCAGAGAATCACACCTAATGTTGTGACCTTTCATCAGAACATATTTTGTGGTCCACCTTTTCCTATAGATACATAAAGACTATGTTTGTTTTTATACAAACATAATAATGCTTCAAATTTTGCAGAGGCCTCAACACCTAATGTGTGGGACTGATTAAAGTGAATCCAATTTGTTATGCATAACATCCGAAGTGACATTGAGCAAAAGAGTGAAATATGCACTTGTTAATTACGTATAAGGTACAACATAATTCAAAATAAATTGTGAAGCATTTTGTTGACTTCTCATGCCAGTATTAAATTAACACCAATTGTGACTTGGGCAAAGTTCAGTGAAAATGGCATTTCAAAGAACCAATAATGGTGGATTCATCTGTCACAGACAGTAGGAAGGGATTAATTTTAGCTATCTTGATTTCCCCTACTTGTCCGTAAACAGGTTTTTTTTTGTATTCTGATTTCCTGCTTTATGAAATGGTAGCCTGTTTTCCTCAACCCTTAAATCAGCTATGAATAACTTACAGCATACTCAAGGCAAGGTAAAGTTGAAAAATCTGGTTCATTTTTACATCTCATGGGAGGCTGTGACATAGTGGCATGGCCACTGGACTTGGAATCCAGAGACCTGGGGCAAGATCTGGGGACCCAGGTTCAAATCCCACCACAGCAGGTGGTGAAATTTGAATTGAATAAAATTCTGGAATTAAAAATCTGATGATGGCTATGAAACCATTGTCGATTGTCATAAAATATAATTTAGTTCACTAATGTCAAATGGGAAATCTGCCACCCTTACTTGGTTTGGTCACAATGTGGTTGACTCTGAAATGGAGGACAGTTAGATCCAACCAGTGACACCCACATCCTATGAGTAAAGAAGAAAAACACAACACATATACACGCGAGAGGTGCTTTGCAACATCCATCCCTTTCGCATTTGCACAATAAGCAGGGGGTAAGGAAGAGGGTGCAGGGCACAACCACAATAAAATACAAGTTATTGCTTCATGTGCTTAGAGTCAGAAGTCTATGGTAAGGTTTCTTCCGAGGGAAGGTTGACTGGTTATAGATTGATCCGTCTTTTCAGAGTGAGACTTTCACAAAGGGAGAAGGCATGCAGAGTGAGATACTCCGGAGGCACGGTTTTTGTTGCCACCGGCTTGATAGTAGACAGCACACATTGTTGCTTGGAGTTCTGTTCTCATGGAGGTCAAAATAGTAACTGACCATAAGGTTCAAAGACTATATAATTAAAGGAAGTCAGATGGTCCAAGCCTTGATCATGTGATACCAGGTTGGAGTTGTTAAACAAGAAAGACTCTGTTGAAACCATTGTGTTAATGTTTAGGCCATTACCACCATTATTGGAGATAAGGATCTGTGAAGGGTTGTCTTTGTTCGAGGTTGGCTGGAGCAGACCGACTAGCTGGGCTATTGCATTGGCTACATTGGAATGTTTGTACTGTGCAAGAAGTGTGTTACATTCCAGATATTTGCGGTGTTAACCATTGTTAATTTTGACTTCTGCTGGAAGTGAGCATGTGACCAGCTAGAACCATCTTGTCAGCTCAACAGTTGTCCATTTTGGACATCTTTTTGTGACCCTTTGTTAATTTTGACTTCTGGAAGAGAGCATGTGAGCAGCGACAGCCATCTTGTCAGCTCAGCAATTGTCCATTTTGGAAAATGCAAAAAATGACTTTATAAATTGTGATAACCCCCACAAGGTCCATGGAGAGTCACTGATTGATCTCCCTGTGAGGCTCACTGAGTATGAGTTCCCTGCCAACAATCAGTGGTCTGCCCAGCTAGAACTCATTACCTGAGCCTTTTATAAGGCAGACCCAGGACTGGGCCTGCTAAATTGTGTCCCTACCAGAGACGACTGTGTGTACTAATGTAGTGGTTTTACTTTGCGTTCTGTAATATGTTCTCTCCAGTCAGACTTCCTGAATCATGACATGAAATTTTCTTTATGTCTCGACAGTGACACAAATGTCTATTAATGATTATGTTCTTTGTGCAGTCATTCCAAGAGTGCAAATATTTCTATATATTACCCCATAAAACTAAAAAGCAAAGAGCATTCTATCTGCAAAGTCTCGTAGAGATAGAAGGGGAAACTATTCGCTCTATCGTGTTTGTGGCTGTTTGAAGGAGTTGACTGATCTGATCTCACACTCCAGTGTTTAAATTTTTTCAGTGTTTTTAGTTGTCTACTTTCATCCATACAGGTTAAACATTGTTTTATTTGAGTAAGATGAGTAATCCATTCATCAAAGAGTGAGCAAAAAGTTCTACTTGAGCTAGCATGGTTTCCACAGATTTACTCTTTGTTCCTGCCAATGTTTGCAAATGCACTAAAACTAACAAAGGGTCATTTTGAAATGCATTGCGTGATGATCAATGAAGCAAGATAGAAACGAATAGTTATTTTATGCATTATTTCTCAGTCTATAAATCATAAAAGATCTAAAATAAATGAAATAGTTGCATTGAATTAACAACAAAATGTAATGCTGATTGCTTATATACACTGTTTAATTATAGTTTGAAAATGAGATCATCACCAAGCTAGACCATGAAGTAGAAGGAGGCAGAGGAGATGAACAGTACAAAGTGCTGTTTGAGAAGATGTAAGTGTCAATTAATGAGAAAAATTATCCTGTAACAGAGACAAATAGCATAACAATTATACCTCAGGATATTTTGACTTTGTTATGATGGAAATGTATGAATAATATATAACATCCTAATTCTTTAAATTTGACCTCAATTATTTTTTCCCTATGCATGAAATTAATATGCTCTTTACTACTTTATCCAGCCTTCTGGAACACTGTAGAAAGCACATGTACCTTGCTAAGAATGGTGAAACCTTTGTCATGCTGGTTGTCAGGCTTATGGAGAGGCTTTTGGATTACAGAACAATCATGCATGATGAAAACAAAGAAAACCGAATGAGTTGTACAGTTAATGTATTGGTAAGTGTTTATTGTGAATGTTTTTATGATGGTGATTAACTTCAGGAATTTGGAGTACATATAATGGTACCATGCTCTAGTATATTAATGAACTTTCAGACAATACCTTAAAATTTTGAACAAGAACAGATTGTTAAAATGAAAACCATGTGGCCTTTGGCAGTATCTACTCCAGAGAGTCCTGAGATTTGAGCTTAATTAAATGTGGACCATTCACAACCATTGGGAAATTCACACATCCCTTTGTTTAAGGATGGACTGTCAACAAAATAACGAAGACATTCTAGCTGACTTGCCTTTCTGGTTCACCATGGACAAAAAACACATTATGTATTAGACAAATGTGAAGGGGTCCCCCACATCATCCCATCACATCATGATGGTCCTTCATCCAAACCCATACACTGGTACGTTTCAAAGTGTCAAATGACAAACACAGGATGTTTATTGACCAGTCCATCTACCTTATTTGGAAAAGGACTTTGGACTTGTAACAGACCACATGGGTGAGTAAGCTTGTTTGTCACCTATTTTTAAATCTGGAATGCAGTGATGTAGTTGCATTAAATTCCAAATATTAAATCGATACTGAAAGTAAGACAAGCAAATAAACTGACTTATGTTTTAGATGTGCCCACTAATTCTGGAGTTTTCTTAATAGTTTAAGTGGCCATTTGTTTCTCAAGATTCTCTGTGCTGCTATCATGGCAACAATTGTAATAAGACAAAGCCTGTTACCAGCTAAATGTGTATTACAATGAAATATAAAACATTAAGTCATTTTCCATTTAAAAGAAATCTGAAATATTTCTCCATCAGTTGAAGCAGACATGGGAAAAGGCTGACCAGCCTACTTTAGCTTAAAGTAACCCTTAAAGAATCACATTGTTGAATAATTCCTTGTTCAAGCTGAAAAACTTACAAATATACTTCGGAAATGCAAGAGGTAAATCATAAGCAGCTAGTTAGATGGTCTTTGTGTACCACTGACTTTTATTATTATAGCTAAACAGTTGAGCACATTCATGTCTGTTCATGTCACTGAATGTTTGTATGTTCTAGGCAAAAGCACTTGAAGAGCTTAATAACAATTAGGCAATTGGATCTTTCTGACAGGGCTGCATATATGTCAAATATTGGAATAGGCTAACCCTTCAACCTGTTCCATCATTCAGCGAGATCATCATGATTTATCTATATCTTAGCTGCCATCCACCTTGGCTTCATATCTCTTCATTGGCTAGCAGATCTCAAATTTAAAATGTTTAATTGTCCCTGCTTTTGAGGGAGAGAGTTCCACACTTCTACCACTCATTATGTGAAAAGTATTTCCTAATATGACCATTTTGGCCTGGCTTTAGTGCATTTTGATCTTTTGCAACAAATGATTTGTGTTGGTCGCCACTGCAAAAGACAGACTTGCACTGCTCATATTGCACATCGCTGCAGTGATCTTCATTTTTTTTCAAATTCTAAAGGCTTCTTCACCACCCCTTAAGTTCAAATAATTAAAAGAAGCTAATCATCCCATCTCTAAGTCATGTGAAATTTCACTGGCAATTAGAGTCTAATAATCTCGGTTTGAATATACATCCCCAGAGTGTTGTCTACTCCCAATCAACAGCACTGCAAGTGGGTAATTTAACCATAACTGCTTGGTCACATCACTAATAAAACGCATCAATACTATACCAGTTAGAACAGTATAATAGGTGCATTAAAGATTCACAATGTGAAAGATTTACTTCTGTGAAAATTTAACAAACTCAAAGAGCTAATTTTATAAAAATCAACTCAGAAATTTTTGAACATAAAAATGAAGAGGATGTGCTTCCCATTAATAGGGCCAAACGGTGTATCACAATGGGAATTAACCTCTAAGTTAAATTGCCCTTAAGAGACCATTACAACAGTAAGGGAGCAACTGGGACTTGACATTTCTATGCATTCATTGTTCAGCTAAGCTGCTCTGATGTATTGGCAATATGCCATTTTGAAATTCCATTGCTCTTGTGAAGCAGGCATCCAGTTATGCTATGCAGAATAATTAGGAATTTACTCCATTTCTTAGACTTAGGCAAGATTGTTTCTGGTGTCAGAGTGGAGCTCTCCAGTTGCACAGTTGAACTTTTAGCCCAGATCTTGAGACTCTTTGAAGGAAGGAGATAACTGAACGGGGTTGTCATCCTCACTCTGGTGAGGTGGAGCCTGAAAGAGCTGGTTAGTCCAGCTCCACAGAGATTAGGGCACCATCTTTAAATGGCACCCTGATTAGCACTGAAGATTAACAAACCCCCCCTCCCACCCACCCTACACCACCACCACCGCCACTGCCACCATGGAGATATCGCAGATGACTCCTCCCACACAATCATCGAAGGGTCTCACCAATCCCACCATGGAAGATTCACCAGCATTCCCTCCACCACCACCCCCCACCCCGCACTGCTGACTACCCCCCACCATGCCTGCAATTCCACATTAGTGCTCACCATCTCACACCCCACTCCTGGTAGCTGCATACCCCCCCCACCCCCTTAATGGCCTCACCCACCACCGTACACTCACCATTAATAACTTGTGTTAACCTGCAAGTCCATGCCAATCTCTGGATTGTTTTGATTATAATCTGGTTCCGTGACTCGTATTTTTCTGATGGCCAAAGACACAGTCTTATCTCAATACTGTTTGGAATTTGGTCCCGAATTCTGTAATAGTAATGAGAACCCTGACATGTGACTCCCCAGACAAACTCGCCCTTGGCGCAGTTTGGCACTGCTAGGTTGGCACTCTCTCTCTCTCTCTCTCTCTCTCTCTCTCTCCCCCCCCCCCCTCTCTCCCCCACCCCTCTCTCTCCCCCCCCCTCCCCCCCCAACCCCCGAGGGACTATGTCTACCTTTGCGCCTACAAAGCTGATTCAAGCCTTCATAAAGCTTTTGCAAACCTTGCCAGCATGACATCGTGTTGGCACGGGGTTGCTGGGTAATTATTCTCAAAATGATTCAAAAATATGAAAATGAGCTTCACACCCTTTGTGGACATGAACCTCATGACATCACCAGCAAGGGGCTTGGCAAATCAGAAAATACGATCTCGCCAGAGAGAATTGCGTTTGCAGACTCTCACCATATTTCCCACCCACTCAGCTCGCTCTCTGATGGCCAACACAGGCTGAATATCAGCTCATTAGTCTTTAAGTAAAAATTATTTGTCTGCTTTAAGATAGTTATTACTTTAAAAATTATGTATATTTACAAAATTGGAAGCAAAATATTTTCTGATCTGTATTTCAGAATTTCTACAAAGAAATTGAGAGAGAAGAAATGTACATCCGGTATGCAAAAGCACTTTCACAGTATAGTTGAAGTGGGATTATTACAAATAATTCATTTCCAACATATAAGTAAGAATTAAGAGGAATTTGGTTGGGACCCATTGGTGAGCCGTTTTGAATCTCTGAATTCATGTCCACAGCCTGCCTGCATAATATGAATAAGAGGCAGGGTCAAATTTAAATTGAGGCCCAGGCCACTGGGGAATGGCACACAAAAATAGTTGCTTTGTTAATCTGCTGCCCAATTTGGGCAAAGTTCAATTTTTCACCCTGTGATTTGTTTCAGTGCTACAAGGTAAATTCCCACCAATCACAGACCAATAGCTCAGTGGCCAAGAGCAGAGACCAGTGATCGTCTAACTTGGAAAAAATACTACACTGTGACGTTTTTTCATGGCTATCTAGCTCTCAGCATCGTAATTGACTGCGTTACTATGCCAGTATTTACTGGCATTACTCGCTATTGAAATATATTCAGCAAATGTTACTACTCTTCATTTTCCCCCTTCCACACTCTCCTGCAAACTTTGGCTCCTTGGGTGTAGTTCCACAGATCCTCCCATTCCCCAATGGTTACTAATCATTTGTGTGCTTTGAATGGAGTGTTGTCTTGTTTGAACTTATACTCGCTTGAATTCCATGTATGCGTACTTTAGCAGGAGTCCCTGCATAAGATTACTCCCAAACTCAGAGGTCCCCAGGCAAAATTAAACCACCCATGTAATACAAGCAAATGTTGATTTGTTCAAATTCTACTTCAGAATAACCTGTTTAATTTGGTATATTAGGAGTTTCTTCAGAGCACTGTACAGTATTTCGTATTCAATATGTTCAAAATTGATAACGTTGTTCCTTAGGTATCTATACAAGCTGTGTGACCTGCACAAAGAGTGTGACAACTACACTGAAGCTGCCTACACATTACTGCTTAATGCAAAACTTCTTAAGGTAATGTTTTAACTCAAGGTATCAAATTGTTTTCTAAGCTTTAAGACTGTCATCATTATGGTGAAGGCTTCACTAAATTCATGAAACTTAATTCACTGTGTAATGGGTCCAGTAGGTGAATCTCCTATTTTGCATTTCTCATTGTAGTTAGTAATGTAGTATTGTGGCATCATATTCCAAATTCCAACTGTGTTTCAAAGGTTTGGAGATATCACCCTGCCATATGTTGTATTATATTTTAAGCACGGCACTGTTTTTATCGAAAAGGTTGCTTCACACAAAGACCAGACAAAACCTGTGTAATCCGCCTCATAAAGATCTGGGGCAAAATTTACTCCAGGCGAGGAGAATCACTCCAGCTGTCAAGAGCACTCTTTCATCTCTATTGGGGAGGGCCTAGCCTGTTATGTACCTATCAGGCACTTAAGTGGACAGCATAAGGCCTTCCCCAGAATTAAGGATGTGGAAATCCCTTGTCCTCAGTGCTGTCAACCAGTCAGAGAACAGCAATTCTGTATTGCAAACAGCACTACTGGCAGCAATAGCAGTTGCTAGTAATGCACCCACCACAATAATGTAGGGCCCAAAACCAAAGGTGAGTGAGAACAGGATGAGGGGGTTCACATTGTGGGAGATGGGGTTGAAAGGAAGGGAACAGGGTATCTCTGTCGTCATCTCCCCCAGTCAACAGCTGCCCCATCCAGATGCTGGGTCCCTCTATTATGCATGTGTGCCTTTTGAATGAGGATTCTGTCCTGGGAAACTGCTAGCAAGCCCTCATCTAGTTGCTTCCCAAGATTTCTGCATGGCAACTCTACTGCCTGCCTTAAAGGAGGGGACCTTTAAAGTGGGCATTAATTGCCCACATGAGGGTCTCAATGACTCATTGGGACAAACCTTTCTGCCCGAACTAAATTGAGTGGAGGTGGGAAGGTGATGAGATCCCCACTCCGTACCTCTCATCCAATTAAATGATCCTCCATCTCCAAATCTGCTGCTGGGGAGGCATCAAATTATGGCCATAGTTTGAAAGCTTTATGAGAGTACAATACCTTGTGTTTGTAAACAAATGCAAAACAGAAATGTAGAACGCTTTTCTGATTTTCACACTTCCTTTGTTTGAAAATATTGAGTCCTTCCAAGGTACTGTTTATGAACACCAGATTTTTTGAATCAGTTTATCGAGTGTTTACTTTTGATGAATGAGTCTAAATTAATGCTTCATAAGGGAATCACTAATCCTAGCCACACAGGAATTACTCGATGTCAGGAGTACTGCTATCTCAACTGGAATAACTTCAGACCAGGACCAGAGTTTTACGTGGCAGTAACGGGCATAAGCCCAACCTAGAAGACTGTAAAATATTGCAAAAAAATGTTAGATGCATATCCCAACATCATCATCATGCACTCATACGCTAGTATAGTTGGCATAGGAGTGGAAAGGGCCCACTGACATTCAGCTACTTCAGGCAATTAAAAGGGCAGTTGAAGGTTATTTTATGTTGCCTGTGCAATTTCACGCCTGTCGCACAGGTAACGTGCGCAGGGCCATCCTGCTTTTTTCACTTTGCTCATCCAAGGGCAGAATAAAAGAAGGCAGGAGCATTTGCTGTATGAGTTATTTTTGTTTTCATTTGAGGACAGTTTTGTTTTATCGACTCTCTTTGCGTATTTCTGTCCGTTGCAGTCATCAGTGCACGGGGCACTGTAATCTGCATTTCAACAGATGGGGATTGTGTACTCTGCAGAGGGACCTCCTCAGAGGAGGCTAGGTGTCCACAGGAAATGTTACAAAGAGAAGTCTTTGGGAGGAGAGGTAGAGGGGTGAAAGGCAGCGGGAGAGCAAGATGGAAGGGCCTGCAGAAGATGCTACTGTGCTGCTTTCAGAGTGTGCAAGCAGCGATCCAGCTAACCTCAGCACATCAGAGGTTCAGTGCCACAGGAGACTCGAGACGATTTTACTGGCTTATTCCACCGACCTCTCGCAACATTACCTGCCCAATCTATCATTTCAATCTCAGGCACGAGGCTAATTTTAACATTCATTAGGCTATTTAAATATTATTAGTGAGCTTGGGATGCAGTCGTCTTGACAGCCTCACCGGTGGAGGCCCTCACCAACAAAGATCACTTATGGTCCCCAACAGCAGGGACTAGGCATGGTGGCCTCACCGGTGGGAGGCTATTGAAGCCTCCCAGTGTGGTCAAGGGCAAGCAGTGCCCCTTGGGCAGTTCAAGCCTGGCACTGCCAGCCTGGTATCCTGGCAGTGCCACTTGGGACCCCAAGTGTATGCCTGGTATTATCAACCTGACACCTGTCGGTGTCCATCAGGCATCCTGGCACTGCCCCCATGAGGCTTTCACTGGCACCTTTGCCAGGGGGCAGTGCCCAGGTATGTCCCTTTTCAGCTGGGGCTGTACTCACATTTGCACCCCCAGAAGGTTCCTCACGACAGCAAAAAGAATTGTTTCTTGCGTGCTATACAGACAAAGTATATGTAGAGAAGGAAAGGAGAGAGTACAGAATGTAGTGTTACAATCATAGCTAAGGTGTAGAGAAATTTCTTAATGCGAGGTAGGTCCATTTAAAAGTCCGATGGCAGCAGGGAAGAAGCTGTTTTTGAGACTGTTGGTGCGTGACTCAGACTTTTGTCTCTTTTTCCCAATGAAAGAAGGTGGAAGAGAGTATGTCCAGGGTGCATGGGGTCCTTGATTATGCTAGCTGCTTTTTTGAGGCACCGAGAAGCATAGGCTATGTCAACAGATGGAAGGCTGGGTTTGAGTGATGTACTGGGCTTCATTCATGATCCTTTGTAGTTTGTTGCAGTCTTGGATAGAGCAGGAGCCATACCAAGCTGTGATACAACCAGAAAGAACACTTTCTATGGTGCATCTGTAAAAGATGGTGAGAATTGTAGCAGATATGCCAAATTTCCATAGTCTCTTGAGAAAGTAGAGGCATTGATGGGCTTTCTTAACTATAGCGTCAGTGTGGAGGCACCAGGACAGGCTGTTGATGATCTGAACACTTAAAAACTTGAAGCCTTCGACCATTGCTGTTTCATCCCCTTTGATGTAGACAGCAGCGTGGTAGCACAGTGGTTAGCACTGCTGCCTCACAGCACCAGGGATCCAGGTTCGATTCCTGGCTTAGGTCCCTGTCTCTGCAGAATTTGCACAATCTCCCCGTGTCTGCATGGGTTTCCTCTGGGTGCTCTGGAGTTTCCTCCCACAGTCCAAAGATGTACGGGTTATGTAGATTGGCCATGCTAAATTGCCCCTTCATGTCAGCAGACGAGCTAGGGTAAATGCAAGAGGTTATGGGGCTAGACCCTCGGTGGGATTGTGATTGGTGCAGACTCGATGGGCTAAATGGTCTCTTTCTGCATAGGAAGATTCTATTACGTATGATTTTGTAAGTTGATGACTATCTCCTTCATTTTGTTGACATTGAGGGAGAGATTATTGTTGTTGTACTAGTTCACCAGATTCTCTATCTCTTTCTATCTTGTCATTGTTTGAGATCCGACCTACAATGGTGGTGTCATCAGCAAGCTTGAAAATCGAGTTGGAGGGGGATTTGGCCACACAGTCATTGGTGTATAAGGAGTATAGTAAGGGGCTGAGGACACAGCCTTGTGGAGCACCAGTGTAGATAATGATCGTGGAGGAGGTGTCATTGCCTATCCTTACTGACTGTTGGTTAGGAAGTCTAGGATCCAGTTGCAGAGGGAAGAGCCGAGCCTCAGGCCACAAAGTTTGGAGTCTCATAGGAATAATGGTATTAAAAGTTGAGCTGTAGGTTTGCTGGGATGAGTGTAAGGTGTAAATTTGCGGTCTCATCAATGTGAGGAATATTCAGAAAGTGGAACATTTTCTCTTTCCAAGAAGTTGTTGTGCACACAGAGGGTATCAGGTTGGACAGTGTAGCAGCCATATTTCAGACTTTTTTCAGAATTATCATTTTATTGCCAATTAATGGGCTTGCACATCCTAGAGAATAGACTGACGCTGCACTACTCACTCCTCTTCACAATTCCCTGAGCAGATTTCATTATCTTTACCAATCTACTACCAGAATTGTTGCCAATTATTATCTTTCCACAAGCCATCCTGCCAATAGGATGAGCTGATGGGCTCCTGGCAGGTGGTTCAATTGTTGGTTTTAGTGTTTGTTTTTTCCTGATAAGATGTAGATTGGCATTCCCTCAGCACTATTCCTTAATATTACCTTCAGAAGTGCAGCTTCTGTTGTGCTCGCGTGAATTTTCTGTTTCCCACACCACTTAAGTTTGATTTTTTTGACTCTGGCTGTCAGATTGTGTTAGATCAATAATGATATTGTTGTGTTGATATCCATATTTTTTGAAAGCTAACTTCATGGGGTAGCCATGTTTGAATTGATCATACAATTAGAAAATTAAGGTGAGAGGGTCTGCCCCCCCGCTCATTTCCTGCAATGTTGACTGGAAACAAAACTCAGCCCCTCCTCCTCCTTTCCCTCTCTTCTTTGAGAAAGCCCTGAATTTCTAGGACATTATAAAAGAAAGAGAGATCTGTTGTAGTGGACACAATGTTGTCTACTCAGAAATGTCTCGGAGAAAGAAATTATAGTTTTGCCATTAAGTTGGACGGTGGTTAATGATTTCTTTACAATTGGTGCAGTTCTGGAGAAGCTTTGTATCAGCTCTCTTTCAAAGCATCAGGAAATTTCCACGTGCTGCATTCTTGATTTGGGGCGACATAGAAGAGTGGAGTATTGCAGAGGGGTGAGAGGAGGTGGGCGGAGGTGGTGGACCATCAGCTTCACATTATGATTTTTTACTCACTGACACCGTGTGGACATTTGGACTTTTGGCACTCTGTAGGTGGATACAATAATTTAAGAAACGGTCAACCCCATCTTTTATGGAACCGGCCTTATTTTCATTTTAGTCACCCTGTAAGAGATGGGTGACTTGCTTTGCACTGCCAGATTTGTGTTCAGTTGTTGAAGACGAACATTATCCCAATCAGATTTAAAGGCCAAAAGGCCAAGTATTTGCTCTATCATTGCTTGACCATTCTTTAACATTATAAATACTGATAATGGTACCAGGAATAAATAGAACTGCAGGTAAATGGTGACAGTTTTTACAGAGTCTGACGTGCATTGATTTTCTTTTTTTAAAATTATATATGAATAATATGGATTGGCCATGCTAAATTGCTCCTTGGTGGCCCAAGATGTGTACAGTAGGTGGATTAATCATTCTAAATTCATGGCATTGCAGGGAAGGGGCGGGAGACAGGGCCTAGATAAGATACTCTGTCTGAATGTCAGTGAAGACTTGATGGGCCGAATGGCCTCTTCTGTGCTATAGGGATTCTATGATCAATACATATTATTTAATTAATATTAACAGTACAGAAGTCTTATGCCCAAGTACATTGTTGAAATGAAACCATATTTACATATGTTTACATCTGTATTGGGGGTCCAAATTGATGTTTGCAATCGTTTTGTACCCTTTAGTGTAAGTCAAGTCTATTAATATGTCTGCTGTCATCAGTTGGCTGATATTTATGTCCTCTGCGATTACTAGTCAAAAAATAATGTTTTTTTTGTTTTTGAATTCTTGGCTTTCAGTAAATATTTTGAACAACTCCAATATTTTATATGTGTCAGGGTTAGTTTACTTAGGTTCTAATTTTCTCTTCCATGCTTTATGTTGCATGAGGCAAAATGTTTCTTCTAAAAAATCATGCTCTGGGTTGCGTACACAATGAATATAATTATTATGTGACCAGGTCATTAGCCTGACAGTAGTGGTGGGTGGAAGGGGTCGTGATGCCAGATCAGTTACATATGATTGAGAGGAAATAGGGGAATGTTGTTCCTTTACTCTTGTTGGATGCAATTATATCTCAACCCAGCATTCAGAGGCTAAATTACTAATCACCTGCTTGATAGGGTGACAATGGAGAGGCATTCCGCTCCCATTGGGTTCTGGTTTCCTGTTGGATATCAACCTAGTATTCAGGGACTGCAACTACCCCTATGACCAGAGCTGACAGGAGTGGTATTAGACTTAAGGGCCCATGAATTTTATAATTGAGCCAAGGTGAGACATTCAACTATTTAAAATCAATATTTTGACTGTACAGCAGGCTTGTGTTTACTGAAGTAATTTATAGCAGAACATATTAGTGCTACCATGAAATAGAATCCCTCTCGATTGCCTTTGGTTCTTAAAGTATTTCAGGCCTGAAAGGAGATATGGGTAAATCCTCCTAACTGCCACATCAAATATTTTACAATTACTTCATTATAGTATTATTTGTGATTAAGTCCTATCTAATCCTAGCCAAATGGTGAGGAGATTCCCACTTGGCTTCAAAGGAAATTGTGACACAAGTTTCTGCTCTGTAAAATGGTGCTGAGGTTATATGATTTCCTGTATATGCTGATCTGAGGTGATGCAACTTGGAAGATCTACTGCGGAAGGAAAATGTACAGTAAATAATTGCACCTTCAAAAATCTTAGCAAACAGAGGGATCTAAGCGTGCAGATCCTCAGTTCCCTGAAGGTGGCAACTTGGGTAGACATGGTGGTCAAGAAGGTGTGTAGCATGCTGGCCTTCGTCAGTCAGGGCATTGAGCATTGGAATTGGAAAATCATGTTGTAGCTGTATAAGACTTTGATTAGGCCGCATTTGGAGTATTATGTACAATTCTGGTAACCATACTATCAGAAGGATGTTGACGCATTGGAAAGAGAGCAGGAGAGATTTACCAGGATGTTGCCTGGTTTGGAGGATATGGACTATGAAGAAATGTTGATCAAACTTGGATTGTTTTACTGGAGCATCAGAGGATGAGGGGGGACGTAGAGGTTTACAAGATTATGACAAGCTTTGGCAAAGTGGACAGTCAAAGTCTTTTTCCCAGAGTCAAAGCGCCAATTACTCAGGGACATTGGTTGAAAGTGAGAGGGGGAAAGTTTTAAAGAGATGTAAAGGGCAAGTTTTTCACTCAGAGGGTAGTAAATGCCTGGAACATGCTGCCGGAGGAGGTGGTGGAAGCAGATTTTATAACAACGTTCAAGAGGCACCTGAATAGATACATGACTAGGCAAGGAATAGAGGGATATGGACCACGTAGAGGCAAAAACATTATTAGAGAGGCACAGACGTGGTGGGCCAAAGGGCCTGTTCCTGTGCTGTACTATTCTTTGTTCTGTTTGATTACTCCACTGCTTCAAATTTATTTCCAACTGCTGAAAGGCAAGGAAGCTTTATCAGTTCTGATAATGCTTTGACCTCTTTCCTGTACTCTGAGTAAATAAATTTTCCAGATTAAATTAAAATGCCGCAGATATTTATTTCCTGGTTATTTGTTGAAATTTTATATTATTATTGGCTACATTGAGTGCCACACTCCACAACTTTGACCTGGTGGTATGTCTCTCACTTCACGTTTCAAACTTATAAGAACTTATGAAATGATTTTTCCTTGCATAATCTGGACCATTCAATCTTTTTAATTTTTAACCATATACTCCTGCATTTTATTCCAAACGTTGCCATGTTATTTTAATGTTATATCCTCTATTTGTAATCAGATTTATGGATTATAATCTTCCAATCCCAATTATAAAAATCCAATACCAATTCCAAATTGATCAGGTGTGTTAAGTAGCATTCTTCCCACATTTTATGGCTATTTACATGAGGAGGCCCCTAAATGTCTACTAGATTCTGTTTTCCAAATTGTGAAAGCCTATTGTATACTGCCAGCATCTAATATGGATAATTAATTAAGATAATTATTTTTCTTCCCCCTCATCTATTCTTCTATGTCATAGCTGATAAATACATTGACATGTATGTTCTGGCAGTACCCTTGTGCTGAAAGAAGACACAGCTAAACTCTTTATTATTATTTTGCAGCATATGAAGTTTAAACAGGTCATATTTAAAAGTAGAATTTTCAACCAAAGAAATCAAGGGATTTGAATACTTAGTTAGCATTTAAAAAGTAGAAGTGCTCCCAGACTTTGGCTGACACTGTTCTTAGTTCAGTTCCTGAAGCAGTGTGAAGGGGTAGCACTGAATTATTCCATTTGCTTGCTCCTTTGATTCTACTTTGAAAATTCAAACACAGTGGGATATACTCAGCTTTATCTCCTGATTGAAAGGAACAATCATATCTATCAGAAGAAAATAATGCAACTACAGCACAAGTTTAAAAATAAAATTAAAGGCTAATGTAAGAAATCCTGATACTGCAGAAGCACAAAAGAAAAACTGAAAAAAGACCTCTTGTAGGTCAGTCAGGTATAGGTTGCTATAGTATTGGCAATGCATTTTTGGACGGTATGTGGAGAATCTTTGTGTTGTGCCAGTTTCAAGCTTTACTTCACAATTGCATTCATAATTTCATTGTGCAATCTGCAAGAGAATGAACTGCATCTTCGAAGACCAAAAGCTAGTCAGTTTTGTGCTTAACCCTTTGTTTGCCAGTTGTTCACAATGGGCACTTGGTAGGTTATATTTTCTCATCTTGCTATTAATGCAAATTATTTCCTTTATGGATGATCATTAAATTGAAAATGTGCTATGAGTTACACTGTCACAGGGAGTAGTTGTATCAGAGACCATTTGATCCTTTTAAGGGAAAATGTAGAACAATGGGATTATGGTGAAACTGGTGTGGTGAGGGATTTGCTTCCATCCATGCAGCAAATATGAACGGTGCAGTGGTGTAGTTGATACTGATGAGTTTAGAAATGTATGTGTATTACATAAAAATATACCTTTTTTTGTTATTTTTGTTTAGTGGTCTGAACAGCCCTGTGCAGCTCACCTGAATCAGAGAGATGGATATCAAGCACAGACCCAAGGTCAACTGAAGGAACAGCTTTACCAGGAAATTATCCATTACTTTGATAAAGGAAAGGTAAAATTATTTTTCAATGCCCTATCAATATGAGATGTCATTACAAAATAATGTTTTCATTAGCAATATTAATACTGCGTAGTTTATAAATCTTTATAAAGTTTATACTGTTGTGTCCCCAGGCAAAACTTATTGCAAGTACCACTAAAAGAGCTTATTTATAAAATAACGTATTGCATCATGTTTCTACAAATTATCCCCAATGAGTTATCTGTAAATTTATGTAAGGCAGTCACATACTTGTATGCAGCAATATTACAGGACTTCCAAATTCTTAGGACCCACTCTTTGACCCAAGCACAGCAGGATACCAATGTTCACCCTAACAGAACCATCTTGTCAGAGATGCTAGCACCTGGTCTCAGAATTGATTTGCGCTAAACCAATAGGAACTTGTGTCCATTCAAGCACTGCGTCCATAAGTTGAGATAGAGCCTTTTCTGTGAAATAAGCTCTATTTTGCGTTAATGGTTCAGATTTAGCACACTCAGGTTGCATTTGCTGCATCTGCTTTAACAGTGATAGATTTTCCGTAAACTGGTTAAATAAGTATTAAGCCACGTTAACATTTTGAAACCAGCACTATTTTATGTCATTCAAGTTTGGCTAGATTTCCAATGTTAGCTTGCACATCCTAGTGTTGAAGATTACTTCCAGTTTAAAACACAAGTGATTTAATGTGTTAAAATGTTAGCAATAATAGTCAGAAAGCATGAACATTCCTAGATCAAGAAGTAGAATACAACCTGTGATTATTAAAAAAAAACCTTTCGCTGTATGCCATTTGAATATAATTCAGAATATATAGCAGTATAGTGGCACAGTGGTTAGCACTGCTGCCTCACAATGCCACGAACCTGGGTTCAACTCTGGCCTCAGCTGGCTGACTATTTGGGGTTTGCATGTTCTCCCAGTGTCTACATGGGTTTCCTCAGCGTGCTCTGGTTTCCTCCCACACGATGTGGGTATGCCGGCGTTGGACTGGCGTAAACACAGTAAAAAGTCTGACAACACCAGGTTTTAGTCCAACTTATTTATTTGATAATATACTCACAAGCTTTCGGGGTTAGTCCCTTCGTCAGGTGAATGGAGAGTTCTGGCCTCAGGCCACCTGACAAAGGGACTAACCCCGAAAGCTTGTGAGTATATTATCAAATAAATAAGTTGGACTAAAACCTGGTGTTGTCAGACTTTTTACTGTGTTCCTCCCACACGCCAAAGACATCCTCCAGATTAGGAGGATTGGCCATGTTAAATTGTCCCTTAGCATCAAGGGGATTAGCAGTCTAAATCTGTGAGGTTACAGGGATAGGGCCTGGGTGGGATTGTTGCTCATGTAGCCTTGATGGGCCAAATGGCCTCCTTCTGTACTGTAGGAATTATTTGATTCTACTTCAGACTAAGTCTAAGCCTATTCATTTCCAAATTAAATACGGCTGAAAGGCTGTGTGGCCAAGAATCATATCCTGCCCAAGGGCACCTGTGTTTCCTCTGCCAAACAATTTTTGTGATCTGGGATACCCTGCTACTCACCTCTACCTTTGTGAATATTAGCCTGCCCTGTAGCAGGACATAACATTGGTAGATGAGCTTCCCAAATCTTCAACTTCTGCTGCCGGCAGAGGTCTGACTAGATGTAAACATCTGGAAGGGAGAACGTTTAACTCAAAAGAATTCTGACCTTACAGGTTTTGACCCTATCCGATATATACTAAGAACTTGAAAATTTTGGAGGTACCTCACAGTGCCATGTTTCTGCATGCACCTGTGCTATGATGTCTATTCAGTATTGGGTGCTGAAAGTCTGGTGCAAGACTGAATATTTTCCCAGCCAACTAATTTGAATTGCCCTAATTGGTCCATACTTAATACAGTTACAAGTAAAGTTCTGTTCACCCAGCCAGCCCCCAGAATTCCCAAAATAATTTAAAGGGATGGTGACCCAATTACCCAGGTTTTCACTTTTACCCTGATCTTTGTATTCTGGAAACTGGGGTGTCAGGAAAATCATTCCTTATATGACAACATATTAAAAGCCTTTGTAGCTAAAACAACTGTACATTTTTTAAACAGATTTAATACATATACTAAAATGCTATATACTGTGATAATTAATGATCTGTGCTAATTGTATTTTAAATTGTTATTTATACTTAAATCTGCATTCAGTAGATACGATTTTGAATTTAAAAGCTTATTGTTCTTGGGATATTTAACAGGCTGTGCTTCCATGGAGCTAAATTATGCTAATTAAATACTTATATTCTTCCCACGCAATTTTGAACTGGATCAGACTAGTTTCTTAACTGTCTCATTTGTTCAACTGCCAACACCGACATAATCATAATCACACAATTTTTCATTGATTGTATAATAACATTAACAATTTAATATCTTAAAAGGTCACGTTTTCTATTTTTATGTGCACTTTACTACGTAATTAATTTTTTAAAAATTTTATATTGCGTATGAAGATAATGGTACACTTATTAATTGTATATTGCCTAATCCATTGACTACATAAATATTGGTTTAACCCCTGAACTACTTTACTGTTTTAAGAAGTTCCATATCAGTACAACATTTGGAAAAATGGAACATTGTGACAAAAATTACAGATTATCCTTTTTTGTAGAGAAATTAAGGAGAAGTTAAAATTTATTTATTAGTCACAAGTAAGCCTTACATTAACACTGCAGTTAAGTTAGAATCATCGAATCAGAATCATAGAATCCTACAATGCAGAAGGCAGCCATTCGGCCCATCAAGTCTGCACCAATCACAATCCCACCCAGGTGCTATCCCCATTTACCCTAGCTAGCCCACCTGACACTAAGGGGCAATTTGGCATGGCCAATCTACCTCACTGCACATCTTTGGATTGTGGAAGGAAACTGGAGCACTTGGAGGAAACCCATGCAGACACAGGGAGAATGTGCAGATTCCACACAGACAGTGACCTAGCCGGGATTCGAACCTGGGCCCTGATGTTGTGAGGCAGCGGTGCTAGCCACTATGCCGCCCCAATAATGGTTATTGTGATAAAAATTGGTCTGTTTTGTTGCTAACTATTACATTAATTGTATTGTTTAATATACCACTTTTCTGCTCCTTCGCTCCAACTGCCCCAACCTACCCTGTTAGGCTGATATTAGTCTGCTTTCATTCCATGTTGACACTTTTCTTCCATGAAGGCCGCCTGAAATTGTACCTCCCACACTCAACACATTCAGCTGTTACACTTCTTCCTGAAATGAATTCATGCTTAAACTCTACTTTCATGTCTCACATTGGTCCGTCATTTTGTGAGGTCGAGAAGACGCCATGGACCTTTAAATATGACAGACAGGACAGGAATGCAAAAATCCTACCACCTTTTCTGAAGATCTTATCTTGTCAGGAGAGGGAAGAAGGGGGCGAGACATAAATCACACCAAAAGGAAACAAAAACTCAGCAAGCCATTTGAATTTAGTGCAGAGTTCAATTAGACCCCGACCTGTTCCAGCGGTCTTAACCTATGGGAGTCACAAATTCATGGTGTAGATGTAAATTATCTTGAAGGTGGATAAAGTCTGTTTAAGTGTTGTGATCTGAAGTTTTTTAAGTCCCCTCTCTTTAAGCATGCAAAATAAAACTAGCTGAATTTGTCAGTGAGATTTTAAAAATATCCCTCTGTTGGGCTGCTTTGATTGGCAAACCATCTGGTGTAGGTTAGAAAAGAATACCATCTGGTCATGAAATTCCAGTGGAGTTCCTAGGTCTATCATTATGCAATTATGAATGTTTGCCTGAATTTGAAAAGCTACAATTAACTCAGCAAAGGGTTCTGAATTCAATGATAGTTTGAAAAGGCTATTAAAGGATTAGATTTACTTGACTTGGAATCTGAATGGAAGGTCGTTTTTTAAAAGATAACCACTTGAAGAGATGTAAGAGTTTTGAATGGATATTTTGAATGTAGGTTTTGCACGATCAAGTGTGAATGAATGAAAGCTGTTTTGAATTGTTAGGAGTTCATTTTTTTTCATCTCCAGATTGCTCCTGAAGCCTGTGGTGGATATTGGGTGGCTATAGAAGTGATTTGAGAGGTCATGGGGTGTGGATGGAGAACTTGAGAGGGCATGGGTTTGCATGAAGGTGATATGAGGCTGTTCAGAGTCTTGGGGTTGAGGGATGTGAGGAAGGAGGCTTTAACAGCTTTTAAAATAACTGGGACAAAGTCCCAGAGAGCTGAGGCAGGCCTTTTAGGATCTGCTTCCAAGGGTCTGTGGGTTCTATCCTGGTGCATCTCTCTGTAGGAAAATTGTGTCGAAGGGGGTTCATTAAACTAAGACAAGACTACCAAGTTGGAAAGTTTCTCAACTTGAGTCATCTCCCTCAGGAGCAAAATTTGGACAATTATTCAGATTGACATTTTTGCTCTCTTTTCCATTTCTCGGTACCTCCATTAATAAATTCGGACCTCATCAGTCCCAACATTTGCCAATTGCTTCTCCCAGGATAGAATTCTGTTCCATGTTGTTAATTGGAACTGTGGATCTCAGAGTCATCACTGCATCATGAATTTCTCCCCATAGCAAGTGGTAGTACTCAATCTTATTGTTTGAAGTAGGGAATTTTTATTTTGGGTTGGGTCAAAAGACATGGGATTCTTGTGTTCTGTAATAAGAACACAATTTTTCATTGACCTTCTCATCAATTTATAGTTTACTTTTGAAAATTAGTTTCCATCTACCTGCTCCTCTGGAAAGAATCAAAAATATAAACAATCAATAACAAAACCTTCATTGTATTTTCCTGAACTTGGTAAATATCCTGTTTGTTGAAATATTCCAGGTAAAGCAAAGGAATAGCCTATCAGCCTATGCACATATCAACTTAATTGTAATGAAGAAGCTAAAGAAAAGGTTTGCTAGCAATCAAAAAGTTAAATTGTTCACATTTATACTTCTTCTATACATAATAATTTGCCAGTTCTTTTAAACAGCCTGACATTGGATATATACATTCCTTTAAAATCGTTAAAGAAAATTTACATATCCATATCCTCTTAGCATTCACTGGACTAAAAGTACCTTCTTTTCAGGGGTTGCACAGCCCACAAAGGTCCCAAAATGGCAGGCAGGAAGTGGGAGTACATTTCTACTTTGAAATGTGACACCTCCCATATCGAGTAAGGGCAAACAAGAGGTGTCCATTATCTATTGTTGAAACAGGTGTTAGAACTTTTCAATATAGAAGCAAATTGTCTATTTCCGATATTTATTTTTCTTGAGGCAGTCAGCGCTGTCACAGGCTAAACTCAGGAAAACCAGTCCAATGGAAGTTTGCAACAAAAGCAAGTTACCTACCTGATTGTGGTACCATAAGGAGCAAGGGTGTTACTCTCAATGTCACATTAAAGGAGCCTCCCCATCACTCCTAATCAGTCCACCTCAAGGTGTCCAACTCCTGATCTCTCACGCTGTAACACCGATCTTCCAATTCACATTCCTGATTTGCCAATGCCCCATGACAATCTGCAAACTTCCACCCTACCCTGAGTCCCTCTGTTTCAGTAAAATTTATGTCTAATCTTTTGAAGGTAAACTGTGCAATTCATTCATGCTCTGCAAATCAAGAGCATAATATAAATCCAGGATATTTAATCAGTGCAGGATGAAAGGCAACCAAGTTCATTAATGTGTACACTGCTTTTTTTGGAGCAGTGAAAGAAATGGGAATGGGTGTTCAGAATAACATTGTTGTTATTCAGAGCAAAAATTACTGCACAATTTCTAAGGCACGTATAATCAGAATCTTTGCTAGCAAAAACAATGAATTGAAGTAGAACATACTAACCTTGACATAACACTATGTGCATAGAGATTAGTATACAACATTGAGTAATTAGAAAACATTAAGTGCTTCTGCTTTATGTGTCCTGTTTTCTCTCTATCAGATGTGGGAGGAGGCAATTTCTTTAGGCAAAGAACTTGCAGAACAATATGAAAATGAACTGTTTGATTATGAACAACTCAGTGAATTGCTGGTAAGACATTAAATGGTGGATCATGCAACATACTTTGTAATTATTTTTTCTTGCGTGAGCTGTTAATCATCCAAACTGATTTGTGAATCACTTTTGCAGCAAAAACAAGCCCAATTCTATGAAAATATTGTCAGAGTGATACGCGCAAAACCGGATTATTTTGCTGTAGGATACTATGGCCAAGGCTTTCCTTCATTTATTCGGGTAAGAGGTAGTTCATTTTTAATTTTTGAGATTGGTATGGAAAATATTTGAACAAAACAGAAAACTTCAATTAATTTGTTTAATATACCGGGATACCTTTCACATAGGTGTCAATAACTTCTTTTGTTCAGAATCAGAAATATTCCCAGAGAGTGGCGAAAGAATTGGTGGGATAGAAATGTACTATGAATTACTGACTCCAGCATTATTCAGTAAGATATTTATGGCACAGGTGAATGTTGAACAGTTATAATTTAGAATCATTTGGGGGCAACACAATGGCGCAGTGGTTAGCACTGCTGCCTCACAGCACCAGAGACCCGGGTTCAGTTCTGGCCTCAGGTCACTATCTGAGCGGAGTTTGCACATTTTCCCAGTGTCTGTGTGGGTTTTCTCCGGGTGCTCCGGTTTCCTCCCGCAGCCCAAAGATGTGCAGGTTAGGTTGATTGGCCATGCTAAATTGACCCAAGTGTTAGGGGACGAGCAGAGTAAATATGTTGGGTTATTGGAATAGGGTCTGGGTGGGATTGTGGTTGGTGGAGACTTGATGGGCTGAATGGCCTCCTGCACTGTAGAGATTCTATAATCATAGAATCAATGGCGCAGAGACATACCCTTCAGCCCAAACTGGTCCATGCTGACCAAAATGCCCATCTAAGTTAACCGCATTTGCCTGCATCTGGCCCATATCCCTCTAAATCTTTCCTATCCATGTATCTGTCCAAATGCCTTTTAAATGTTATCAATGTCCCTGCCTCATCCACTTTCTCCAGCAGCTCATTCCACAGACGTATCACCCTATGTGTAAAAAAAAAGTTGCTCTTCAGGTTCCCATTAATTCTTTCCCCTCTTAAACCTATGCCCTCTAGTTCTCGATTCCTGAATCCTGGAAAAAAGACTGAGTGCATTCACCGTATCCATGCCTCTCATGATGTTATACACCTCTATAAGATCACCCCTCAGTCTCCAAGGCTCCAAGAAAAATGTTCTAGTCCATCCAATCTCTCCCTATAACTCAGTCTCTTGAGTCCTGACAACATGCTTGTAAATCTCTTCTGCACTCTCTCCAGTTTAATAACATCCTTCCTACAGCAAGGCAACCAAAACTAAACACAGTACTCCAGGTGCGGCCTCACCAATGTCCTGTACAACTTCAACATAGCTTCCCAACTTCTATACTGAATGCCCTAACTGAGGAAGGCCAGCATGCCAAAAGCCACCTTCAGTGCCCTAAATGCCTGTGATTCCATCTTTAGAGAACTGTGCACCTGAACCCCAAGGTCGTTCTGTTCCACAGTACTCCCTAAGGTCCCATCATTCACCGTGAAAATCCTACCTTGATTTGACTTTCCAAAATACAACACATCACACTTATCTGTATTGAACTCCATTGGCCATTTCTCAGCCCATTTCCCCAGCTGATCAAGCTCCTGTTGCAATTTTTGATAACCTTTCTCACTGTCTACAATATTACGTATTTTATGTCAGCTGCAAACAAACTGATCATGTCTTGTACCATCTCATCTAAATCGTTGGTATAGATAACAAACAGCAATGGGCCCAGCACTGACCCCTGAGACACACCATCTTGCAACATAAATATCTAGGAAAAAGTTAGACAAGAGTCAAACAATATTAAAGCCTTATGTATTCACTAACATTGATTTTTCTCTTTCCCTGTCCCTAAAAACAACTGTCAAACCTGCTGCGTTGATGCAATAGTCAAATTGACCTCTGTGGTTCTGCTACACCATCAGTAATACCTTGACAGATTTGATGCTTATTCTCCAATATTAATATTTATAAGAATGTCTCATTGTGAGCACCAACATACATTAAACATAAATATTAACTTTGTTATTTCCATTTCCTAAAAATAGTCATTGCCTACTGTTTTTTGACTGGCTCAATGCTTTTATAGATACACAATTCAAAGGACAGACTAGAAAGCAGTGTTGAGATGATGAGTTCCTTCTAAATTTTTCAAAAAGAACTATTGGTAGACAAAGAACATACAAACGAAGATGGACTTATGCATTCACATTTATTGACGGTCACTAGTATTTTGTATCTGAATTTAAACATCTTTATGAGCCATAGACTTCAACAATGCATGTTCTATTCTGAACTTATTTTGACTTAAAACACACTCATTTAGATCATTTAAAACTCATTATCTCAAGAATGGTGCTGGCAGTTTCTCGGATAATATTTTTAAAATCTTTGTACAAGACTGAGCAAAGAATAATTTTCAAGAACCTAGTAAATTGGCACAGAATTATAACTTGAATTCTCGTACTTTAAATATAAGATTTTTTTGAATGCATATATCTTCTATTGAATAGTAGCCACTTTGGTTTTCTGTATTTTTACATGTTTCTGGCCTGCTTCCAGGTAATAACTTCTTTGGCCAGTAGGAAACGCACAGAGAATCTGTGCATTGGGATCTTTGCCTGTGCCATCCTTGCTAAACACATTTGTATTCACATCAGAACAATTCTTTGAGAGAATGAATTAACCCCAAATTCTCTCGCTCAGTATTGCAATCATGGGTTATAACTTTGCTATTCCAGAAGTAAATTACCATGAATGCTGAAAATCTGAAATGAAAACAGAAAATCCTTCAAATATTCTATAAGTCTGGCAGCATCTGTGAGGAGACAAACAGAGTCAGCATTTCAGACCATGACCTTTCAACAGGACTGGAAATAGTTAGAAGTGGCTTTTAAGTAAATGGGGGAGGTGGTAAAAAGCAGGAGGGCCTGTGATGGGACAAAAGGTGGAAGACATTAAATAAAAGATTTGGCGCAGCCAAAGGGAGCAGTAATGGGACAAGAAAAGAAACAAAAGATGGTCCAAAAGAAGTGTGAATGGCAGAAGAATAAATATTGTCATACAAGAGCAAAAACAAAAAAAAATAGAATTAGGACCAACACATGGAAAAAGAAAGCAAACTGATGAGCGGGGGAATGGGGGCAGAGATTACAGTTTGAAATTGTTTAATTCAAGTTTGAATCCAGAAGGCTGTAAAGTGCCAAGTCGAAAGATGAGGTCCCTCGAGTTTGTGTGAAGCTTCATCGGAGCAGTGCATGATACTGTGGCAGAGTTGTCAGTGTGCAAAGTGGAGAATTAAAATAGCAAGCCATTGAAAGTGTGGATTATGCTTGCAGACTGAACTGAAGTGTTCTGCAAAGCAGTGAGCCAGTAGAGCAAACCACATTGTTAGCAGCAGATATACTGTTGTTGCACTAAATGAAAGGCAATTTATTGTGTAAATAAAGGCATGCTCATAGCTTTAAACATAAATGCTTTCTTTTTTATCCATTCATGAGATGTGGACATCACTGGTTAGGCCAGGATTTATTGTCCATTTCTAATTGCTCTCAAGAAGATGAAGGTGAATCTGCTTTTTGAACCACTGCGTTCCATGTGATGTAGGTATACCCACAGTGCCAGTAGAAAAGGAATTTCAGGACTTCCACCCAGTGACAATATTATAGTTCAAAGTCAGAAACTTCAAAGTGTCCTATGGAGCTCGCCTGGATCACAAGTTTTGCATCTAGAACTTGGCTTGGATAAGCATGAAATGTTTCACTTCAGTATGATTCAAATGACCCACTAAAGCTTCTATCAAACATGTTTATTTAAGAATATAGTTAGCATGTATAATAAAAAAATTAGCAAGAACTTTTATCAATTACAAACAAAAAACAAAGCAAAACCATGATAAGAACATAAGAAATAGGAGCAGGAGTAGGCCATCTAGCCCTTCGAGCCTGCCCCGCCATTCAATAAGATCATGGCTGATCTGTCGCTGCTCAGTTCCACTTTCCCGCTTTCTCCCCATAACCCTTAATCCCCTCTCTTATCAAAAACCCATCAACCCGCGTCTTAAAAATATTTAGCGAGGCAGCCTCCACCTCTTCAACGGGCAGAGAATTCCAGAGATTCACCACCCTTTGAGTGAAGAAGTTCCTCCTCAACTCCATTCTAAACCGCCCCCCTTTTAACTTGAGGCTGTGCCCCCTAGTCCTACTGTCTTTTTTGAGCGGGAAGAGTCTCTCCACCTCTATCCTATCCATCCCATTCATCATCTTATACGTCTCAATGAGATCTCCCCTCATTCTTCTAAACTCTAACGAGTACAAGCCCAGTTTATTCAGCCTCTCCTCATAGCTCAACCCCCTCAACTCCAGTATCAGCCTAGTAAACCTCCTCTGCACTCCCTCCAAGGCCAAAATATCTTTGCGCAGGTGCGGCGCCCAAAACTGCACACAGTACTCCAGCTGCGGCCTCACCAATGCCCTATACAGCTGCAGCAAGACCTCCCTACTTTTATATTCAATCCCCCTCGCTATGAAGGCCAGCATCCCATTCGCCTTCCTGACCACCTGCTGCACCTGCAAGCTGGGTTTTTGCGACTCATGCACAAGAACCCCGAGGTCCCTCTGCACCGTCGCCTGCTGCAGTTTTTCGCCCCGTAAGTAATAGTCCTTCCTACCATTATTCCTACCAAAGTGGACCACCTCACACTTGCCAACATTAAATTCCATTTGCCATTTCCTGGCCCATTCACCCAGCCTATCTAGATCCTTCTGTAGACTCTCCACACCCTCCGCACAATTTGCCGTCCCCCCCTATCTTGGTGTCATCAGCAAATTTCGACACCCTACACTCGGTTCCCTCCTCCAGATCATCTATATAAATGGTAAAAAGCCCTTAACAAATAATTTAATGTACTCCAATCAAACTAATCCCAAGAAAACCCTTTAAACAAGTTTAACTCAGCAAAGACTAAGGCTCACATAATTCTGGAATTGCGCCCTTTGGATGAAGTCTGCAGTTCTCTGGATAGACTCAGAAGAATTTAATTCAGGACAGCTGCCTAAAACAGGGAGAGACTGCAGGCAAACCATCAACAACAGAATCTTAAGGAAGGCAAGATGCACTGCTTTCAGCTACCTAGCAGAATTTCCAAAAATCAGGGAGAGAGACAACTTTTCATCTTGACTTCCCATCTAAAACTCAACCAAACTGCAACTCAACTAAAAAAAAACTCCTATCACCTGTCCTGCCAACCAGTTTTTTCCTAACAATGCAAAACCATAGAACAACCCAGAGTTAAAATAAACAGATCACATTTAAACCTTTGAAGTAGCAATAAAAGGACATCTCCAGACAAGCTGGTGCTATAATGACTTCAGCTAAGGCTGTGAGCTGAGAAACACAGAAGCTGGGAGAGCTGCAGAGATCATGACTTTAAAAAAAACCTTTCTTAAAGGTACAGTGGTATCACAGAAGGAGCAGCATTATATTTCCAAGTCACAATGGTGATTGGCCTAGAGGAAAGCTTGCAGATGTGGTGTTTTCAAGCATCTGGTGCCCTTAGTGGTTGTGGCTTTGGAAGATGCTGTTGAATGCGCCTTATTGAGATGCTGCCGTGCATCTTGTAGATGGCACTCATTGCTGTCACTGTGCATCTGTGATAGAGGGAGTGAATGTTTAAGTGGTGAATGGGGTACCAATCAAGCAGTTTGCATTGTCCTGGATGCTGTTGAGCTACTTGAGTGTTATTGGAGCTGCACTGATCCAGGCAAGTGAAGAGTATTCTATCACACTCCTGATTTGTGATTTGTAGATGGTTGGCAGGCTTTGAGGCATCAAGAAATGAGTTTTCACCATCAACTCACCAGCCTCTGACCTACTGTTGTAGCCACATTTTTTATTTGGTTGGTCTAGTTCAATTTCTGGTCAATCGCAACCCTCAGATAGTGGGAGATTCAGTAATGGTAATGTTGTTAAATGTTATGGGAAGATGATTAGATTCTCTCTTGTTGGAGGATGGCCATTCCCTGGCACTTCCTATAGCCTGCATGTTTCATGTTGCTGCATGGATTGCTTTTGTATCTGATGAATTGTGAACGATACTGGACTGTGCAATCGTTAGCAACTTCCCCACATCTGATTGTATGATGGGGACTAATCATTGCTAAAACACCTGAGGGTGGTTGGGCTAGGACACTAGCCTGAGGAAGTCTGCAGTGATATTCTTGGAATGGAGTGATATATAAGTAAACCATAGCCATCTTCATTTATGTCAGGTATGACTCCAACCAATGGAAAGTTCTCACCACCTGAGTACTAGTGAGCTTTCATCAATTCATTGATGATCAAGAGTAAAGTAATGGGGAGGTAATTTGCTGGACTAGATTTGTCCCCTTTTTTTGTGGACAGGACATGCCTGGGTAATTTTCCACATTTCTAGCTGGATGCCAGTGTTGTAGCTGTGCTGCAATGGCTTTCTTTGAGTCATTGCTATCTCTGGAGCACAAGCCTTCACTACTATTGCTGAAATATTATCAGAGCCCAATGCCTTTGCAGTATAGGGTATTGGTATCATGTGATGTATATCACATTGACTGAAGACTGACATCTATGAGCCTGCGGTATTCAAGAGGAGGCCCTGACAAACCATCAGTACATAACTGACCCGAAGTGTCACTGCTTTTAAAAATGGGCTTTAAAATGTTGTTAAGCAGGCTACTGAGGGTAATGTGAATTTTTGCACAGTCCCAGAATTACCTCAACTCCCTGGAAAGTTCCAGACAAAACCACTAGTGGAATTCAGATCTCATATTGTTTGTGCACTTACCCAGAGTTCAAAATCTGCAGACTTCTAGACTTATTTGCTCTGAGCTCTCTTAACAAAGGGAGGTTTAGAGAAACCAGTTCATCATAAGTAGTTGTGAATAGTCACAATATGAATCTTTGTTGTGTATCAGTAGCTTCTAACTTGATATTCATAGTGGACAATAGAAATATGGTGATCATAATCAGTCTGGAAACAACACAGCAACATATAGATAACTTCTGCAGTGGTTGGTCTGCTTCAGAAATTCCTTTGTTTCTCCTGAGAGATCCTGCTGTCAGTGATGAGCTTTCAGTCATGTATTCACAGCCAGGCATTAATAAATCACTGTCTTTCGGTCACAGATGCTCAGAGTCGTGTCTCTGTCAGGGGATCATATTTCTGTCAGGAGTACGACACAGATGGGTCTGAATTCAGTCACTGTCTGTTCAAAGCATTGTAACAATCACAGTCCAATCAGCCCCTGTGCCTGGTCTTCTTTGCACATGCTACTCATTGTTGATACAGAGTTAGCCTTTTAACTATCAGACATTGCTGGTGTCTTTTTCAAGACCCATCAGGCTGCTATCTTTCCTTTGATCAGTTGTGCATTACAAATTGCATCATACTATACCTGTCTCACATGGATATATCCAAGTCAATGTCCTGTTACAACCTGCTGTCTCACATTCACTCTCTTTCCCTTACAAATAACTCTAGCTTATTTTCAATTTCTTTAATCCAACATTTAAACATAATTAAAATATACATTGGGTAAATCAGGGTGGCACAGTGATTGGCACTGCTGCCTCACAGTTTGGAGTTCACATGTTCTCCCTGTGTATGAATGGATTTCCTCCCACTGTCCAAAGATGTGCAAGTTAGGTGGATTGGCCGTGCTAAATTGCCCCTTGGTGTCCCAAGATGTGTGGGTTTAGGGGGTTAGCGAGGTAAATGAGTGAAATTATGGGAATGGAGCATAGGGTAAAATTCTCTGTTGGAGAATCAGTGCAGACTCGTTGGGCTGAATGGCCTCCTTCTGCATAATAGGAATTCTATGATCAAAATCATTACAATAATTATGATATGAGAGAGAATTTTTATCCAAGCGTGCGGCAGAGTGTTTGTGCCCCTTCAACTAGCAATCTATGTAGATAAACATGGTTGATTTTTAATGTCCATTTATTTGCAGTACTTATGATGCAAGGCATTGATATTTCAGATATCCTTGTGTCCGGGGATTTAAATAGTAAATTATATTCAGCAACTCAAGTCAAGATGTATGTTAAAAGAGAATATAGACAATAAAATATCAGTGAAAGCTATTGGACAATGTGTATTTCACTAAATATGAAATTATGTATAATGTGAAGTTTGAACGGATTCAAACATAATAATACAGTACATTGCAGTACCACTTGCATGTCATTGTTATAAGTTAGAAAGTGCAATGTACCATTTATATCAAAATGTACCCGTTTATAAAATTAGATCCACAAAATGTTAATCTATAGAAATGGATTATACCATGATCACTTGAAAAGCAGCATTTTATTATGAAACTTGGATGATGCACTGTATGACTGAGTTGGTGACACATTGACATTCAGAAAATACTTCAGATTCCCAACTGTACTAATCAGTTTTCAATTTGAACCAATGAATGTCTAAATTTTGAAGTGAAGCATGTGAAGACTGCATACCCTGCATGAATTGACTGAAAGTGAGGAAATAAGGCTAGTTTTGTAAGTGATCACTTTCAAATTGCGAGATGTACTGAATACTTACATATGTCTGTAATACTTGGCTTGAAATGAGTGATGTTTTGTAAGGTGCATTTAAAATTACAGTTAACTTTTTAATAACTTTCTATTCAGCCAATATGTTAATAGTATGTTTGTTGTATTATTATGGTGAAGAGTACACAGGTGAAGGGAATTGATTAAGTACCTTGAGCACAGATAAAGAAAGACTATTAGGACATTGGGTGTTGCTTAAAGAGGAGGCAAATATTTGTAAATCTGGTGTGAAGTAAAAGATTGGCATCTGATTTCCTACTTCACTAACTGTCTTATGAATATTTTAACATGGGAGCAGAGGATGGTTGTCAGTGAAGGTAAAAGTTGGAAATTAAGATATAAAATTAGATAGATTGTAATCTTTGTTTTGTGAAGAATGAACTGAAAACAAGTGTAAATTGACAAAGTATGATTATCCATCTCTATTTTCTGAATCTGAATTTTGAAAAATAGAGAAGGAATGAGGACAAAGTCATTTTTAGCAAATCTAGCAAACACCAAGATTGGAGGAATAATAATAGATAAACAAAACTCAAGGAAGTACAGACTGTTAACAGGTGTTTCATATGTGACTCAAAATATCCCAAAGCAGAACAACAGAAATTTTGAAGTGATGCTTGACAAGGAGAATTTGCAAGTTGAAGTTGATAATAATCAGTCTGAGGGAATTAATTGTTGGTCATTGCAAGCCACCAGTTGTTGGATTGCTTTACAGAAAGAAATGTTTGCACAAATAAACTATAGGAGGTCTTAGAAGGAGAACATCTGTGTTGTCATATAGTATATTGAACATGCAAAATCATTTTTTCAATTTTAAAATATTGTTTGTGTGTCATAAAGTTTTAAAGAAAAGATGAAAATCTTTTAATAGTGTGTTAATTGTATTATCAAGATTAATAATACACTGGTGAAGGACTTTGATGAAGTACTTGAACTCATATATGGTAATACTCACCCCTGATCTTTGGTCACGCGGTGCAGAAGAGGGGATGGAGAGAGGAGGACTTCCATGTAAGCCAACTCCTGGGTCTGGCCTTCAAAAGGCTCAGGCAGAGGATGGTCAAGGACAATCAGTAAGCATAGGCAACAACTCCTCCTCCACAGTCATCCCCAACACTGGAGCCCCACAAGACTGTGTTCTCAGCTCCTTACTATACCCCTTATACACCTATGACTATGTGACCAAATTCCTCTCCAATTCGATTTTCAAGTTTGCTAATGACATCACCGTAATGGCCAGATCTGAAACAATGACGAGACAGAGTACAGGAATGAGATAGAGAATCTGGTGAACAGGTACGGCAGCAATAATCTCTCCCTCAGTGTTAACAAAACGAAGGAGATTATCATCGACTTCAGGAAGCAAAGAGGAGAACATCAAAGGGATGGAAACAGAAAGGGCCGAGAACTTTAAGTTTTTTGGTGTCTAGATCACCAACAACCTGTCCTGGTCACCACCACTTCCCCCCCTGCCCATGCTGACACTATGGATACGAAAGCCCACCAACGCCTCTACTTTCTCAAAAGATAGCTTTGACTACGACTCTATCAACTTTTATAGATGCACCGTAGAAAACATTCTTTCTGGTTATAACACAGTTTGTTATGCTCCTATTGTGCCCAAGACAGCAAGAAACTCTAAAAGGCCGTGAACGTAGCCCAATCCATCATGCAAACTAGCCTCCCATCCATTGACTCTGTCTACATTTCCTGCTGCCCTGGCACGCAGCCAGCATAATTAAGGACCCTATGCACCCCGAACTTCCTCTCTTCCACCTCCTTCTGTCGAGAAAAAGCTACAAAAGTCTGAGATCACGTACCAACCAACTCAAGAACACCTTCTTTTCTGCTACTATCAGTCTTTTGAATTGGCATTAAGTTGCATAAGTTGATCTTTCATTAAGTTTGCATTAAGTTGATCTTTCTCTACACCTTAACTATGATTGTAACACTACATTCTGCACTCTCCCATTTCCTTCTCTATGAGCTGTATGCTTTGTCTGTATAGCGCACAAGAAACAGTACTTTTCTCTGAATGCTAATACATATGACAATAATAAATCAAATCATCTGACTCGTGTTCACAGCTGGGTGATCCTGGAGAGGGCGCATGCTTCAAGCCTTCCACAGCCAATGAACAGGGCAAGGGCTGGAATGCAAAATAGATGAAACTTGGTTTAGTTATTTATGTTTCCTCGGACGTCTTACTTTAGTTACAGTGTCCCAACGGGAGCTGCCATTCTCTCTCATTTTTGTTTAACTTATTTGATTTTTGTTGAAGTGTACAATAATACTCACAGGCTGATGAGATTCACTAAGGAATGTGATTGGAACCAGTTCTAATAATTTATGCCCAAGTGTTTTTCCTGTGCCCTTTCATAATTGGTTCCATTAGTTTAAATACGCCAAAGAGTGTGTAACAATACTACTGAATACAGGATATTTCCAAGGGAGGAGGCAAACATTTTTTACTGTTGCATTCTGTAAATAAATCTAACATCAGGTAAAAACTTAGTTCTTGATTTCCTACTTCACAACTAACCTGAATGAATTAACACAATATGCCTTAATTTAAAAATATTTTGATAAATACTGAAAACTGAAATTAATATTTTGAATTTTCTGTAATTTACATAAATTAGTACAAAAACTTGCAAAGAATTTTACAGCATGAAAACAGGCTATCTAGCCAAATAGGTCTTCACCAGTGATGATGCTCCACAAAAGCCTCTTCCAACATTATTTAATCATCAATAAGGCCAATTATTCTGATTCACTAGTGCAGAATGCTATACTTTTGCATTAACTTTGTAAAATTAAGTTCTGTTAAAATTTTCATTCTGAACAGTCATTTGTCACATTGAAAATCATTTTGACTAGCTTGAAATAATTTATGATAAGTTCTATAAGTCTTATTCAAACATTGCAAAGCATGGCCATATGCAAGCTTCCACAACCTTTTCTGAAAAGGTGACCTATGAGTTAACCTACATGCTAATTTAGAAAGCTAGCAGAAGCTGATGATTCAGAAAATCAGGAATATAAACTTATGATGTAAAAACAAGCAATTACACTAATGATGACCACCTGAGCCACACCGTCACCTGTAGGGACTCATATATAGCAGAAGGCTTGATGAAGTGAAATGGGAGAAGTCTCATGTGGAGAATAAATGCTTTCATTGACCTGTTGGGCTGGGTGGCCGTTTTCCGGGCTGTAAAATTCTATGTAATGTTATGTTCTAACTTGTGTAAATGGCTGAAAATTATACATATGTAAGTTTAGATTTTCAGTATTTGTTCCAGCAAAATATTTTGAAATTAAAGCATATTGGGCTGAACAAATAAAAGGCAACATCTATTACTGTTAAAATGAAAATATTTCAGTTGTGACTAAAACCCAATTATCGTTCCAATTTGGCAAGTATGATTGCTTTTCAAAGATTCTTCCATTCTATGTCAAATCTCCCAGTGACAAGGGGACTCAGAAATTCCCCCCAAAAATGCAAGGAGACATAAACTAATAATCCGAGTCTTGGATAAACTCAACATTCCATTACTCCAAAGATGTGCAGGTTAGGTTGATTGGCCATGCTAAAAATTGCCCTTTAATGTTGTGAGATGCGTAGGTTAGAGAGATTAGCGAGTAAATATGTAGGGATATGGGGGTAGGGCCTGGGTGGGATTGTGGTCAGCGCAGACTCGATGGGCCAAATGGCCTCCTTCTGCACTGTGGGGTTTCTATGATACTCATATTGGACAGGCAAGGATCCCATGAACATGAAACAGTCCTAAAGTACCTTTTACAGGCTTTATGCAAAAGCAAAATACTGCAGCCACTGGAAATCTGAAGTAAAAACAGGTGAATTCCTGGAAATGCTCAGCAAGCAGCATCCATGGAGAGAAACAGTTAATTTTTCTGATACACTAAAATCTTAGCTGACTGCAGAGGAACTATTTAAATATTTTCTCTCAGAGAACTTAGTCACAGTGACATATGTATTGTCACTGTTAATTATGTTATAATGGGAAATATGCAGCCAAGAGCTTTCAGAGGAAAGCTTTGCATCTTTAGCATGTACTCAAAGTTTATTAACCACAAGGTAATCTTATTATTTCAAATTCTGAAAAATCACTAATCGTTCTAACTGGTCTCCCTTTCTTGACAAATTAACTGTGAAAAGCTTATGCCTTGTATTTGTACTACAAAATAGAAAACAAATTATATACCAGTACTTTTTTTGCAATTTCATGCAGCAATAATATTAGGCATCTAAAATAAACTATGTTAAATTCAGAAGTGCAGCTTTAAGCAGCTTGAATGCCGACTTCAGTGGAGTGATCCCTTCACTATCAGTGAATCTTTTTCTGCTTCTAACTCCAACTAACCTTATGATCTTTCACTGTGAGATTGACAATTTGAAGCTTGCTTTCCTGTATTCAATATTGATAGGATTTTCCTATCAATATTGAAAATATAAGGGTGGATAGATTGTCTGCTCCAGTTTTCATGTGGTGGGATCTGTGGCAGGAGTGGGAAATCCCGTGGGAGTCCGAAAACGTGGTCCGTGCCATCAGGATTTCCCCTCCTGATTGTCTCCACCCCCACCATTCAATGTTAGGATCTGCATTTGAAATTATTTACATGTTTCCACTGGTGGGCAGAACCTGCTGGAGGTGTGCTGGTGCATACATCCCCCAGTGGAAAGAGGGTAAAACCTGTGCAATGCCCTGGTACTGCCCAATCACTGCTCTGTTGCACTGCTCCTGCCAATGCCCAAAGGGAGGTGGAGAATGGGGGTTGAGGACCAAGGAGGGATGGAGGTGTTCTGTCATGATGGGGGATTGAGGAAAGAAGTTCCGTCATGAGCTCCAGAGGGAACAGGAATTTTGTGGGGTGGTGGGAAAGGTTCTAATTTTATTCTTTAAATTGGGGTGCCCTATTATAGACTGGTGGGGCGGGCCTGCCTGCATGATGTTATGGGACCCACCCATAACATCAAATATGGCATTCCACTGCCATATTTGTAGACGTTCCTGTCTACAAATATGGCAGTGGAAGCTGCTCTTCGGGCCAGTGGCTTCCATGCTAATTTTCCCACCATTATGCCACTTTGCAAAAAAAAGAGAAAATTTTGCCCTCTGTTTAAAATGACAATGAGGTAAATAGTATTTGCCATTATTAATACCCAAGTGGTGCAACAACTTCAAGTGAAGGGCAAATGCATGATTAAACACATGCCTAAAATTGCTGCCAATTGCACATTTAGCCTTGCAAAAATGACATCAAAAGTGCATTGAATAGCGGCATAACAATGCTGTACTTATGTGGTAGATATAAACTAAACTCAGCTGCAAAAATTTAAGCTTTGTCCATTTCAGTCTAAGTAACCTTTTAATGACACAATAAATGGCCCAGAACTTCCAATCTCTTTATGATTGAATCTCAGAGGAACCTCCAAGGAGCACTAGGGGTCTCCTTGGAAGTGCCCACACACTGACTACATAGGAATCTTCCAGAAAGTTTATACTTACACTGCGGCTGGAATCCTCCAAAATGCAGAGTTAAAATTAAAGATAGTTCCAATTCACTTAACAGAATAACACTCGGGGGAAAACTAGAAAGATTAAAATCAGTTCTAACGGCTTAGTAACTATTACTGATTCCCAATTCTGCCCCCATCTTCCCCCTGACACCCAACCACCAAGCTCTGTACCCATCTGATCCTCCCCACGATCCCCCAACCCAGTCTATTCCTTCACCCACTTACCTACTACCCTACCCACAGACCTGCCACCTTACCTCCTCACCCACTTAACTTACACCCTTGCCTTTTCTCTGTAGTTTCTCAAAGTGGCTTTGGAATGTTTAAACTTGCTGAAATTTGGCAGTTCGTGCCAAAACAAGGGGGCTGGTCTTGGTTCCTTTGATGCCACTGCACTATGAAGGTGGTCTCGGAACACGTATGCTCCACATTTCTAGAGAGGCTTGATTCTGTAGTCTAGGCAAGAAATGTGGAGCTTCATGAAGATATGTAAACAAAAGCAAAGTGTCAATCCCCCAATGATTGTCACTCATTGGAAAATTCAGCCCCATTTTATTCACTGCCAGTCAACATCTTTGACCTGAAACTTAACTATTACAAGAGTGGCGTCTCATTCTTTCAAATGTTAATTGTTGGAGATTTTTTAAAAATACCTTTTTGCTCTACTGTTCTGACATTTTTTTCTTTAATTTGGTCTTCCTTTCCCTCATTTTTCTTTTGTACCTGATTTAGTCATGCATTAATCTAATTATTGTATTTACATTTTAATTATTTTGATAATTATTTCATCGTGCTTCAATCTGATTCATTAAGGGAGTATTCAGTTGCTTGTCCTGTCTGCTCGGACCCCAGATGCTTTGTTTCTCTTGTTTCTCTTGCTGCAATGTCATCACCTTGCACATTCAGCGACTTCACATGCGAAAATATTTGAAAACCTAAATATGCAAGGGCAAGTCAAATTAATAGCAAATATCATTCGTGCCCTACTGCAGGAAAATTTGGCTGAATATCTGTTACTACGTCTTTCCTTCAAGTCCATAGATATCCTATTCTGCTTCTTTCAAATAATTATGCATGTCTCATCTTTGTAATCCTCTTTAAGTTGTGGAAATTCTCCAAACCTCTCGGTAGGTACTTTGCAAGTTGACCCTGCATTCATATAATGAGTGACATTGTGCTATGTTTTTGCTTATCTTGCAAATCTAGAACCATATTTCCCATCAAAAATTTGTACACAGCATTCCATTATAGATGTTAACAGTTAGTGCAATGCTTGGTGAATAAATTGAGGTAATCACAACTATAGCAGATGTATTTTAGTCAAAATTTGCACCTACAAAATCTGCTTTAACAAATGTTTCAATGTTCATACTGATTTAAAATTTCATTAAATGCTTCCAAGATGTCAAGGGCGGCATGGCAGCCCAGTGGTTAGCACTGCTGCCTCACAACACCAGGGACCCATGTTCAATTCCGCTCTTGGAGTCTGTGTGGAGTTTGCACATTTTCCCCGTGTCTGCATGGGTTTCTTCCCAGTACTCCAGTTTACTCCCACAGTTCAGAGCTGTGCAGCTTAGGTGGATTGGTTCTCATAACTTATGTCATAGTGTCCAGAGGTGGATTAGCCATAGTAAATGCACAGGGTTGCAGGGATTTTGTGGGCAGGAGGGCCTTAGTAAGATACTCTGTTAGAGAGTCGGTGCAAACGTGATGGGCCAAAGGCCGCCTCCTGCACTGTAGGGATTCTGTGTATTCTATGAACTGAGTGCCATTGTAAGTGGCGCATTCTTGTTGGGAGCTTTGTATTTACTTTATTGAATTATATTGTCAAAGCTGCTTATTTACAGAATAATGTAGCATTAAACATACAAAATTCTACTGCCCACATATTCCAACAGGCACAAAGTTTTCATTCACGCTTCACCACTTTGCTCACTGACCTATGTTGGCTCCTGGCTAAGTAGCACCACAAATTTCCAAGTCTCTTCTTGGCCTCACCACTCCCTTGCTCAGTATTGTCCACCAGCTCCAGACCATCCAAGATGGCTGCACTCCTCTAATTCTGCCCTCTTGAGCATGTCCTTTTTAATTGCACCATCAATGCTGGCCGTGCGTTTAGGTAAGGTGTTAACTCCTGGAATTTCCAAAAGCTTTGATCATCTACCTTAATATTTCTTGGTGTCAGCTTTTTGCCTTGGGACAGTTTAGTATGTAAAATGCTGTATAAACACAACTTGTTATAGTTTACGTTAGCACTTGTAATGAAAATGAGGCATCCCCATTTTTCAGAGAAAGAGCATAAAATGTACTCCTTGGAGTCAATTTGTGATTATTTATGTCTAATTTTCTACTAAGAGTTGGGTTGACATTGCCTAACATGTTTTAGATATGACCCATACTGCTACAGAAAATATTAGACTGCTGTGTCATCAATTTGAGTTTTATTTTAACTCAGCTTTTGGATATGAAATGACTTTGCAGCATCCTTGTACTATCAAAGTCCCTTAGCTGCCATTTAGAATTTGTTGTATAACAAAAAAATGTTAAATGTTACTCACATTTCTAATTTCAGGTGAATAATTTTACTCATGGCCCAAAACAGTTGACAACAGTATTGTTACCCTATTCATGTTACAGGATTTGAAAAGAAAGTTGTAATGTTCTTCTATGACAATGGTATCTGTTTTTTTGAACATACCTTTCCTCTGATAGATTAAAACAGTTACTTACATGTGTAATTTTACTGCACTAGCTGTATGTCCTAAATTTAATTATTTGCATTAATTAAATCAAGTTATCATGTCATCCAATACAAAATTACATTTATAGATTACAAGTGAATCTAAAATGTATGTTCACATTCAATTCTAGTTGTCTTATGAATATCTTGTAAAAGTTTCCATTGGAACTTGCCTGAAGTCATTGCGTTCCATGGAGAGGAATATAAATTAGCAGTGCAACTTATTGAAAACACTTTAAAAATGTCTATAATAGTTGTTCCATTGTAGTTTTTGAAACTCCCCAAGTTTAAAATACCTTTCTGTGTACATTAGCTATCATTTACACTGTCAATCTATTAAATTGACCTTCACACTGACTCTTAAGTGAACTAGAGTATAACTGATCAATACAACTGCTGCAGTCCTTCAAAAACATGAATTCTCAATCTGTGAAGGTTTAAAAGATTAAGATTTCTTCTAGGCTTTTAATTGAAAACAAAAATATATATTTTTGGTCCTTAACCTACATTTAGAAATTGTGTATGTAATCTCACTGGAAAAAGAATTATTTTGTCATTGATCAATGTATGTATTTTCCAGTTAGATTTTTAAGCTTCTACTTTGCTGAACACTTAAAAGTAGAAATGTACAACTTTCTGTAAGAATGACTAAAAATTTGCATTTGAAGATATAACCAGAAGAAAGAAAACAACTTAAAATGTAAAACATGAAAAAGGTAGTCATGAATTTTCACTGTTACATTTTTACATTTGATTCATTTGAAATGAAAAACAAGCTACTGAATGGATTTGTATGTCCAGACTGACACATTTTCAGTTAACAATGAAAGTGAAATCAAACAGGATACAAAAGAGAAGTATTAGTGGGAAGCAGTAGTGTCGTGGAATTGCTGCTGGGCCAGTAATCTAGAGACCAGGGATGATACTCTGGAGGCCAATCCCACCACAGCAGATGGTGAAATTTGAACCCAGTAAAATCTGGAATCGGAACTCTAATGAAACTATAGTTTGTCATAAAAATTCATCTGGTTCATCAGGGAAGGAACTATTCCATCCTTACCTACTCTGGCCTACACATTACTCCAGATCCATAACAGTGTGGCCGACATTTAAATGCCCTCTGAAGCCACTCAGGTCAATGGCTGTTAGTATGGGTAACAAGTGCTGGCTCAGTCAACGATGCCCGCATTCCATGCATGAATAAAAAAACATGCAAAATTAGCAGGACATGTCTTTTCATGCCAGAGTGCCATCAGCCTTATTAGCATTCCCTCCTGCTGAGTTGCATTTGGAAGTGTAGCAGATTGGCCAGTTCCCATTCTTCAGCCAGCAGAGTTTGGAGGCAGTGATTCATTATCAGGGTGGAGATTTTTGGAAAGCAAAGGAGAAAATGAATTTCCTAGACTATTTTATGAGGAGCCTTCATTCGTGTGTGGTGTACATTAGCAATCATCTTCGCTGTCAATCTACTGAATTGACCTTTACACTGACTCATAAGTGAACTAGAGTAAAGAAAATCAATGCAAGTGCTGCAGTCCGTTGAAAAGCCAGAATTCTCATTGTGTGTTGATTCAAATCTGTCCTGAATTTCACCCATTTATACTTGAAAATTGGACACACGGACCTGCAATGGTATGGGATGGCAATTTGCAGAATTAAGACAACTGTCATCTGTTTCAGAAAGCCTGCTGCTGCTTTACTTCAGGCGTTCCAAGTGGGCTTTGGACATTAATAGGTGCCTGAGATACCCACTGACATTTTAGTTTCTGGTCATGCATTTTTCCGATAACAGGTAAGTGGTAGCAGTTGCAAATTACCCCTAATTCTTTTAAGCCAAGGACTGCGGTTCAGATTGCACATTTTTGTTGAATGGTATGTTAATATGTTTAGCAAAGTTAAATTGTTGTTCTTGAAATATAACCTGTGTCGACCCTCAAAGTAAAATTCTGCAGCATTGTAAAATATGTTATTCCCTTTTATTTGCAGACAATGAAAAATCAGTTTGTTCTCCTAGAGGACTGGTAGTGACATGCAAGACCAGTAGCATTTTGAACCTATGAAAATAATGGGCAGGAAACAATCAACTAGTCTCCCAAGCCTGTCCACATCATGATGGCCAGACCGTAATTGTTAAAACACTTTTTCACTGCCTGTCACCATGGTACTTACTCCACCTGTCCATATAGTCATTTTATCCATTAACAATAACTTCTGGTCTGCAGAATTGAAGCCCATTCCGAAACTAGTCTTTCACATTTGTACTGATATTAATTTGGAGGGAAATGGAGTTATAGTGATAATATCACTGGATTTCCAAAAGACCAATGCTCTTGGGACATGGATTCAAATTTCACCTCAGTTGGAATGGAGGAGGCCATTCATAGAATCATAGAACACCTACAGTGCCGAAGAAGGCCATTCAGCCCATCGGGTCTGCACCAACTGTCATCTTATCCATGCTCACACCCTGCCCTATTCCCACACCCCCACACATTTACCCCACCAAACCCCCTAACATCTTGGGATACTAAGGGGCAATGTAGTACAACCAATCTACCTAAGCTGCACGACTTTGGACTGTGAAAACTCCACACAGGCAGTCACCCAAGGCTGAAATGGAACTCGGATCCATGGCGCTGTGGGGCAGCAGTTGTAACCAGAATGCCACCATGCCGCCATTGTCTCAACCAAATGGCCTCAGACAACATACGTCCATCCCTGTCATGGAATGAGAAATCTTTACATAAAGATCACCTCTGGATCTATTGTTTTCAGTTGTGGAAATAACTTTAGCACTAATGTCTGTCCAAGACAGCATGACATGCAAGCTACAAGTGGGTGTGAAGCACCAATCATCTAGTAGGATGTCCTCAGGAGAAGTGTTTGTGATATTGTTTCCTGAAACAAACCATTTGACTCAGGTCTGCACTGTATAAACTTAGCATCCAAGAATCACTTTGACCCTGAAATCGCTGTCGAAAGCCCCATTCAGAAGCCATTTTGTGAACTTCCAAAGGCCCCTTTTCCCAATGATGATAAAAGCCTACAGTTTCCTAGCTCTGATCTATGCCCTTTTCCAAAAATAAGAAACACAGAAGCTAACTTCCAGTCTAAGGAAATTATGTCTGAACCGAAGACATGGACAGGTATCTTTCAGAGCACGTGTCCTATTCCAGCCATTGATCACCCATGGAGCTTTTTTGATTTTGTTAATCTATCGAAGTAACTGTCTATTTTAGTATTAATAATGCTAGTTATTTCTGACAACCCCAATCTGGAGCGTAAGTATCAAGTAGTGCAGAATTTTGGATCTAAGGCTGACACTCTGCTTTTCTGGATTTTGAACAAGTCAATCAATTAGTGGCCATGCACCCAATTAGGGATGAAGCAGACAGAATCACCTGACTCTTCTGCCTGCCTCAGAGGCCCTGGCCTATATTTACTATGTGAGCAGCTGCTGTTTATTACTACTTACCTCCATATCATAAAGCTCAGCCCCCATCTTCAACCTTGTCCTCCCTTTCTTCCAGAAGCAAAATCACAGCCACCTGGATCCTTGCTATGCACCTGTAGGGTTACTCTCTTCAAGTGTTTCAGTGCCTACAGATTTACCTTTGTGTTACCTTTGCACACTACAGGCCACTGTGTGCCACTACTCAAGCTGTTCAAGGCTTGCAAGTACCCATTCAGGTCTTGACACCTGTTCAGAAGTCAATACCAGCATGCTTTGGTCCAAGAAGTTAAAAGTCCTGTCAGGTTTATGGGAAATGGTCATTTGGCAGCTTCACAATATTCTGAGAATCAATTTGAATCTGCCCTACAGTATCTTTTAGTGACTAAATTGTATTTTTTTTTGTTTTTATTCCAATTCAATAAAATCAAGTCTAATTCAGAATCTCAACAAGTTGAGACATTCCAGATCCAAGCTGACAGGACAGGACTCTCACCTCCTGTCTTGGGCTTGATTTACATGATCCAAGCTGATTGGAGTAGGCGTAGCTCCTCCTCCAAGGCTTGATCTCATTTGCATCTTAGCTAAAAGGCCGAGATGCCGTTTTTAAAAATTGCTTCAAATGAAGCTAAAATGTAACCTAATGACTTCAACCAAGCACAGCATGTTGATATGACACTTCTGAAGTTACTTAACAATAAATGTTACTGTTACCTTTACTGCTACAGCTACACATTATCTTCTTTCTGAGATATCTCTCAGCTAATTTTATGGCTGTTTTTCTATTCCTTAATTGCAATGCAATATCCTCATGTGAATTAAGTGCCTTAAGGGTGTAGAATGCCTTCTGTCCTGGGAAAAAGTAACTCGTATGAGAATGATGGGGATAAAACAGAGGTGATGTAAAAAGCAACAAAACCTCGGATGAAGAAAGTTCTTAGACTTTGATAGGATGAGGAAGTTGCAGATGTAAAAGGGTAGACAAAATCACAGAGAGACTTTTAATAGGAAAGGAGGTGACTTGAATACGTAGAAGCAAGAAGATGGTGAGTACAGTATAGAAGAAACTGGATTAGAACGTTGGAAGTATCGAGCAGTCTCTTTTTGTGTTCAACTGCAAAATTGTGAAAGAGCCAGAACAAGTAATACTCGTACCACTGCCAAATAAAAATTACTGTGAAATGTTGTTATGCCATGACAAAGATTAGCTGGGGGTGACAAATTTTACTGTCTTCTCCATCTATACTGTGCAGCAGTGAGACTGCAGAAGAGCTAACTGTTCTGATTAGCGAAGGAGCTTCATGAAATTTTATGTTTTAATTTTTTTTCCAGAACAAGATGTTCATTTACAGAGGAAAGGAGTACGAGCGACGTGAAGACTTTGAAGCAAGGCTGTTCACTATATTTCCAAATGCAGAAAAAATGAAGACAACATCTCCTCCAAATGATGATATTAAAAATTCTTCTGGACAGTGTATCCTTAGAATGTGCTGCAATGTGTATCTTTGGGCAGGGAAGGGTTACTTCCCTGAGCAAAACAATTTTTAATAATAGAAATGCACAAATGAAGAAAATATGAGTGTGCATGCTAGTTGTGATTTTGGAAAATTTTCATTAGATTTATTTCGTGTAATGGATCCAAAGCACTTCTTGTACATTATTTATTTCATAAGCTGAAATTATTATCACTAGTACAACAACCAGTAATAATAAATTGTTGCCAACAGCATTTCACTCTAATTTGTGCGAAATTCAAAATGCACTTTATAGCCATATTTAAAAGGACAAATTTGATAATTGTTCAGCTGGATGGTTATTGAAGTTAAATTTTCATGTTAAGTGTGTGTTATTGAAGTCCTCATGACAACACTAGGCATTATGTTCACGTGGTATTGCCACAAACATCAGAGATAGGTTGATTGGCCATGCTAAAATTGCCCCTTAGTGTCCTGAGATGTGTAGGTTAGAGGGATTAGCGGGTAAATATGTAGGGATATGGGGTAGGGCCTAGGTGGGATTGTGGTCGATGTAGACTCGATGGGTGAAATGGCCTCTTTCTGCACTGTAGGGTTTCTATGATTCTATGATTTCTATCTAACCAGTTATTTAATGCCTTGCATTTTCTTCTAAAACTCTCCTTAAATTGGCTGAAACTAAAATTGTCAGGATGGACTTAGAGGTAGATTGAATGCCAAAAAGTAGTTTTGTTTAAAACCAAACTTAGTTTATTTCAATTTTCTTTGATATATGTCTTCAAATTTGGTTAGCATAGCTCCTAGTTAATGGTTTTCCACCTGTAGTGTTTATAGTGTAGTAGGAGCTTTGGCAAAATGATACAATATTGTGGTCAAAGTCTAATTGCCTGTACATAGAGAAGGAGTGAAGAAATCTTTATTGCTAAACAGTGTTCCATAAAGGTACCATTTCTTCCTTATATAAATCAAGTACTCGATACATTTAGTGCAATGTACATTGACAATAATACAGGTGAACCTCTTTTTTCGATATCTTGTGAGGAATCAGCATCTATATTTACCTGAGATTTGGGATTTAGGATTTTATTGCTATTCTTACAGTATATAAAACATACAATTTTTACCAAAGTACCTATTCACTGTTTAATATCATCCTTAATTTTCAATACTGCAAATTAAATTTTCATATATTTTAATAAAATAGCTGTAGTGAAAAGGATTAAAACTGATTTTCAAGAAGAATGGATGATTGCTTTAGAATTGCAACATTTTGAAGTGAAACAGCAACTAATATTTGCATAAAGCTTTTAACATACAAATAAATTATCCCAAGATGCTTCATGGAGTTGTCATCAACCTAAATGGATGGTGGACCAAATATGGTGAGATATTAGGAGAGGTCAGCTGTAGATCATGAGGAGGACTGGGAGGTCAGTGAGTTTAAGGGGATAATTCCAAGCAGTGGCCAGATGTGTGTAGTTATGGTTGCTCATGGTGGGTTGGATAAAGTTCGAGAGTGCTTAATATGATTCAGCTATATCTGATGGTAATTGAGAAGTAAATTGAAGTAAATTCTTTAACAAACTCCTGTAGATATTCAGTGTTTCACAGTACAAGCCATACGTGAACTCCCACCAAAGTTCAAGAACAAGACTGTCTCGGAACAAATATTGAGGTAATATCTTCTACCTGCCTTGCTTTATTTTATACATATGTCAAGATTCATTTGGACAAAAAAAGCCCTTTGACCCATCATAATTCATCAAACACAAACAGCCCTTTAAATCCCTTTGCTGCAACTATATTGTTTGTTAAATGTTTTCATAGTTCTTTATTCACCATCCTCTCAAAAAGTTCATTTGTGGTGTTTATCAATTTCTGTATGAAGAATTTTGTAATACTATTCCTTAAGTTACCTTTTATCATAATATCACGATTTAATTTGATGCAGTATTTTAGATTGACCTTTTCCATTTAATTTACCATCTTGCACACGCTGCCTATATGAGATCATTTTTGAGATGCATTCTCTTCAGGATGAAGAGTCTGCTTTTCTATATTTACATTTACTATATTTCATATTTTATCAAAACTCAGACGGCTTCCACTTGTTTTCAACCTTGTTTGTGGCTCTTCTCAGCACTGTCTCCAGCATTTGAATTCTCCATTTGTTTCTTGGCAACTGGATCTCGGCAAAGCACTCAAGCTGCAATCTGAGCAGAGCAATACATTGTTTGATTACAATGTTTTCTGACTTGTATTCTGCTGTTTTAAAAAAAAAAGGAAAAAATACTGCAGGACATTTGGAACTAACACAGAGATTTCTGGAAACCGTGAGAAGGTTAGCCATGAACTGTGGAGAGAATAAATTAATTAACCGGTTTTAACAAGGAATCCACACCCAAGGGGTTAATTTATCTGTTCTATCCACAGGTATTGCCTAATTGCTGAGGATTTCCAGCATTTTCTGTTCTTGTATTTTCTACTATTTTTTAGCGTTGTAGTTACTGTTCTGTTAAATGTTGAGTCCAGTAGGGTGGACAGCATTATGTTACATTATATTAAAAGCGTGTTGCTTTTTGTATGTTTCTTGCCTGCTATATTTCACACTTGTCTCCATTTGGTTTCATAATGCCATTGCCATTGCACTGAGCTAGGAAGACTGCCCCTTCCCATCTGGACTGACCCACTCATTCCACCCCCTGCACCCTTCCTTTTCTCTGGTCTGCCCCGCTTCCCCCCCCTCCAACATGTCCCTTCCCCTAATCCCCCTCACCGCACAGATTTACCATGGCTAATCTACCTAACCTATATATCTTGGGACACTAAGAGGCAATTTAGGAACATAGGAATTAGGAGCGAGAGAAGGCAATTCAGCCCTTCAAGCCCGCTCTGCCATTCTACATGATCATGGCCGATCTCCATCTCATCCTAACTGCACTTCCCTGCCTTTTCCCCATAGCCCTTCATCCCACTTTTGATCAAATATTTAACTATCTCTTTCTTCAATCCATTCAATATAGCTGGTTGGGCTTCAAACAATGACGAGACAGAGTACAGGAACGAGATAGGGAATCTGATGAACTGGTGCGGCAACAATAATCTCTCCCTCAATGTCAATAAAACGAAGGAGATTATCATTGACTTCAGGAAGCATAAAGGAGAATATGCCCCTGTCTACATCAATGGGGATGAAGTAGAAAGGGTCAAGAGCTTCAAGTTTTTAGTTGTCCAGATCACCAGCTACCTGTCCTGGTACCCCCCCATGCCGACACTGTAGTTAAGAAAGCCCACCAATGCCTCTAATTTCCCAGAAGACTAAGGAAATTTGGCATGTTAGCTATGACTCTCAGCAACTTTTGCTGATGCACCATAGGAAGCATTCTTTCTGGTTGTATCAAAGCTCCTGCTCTGCCTGAAACTGCAAGAAACTACAAAAGGTTGTGAATGTAGCCCAATCCATCATGCAAACCAGCCTCCCATCCATTGACCCTGTCTACACTTCCTGCTGCCGTGGCAAAACAGTCAGCATAATTAAGGATCCCACACACACCAGACATCCTCTCTTCCACCTTCTTCCTTCGAGAAAAAGATACAAAAGTCTGAGGCACATAGCAACCGACTCAAGAATAGCGTCTTCCCTGCTGCTGTCAAACTTTTGAATGGACTTACCTTGCATAAAGTTGATCTTTCTCTGCACCCTACTTATGACTGTAACACTATGTTCTGCACTCTCTCGTTTACTTCTCTATAAACATACGTTTTGTCTGTATAGTATGCAAGAAACAATACTTTTCACTGTATGTTAATACATGTGACAATAAGTCATATCAAAAATCATTGATTCTGCATCCACGACACTCTGGGGTAATAAGTTCCGTTGATTCACAGCACTTTGTGAGAACTAGCTTTTTTTTATCTCTGTCTTGAACCTTCCCCCTCTTACTCTACAGCTGTGATCTCTTGTCCTAGACTGTTCTAGAAGGGAGAACAATTGATTGACATTTCTTTATCAAACCCACTGAGTATTTTATATACCCCCCCTTCATTCTTCTGTACTCCTGCGAGTACAAACCCCAGCTACTCCGCTACCCCTTCAAACCTGGAGTCAATCTAATTAACATCCTCTGAACCATCTCCAGCTCCACCACATCCTTCCTCAAAGAAGGTGACTAGAACTGAAAACAGTACTACAAGTGTGGTCTCACCAATGCCTTATACAGTTGTAACAACACTTCTCTACTTTTTTGCTCTAGCCCCTTTGCAATAAATGCCTAGATTCTATATGTCTTCCTTATAACATTCTACATCTGTATACCGCTTCCTGAGACTTTCCAGATCCCTCTGCAAAGACACCTTTAGAATCTGTTTCCCATTTAAATAGTAATTTGCCTTTTTATTTTCCAGCCAAAATGCATAATCTCCTATTTATCCACATTAAACTCCATCTGCCAGATTCTGGCCCATTCCTCTAGCCTGTCAATATCCGTTTGTAAACTTTTCATCATCTTCATTTTTGTGTCATCAGCAAATTTCGCTATGTTACACTCTGTCCCTGCTTGTAGATCATTGATATAGATTGTAAATAGTTGTGATCGGAGAACTGAACCTTGGGGGAATCCAAGCCAATATTCTTTCCTAACCCCTTCAGATCTAACCTGGATTAGTCTCTTGTGTGGCACCTTATCAAATGCCTTCTGGAAGTCCAGATAGATTACATCCATAGGAGTGACCATGGTCAATCAACCAAACCTGCACATCCTTGGACTGTGGGAGGAAACTAGAGTGCCCAGAGGAAACCCATGCAGACACAGGGAGAATGTGCAGACTCCACACAGACAGTGACCCAAGCTTGGAATTAAACCCGCGTCCATGACTCCGTGAGACAACAGTGCTAACCACTGTGCCAATGTGCCGTTGAGTGGTGCAGTACAGGAAACCATTCAGACTAACAAGTTTGTTTTAGCTCCTTTGAAGAAGATTCTTGGTAGTCCCTATTTCCAGCTCTTTTCCCATATCCTTGTAATTTATTTCTGCTTTTAGTATTTATTCTTTTTTTTGAAACTACTATTGAATCTGTTTTACCACCATATCAGGCAAATAAGCTGTAATTCATGAATGACCATAGATTTCCCTTTCCATTAGGGAGAGACAGTCGGATATGTAGCTTTAGGGGCACCACTCTCCATAAAGCATGGGGCAAAGCAAGGAGGTAGCTCTCGAAGAAACTAACACAGCCATGAAAGGGATTAAACCTCTGCTGTTGGCATCATTCTGCACCACACTGAAGCCATCAGCCAGCTAAACTAGCCCACATTCGTATCAGGCATTGCATTCCAAATGCTAACCACCCCTTACATAAAAAACTTTTTTCATGTGACTTGGTTTTTTCATCAATCATTTTAATTCTGCCTTCTGCTAACCAGCCTTTCTGTTGGAAACAGTTTCTCTTCATTTACTCGATCTGAACGCTTCTTGATTTTAAATGTCTTCCCTACTCTAAGTAAAAAAATCCCAGATTCTCCAATCTATTTGTGTAACCAATACCTAATCCTTGTAAACTGTCATGACGACCATGAAGGCCATGGGGAATCATCAATAGATCAACATGTGGGCTTTATTAAGTACAAGCTGCCTTACTGAGCAGAGGCTCCCCAAAGGGAAGCTGTCAATAGGGTTTTTAAGCCTGTAACTTTACCTGGACCGGTGCTGTAGGTGCGGAGATGAAGATTACTTAACTGTAAACTATGGGAGCAGCCATTTCCTATGGTGCACTATAAAGGGTGTCAGTGATGGGAAACTAGCATTTGGGTGAATTACTACAGAAACTTTTCCCTCTGAAGCCGAGTGATATAGTATTAGATACACGTTTGGGGTTATTTTGGCAAAAGAGTGATTGCACCAGTTAGGCACACCTGTTTGAAAATGTGGATTTAGTACACAATTCTTGGTGCAAATTGCTGATTACCATAATCTAAATTTGACAGAAAGTACATGTGTCATGTTTCAGCATGGCTCAGGAAAGAGGGTGCACAAATCCTCAGATGGGAAATTAGAAAGCCTTTTGGAAAGGATCCAGAGAAGGAGAAATGTACTGCACTGTCGTGGGGGAAGGAATTCGACTTCCCTTCATCATCCTCACGTACCTTTCTCCTGAAGCTAGCGATGTTCTGCCTTGCTTCATGTCCACCTCAATGTAGAGGTCATGGCTCTTCCAACATTGTGGAGTGTGTCAGATGTTACTGTCTCTCAGACCATAACCAAATAAGATTACAAACAATTTATTCTATATCACGGAAGTGATTTGAAACTGCAACGTCATTTCTGGGTTTAGATGATGTTTGGTTTGTGGCATCTTCTATCATCAGCTGCTTGCTGTCAATGCCTTATAGATTGCTGCTGTATAGTTCTTTGCAGCTATACATTGCATGCCTGAGTAGATTTGTTCATGAATAAGATCCAAAGCAAGGAATAAGTTATGTTTTAAAGTTTGTATTCTAGCATGATTTAATGTCAGAGGGTTACGAATATTAAATATCTCTAAGAAAATTCAGTTGTATTCAGTTGACTGTATCACTTCTGAACTTAATTTCTTCTTTATCATAGGAATGGTCTGAGAGCTTTTATCAAAGTACTCAGTAGGTTTAGCTTTGGCCAATCGTGTTTTAACTTATAATTGTTTTACTGTTACACTTTTTGTGATGTTTTCTTTTACAGTTTTTACGCAGTGAATGAGGTGCAGCGGTTCCAGTATTCAAGGCCGATTAGGAAAGGAGAGAAAGACCCAGACAATGAATTCGCTGTAAGATATTCCATTTGTATTCTATGTTTGTCGCAATTATAAATTTTATTTTTCAGCAAGTTCTTATTTAGTAGAAGTAGGCATAAATTGAATAGACTTATAAAAATCACTTCTATTAATAATTTGCTATTTGGCAATTTAAAGCATTGAATTCCTATTTAATATTTGCATTAATTAAAGGAGAGAGTATTGTAATGGGAGAGGGCTGGAAAATACTTTTGTGGTATATTTAGTTGGTCCCAAAGATAAAAAAAAATTTCAGACTCTCAATTCTTAAGCAGCCTGTTTAATTATCTTAAAATACTTATACATCGTAGTCTATTCAACTTTCCTCTTAGATTTAAATCTATGCTCCCATTTATAGGCAGGAATCTTACCACTGTTCACGCTGGCAGGATTTTCCCATCCCACCTCAGTGAAAAGAGATTTGGCTGGCAGCCAAATTCTCTGACCTTGTTGCAGTGGGAGTGTGATGTGAACGGGTGATAAGATCACGTTCATAGAGTTTGTGTTTATATCAACTAATTTTTTATAACTTGCTTCATCCATACCATTCAAAACCTTGATACTTCAATAAAACCATGTATACATGATTTAAACTATAGTCTGATCCCTGTGACATTTCACTAATCGCCAGCCATTGCTCATCAGCAACTTCCCTTCTAATGCTGCTTCATGTATCTTTTGCTTCCTCTGATTAAGGTAATTTCTGATCTGATCAGGCATCTTGCCGCATTCCATGTAATATTCAAAAATATGAAATATTTTAAAAGTATGAAAGATATAAAACAGAAAGGACAAAAATGTCTGGAGTTAAAAGAAAACAACTATTGTGCAAAAATGTTCTATTGCTACAGTGTAATGTAGTTAGACCACAACAATGCAAATTTTTCAATGTGTGTTCAATAACAAGGTACACTTGAAAGCTGATAGGGAAATATGTTGCAATTATTTCTATTTTAATTTCATTGTAATTCATCATCTAACAGAACATGATTTTCTGTGAAGTCTCAAATTGTTCTCCATAGCATTATGACCATCTGTGCGCTTCATCGTTTCACTAATCATTGGTTCTTTAGTTTGTATGATCACCTAATGGCAAAAGATTTTTAATTTTAAAAACGTGGATGGATGCTGAAAGATTACAGGGAGCAGTTTATTATTGTGAATCTAATCACTCAAGCTTCTCCCATCTTCAATAATCTAAGCTCTCAGTTGGGTTGTAACACAATCTAATTTATCCATTACAATATTTGTGTAACTGTTCAGAGGTTAAGAAAAGTTGTTCATCGCAGATTTTAAATCAGATCGAACAGCAAGTGCTTTGCTTACTTATAAATGACCACATTGCCTGATTTGCTACTGTTTGGAAAAAGGAGAGGATAGAATTTCAACAAATCTGATACCACAGAAACTAACATAATTATAAAGGCGCTTCAGTTCTTTCGCACCCATACAAACAGAAGTCAAATGTATTTTTTTGAATTGTGTCAGATGAGTGCGGTTGTGTGCAGATTAGATTTAATTGTGTGATTCTCGGTGGTTTTATTTTCCAAAGCTAAACTAATTGCTTTAAATTGTTTCCATAGAATATGTGGATTGAAAGGACCACTTATGTGACAGCATACAAATTGCCTGGCATTCTAAGATGGTTTGAAGTGAAATCTGTCTCGATGGTAAGCATGACCCAGAAAGTTCATGATCAGCCACCTACTAAATGCACCATGCAGATAAAATTAATGTAATTCGTCCATTTAGACTTCATAAACCGTTTGGTCAATGGGTATTATGTTTTTGTTTGCAGCAAAATGAAACGCAATGTTGGAAACTTTTACATAAGGTTGCATTATTTATAGATTTATATGGAACAATAGTAGTAGTGTCGCTAAAGTGATTAATATCTAAAGCTAATGTAGCTGATTCTATAGTTAGATGTAATGCAAGTGTGCAGATTCCCTAAACGTTCTAAAACCAGTTATGCCGTACTGGAATATAATTTGCTATAAGGAGTTCCAGCAGATACTTTTAAGTATTGCCAACTAAGATTTTGAAAGATTTTTATTTAAATTATTATTTGATCTTGCATATTGTTTGCAAATTATTTTGACTAACTAATATATAAAGTAATTGGAGATCAATGTAACAGTTGTTTGAGTAGAGGAAGACTGCTCGCCTCCTCTACAAAACATTGAGGAATGTGATGGCTGGACTCATCTTTTAGGAACACCCATCAGGGAGCTGCCTGTGATTGCATTCCCTGCATTTCTCCACGGACAGCCCTTCTCACTGAAACGTATAGCGCAGGTGAGGGGTCTGGCAGAGGGGCTAGGGAAGCAATGGAGGATGAGGGTGCTGCAGTGATGTTGAAACCTTTATCCTCCTCACCCATCTCAAAAGCCTGGGGTTGGCACTCAGGCAGATAAATAGGGCTGGCTGCTGGAGTACAGTACACATCCCTTCTCTCCACTGCTGTGCCATCTGCATAAATATCCTGTTTAGGGAATGCAACTCCTCACTTACTCCATGCAGGTCAACGCTCATACACTGACAGCCTGCTCCAGACTACTAAGTGAGACCTAAGCCCTTTGCAGGGCTCCACACTGCTCTTGAATGTACTCTGTGTGAGGCTGCATATATCTCTCCATGAGAATGACCAATCCCTCACAGATGGAGCTCAGATAATCAAGTCACTGAGACATGTTTGAGCTCGTCACCTCAATGAACTTCTCCATTCAATGTATGTGAGCTCTCATTGCCTCAGGGAACTATAACAGATATCCATACATTTGCTGCTAGTGCTTCAAGTATTGTGCCCAAAATATATGTCCTGAGGCCTTACCTCAATGTCTACTAAAACACCATTGTAACTATTCCTCTCAGAAGGACTGTGCACAGGATGTCTCATGATTCAGACATCTCTCTAGTCCCAGCACTCCACCAGGTGCCACTAATCTAAAGCACTTGCAGTATCCCTACATTGGGTTAATACCTGTGTTCATAGAGTTTAGGCTGTAAAGATATGACAATGCTTCCTCAGACATCTCTTCATCTTCCAGATGCCCAAGGTGTAGTATCTTGCTTCTCGGCCTTTTGGCTAAGATCAAGTGTAATATCGACGTGCTGTACTTGGTTAGAATCATTAGATTACATTTTAACTTCATTTGAAGCAATTTTTAAAAGCGGCATCTCAGCCTGTTGGCTAAGATGCAAATAAGATCAAGCCTTGGAAGAGGTGCAATGCCTGCTCCAATCAGCTTGGAGCATGTAGTTCAAGCCCAAGACAGGAGGTGAGAGCCCTGTCTTGTCAGCTCAGATCTCGAATGTCTCAACTTGTTGAGACTCTGAATTGGACTTGATTTGATTGAATTGGAATAAAAACAAAAAAAAAGGAATGAACCAGCCTATTGGGGTGGGCAAGCAGTGATGGGATCTGTATGAGACACAAAAGGAAGCAATTAGAGTAAGCCTTGAAGACTAAGACCTTAGTCCTAAGACTAGAGTAAGCCTCTTGTGAGAGCACACACAGTTCCAGGGCAATGCCTTCAACCATCTTTGATTTGATTTATTATTGTCACATGTATTGGGATATTTGGTTTCTCTTGATCCTACAGTGAAAATTGCACACTATTCAGTCAAAACATACTGATCATACAGTACATAGAGGAGGAGAAAAGGAGAGGATGCAGAATGTAATGTTACAGTCATAGCTAAGATGTAGAAAAAGATCAACTTAATATAAGGTAAGTCCGTTCAAAAATCGGATGGTAGCAGGGAAGACGCTATTCTTGAGTCAGTTGGTACATGATCTCAAACTTTTGTATCTTTTTCCTGATGGAAGTGTAACTCTTAGCAAGCAACCCAGCCTTTGTACTCTCCCTCAAATCAACTTCCCAATCCGCTTCATGCATTATCACCATCATCTCCATCATTGACAGCATGTTCCAAGATGTCTCTAAAAGAGCCATTTGCCCCTGCTATGGGCGATTCACCATCTCCGACATTGAGCTTGGAAGTCACTCTTGCAACCTCAATTGCCAGATCCTCAATTGCCCTCAGCCACATTGTGGCACTATTCTCCCAATTTAGACCATCTCTTTGGCATTGTAAGCCTTCTTTTCCTGAAAGTCCAAAACACACAGGCCTGCAACTTCCCCAGTGTCAGATTTGGAGGGTGCCCAAAGATGGGCTGGGGAATCCTCCTTGGAAGTTTTGAGATAAGGCTTTGTGTGACAATTGTCTAGAAACACTAACTTCCCCTGGACAATTGCACTACACTGGAAACCATTCAACAAAGCAATTTATATTGCTACCTTCGGGTGTATCTGCCAATTTTACACCAATAGTCACTACCTCATGGAGCAAACTTGGGCCCTGGCATCCCAGGAGTGGACTCAACAACCCCCCCCGCAACAACCCCAGGGAGACCTGAACCCCCACCACCACATCCAGGCAGAGTAGTTTTGGAAAGGATTATTTGGACTAAGCTGAAGAACATTAAAGAAAGCAAACATAAAGCACAATAGCAAGCTACATACTGCACAATTTCAAGTTGAAATGTAGTACAATGAATAACCTTTAGCTGTAGCCAGCATTTGTGAGATTTCTGTCTTTTCTGAAGTACATTAATAAGGATTAGTAAAAACAGCTATACAGTTCATTTCCTTATCCTGTTTAAATCTATTGATTGAAACCTTTGGAAACTGATGTTGAGAAATGTGTACATAAATTCTTTCCACAAAAATATTCACAATTGCATTGAAAAGGCAGGGAGATGTTTAAGATGTTTAATCTTTGAGGTTGCTCATTATATACTGGAATCAAATCTAGACATAGCAGTGTTTCACATTGGCATCTTAACAGTTTCTCCTGCTAATCTTACATGATTACAGTTTGGAGCAAAAACAAAACAGTAACTATTAATAGTACTGTCAGTGTGAATAAATTCGAGTACAAATTATTTAGTTTGCCTCAGCCTTTAATAACCTTTTTCTTCCCTTGTTGCTTGTGGATGTTGGTGATTGGAAGGGTGAAGTTTTGCCACTTGTGCACCATTATGTTTCAAAATTTCCTCTATGTTTGAAATGGGTAACCTATTAAAGTTGCCATTGTTTGCTCTGTTTACCTGAAATTGCCTTTGGTAGATCTCATCAGATCATTTCACCTGTAAGAGCAAGCTATTCATGGAGCAACATTTGCCATTATAAGGCCGAAGGACCCCACCATCTATTGACCTACATTTACATTTTGAATAGGATGGGTTTGGGAAAAAAACTTTGATATGGTGTTTTTTTTAAAAAGTAGTCAATTTCTGTGGCATTTAAGAGGAGATGACCAAGAAATTTTCTTGAATTTAAAAATTAACATCAGTATCTCTCTGAGAGGAGATACTCATACATTAGGAATTACATTGACATAATTTTGCTGTTGAATCATTTGCAAGAAGGCATCATTTTGTTTTGTCTGCTAGTCTTGCAAGCCATCTGTGAACACTTCAACTGAGTTTTGCAAGCAGGATACGAGACTTGCTATCATCAGGTTCTCAGTATTTTTGAAATTTGGCATGTGGGAACCTGACCATCTGTCCAACCATAACAAATAATTTCTTGCATCTATAACTTAAATGATTATATTTACCAGGCTCTTAAATATTAATGATATTGTGCTTTTATGTATATCCTATAAATTCTATGAAAATTAATTTAATTGAGCTGTTACACTTTCATGTTGTAATTGGAAATCAAGAAATGGCAGTTTTTTTATTCATTCATGGGATGTGAGCATTGCTGGCAAGAGCATTCATTGCTCATCCCTAACTGCTCATGAGAACATGCCTCCAGAAGTCTGCCCATGGTGCATAGTGAGTAGCTAAAGGGGAGACATGATGTGGAGAGGGCACAGGGGTTGATGTGGCATGAGGGTCTGAATGCCTGGCATTCATCATTAAAACTGGGCACATATCCCACTAAAGAAAAATAGGTGTTCCAGCCTGCCAGCCTTGTCATCCATCTTCCTCCGTTACTGCTTCAGGCCTACCCCTGCCTCTCTGACACAAAAATATGGCGTCAGGCACCTTTTAAAGGAGACTATATCATATCCGTTTACATCTATTTGCACAATTAATTAATTCATTTTATTTCAAATGCTCCGAGCATTCAGGTACTAAACTTTAAGGCTCGTCCTTTTAAAATTCCTTGTCCCATTCCTACATTTTTTTACTGTGTCCTTATCTGGTTCTGGCCCTTGATTTCTTTGCGTATCACTTATTCTGCTTGCTGTCCTTTTCTTATTCTGCTTGCTGTCCTTTTCTCTTGTTCTTGATTCCCCTTGTTCTTAATCCCTACATCGGTTCCCATCTCCACCCCCCCACCCCATGCACCATTTTTTCAGCCACATATTCAACCCATATATCTCGCTGTTTCAGTAGCATGTGGCACTGGTAGTAATCCTGAGGGAACCACCTTTGAGGTCCTAATTTTCAACTTGCTTCCTTGCTCCCTATATTCTGCTTTTAGGACCTCATCCTTTTTTTTAAACCTATGTCGTTTGTACCAATTTGTACTCCCCCCAACAGCCCTCCCCCCTTCAGAATGTCCTACAACCGTTCTGGGACATCCTTGACTGAAGCACCAGGGAGGCAACATATCCTGGAGTATCTTTTATAGCCACAGAAACGTCTATCTCCCCATGTCTATGTGGGTTTTCTCCAGGTGCTCAGGTTCCCTCCCACAGTCCAAAGATGCACAGGTTAGGTTGATTGGCCGTACTAAATTGCCCCCTAGTGCCCCAAGATATAGAGGTTAATGGTGTCAATGCATGGGATTACAGGCTAAACCCTGGGTAAGAGTCAGTGCAGGCCCAATGGGCTGAACGGCCTACTTCTGTGACTTGAGTGTGACATCTAGCAAAACTGAAGTCCATAGGAATTGGGAAAACTCTCCATGTATTGGAGTTATACCTGACCCAAATGAAGATTGTTGTGGTTGTTGGAGGTCAATCATCTCAATCTCAGGACATCCACAGAAGCTTCTCAGAGTAGTGTCCTGGGCCAAGGTATCTTCAGCTGCTTCACCAGTGACCATTCCTCCATCAGAAGGCCAGGACTGGGGGTGTTTGATGCGTGGGTTTCCTCCAGATGCTCTGGTTTCCTCCCCAGTCCAAAGATGTGAGGGCTAGGTTGATTGGCCAAGCTAAATTGCACCTTATTTCAGAGGGACTAGCAGGGTAAAAACGTGGAATTGGGTGGGATTGTGGTTGGTGCAGACTCGATGAGCCAAATGGCCTCCTGCACTGTAGGGATCTTATGATTCAGTGCCATTCACAAATGCTCAGATACTATAATAGAAACAAATATTTCTGGTGGCAACATCTGTGGTGAGAAAAACACAGCTAATGTTTTGATTCCATATGACCCTACTACAGAGCTGAAGAAGGATAGAAGTATGATTAACCTTATACAGGGATTGGGAGGGCATATGCAGAGTGGAATGTCAGTGATTGGTCAGAGCAAAGGAGAGATTGACAAAAATGTCATGGTCATAAAACAAAGGAAGCTGTTAATGGTGCTATTGGGAACTGAAGAATGTCAATAGCGGTGATAGAATGTGTTAATAGGAGAATATAGGTCAATGGTCAGTGGGAGCAAAACTGAACAGCAAGGGAATATGGCCATGTTAGGGAAGGGTGGTGTTATTTTGGGACAAGCCAGGACAAAATTACTAACAGAAAACAAAAAAGGAGGAGACAAGATGGAGGGAAAACTTGAAATTATGAAGTTGTTGAACTCAGTGTTGAGTCCAGAAGTCTGTCAAGTGCACGATGGGAGGTTGAGGTTTATTGTTCTTTTATTTTGAGTTGAGCATCACTGGAGCATTGCAGCAGGCCAAGGACTGACATGTGGGCATCCTTTAATACTTGTAGCACATATGCCACAAGATCTGACCTGGACAACATTCAGGCTAAGTGGCAACTAACTTTCGCACAACAATCATCTTTAACAAGAGAGAATCTTACCATCACCTCTTGACATTCAATGCTTTATCATCGCTGAATCTCTCATTATCAGTATCCTGAGGGATATTATTGACCAGAAACTGAGTTAGACCAGCTGTATAAATAGAGTACCTACTACAAGCAGATCAGATCACAGACTGGAAATTCTGCAGTGAGTAACTCACCTCCTGACTTCCCAAAGCCTGTCTACCATTACAAGACACAAATCAGGAGTGAGATGGCTCAGCTTACCTGGATGAGTGCAACTTAAGAAGCTTGACACCATCGAGGACAAAGCACCCTGCTTGATTTGCACTCCAACCACTACCTTAAAATTTCATTCCTTTCATCAGTGACCCACAGTGGCAGCAATGTGAATCATCTACAAGATGCACTGCAAAAATTCACCAGGGATCATGAACTGCAGGTGAAACCTGCAACCTGTACCACCAAGATGGATGAGCAGCAAATGAATGGGAACATGACCACCTGCAAATTCCGTTCCAAGCCACACACCATCCTGACTTGGAATTATATTGCTGTTTCTTCACCATTACTAGATCAAAACTCTGAAAGCCCCTTCTCAACAACACTGTAGGTGTACCTAGTTCAAATGGACTGCAGCGCTTCAAGAAGATGTCTCACCACCAGCTCCCAAGAGCAATTAGAAATGGATTACAAGTGCTGGCTTATTTACAATATACACTAACAAATTAGATAAAGGAATCAACTGCATTGTAGCCAGATTTGCTGCTGATAGAAAAATAGTTAAGAAAGTAAGTTGTGAGGGGGATACAAAGAGTCTGTAAAGTTGACCACTTTGGCAGGAAACAAGAAAAGCAGAATGGACAGAGACTTCAGTGCGCTGCAGTACAGAGGAATCTGCATGTCTTTGTATGTGAATCACAAAACTTCAACATGCAGGTACAGCAAGTAATTAGGAAGTCTTTATTACAAGGGGAATGGAGTATAAAAAAGCAGGAAAGTTTTGCTGCAACTGGATAGGGCATTGACAAGACCATACCGGGAGTTTCCTTACTTGAGGAAGGATAAACGTATTGGAGGCAATTCAGAGATGATTCACTTGACTAACTCCTGGGATGAAAGGATTGCCTCATGAGGAAATGTTGAGCTGGTTGGGCTATGCTAATTGGAGTTTTGAAGAATGATAGGTGATAGAAACATAGAAGATTCTTTGAGGGACTAGATAGTATAGATGAGAGAGGCCTTTCTCTCTCAAAAATTGTTGAGGCTCAGTCAAGTGAGATTTTTAGAACTGGTAGATTTTTGTTAGGCAATGCTAAGTTGTGGGTTACGGAATCAAAGTACTTAGATTAAGATAAAGATCAGATATGATTTCATTGGATAGTGGAACAAGCTTGATGGGCTCCTTAAGTTCCTATGATTTAACAGTTGATGAGTTGACCAAAGGAATATTATAAATACTCTCAGATGAGGTTGAAGGTACTGCTGCACAGTAAAGGGCAAAAGAATTATTTCATATTCCCAGAAATACAATCAATACTTTAATTCTTGACTTCTCTTTATTAAACGGAAAACCTTTTGAATTATTTTGCTGCTATCATTTATTCAGTCCACTGACTGCTGACATCAATCAATAAGAGATGAAGCTTAAATCAGCCATGTATTGATGTTTCAGCTCAGAGGTATATGCAAGCTTTTACAATGATAAGCATTCTATTTACGCATATGGTTTTCTTTGGTGAATTTCCTTTGGGCTATCACCTGAACTAATAACTATACAATAAAGCATCTAAAAGAATTTCCTTAAGGTGCCTTTGATCTGGTCAGTTTTTAACTCATCAAAAGCTTTTCCAACCAGAGTTCCTCCATTGTTGCAGTATTTTATGAGTACCAGTTAACAAGCAAAATAATATTTACTCAGGCAGTTGGAAAATCTTCAATCAACCAAGCATAGAGCAGGGATTTATGGGTGCCAGTGTTTTCCCCCTCATCATAAAACTCTTGCCCCTCTGAACAACAGCCATTTAAAATTAGCTTGAGATGAGCCTTGCACTACCATCTGGGGAGGAAGTCACAATACCAAGTGCTGCCAGCCAGTCTGATCAAAAGCTGTCTGGTCCCAGCAGCACTATTAGGAGTGATGACCACTGCTGGGACAACATCCACTCTTTGAAGAATAGGAAGTATGGACTGGATGTTTGGGGATGGGGGGATTATCGATGGGGACAGGTTAGGAAGCCTCAGGGATATGGGGGTGATCTGGAGAGCGTAATGGGGATGGTGCCAGGGTGCACAAGTGGCAGGGATTCCCAGTGGGGACAGAACTTAGGGGCAGCGGGGGGACAGATGCCTCCTGTTGGCAAAGGTGGTAAGGAGGCACCTCCCCTTATCCACCTAAGGCCCCAGCAAACTCTCATGAAAACCATTTTCTCCTATTGGCCAAAACATTGCAACTGTGGGGGAAATGGCACTTAAATAGTCTTTAATTGGCTATTTAAGAATTTCAATTACTTTGAAGGCAAGCAGACCATTGAGGCCTCACTTGCTGCCCATAAATTATGGTCAGGTCAAGTGCAGTTGGGTAAATAGTGGAAAGGCAGCCACTGAATTTTACATGCCATCCTGCCACCTCTCCCAACCCCATGCAAGCCTGCAAATTCATTTGCAGGGCAATGTAAAATTCTACCCAAAAAGTAGTTAAGTCACTTACAAGTAAATCTGTGCAAATGGTTGGACACAAAGTAGCTTACTGTCCATGGAAGCTGATTTCATATGATGATGAAAAATGATACCACGATGACTATATAATTTAGTTCAACTGTATAAAATCTCTAGATTGATCTGGGTTTTTACACCGAGGCCTGAACTTTCAGGATTGGGAGGGGGTCTTGGGGAACACATCCCTACCAAATCCAGCAGCACCAATGCCAAACTGTGCTCTAACCAGCATCGATTGGCATAAGGTGAAACATTCACCTCTCACTCAGGAGGATGTCCTGCCTTGGAAGAGCTGCCAGCCAGTCAGAGTGGTCGGCTGTGCTCCAAGGATAGTGCTGCAGTGGCTGGAAGAGGCACTGCAAGGAGCTGCCTGGCATGACGTCCTGGGAACTGGAGGACAAGAAAAGTGACAGTGGCCCCAGGGAAGCAAGGGTTGAGCGTGCTGGGGGATTGCAAGGGGTTTAACCAGAGTTTCATGGGGTTCATGTGTGGATGGGGGGGTGGGAGAGGGAAGTCCAATGGTCACCAGGGATCAGGGCTTAGGAGAGGGCACCCAGCATCTGCAGAGAGCTTCTCCTCCAACACCACCCACCCTGCTGTTGAGCTCCAACTATATTTATTTATGTGTTTCCTCCCCTGAACTGTCATCCACCAGCCTAAAAATTGAGATTGGCTGGGAAAGGGCCCTTAAGTGATCACTTATTACTATCAGGTAGAGGCAGAGGGGGAACCCAGAGCAAATATCATATGTGAAGTTTCATGTTTTCACAGTATCTCAAAACCCACCAAGAGGGGAGTGTAATGTTGTGGCCTAAGTCTTTTTCAAAAGCCAACGTTGTCAGCACAGAAACACATCAAAACGGAGCATCTGAAAAGTAACTGACCAATTTATGGCTAACTTTTTGTAATACATTTTTGTACTTTCTAAATGATACATAACTAATATAGGTGTACGTAAATATAGGTTTATACTACTGATTCTGCATAGCTTTTAAAAAACCCATTAAACAGGCATGTAACAGTGATCTTGTTAAGAAAAGAATATAAAGTCATACCTGTAAATTAGTTGTCTCTAAAACCTCTTGTGCAAAAACAATATGGTGTGGATGCTTAAAATTTGAAATAAAAAACCTGAATACTCAGCAGCCCGTATAGCATCTATGGAGTGAAAAACAAAGTTAACATTTCAGATTTATGACCTTCAGTCAGAACAGCAAAAGGTCCAAGATTTAATTTCTTTAGCAAATATACCAAAAAAAGTGGGGGCTTTGGAAACAAAGGGTAGGTCTGTGATAGGTGAGTGTTAAATGACATAAGGGATAATGGTGCAAAGGTGGGAGGTAATGAGACAAATAAAGAAACAAAAGATGAATCTAGAGGACGTATGAATGACAACAACAGAACAATTATCGTAGTTACTAACTACAAGTGTGTACTAACAGCAGCTAAGGGACTTACATGATTATCCTACCTCAAGAAAATTAAAATCCTTTCAAGCAGAAACCAGATACAGGGCCAAGCAATCACTATACTGCCCTGTCATGTATGCTGACGTGGAAAGGGAGGTTTCCAGATAGGTATCATGCAAGCACTCAAGTTGCATCAAGCAAAAGAACCACTGTACTTACATGAAGTTCTGGACCTCCCATAGTTATCCACAGAGCTGATATAATCAATTGGAATGGTAAGCAACATTCAGCCCTAGTTGATTTATTCTGGCTGGTTTGAACTCAACTGTCTGCCAAACATGATGTGTAACACAGTCATCAGCAAGCTCAAGAGATACATTGCCACGCGGCATCCCTCCGAGACTCATGACAGACATTGCTCACCAATTCTTAAACGCTACACACATGGGACTTTGAGCACTCAGCCAACTATCTTCTAGAGACATGTTCCCAGAATATCTCATTATTATGCTACACTCCTGAACTTGTGAAATTTGCTCCACTAGGGCCAGGCCTCAACGGCTCAACAGCTCTATTTCAGGTGCACTAGAACAATAATCCCTACCGCTAAGGCTCAACGTAGCTCAAACTTGGAACCAATGTGAATGATATTCTCGTGAAATGTCAATTGAGAAGCAACCTGCACTGTGATCAAAATGCCCACAGACCCAGCCCTCCAACAGTTGATCAAACAGCCAGGATCCTGACCACGTGTGACTATGACCAGTTGATGGTGGTACACAGCCATGGCCCATACCCGAACAATTGTATGATAACCTCAGATGATGTCCACTACATGGACAATTGTTGTCACCTCCTAGAGGTATCAGAACAAGGACCAACAGATGCCATAGCATTCCTGTCATCCAGCCTACAACACATCTGTATTATATGTGGACTACTCCAGAGGCCAATGCAGCGAGCTCTTCATTCACTGAATACATTGAGGGAATGTCCTAGGCTGTCAACACTGAGGACACCAGCCTGAGAAAATCTAGCACAACCAATTGCCATTACGACATGCTCAGGACGTGTGATCAACCAGGACTACGTCACCACTTAGCCTGCAACTGGTCTTTAAATCTCATCTACATACAACAAAAGAGAGGGAGTGGAGTAACTGCAATGAGATACGCACCAATTGCAGCAGCTTAATCTATGTCTCATCATATGTAAACTGTTATGTATTGTTAGCCTTTTAAATCTGTATGTTGTGTACACAATTAATGTTCATGTATACTGTTGCATCTCAGTACCACTGATTGTCTCAATTTAAAGGAAAAGATATAGTCCGAATGGTCATATAATGACGCAACTAAAAACGGGTCATGTGACAGGAGTATATGAGTTCTGTCCAGAGTGCTGGCAGAGCACAAACATGGAATAGTTGCTCAGCTAATGAATGGAGTCTAGTTTGTAACAACTGCAGGACAAGGTGCAATGAAGAACCAACAACCTAAAATACAAATGGGGGTGGAAAGAGCACAGGAGACTTAGCAACTCACCATGAACCACAATATGCATGGCTTCAGTGCAATTAAAACTATGCATGGTCCACTGAGATTCAAAAACAGGCCGTTAATGCCAGCTGGAGAGAGCACTGTGAGGACCTCTTGAATCAAGATGCAGTCTTCACCGCAAATGTCCTCAATACTATCCCATGACACGGTACCTACCACCACCTCACCAACCGTAGCTCGCTGCGATGTCGAAAAAGCCATCCAATGCAGATGGATCAACAAGATGGAACAACAAGTCCTCCGGCACAGAGAGAAACTCTGCTAAACTTTAAAATGTGAAAGAAAGTATCATTTCCCCTGCCTGAGAACTTCCTCTCAACTCAGGCAAACTCTGAAGATGAAATCCAATATTGATTTCAATGTGCCAGTGCTTTGGTCACCTGAGAAATAACAAAACCTCAAAGCAAGCATCAGGCTCATGGTCTATAGAGCAGCTGTGATCCCTGCCCTCCTGATGCAAGAGAAACATGGACAATGTACAGCAGATACCTCAAATCCCTAGAGAAGTTTAATCAATTTTGCGTTTTCAAAATCCTGCAAATTCATTAACAGGGTAGGCAAACTAACGTGAGCATCTTCTTCCAAGCCAATATCCCCAGTATTGAAGCACTGGTCATGCTGAACCAGCTTTGATGAGCAGGCATTATTGTCCACATGCCCTATACAAAACATATGAAACGAGTGCTCTGCTGCGAGCTCCGCAATGGCAAACAATCCCTAGGAGGGCAGAAGAAATGCTACAAGGACATTCTGAAATAAATGTAACATCCCCATCAACACATAGGAATCACTTGTTTTGGAATACACAAACTGAAGATGATGATCTGCAAATGCACCATTCACCTTGAGCGTCATCAGGTACAGAAGCCAAGTGTAAACAGGGGAAAGAGAGCGTAGAATCCACAGTGTCCCACCCACCCACCTCATCAAACACTACCTGCCAAACCTTTGACAAGTTCTGCAGCTCCAGAATTGGACCTTGCAGCTACCATAGAACCCACTTCCTTGGAGTGGACGTAGATCATCCTCGATCCTAAGGGACTGCCAAAGAAGAAAAATATAATTTTAAACTAAAGTTAGATCTTTGTGATTGAATAATAACAATAAAAGAAAGATTACCCATTCACATGTAACTTTTTTCACAAGCAAGCAGTTTACCCAGAATGAATCCCTGTATGGACAATAAAATGAATTAATTGATTGACCAGTATCCACTATCTGATGAAATGAGAACGCTATTTATGATCTGATAATGTTGAACTGAATATTTACTTCGTAAGTGCTTTATCAAAAATGTAGAACATGGTTATGCCAGATAAGTGGCAATCTATTATCTGGCATTTATTAAGAAAACTACTATTCACTAAAGTGGGGTAAATTCTCATCATTTTTTGTGGGAAGAGAAAAGTATTTGTTATGGCTTTGTTTGTCCAAGCGTATCAACTTGTGACTATCATTGTAAAAGGATTCAAACAGATTATTTTACTAGCTTACTATCCAAAATTGATCATGGTAGCAACCATCCATATCACTTTCAAGTTTCAGTGAGTTGTGCTGTCTCCCTTCAACTACTTTAAGTTTCCTCTTCAGGTTTTCATAGAACATAACAAATGATTTTTCTATCATCATCATCAGACTTCCTGTCAAGAACTGAATATACAAGGAACGACTTAGTATATAGCTTTGCAGAAAATTTTATTTGATTTTTGTTAACCCTGATGTAGATGCTAAGTAAATCTAATTGCATCTATTAATATTCACTCCTTGATGTGATTTGATTCATAATTTACTTAACCTGGCCTTCACCATGATTAAAGGCAACATTAGGAAAAGCAAACAGACTTTTTGTCATAAGAAGGCAATAAAATATGTCAAAGACAGACAATTTTAATGTATATGCCTACTTGCATCTCTTGGCACTTGGTTTGGATTGAATGGGAATCAACCTTTTGCAATGAGAACTATGAGTAGAATTTCAGGGGTAGTGTTTTGGTTCAGATTAGAAAGTCCACAGTGTTTTATGAAGCCTGCTTGAACCATAAGTTTTGCATTTTGAACTTGGCTAGGACGAACATGAGATGTTTCACTTTAGGTATAATTTAAGTGATCCACAGCGTGCTTTTATTATACACAGTTCAATATAGTTAACATGTATAGTAAGAAAATTAGCGAGAATTTTTATCAATTCCAAACAAGAAACAAAACAACCACTGTAATGTATAACTCTTAATGATTATCTCTAATGTATTCCAATTAAAATCCAATATTCAAAATCCTTTAAACAGATTTATCACTGCACAGGCTATAATTCTCATAAAACTGGAATCCAGCTCCCTGGGTTGAATGCTGATTTCAAATGACTTTGAAAATTCAGAGCAGCTTGTAATCATTTGCTCCTCAAAACATCAAAAACATAGACTCCTTACTGCAGCCAGTAAAACATAGATTATTTACTGCAGAATGGCACTAAGCTATGCTTTCAGCTAACTGGTAAAACTTCAAAATGAAAACAGAGAGAAAGTCTAAGATTGTGACCATTGTTTAAAGAAAAACCTTTCTTAAAGGGACACTAACATCACAGTAAGGATTAGAATAGATTGCCTTTTGAAGTTTGTTTTGCAAAAGTTGCAGAGTATTTTTCAAATTAAGTAGAAACAATGGCAGAGCATACTTGGATATTGAAAATAAAACCTACACCAAAGCAAAATGCTGGAAATCCAAAGTAAAATTAGCAAATGTGTGGAATACTCAGCATACTGATAGCATCTGTGAGGAGTGAAACAGGATTAACCTTCAAGTGGATAAATTTCATTAAACTGCAAGATGTTAAAGAGATTTTCCACTTTTAGCAAGTGCAGAACAAGGATCAGAGGGCTTGTGAGAACAAAGAGAAGATCTGTAATACGTGATAGGCCAGGAGTGACTAAATGCAAAAAAGTGTGATGCTGTAAGGCAATGATGGCACAGTGGTTAACAGTGCTGCCTCACAGCGCCAGGGTCCCAGGTTCAATTCCTGGTTTGAGTCATTGTGAAGAGTCTGCACGTTCTCCAGGAGCTAGGGTTCCTCCCACAGTCCAAAAGACGTGCTGGTTAGGTGCATTGGCCATGCTAAATTCTTCCTCAGTGTGCCTGAGTAGGGGCAGGAGTGTGCCGACTAAGGGATTTTCACAATAACTTCATTGCAGTGTTAATACAAGCCTATTTGTGACAAATAAGAAAAGGGACAAGTAAAAAAGCAAAATAGGGCCCCAACGACATGTAACAAGTTATAGGAAAGCTATTACTGCAACTACTGTCCAATAAATTTGGAATGATAGTTGTGATCTAAGGTGCTGAATTCTGTATGGCAGAGTTACAGCCCAATATTTTTTAATCATTTGTGGAAATGGGCATTGCTGGCTGGCCAGCGTTTATTGCCCATCCGTAGTTGCCCTTGAACTGAGTGGCTGGCCATTTCAGAGGGCAGTTGAGAGTCAACCACAGTGTTGTGGTTCTGCAGTTATATGTTGGCCAGGTAAGGATGCAGATTTCCTTCTCTAAAGCACATTAGTGAACCAGGTGGGTTTTTCCAACAATCGACAATGGTTGATTGGTAGATTCTTAATTCCAGATATGTTTTTACTGCCATAGTGGGATTCGATCCTAGGTCCCCAGAATATTAACTGAGTTTCCGATTAATAGTCTAGCGATAATACCACTAGGCATTGTCTCCCCCATGCTGATAGGCTGACATTATCAGCGTTTCATTGCTATATTCCAGTAATATTTTTGTCAGTCAGATTAAGTGACTTTGTTCTGAAAACAAGTTCATTATCATTTAAAGAAATCCAATTATGCCGTGTAATAGTTTATTCAAATATCGAATGGAATGTTTGGATTTGTCCATCCAAAAACAAACTAAATTTATTACCATCTGATTAGATATTTGGACTACAAACTGTAGACTCCCTACTTTCAATTCTAAAATGTGTTATCTTTAGAAAAAGACTTAGAACTGATGGAGATCTTTAAAATTTTGAATGGGTTTAACTAGATGTGGAGAGACTGTTTTTAGTTGTGGAAGAATCCAAAACTAGGGATGATACACATGATGGTTGCTAACCAATTCAATAGAGAAATAAGGAGAATTTTTTTTACTCAGTTTGGTTAAATGTGGAACTTGCTACCACAGGAAGTTGTTGAGGTAAATAGGTAAAATAAGAAGTCTCATAGCACCAGGTTAAAGTCCAACAGGTTTATTTGGTAGCGCAAGCTTTAGAAGCGTGCTCTTTCTTCAGGGGAGTCTCTGTAGTTGAGAAAAGAACAGAATAGTACAGATATAGCAGAGCACTCAGAAATGCAAAGTTTCTTTAAATAAACATGTTATGCCAGAACAAGGCCTGAAGTTTCCTACATGGGTGCAAACCTAAAGGTTGGCACGGAAAGTGCCCAATGTCACACTCATTTTTGCCAATGCCAAAACGCATTCCTCCCAATCTCATCAGGATATGCACAAACCTTAAATGGATATAAATAAGCAGAATTTAATGTAGACAATTGGGGCCTAAAAAACACCAATTTCACACCAAAATGTTTCCTCTTTGAATTGTAAAATTTATGTTTTTCGACTAACGTATTCATGCTCCATGCAGATCACATGTTTGAACAGCATGTTTGAAAACCTGCAATCAGATTGTTGAAATTTTAATGTGACGTAAACGTGTGCAATAAAAATATATTATTCGAAACAGCAAACACAATGCAGGTCTCCAATGAGAATGAATTTTTAAAAATGTTCAAAAATATTGCAAGACAATATCACAAGACAAGAAATTGGCTTTCCAAAAGAGGAATTGACTTTATTTTCTACAATGCCTGAGAATCTGTTATCAACATTTTGAGATGTATGCAAGCAAACAAGTGCAGTTAGAGCATATTTCCACTGGAGAGGCAAGAATGTGGCCAGCTTTGAGGACATAGGTTTGTTTGGACAGAGTGTTTGATGGATTAATTTTAGATTCATCTTATTCTGGGCGTCCTACTGTACTGTTACTGTTGTCATGTCAACTACAGAGTAAGTTACCAGTCAAAATTCAAATAAAGAGGTATTTTAGAGGGAAGGGAGATTAAACATATTGTAATGATGCACAGAACTCACCAATCCAAATTTCCACAATCTATTAAGCCAAGTAGTTTGCATGTGACCAGATTTTGGGTATTTGTAGTTGTATATGCAGAGGGATTTAATCATAACCTGTCCAAGCAAAATCTGTAGGAAGATGTCAGTATAAAGAATGGGACATGTTATTTGTTCACAGCTGACCTCAAAATCCAGGCCATTATTCTATGCTGTGGATATTTATTGATGTTGGCTATAATGATTAGATTACACAGCCAGTTTTACCTAAGGTGTATTTTAATGTTTAGATATGATTGTTGAACCGAATCATAGCGACTGAAATCCAAGATTATAGTTGACAGGATGTTTGTCATCCAAGGAGTAATACTGCAACAATGCTTAAAGCAAACTAAATTATTTTTAATTTGTTTAATTTTATATAACTTACCTGAATGTATCTTTAGGCACAGACTGGTGACTTCTCAGGGACATAACTGTGAGGAATGTAACCTTCTGGAACTGACATAATAGAACACGGAGACACAGTGGTTAGCATTGCTGCCTCACAATGCCAGGGATCCAGGTTCAATTCCGGTTTTGGGTCAGTGTGTTGAGTTTGTACGTACTTCCTGTGTCCACGTGGGTTTCCTCCGGGTGCTCCAGTTTCTTCTCACAGTCCAAAGATGTGTGAATTAGGTGGTTTGGCCATGCTAAAATTGCCCCTTGGTGTTGGAGGGTTAGCAGGGTAAATGTGTGGGGTTATGAGTTAGGGCCTGGGTGGGATGGTTGTCGGTGCAGGCTCGAGCAACCAAATGGCTGCCTTCTGTAACGTAGGGATTCTATAAGATAATGGAATTCTCATTACTTAGTAACCAAAAAAATTCAGGTCAGAGGATTATAAACCGTTTTGAATCCTGATTTTCTTCAGATTATGGAACATGTATTGCTGTTAATGGTCATAATAGAGAAAATTAGAGATAAACATGAAATTGCTTTTTGCGGCTGAAATAAAATGCAAAATACCTTAATTTCTCTCTTTCTGAGCATGGTACAAATATATCAGAACTCATTCAAATTATAATTACTTAAAGCAGAAAAGTGCTAGTCTGAAGGTTATATTTTTATATGTATATATTTTTCATATATATTGTCTTTGTAGGTTGAGATAAGTCCGCTAGAAAATGCGATAGAAACAATGGAGTTAACGAATGAGAAGATCAATAACATGGTTCAACAGCACATGAATGATCCAAACCTGCCGATTAACCCTCTCTCCATGCTGCTGAATGGAATTGTGGATCCTGCAGTAATGGGAGGATTCACCAATTATGAAAAGGTTTGGTCATTGATTTTTTCCTCCCCTTCTTTTCTATTTAACAGTACAGATGTCAAAGTCATAAACCCTTATTTAAATTACATTGTCCTTGAATAATCAGATTAATTTTAAGATTACCCAATCTATTATAAATTAATATTTTTTCTCGATAGATTTTACCTCGTCACAGTCAGTTAATTTAAGCAAGGGTATGGATAAATAAATCATTTAATATCACATTTTTCTACATCAGGTGAAAATGTTTGTTTTATATTTACTAAAGCTTAAAGTTCGAAGCTTGGTTTCCCCCCTTCACATATTTTCTAATAATGACAGCAACACTTCCAAGTTGTATTATGATTATACACTCAAAATAAATTCTTAATTGTTCTCGATAAAACGACATGAGTTTTTTTTAATACACCAGGCATTCTTCACTGAAAAATATCTGCAGGAACACGCTGAAGACCATGAAAAGATTGAAAAACTTAAGGACCTCATTGCATGGCAGGTAAGTTCCGTATGATTTTAACCACTTGAGATGTTGTGAGCCTTGGAAGGAATAAACCAGCAACCTGTGAGACAGCACTGCATTTTTTCTGGTGAAAAGTTGTCTGTCACTTCATCTGACAGAAAAAGTATCACAAGATCATGAGTTTCAGATTGTGACACACAGATGTCAGTAGATAATCCCATATGAGACTAAAAGACTTAATATTTTCTCTGTCAATGCTTTTAATCTGCACACAGTAACCTGCATTTACACTCGTAGCCTGTTGTACTTCATTGGCACCTTCTGCAACATTGGTAATACATATTCAGAAAATTAGTTATCATATAACATAAACTGAAGTTCAGTTTAAACACCTTTTTCTATAGATCTCAAAAACATTTTTGCAAAATAAAGTAGTTATTTAAAACTGGAATTGATAATAATCTCTGATGATTAAAAGAGATCTTGCCCTGTGACTAATTAAGTACAACAATATGAAAAGTTCTGTTTGTAGATATTGTATGTAATTACATATTAGCATTATCGCTATGACTCGCTATCACTCATGCCTCCCAGATTGTGCTGTGTATTCCACTTCTTAACAATGATCACACTTGTCCAATAACTGTACAATAATTGGGCGCATAACAGTATTCATTAAATTACAGGGAGTGGAGAATGATGCTATGTTCTCTTTATCTTTTATTGGCATCACTATTAACAAACATAATATTTGTAGGTGTCCTACGAGTTTTTTTTATGAATGCAAGGGGAGGATCCTGGTTCAATCCCTGACGAACCTTTTCAGAAATGAGCTGAATCTAACAGACAGATTTTCAGTAGAAAAAGGTCTCCCCTAGGACTAGAAAACCAGGTCAAGATTCAACCCTTGCATATCCTTCCAGGGCCTGAGGGACTGAACTAAAAGAAACACAAGTATTGGGGCAGTTTTACCTGGTCATCTTCGTTATCATTTTATATGCTGTACCCAAATGTAGACCCTGGCCTCATCGTCTTCTCCATGACTCATAGCCCTGTCCAAGTTTTTTTTCTCATTTTGCAGTAATTTTGTTCAAATTTCAAGGCATCATGTGGCACAGTGGTTAGCACTGCTGCCTGACAGCCACCAGGGACCCAAGTTTGATTCCTGCCTTGAGTGGCTGTCTTTGTCGAGTTTGCACATTCTCCCCATGTCTGTGTGGGTTTCTTGCAGGTGCTCTGGTTTCCTCCTACACTCCAAAGATGTGAAGGTTAGGTGGGTTAGCCGTGCTAAATTGCCTTTTAGTGTCCCAAGATATGTAGGTTAGGGATTTTAAAGGGTAAATGCATGAAGTTAAGGGAAAGGGGCAGGGGGTGGACCTCGGTAAGATGCTCGATCAGAGAGTTGGTGCACACTCAGTGGGCTAAATAGCCTCCTTCTGTACAGTAGGGATGTTATGTTCTCTTCTTTCCTCTTCCATGTTTTACTTGATCTCTTCCCTTCGTAACATCTCATAATAGTATGTTTCCTGTTAAAAGGTATCCCGTCTGGTCCCTCTGCCTTTTCCTAATTAGATTCAACAATTTTCTGTGTTTGTTCATTCTCCAGCACTTCATCATTTGTTACTTGATCTGTCCACCTGATCCATCCCATTAAAATAAAAGCAAAATAGCACAGATGGTGCGGATCTGATATAAAAAAAAGTGATAAAAAACCTCAGCAGATCTGGTAGTATCTGTGGAGAGAGAAACAGAGTTAATGTTTTGAGTCCAGTATGGCTCTTCTTTTGACCTCTGTTCAACATAACTTCTTTGCTTTTAATTTCTGTTTCTCTCGAAATAAACTCCAATGCTTTGTTTGCACACTTTATGACTTTGTTAACCTGCATTACTATTTTTAAAGATTTGTGAATCCATACCCCTAGATCCCTTGAATTTCTGTCTTAAATAGGTATTATTTTCCAAGGACTATGTGGCCCCTTATCTGTACAAAATGCACTACCTCACACATCTATATTGAAATTCATTTGTCATTTACATTCATATTTACATGCAAGTTTGTTGATGTTGTTTGCATTTTATCTTGCTAAGCCTCAGTTACAACCCCTAACTTGCTCCATCCGGAAGTTTTGAAATTGTATTTTGAATTCCTGAGTCCATGCTATTTATGTACCACAATGATTTTAGCCCCAATCCTTCCAACTACTTCCTACCTTCACCCAAGGTTCTAAAATCTTCAACATTTTGCAATCTATAAGAGAGAAGGTGGGAGTTTATTGTATGACATTGCCCCAGGTCCATAGAAACCCTGCCTTTTTTCTGTAACCTCATGATTTGGACTGTGTTTAATGAGTATAAATTTTCCATCAGTCTAGCTTCCTTAACAATATCAAATTATATTGTGTTAATGGCAGAGATAATTTAGAAAAAATAATAACTTGCTGAAAAACCAATTATTCCAAAACTATATGCAAGGATGTTTATTTAATTTAAGAATGTTCCAATAGGGTATATTGCTTAGTTTTAAAGGCAAGCTGGCATTTAGCAAGCCATGATTTCACAATCAGAGCAACCTTAGATGTATAACTTTTTCTTAGAAAAATTTGTAGATGTTTCATTAATTACATTCAAATGAATCAAGATGGCTCTATTTCCGATTCTATGACAGGTTTACTCTGTCATCCATCTGTGTGAACTGCCCAGTTAGCAATCTGCCTGCATTGTTAATGTACCCAATGTATTTGGCTTCAGTTCAAATCAAATATAGTCTCATAATTTAGAGGGTTTTTAATGTTTTGTTACATTAGTACTTTGGAGTACTGAAGTTAAGAAAAATTTGCCAGAGTGTTTTTCCCCATTGATAAAGATATAAATCACTTAGTAATTTTACCCTTTTTTTGTGAGTCAGCCCATTCGACCTAACCCTGGCTGACAAAACACCTGAGGTATTATTGAGTCATAAATATGCACTTCAGTCTATCTGTTTGATTATTTCTGAGAAAAGTATGCATCATATACCCATCTATTAGGGTGGTGACTAGTGGCAGATGTTAATTCTGTCTATCCTAGAGGATGTCAAACCAAGCATCATATCCTAAGATACAAAAAGTATACCTTTTGAATTCTGACCCAATAGAGAATTGAGTGAAAGGTGTGATTTTGGCCTCCCCAGAATATCCTAACTGTCACTTATTGACTCGACCTATCATTTGTCAAATAGATTGTCACACCCACCATTTGTTACAGTTGAGAAGAAGTTTGGCTTGCTTCTCTTTGAAGCAACAATACTATTTATTGTAATGAAGCACTTCCTAGTTCCGACCCAATTTTTACATCTTAGATTGACTAATTTCATCCTCCATCCATGAGGTGACAAAACTACGCTGCTTGTACAAACAAGATCTTTAAAGATCATTATCTTTGATTCCACCTTTAAAATGGATATAGGAAATATTGAAATAAATGTTAAAGTAATAAAACACATCAACTCCAATTAGTGAAAAGGATTAAAGTAGATGAAACTTGGATGGAAAAACTGAAGTCAAAATAAAAAATGTAAAAAACAGCCATTACAAATGAAAAGCCGCTTAAATGTGTTTATGACATAAATTCTACTTTGTGTTTCATTTAGTAGTTAATATTACCGTAATGCTTTAAATCTGGAATAAAATTATGTTATTTGTACTGTTTAAGTAGCTTTGTTCAGGTGAATCAAAGTGCCGAATGCTGGAAAAATTCAGGTCAACCAGCTTATGTGAGGGGAAAAACAATGTTAATGACTTCAGCAGAACAGGAAAAAGTCAGAGATAAAACAGGTTTTAAACAATTGTAGAGGCTGAGAAAGATGGGGAAGAAGAAAAGGGGACATCCGTGATGGAGGAAAGGCATGAAGTGATTGAAGGAATGCTAGTGGAAGAGAAAGGAGAGTAAAAGTGAGACAAGAGAAAAACATAAAATGGGTCAAGAGGAGCTGAAAATGACAAAAACGGAATTATTGCCAGCAGTTGGTATCTCAAAAAATCAGACCATTTTCATTTCACAACAGTTTTTATTTCAGATTTTTAGCAACCACAATATTTTGCTTTTCTATTACAATAAGCGTGTTTTTCCAACATCTGGTATAAAGAGATCAGAAATCAAAAGGTTAAATGTGAACAGAAAATACAGGTATGAATTAGAAATCCTGAAACAAGACTTGGAACTGGAAGAAATTCAATTTTCTCCGACAGAATAATTGAAATATGGATAAGACGCCTAGCTAATGGTGTGTCAATTAATATTTACAAGAAAAGCAAGATGAATGGCTTGTTAAGGATATGATTAACATTATAGGGATAAGCACAAATAGAGATAATTAAATGCTGTGCAGCATGCTGGTTTGTAAGATAATAAACCGTGGAAATGCCAAACAGGAAGAACATTTTGGCCCTGACTGCTGTTCCTGGCAGGTTTGGAATGGCATTGAAGGCACCACTGTTCTTCACCCAAGCTTCAGGTTAGAATAACAGATTAGAGCACAGCCAGCATATTTAAGAAGGACCCCGCTGGCTTCAGTCAGGTGGCTTTGGTGCCTGCCAATTTAAGTTGGAGGGGCCAGATTGGAGTGAAGGAATAGTGCGCAAGCCCACAGCTGCATTTTAACTGCCATTCCTTCTTTCTTCCACAGGGGTGGGGGGGATTAAAATTGAAGCCCCAGGTAATCCGAACATTTTAAGCTGAAGCAAGATCTGAAGGATGAAACTATTTTAATGTAAAATGGTTATGGCCGGAAATATTTTGTTAGACATTATTGGAGAATACAATTAAAATTGGACGCCAAAGCTATCTCAAGAGAAAGGAGCTACCTATAACTATATAAAACAAGTGGTTTTATGCTTCTGGAAATTTCATTGTAAGGATTGTCCTTGATCCAGTACTAAGCACAGAACATTTATGTTGTTTCGGAGTTAATGAGATTATCCAGTGGTTTTGCACGTACCATGATTTGAATCACAGACCTATTTCAGTTACAAAAGCTGTCTTCATAAGGAATAGCGTTCTGCCATCACACAGTTTGGTCAATTTATGTGCGAGTGGGAGAGTTTCTGACCTTTAAGATAGTGTTTAAAAACATATTTGTTTTATCCCTGCAGCTGTACAAATCTGCACAAAGCTCCTTCCATAAATCTGTATCTCGTCTTATTTGCTGTCTACCCACGCATCATTCCATGGCCTTAGTCATACAGGAGAATGCTACTGGGGCACAACCTCCCACTCACCACCAAACCATTTTCCAGCAAGTATTTGAAATATAGATTTGCCCACATATTGTGACATATTTCAGATTATGATACAGCAGAATAAAAAAGAACTTAAAGTCCAATCCTTAAAATAATAAAGCCACACTGTTGACAATTACAGGGGTACTTCAGTTTTTTTTCTGAATGCTAACCAAACAACTATCAAAATAAATCACAATTAAAATGATGGAAGAAAGCTGTTTGAACTGATAATTACTGGTGTAATTATATTTATGTTTTAGCAGATGTCCCATAGAATCTAGTGCCTGTACAAGAGCAGTGCTACTGGAAACACTGATTATTAGCATGAAGGGCAGCCTAGGGATCTGAGAACTTGGGAAAAGGTTCAATTTTGGTTTTACTAGGTTTCTCGAGGCTCAGCGAAGATTTGAAGGGGTTCTTAATGTTTACGAATGGACAAAGACAGTTCCCCCTGAGGCCCCCCATCTCCTTTTTTTATAGGCCAACATTTTTTGCACACCCTTAATTGCCATTGAGATGTGTTAGAACATAGAACATTACAGCACAGTACAGGCCCTTCGGTCCTCGATGTTGCGCCGACCAGTGGAACCAATCCAATGACCCTCTAACCTAAACTATTCCAATGTTATCCATATGTCTATCCACTGACCATTTGAACGCCCTTAAAGTTGGCGAGTCCACAACTGCTGCAGGCAAGGCATTCTATGCCCTTACTACCCTCTGAGTAAAGAACCTACATCTGACGTCCGTCCTGTAATTACCACCCCTTAATTTAAAGCTGTGTCCCCTCGTGTTAGCCATCACCATCCGAGGAAAAAGGCTCTCACTATCCATCCTATCTAACCCTCTGATCATCTTGTATGCCTCAATTAAGTCACCTCTTAACCTTCTTTTTAACGAAAATAACCTCAAGTCCCTCAGCCTTGCCTCATAAGACCTTCCCACCATACCAGGCAACATCCTGGTAAACCTCTTCTGCACCCTTTCCAATGCCTCCACATCCTTCTTATAATGCAGTGACCAGAACTGTATGCAATACTCCAAGTGCGGCTGCACCACAGTTTTGTACAGTTGAAACATGACCTCATGGCTCTGAAATTCAATCCCTCTACCAATAAAAGCTAACATACCGTATGCCTTTTTAACAACCTTATCAACCTGGGTGCCAACCTACAGGGATCTATGCACATGTACCCCGAGATATCTCTGCTCGTCGACACTACCAAGAGTCCTTCCATCAGCCCTATATTCTGTACTCTTTTACTCTTAGCAAAGTGAATCACCTCACACTTTTCTGCATTAAATTCCATTTGCCACCTCTCAGCCCAGCTCTGCAGCTTATCTATGTCCCTCTGCAAACTGTAACATCCATCCTCACTGTCTACAACTCCTCTGACTTTGGTGTCATCAGCAAATTTACTAACCCATCCTTCTACACCCTCATCTAGGTCATTTATAAAAATGACAAACAGCAGTGGCCCCAAAACAGATCCCTGAGGTACACCACTTGTAACTGAACTCCAGGTTGAATATTTCCCATCAACCACCACCCTCTGTCTTCTATCAGTTAGCCAATGCCTGATCCAAACTGCTAAATCACCCTCAATCCCATGCATCTGCATTTTCTGCAGTAGCCTACTGTGGGGACGCTTTGCTAAAAGCGTGTTGACGAGCCTCCTTGAACTGCTGCAGTCCATGTGGTGCAGGTACACCCACAGTATTGTGAGGAAGGGAATTCATTTTGACTCAGTGACAGTGCAGGAATGACAATAGAGTTCCAAGTCAGGATGATGTGTGGCTTGGAGGAGAACTTACAAGTGATGATGTAGCCATACATCTGCTGCATTGTCCTTTTAGATAGAAGAGATTGCTAATTCTGAAGTCGCTGTCAATGGAGCCTTGGTTGTTTGCTGCAATGCATCTTGTAGATAGTAAACACTGCTGCCATTGTGTGTGTGGCAGAGGGAGTAAATATTTAAGTTCGTGGATGGGGTGCCAGTCAAGTGGGCTGCTTTGTCCTGGATGGTGTCAAGCTTTGGGGAATCAAGATGTAGGTTACCTGCCACAAAATTCCCTGCATCTGACCTGCTCTTGTAGCCACAGTATTTATATATCTAGTCCAGTTCAGTTTCTGGTCAACAGTAACCCCCAAGATGTTGATAGTGGGGAAATTCAGCATTGGTAATGCTAATGAAACCCTTAGGAGATGGTTACATTCCCTCTTGTCAGAGATGGTCATTGCCTGGCACTAGTATGTTACGAATGTTACTTGCCACCTTTCAGCCTAGGCCTGAAAGTTGTCTAAGCCTTGCTGCATGTGGACGTGGTCCACATCAATATCTGAGGAGTTACAAATGGCACTAAGCTTTGTGATCTGACCTTATGATGCAAAGAAGATCATTGATGAAACAGTTGAAGATGCTTGAGCTCAGGACATTAGCCTGAGGAACTCCTGCAATATGCCCTGAAATTGAGATGATTGACCTCCAACAGCCACAAATGTTTTCCTTTACACTCGGTATGACTCCAACCAAAGGAGAATTTTCTCCCTGATGCTCATTGACTTCGGTTTTGCTAGGGTTACTTGGTGCCATACTGCATCATATTGCCTCACTTCTTGAGTCCATATTTGGACCAAGGCTGTAATGAGGCCAAGAGATGAATGGTCCAAGCAGAACCCAACCTGAGCATCAGTGAGCAGGTTATTGCTCACTAAGTATCGCTTGATAACACTGTTGATGACATCTTCCATCCACTTTGCTGATGATCAAGAATAGACTGATGATGTAATTGGCCAAGTAGGATTTGTCCTACATTTTTATGGTCTATACATACCTGGGCAATTTTCCACATTGTCAATTAGATGTACAAGAGTAACTTGACGAGGGATGTGGCTTGTTCTGGAGCAAAGGTCTTCAGTCCCGCCATTGCATTCTTGTCAGAGCCCATTGGCTTTGCAATATCCAGTGTCTTCAGCTGTTCCTTGATATCATGTAGAAGAAATCAAATTGGTTGAAGACTGGTACGTGATGCTAGGGATTTCAGAAGGAGGCCGAGTTGGATCATTCACCTGGCATTTCTGACTGAAGATAATTGCAAATGCCTCATTGTTTGAACTGATATGTTTGGCTCCACCATCATTGCAGGTGGGGTTATTCGTGAAACCTTCACCTCCTGTTAGTTGTTTAATTGCCCACCACCATTCATGACTGTACATGGCAAGACTGCAGAGCTTAGATCTGATCCATTGATTGTGGGATCTCTTAGCGTTGAACTGCAAGTAGTTCAGTACAATAGCTTCACCAGTATGCAATTGTCACTGCTGCCAATACTGTTATGGACACATATGTCAGAGAGGGCTGTGTCAAGTAGGTTTTCCCTCTTGTCGGTTCACTCACGACTTGCTGCAGGTCACATCTTTCAGCTGTGTCCTTCAGGACAAATCCAGCTCAGTCAATAGTGGTGCTGTAATACACTCTTCATATTTATGAGTCAGACATTATGGGTGGGATTTTATAGCCTTGCTCGAGGGAGACCAGAAATTCCTGCCCGAGGTCAATGGGTATTTCTATTATCTGCCCCTTACCTGCTCCAATTCCATGGCGGATGTGGCAGTAGAATTCTGGCATATGGGCTGGATTTTCCGGCCATGCTCATTCCAAAACTGGAAAATCCTGCTGAGGTCAACAAACCTTTGCATGGTCTGCAACACCCTCCTGCCCCCGGCCCGCTACAATCCCATGGCAGGCGGGATGGGAAAATTCCCCCTTATGTATTCCATGTTCCATGACCACAGTCGCACATATAAGAGCTTTTAATTTTCAACTTGTACATCAGGTTTTCACATTTGCCATGATTTGTATGGATGCCCATGAGCTTCATGGGAGGTTGAAATCAGAAACTTTCTGTATTGGTACGTGGAGGGTTACCTTGTCCATGTTTGAACTGATGCAATGAGACTTCATGAGATCATAGAGTCATACAGTACAGAAGAAGTCCTTTGGCCCATCAAGTCTGATCTGACAAAACTACATTATATCTACACTAATCTTACCTTCCAGCACTTGACCCATATCCTTGAATGCTATGACATTTTGAGTGCTCATCTACGTACTTCTTAAAGACTGTGAGGTTTCCCGCCTCTACTACCTTCCCAGCAATGCATTCTAGACTCCCATCACCCTCTGGATGAAAATATTTTTCCTCAGATCCCCTCTAAATCTCCTGTCCCTCACCTTAAAATTATGTCCCCTCAACTAAGGGGAACAGCTGCTTCCTATCCGCACTGTCCATACCCCTCATAATCTTGTGCACCTCAATCAGGTCCCCCTTCAGTCTTCTCTGTTCTAAAGAAAACAACCCGAGCCTATCCAACCTCTCTTCATAACTCAGTTGCTCCATCCCACAGAACATCCTGGTGAATCTCCTCTGCTCCCCCTCCGGTGCAATCACATCTTTCCTGTAGACCAGAACCATACACAGTACTCCAGCTATGGCACAACCAAGTTTTGTACAGTTCCAACATAACCTCCCTGCTCTTATAATCAGTGCCACAACTGATAAAAGCAAGTGTCCCATATGCCTTCTTAACTACCTAATAACCTGTCCTACTATCTTCAGGATCTGTGGACAAGCACCCCCAGATCCCCCAATTCCTCTGAGCTTCCTAGTGTCCGGCCATTCATTGAGAATTCCCTTGTGTTGTTGCTCCTTCCAAAGTGCATCACTTCACGCTTTTCAGGGTAGTCTTAAAAGTGGAGGAAATAGTTTACATGCTATTGAGGTACATTTCCACAAGAGGCAATGGAAGGAAACCCAAAACCAGAAGTCTCTGAATGACAAAAGAGAGGGAGTGTAAGCTGAAGCAAAAAGATTATGTCAGTTGATAATACAAGTGAGAACCAGGCTTACTATAGAAATTTCAGAGAGGAAGTGAAAAATGACATTGGAGCAGTGAAGAGAGAGAGTATAAAAAGAAGCTGGCAATTAACAGTATAGAGAATCTAAAAGTCTTCTATACAATGAGTACTTTGCATTTGCCTTGACCAAAAAAGTAATATAAGGAGGATTGACTTTTTAAAGTTGATATGTCACTGGGAACAGATTGGATGCATCCGAGATGGCCATAATTCTTACAATCCTTAGATACTGGCATGATGCCAAAGGATGGAGAATTCCAAATATTATACCCTTGTTTGAAGAAGGTGTAAGGATAAACCCAACAACTATGGGCCACTCAGTATAACTTTGTCAGTGGTATTAAGAATGTAACGTTTTGTAAATGATTACACTACAAACTGTCTATTTAATTCCAAGAGAGTATGAAATTGTGAGGTCTAAAGAATAGCTAATGAGTTTTTCTACCTGGATATAAGACCCGTGTGATTCATGTTGCCACAGAGATAGACTTTGAGTGGGAAGAGTTCATAGAAAGCCAATGTAAAATCAAGTTGCAAATTGTCATTTGCATCAGTGAATCTCACGGTCAAGGCCAGTCTGCAAGAATTTAAGTGAGAGAGTGCCAGAAGATAAAGTTCATAAGATATAGGAGCAAAATTAGACCATTCAGCCCATCGAGTCCATTCCGCCATTCGATCATGGCATGATATGTTCCTCATCCCCATCTTCCTGCCTTTCCCCCATAACCTTTCAACCCATTACCAATTAAAAATCTGTCGAACTCCTCCTTAAATTTACTCACTATCCCTGAATCCACCACTTTAGGGTAGTGAATTCCATAGGCACAACACTTTGGTAGAAGTAATTTCTCCTCAACTCTTTTAAATTTACTACTCCTTATCCCAAGACTATGACCCCTTGTCCTAGAACGCCCCATAGGAGGAACCATCTGCTCCATGTCTATGTTATCCATACCTTTTATCATCTTGTATTTCTCAATTTCATCTCCCCTCATTCTCTTAAATTCCAGAGAGTATAGAACCAAATTGTTCAATCTCTCTTCATACAACAAATCCCTAATCTCTGGAATTGATCTAGTGAACCGCCTCTGAGCTGCCTCCAATGCCAGTACATCTTTCCTCAAATAATGGGACCAAATGAGACCTCACAAATGCCTTGTATAGATGCAACAATACTTCCTCAACTTTATATTCTATTCCTTTAACTATAAATGCCAACATTCCATTCACTTTCTTTATTATCTGCTTTACCCGCATGCTAGTTTTCTGTGACTCTGTGACAAGTACACCCAGATCCCTCTGCGCACCCCAAAGTCTCTCCCCGTTTACATAACAAGTCACCTTTCAATTTTTCTGACCAAAGTGCGTGACATCACACTTATCCACGTTAAACTCCATCTGCCGTATTTTGGCCCACTCTGGAAAATCTTTATTATTCACCAGGCAAAATGCAGGTGAGAGCTTGCGTATCGGCTACAGGGAGTCAGCTCCAGAGTAATCCACACCATGGAAGTCAGTACACAGATTAGAAATTATCAAACTGGAAAGGAAAGTAGAGTGAAGAAGCATTTGGACTGGTCCCTCAAGAAAGAAGGGATAGGCAAAGTGCAATCATAGATGGAGATTTTCAGTTGTTTTAAATGTTAACTGGGGGATCTTCTCTACAATTCAGAGTGTAAGTCACCTACTGAAATAGTGTTTAAACAATGTTCTGGTTTGTATATTACAGTAAAAACATCAGCGTATCAAAGCTTTTGGTTTGTGTATTAAAGTAAAAGTCTTAAACTTTAAATTTTTATCCATTTACTGGAAATTCACATTTATTAAAATTATCACAGTCAATACTGTACATAAATTGATGTATATTTCAACACTAATTGCTTAATAATGGCTGGTTTGAGAAATTAAAATATATTGGTGTTGTAAAGAGACTTCATTGAAGTTATAGCATTTTATTTAGTGTTAGTGCATTATAGTTTCAAACTATGCAACTGAGTAATTGGTGCCAACACTGGTCATAAAAAGAAGTCTTTATAATTTGCAAATACTATAACACTATTCATTTTTTTCCACTTAACACTCAATCCAAAAGATTAAAATAAAAGTAATAACACACTTTACAGAATTAAATATATGAACAAATTGAGTTTATTACAAGCCAGCAACATAGTTACAACACAATACAACAAAGTGTGCTTTTAGGCATGAAAGGAATGCTGTCATGTTACAAATTCGGAACAATGGTTTTAAATGAACTATGGACAATCCACTAAATACCAAGAATGAGTGAGAAAATATTATTTTCTCCCCCTCCCCCCTTGGCAATCCCCTAGGCACTACCTGACACCTCACTGGTGCTATCTGAACACTGACCTGGCACTACCAGGACTCTATGGAAGGACTGGGGTATGAGGAAAGATTGAAGAAATTGGGGCTCTTTTCCCTTGAAAGACGCCGACTGAGGGGGGATCTAATAGAGGTATATAAGATTATGAAGGGTATAGATAGAGTAAACAGAGGTAAGCTGTTTCCTATAATAGAGACATGTAGGACAAGGGACTTAAGGTGAGGGGGGAGAGGTACAACACAGATACTAGAGGGAGGTTTTTCACACAGAGGGTAGTGGGGGTATGGAATGCTCTGCCAAGTAAGGTGGTGGAGGCAAACACGCTAGAGTCCTTTAAGAGTAACTTAGACAGGCACATGACTGAGTTGGAGATGGGTGGATATAGGAGATCCTTTTAAATAAGGGTCATTAGCATTGGGGCGTCCCTGGTAATGTAAATGGGTATAGTATGATAATAATGTTTTTTCTCTTTTCATTCACAGGTTTTAAGTCGGTCCACCTCATGTCCAACGAGGGGCATACACACGATGGGTCGTACTGGGGCTGCTCTTGGTTGTTCGAGATTGGCCTAGTGCTTCATGTCGTTAGTGTGTGCCTAAACTGGACAAGATACTGGGCAAGACGACAGCTCAGTGACTATCGCTGATTGCTGTGCAGACACATGGATTTGGGCCGGTGTCTGTGGGAGTTTGCGCATTCTCCCCGTGCTTGCGTGGGTTTTCTCCGGGTGCTCCGGTTTCCTCCCACACCCCAAAGATGTGCTGTTAGGCTGATTGGCAGGAATAAATTGAGCCTAAATCAGTTTCCCTCAATCTGGATGGCCATAAAACATTAGACAGGTGTCGAGGGTAGAGAGGTGGACAGGTGGTGTTGAGATGGCGGCGTGGGCTCGTTGGGCCGAAGGGCCTGTTTCCCGGGCTGATTTTTTGTTCTTTGTTCTATCTGGACACTGCCCTGACACTACAGTACCAGCAGGATGCCTGGGCAGTGCTCAGCGTGCCAGGGTATTACTCAGTCATGACCCTCTTCCCCCTTGAGTGCTGCACTCACCTGAGCTCACCTGGAAGGTCTACTCACCATTGCACACTTTTAGAGACCAGTTGGGCTTCCTGCCATTCTGCTGTCACATTGCCATGGATGGATTTTTTGATGGGGGAAGATGATTCCCACGTATGGTCCTGATAAATATATGTTAATGTATTCAAATGATGCTCCTGATGTTAAACATTGGGAAAAAGGCCCTGTCACTGACAGGGGAGGGGACAATTGTGTCATGTGATCATACCGACGTAAAACATGACTTTGCACTTCTCACAATATTTCTCCCATCACCAAACACCCTAAAGCGAACAGGAGCGCAAAATCCCGGCCAATGGTTTTGCTTTCAGGCCCTGTTAGCCTTTATTCTACCAGTAACGCTTGCCATTAACTCTTATTCCGGATTAATGTTTTGTTTCTTTACTGTAACCATTACAACTACCTTTGACTTTTGTTCCATGATGTCTTTGTTATTCAAGCTCACCTTCCCTCTTACCTATCCCTGACCTTTCTTCTCCATTTCAACAGCATAAAACATTTCTACCTCCCTTCAACTCTGAGGAAGAGTCATATTGAACTCAAAATGTTAACTGTTCTTTTCTCCATTGATGCTGCCAGACCTGCTGAGTTTTTCCAGCATTTGTTTTTATTTCACTAGACTTGCTTCTTTACCAGTATCTTTGATCACCCCTCACAAGTTCCCTCCAAATTCTCTCTCTCCTGCAAAGAGCTTTTTGAGACATTTGTTCTGTAAATGGAAATGTGCAATTGAAAGTTGTTGTCGAACATCGGCATCATTGTGCGTTTCTAAAATTGTTTAGATTCCATTCCTGAATGAGGGCGTCCGCATTCATGGTGAGAAGGTAACCGAAGCATTGAGGCCTTTCCATGAGAGATTGGAAACCTGTTTCAAACAATTGAAAGAAAAAGTGGAGAAACAATATGGAGTCAAAACATTCGTGAGTATTTTTTGCAGACCTTTTGATACACATCATAGATAAGATGCCCCATTGATGCTTTTCTTTTTCTCATCAATTTTTTTATCTCGTGAAGACAATTGCTCCTTGCGTGGTACCATTCCACAGACCTACCATTCCCACAGGAAAACTGATCAAATATCCATTATTGGATATCAAAGACTAATTTGTCACAGTGGGTAGAAGGTAAAAACAAAGCAAAGCCCTCCTGTCCAAGTCAAGATTTACCCAGACTTTCAGAATGTGTTGCTGAACAACAAACTATGCAGAAAAATTAATGCACCAAAGCAAGTCTTTAACCTGAAATGTTAACACAGTTTCTCTCTCCACAGATGCTGCAAAACCTGCTGAGTATGTGAGGCTTTGTTTTCCTCTTTATTTCGTATTTCCAGCACTTGCAGCATTTTGTCTTTGTATCAGTGCACATATCACTTGTTAGACAAGAATCACTGATAAAAGTTGTAGCACCCTAATTAAAATTAGCTAACTCAGCAAAGACTGAATAGATTATCTCATTTAGTCCAGCTGCTTGGGTTATAAATGTTTGGAACTCTCTTCCTCAAAAGGAAGTAGAAGCAGAGTCCTTGAATATTTTTTAGGCGGAAGTAGATAGATTCTTGATCAATGGGGATGAAAGGCTATTGGGGGTAAGCAGGAAGGTGGAGTGGAGGTCACAAACAGATCAGCCATGATCTTATTGAAAGAGTAAACGATTGGGCTGGTGGCCTACACCTGCTTCTAATGTGTATATTCATATGTATTCTTGTTAAGCTCACGGAGTCATTGATATGTTTTTAATTAGAAACAGGAGGAAAGCACAACCTGGAAGTCAGTAACTTGTTCTACGCTTCCTTTTACTTTATAGCCAGTATTCTAGTGACCCTGTCCTTTCATTCTGGGCATCTTAATGCCTCTCAAAGCACGTGGTGGTGATTCATGCCTAAATATAAGCCCCAAGGAATATGTAGAGCAATAATTTGCCTTCTGACTCACTCCTTGTGAAGAAACACCTCATTGCTCATTGCATTGTCATAATGAGCTACTAGAATTGAAGATTTTAATTTGATTTGATTTGATTTTGACTTGATTTATTATTGTCACGTATTAGTATACAGTGAAAAGTATTATTTCTTGTGCACTATACAGACAAAGCAAACTGTTCATAGAGAAGGAAATGAGACAGTGCAGAATCTAGCATTACAGTCATAGCTAGGGTGTAGAGAAAGATCAACTTAATGCAAGGTAAGTCCATTCAAAAGTCTGACAGCAGCAGGAAAGAAGCTGTTCTTGAGTTGGTTGGTACGTAACCTCGGATTTTTGTATCTTTTTCCCCATGGAAGAGAATGTCCAGGGTGCGTGAGGTCCTTAATTATGCTGGCTGCTTTGCTGAGGCAGCAGGAAGTGTCAATAGGGTCAGTGGATTGGAGGCTGGTTTGCATGATGGATTGGACTACACTCAGTACCCTTTGTAGTTTCTTGGGTCTTGGACAGAACATGAATCATATGAAGCAGTGATACAACCAGAAAGAATGTTTTCTATGATACATCTGTAAAAGTTGGTGAGAGTCGTAGCTGACATGCCAAATTTCCTTATTCTTCTGAGAAAGTAGAGCATTGTGGGCTTTCTTAACTATAGCGTCGGCATAGGGGGACCAGGAAAAGTTGTTGGTGATCTGGACACCTAAAAACTTGAAGCTCTCAACCCTTTCTACTCCGTTCCTGTTGATGTAGACAGGGGCATGTTCTCCTCTACACTTCCTGAAGTTGATGACAATCTCCTTCGTTTTGTTGATATTGAGGGAGAGATTATTGTAGCCACACCAGTCCGCCAGATTCTCTATCTCAATCCTGTACTTTGTCTCATTATTGTTTGAGATCCAACCCACTACATGGTATCTTCAGCAAGCTTGAAAATCGAATTGGAGGGGAATTTGGCCGCACAGTCATAAGGGAATAAGGCATATAGTAGGGGGCTGAAAACATAGCTTTGTGGAGAACAAGTGGTGAGGATGATCATGGAGGAGATGTTGTTGCCTATCCTGTGAGTTAGGAAGTTCAGGATCCAGTCACAGAGGGAGGAGCCAAGGCCCAGACCATGGAGTTTGGAGATGAGTTTTGAAGGCTGAGCTGTAGTCAATAAATAGGAGTCTGACAAAGGTATCTTTATTATCTAGGTGTTCCACAGTGGAGTGCAGGGGCCAGGGAGATGGCATCTGCTGTGGACCTGTTGTGGCGGTAGGCAAACTGTAGTGGATCCAGGCAGTCCATGAGGCTGGTATTGATTCGTGCCATGACTAGCCTTTCAAAGCACTTCATAATGATGTATGTCAGAGCTACCAGACAATAAACATTGAGGCTGTTGCTTGGCTTTTCTCAAGTACTGAGATGATGGTCGTCTTCTTAAAGCAGATAGGGACTCAGATTGTTGTAAAGAGAGGTTGAAGATATCTGCGAATACCTTCATGAGCTGACCCACAAAGCATCTGATTGCTCATCCGGGCCAGTCAAATCAAAATGTGAGGGCTGTGAGGCTCATACTAATCTGAGTCTGTTCTATGTAGCATGTTACTACATCAACATAGGGGCCTTCCACCTCTTGGGTATTTTTTAAGCTGCTGTTTGATGCAGCAGAATGTGTCTTTAGTAGCTGCCTGTTACAGATTCATTGAATCATACAGTGCAGAAGAGGCTTTTTGGTCCATTGAGTCTGCTTCGACACGTGAAACACCTGACCTCCCATTTACCAGCACTTGGCCCATAGCCTTTAATCTTATGATTTGCCAAGTGTTCATCCAGGTACTTTTTAAAGGATGGGAGGCAACTCACCTTTCCCACTCTCCCAGGCAGTGCTTTCCAGATTGTCACCTACCACCCTCTGGGTAAAAAGCCTTTCTTCACATCCCCCCTAAACCTCCTGCTTTGAACTTTTTTCCCCTCCTGACTGACCCTTCAACTAAGGGGAAAAGCTGCTCCTTATCCACTCTGCTCTGAAATCTAGATTTCATAATCTTGTACACCTTGATCTTCTCTACTCCAATGAAAACAACCTAAGCCTATCCAACCTCTCCATAACCTAAATGCCCCATGCCAGGCAGCATTCTGGTGAATCTCCTCTGCACTGCCTCCAGTGCAATCACATCCTTTCTCTAATGTGGCGACCAGAACTGCACACAGTACTCTAGCTGTTTGATACAACCCCAACATGAGTTCCCTACTTTTGTAACCTGTGCCTTGATTGATAAATGTAGGTGTCCCATATGCCTTTTTCACCAGCCTATTAATGTGCCCTTCCACCTTCAGAGATCTATGGATGAACGTCTCCTTGTTATGAACCACTGCTGTCGTAATGGATTGGATCAGAACTCCTAAAAATGATGGGTTGAGATTGTGTTGGAGGTTAAAATGCAAACAATTTAAAACAGGAAACAAATCCACCTTGAAATCATCCACTTCCACTGGACGGGCAACCTACCCACTTGTGAGCAGTGGGTTGGTCATTTAAACTACCTTTCTTCTTTTGAACATTCATTCTGATCAGGTGTCCAGTGGTACCCAGTGGTTGAAACAAGGGTCAAATCTATGAGGTAAGCACTTTCCAGCACTGCCTGTGGGCCAGGAGGATTAGGAGCATTTCCTGAAGGTTCAAGAAACTATCACTAAACACCAGCACAATATATCTGTCGCTTCCCACAGATCAGGATCCTCCAGACTATTGAATGTCTGCCCACAATGGGAACTTTCATGTCTCAACCTATCAGGAGAAACTTTGAGCATTTGCAACAAGATAGATGGATTGATAGCACAGATTGCAACATTAATCTGCACATTGGTTGGACAAATCAAACAAGCAGGGATAGCGTAGAAGAATAATTTGTGGAGAACATTAGGAATTGCTTTTTATAGCAGTATGTTGGTGAACCTACCCAGGAACAGGCTATTTAGATTTGGTTTTGTGTAGCGATGAAGAATTAATAAGGGATCTCATGGTTAAGGATCCCTGAGGGGGTATTAATCACAATATGATAGAATTTCAGAAACACTTTGAGGATGAATGGCATAGGTCCATAACCAGTATCTTCAGCTTAAATAAGGGCAATTATAATAGTATGAGGGAGGAGTTGCCTAAGGTGAACTGGGTAAAGAAGCTAAGATGCAGGTCAGCAGATGAACAGATATTCAAACATCTGCTCCAAAATACTCAACAGGAGTTTATCCCAATCAAAAACAGTGATTCCAAGAGAAAGAGGCAAATTCCATGGTTAACAAAGGAGGTCAAGGATTATGAATTGAAATACAGGATATGCACAGTGGAAAGGGATAGTAGTAGGCCAAAGGGCTGAGAAACTTTTAGGATCCAGCAGCAAAAGTCTAAAAAGCTCATAAGAAGGGAGAAAATGAATTTTGAGAGAAAACTTGCATACATCATATAAATAAATGATAAGTGTTTCAATGGATATCAAAGTAGGAAGCGGGTGGCTAAGGTAAATGTGGAACTTCTACTGAATGAGATTGGTGGATTGATAACAGCAAACAAAGAAATGTCAGATATGCCAAATAAAATATTTCATTAGTCTTCACCATGGAAGACATTGCAAATATCCCTAAGTTATCAGATGGGTTAATTTCAAACAACTTGGTAGCACTGACAAAAATCCCAATCGCAAGGAATAGAGTATTAAACTAACTTAGGGGACTAAAGGTAGACAAGTTGCCAGGACCCGATTAAGTGCAGCTAGTATTTCAATTGAAGTGGCTGCAGAGTTAGTGGACCCATTGATTAAAAATTTTCATAACTCGCTAAATTCTGGGAGGGTAACAGAAAATTGGAAAACAGCCAATGTGACACCCTTGTTCAAAAAGAGAGAAAGCCAGACACTGGGCGAACATACAGTCTCCACACAATGACCCAAGCTGGGAATCAAACTCAGGTCCTTGCGCTGTGAGGCAGCAGTTCTAACCACTGTGCCACCAAAAATTGCAAATGTTGTGTCCTTGTTCAAGAAAGGTTGTAAGGACGAGCTAGCAATTACAAACTAACCATTTTACCTTCTTTCATGGAAAACTCTGGAAACAATTATTTGAGTTAGAATTAGTAGTCGCATGGAAAAATGTAGGTTGATATGAAGGGCCAGCATCGATTCCTAATGGGGAAATTGTGTTTAACCAACTTGCTGACATTTTTTGAGTGGTAACAAGTAATAAAGTGTGGATGCAATGCTGGTGATGTTTTGTGCATGAATTTTCAGGAGGCGTTAGTACAATTACGCACAGCAGACTTGTGATAAAAGTTATAGCTCATAGAATAAAAGGGACAGTAATGTTGTGTATACAAAACTGGCTGAGTAATAGGAACCAAAGAATAATGTTGAATATTTTTCAGTCTGGAGGCATTCTTTAGTTGCTTTTTTTTTAGTTCCCAGGGATTATTATTGGGACCATGCTTTCCTTGATATATATTAATCTAGATTAGGGGACAGTTTCAAAATTTGCAGATGATATAAAACTTGGAAGCATTATAAACTGAGAGATGGGTAGTGTAGAACTACATGAAGTCATAGACAAGTTTGTGGAGTGGGCACACAGGTTGCAGGTTAAGTGGTCCACTCAATCTAAAACTACCTTTCCTACTCCCTTCCAGTTCCCCCTAACAAAAAACTCTCCGCTGGTTGGAGTAGGGTTTTGGAGGACAGTAATCTCAACCCCAGGTCATCACTGCAGGAATTCCTGTCCAACATCTTTAAGGCACAAATCAAAAGTGTGATGGAATGATCTCCATTTGCTACCTTCATCTACCTTCTTAGTTACCCCTTCAAAAAACTCTATTAAATTTGTGAGATGTGATTTTCCACTCACAAAACCACGATGACTGTCCCTAATCAGTCATTGCATCTCTAAATGCCTATAGATCCTGTTTCTCAAAATATCTTTCAACAATTTACCCACCACAGATGTGAGGCTCACTGGCCTGTAGTTCCCAGGCTTTTCTCTGCAGCCCTTCTTAAAAAAGGCACAACATTTGCCACTTTCCAATCTTCAGGCACCTCACCCATGACTAACGATGATTCAAATTTCTCGGCTAGGGCACCCACAATTTCTTCCCCAGCCTCCCACAACGTTCTGGGATATACCTCATCCGGTTCCGCAGATTTATCTACCTTTAAGACTTCCAGCACCTCCTTCTCTGTAATATTTACACTCCTCAAGACATCACTATTTATTTCCCCAAGTTCCCTAACATCCATGCTTTTCTCAACGGTAAATACTGATGAGAAATATTCCTTCAGGATCTCACCCATCTCTTGTGGATCCGCACATAGATGACCTTGTTGATCCTTAAGAGGCCCTACTCTCTCTCTTGTTACTCTTTTGCCCTTTATGTATTTGTAGAAGCTCTTTGGATTCTCCTTTGCCTTATCTGCCAAAACAACTTCGTGTCCCCTTTTTGCCCTCCTGATTCTCTCTTAACTCTACTCCTAAACATCCTATACTCTTCAAGAGATTCACTTGATCCCAGCTGTCTATGCATGTCATGTGCCTCTTTCTTCTTCTTGACCAGGGCCTCAATATCCCAAGTCATCCAGGGTCCTCGACTTCTGCCAGCCTTGCCCTTCACTCTAAGAGGAATGTGTTTATCCTGAACCGTGGTTAACACACTTTTGAAAGCATGCCACTTACCAGCCATCTGTTTGCCTTCCCACAGACTCCCCCAATTAACTTTTGAAAGTTCTGGCTGTATACCATCAAAATTGGCTTTGCCCCAATTTAGAATTTTAACTTTTGGGACTTTAGCTGTCTTAAAACTAATAGAATTATGGTCACTGGTCCCAAATTAATCCCTCACTAATACTTCTGTCACTTATTCCTTATTTCCCAAGAGGAAGTCAAGTTTTGCCCCCTTTCTAGTTGGGCCATCCATATACTGAATGAGAAATTCCTCCTGAATACATTCAACAAATTTTGCTCCATGAAACCCTCTAATACTATGGCTGTCTCAGTCAATGTTGGGAAAATGAAAATCTTCAACTATTATCACCCTATTTTTCTTGGATAACTTGTATAACTTGGCATTAAATATGTGAGTATAGTGCTATTGTCATCTTGACATGCAGTCTGTCCACTGAATGGTGCCTCCATCTGTTCAGGAACTATTTGGTTCGCCTAAAACTCTGCCACAGAACTTTGCATGTCTAAGCATATTTCTCATACTCAGCAAGGCATTTGGGTAACGACTGTTCCAAGATCAGTATTTCCTTACTAGCTGTAAGATGGATACATACTTTACATTAATTTTAGTATCACACCAAAGTTTCTTTCCTACACTTTTTTTTAAGTTTATTTATTAGTCACAAGTACGCTTACACTCACCTGCAATGAAATTGCTGTGAAAATCCCCTAGTCGCCACACTCCAGCGCCTGTTTGGATACACTGAGGAAGAGTTTAGCATGGTCAATTTATCAAACCTGCACATCTTTGGATTGTGGGAGAAAACCCATGCAGACACAGGGAAAATGTGCAAACTCCACACGGACAGTGATCCAAGCCGAGAATCGAACCCAGATCACTGGTGCTGTAAGGCAGCAGTTCTAAACACTGTGCCACTGTGCCAACCCCTTTAATCTTGCAGATTAAACCAGCAGATGAATTCTGAGTATTGTCACATTTTACGGAATCATGTTCATTCAAGATGATTGTGTAACTGTGTACAGAAATGTCACACTTGCACGGTACTGTATCTTAAAAGTGTTAGCAAAGCATTCATTACGTTTGGAAGTTGAATATGAGTTTACCATGTAAATTTATTATTTCCAGTCTGCAAATCCTGATGACCGTAGAGGAAGCCGGCCTCGTTCAATGGTACGATCCTTCACGATGCCATCAACTCCAAGACCGCTATCAGTTGCATCAGTCTCCTCCATATCATCTGACAGTACCCCATCAAGGCCTGGTTCTGATGGGTATGTTTTAGAGTTCATATGATTAGCTTTCTGAGAAATTTGGCAAATATGAGGACAACCGTTGTTGCTAAATAAATAAATATTCATGTGCAATTTGAGCTCATACATAACAAAACAGGGTGCCTGAAAATGAGGGAGGAAATGGAGCTCCATGGTTCCCAAATTTCAGTTGCTGAGAATTGGAATTTATTGTTTGGATACTCTTCAGTATTCAGTTGGGGTTCCCTCCTCATCTTCTGATCTGGATAGGAATGGCCTGACAAGTGTATGACCAACCTCTTGAGGGACTTGTACATTTGGGATCCTTGTGGAGCAAGCTTTGGGAAATAGAGGCTGGAAATCTCTCCCACCCCCACCCACCGCTCCATTGACATCTGAGTGTTGAGCCTGTACCTATTGCAAGAATGCATCCAGTTTTCTAAATATTCTGAGGAACCATAAGAAGGTACAGAGAACTTGGCATAATGATTTTCTGCTACATGCTCCTGATTTGTATGAGGGTCGTCCAAAAATATACAAATATTGTGAATTGCAGAGGTACCAAAACAGAAAACAAAATAAATAGTGCAGTAGAGGGAGGATTTTAACTACTAAGATGTGGGGGAGTGTGAATTTTAAAGATTGACTGAAAAGGGGAAATAGATGATTTCAGTCACACAATCATCAAGTAAGAAAGATAAGTTTTGAAGGATGATTTTAAATGTTTTTATCCAAGTGCAAAGAATGTCAGAAATAAAGTACTGGAGTTCAAGATAAAAGCAGCTAACAATAAAGTTGGTATTGATATAGGGTAAATCAAGTGTAATAAAATGTCTCAGTGATAAAACTACAAAGAGAGTTACATTATTGATACATCATCTATAGAATGAGTGGCTATAGTAATAGAAGGAATAATGTTGGAATAATACAGATCAAACTGATGAGGACAGAAAATTATTAACTGAAAATTGTTATCGACCAAAAAAGGGAGATTTAGGGAATTGCTTAGGCAGATGAGGAGAGCTACACCAAATATTGCAGTATAATTATAGAGCAATTTAAACATTCTAGAGATGGAATAGACAAATGGGGACAATTAAAATGTGTTACAGTATAAGCAAGTTGACAAGGTTGGCTACTAGAACATATATTGTGCGTGGAATTTAATTCCCTCCACCGTGGCAAACTTGGTAGTGGGGGAATTTAATCAAGCCAGAGGATGATGGATGGGTGTCCTGTTGTCTTCTTGCCTCCACTCCGCTTAAGTCCATGGCAGAAAGGCCCATGGATGGCCTTCCCACCTCATCACCAACTTTTAAAAATTTATCTTGGGATGTGAGCATCACTAGCAAAGCCAGCATTTATTGTCCATCTCTAGTCCAATTCTGTGGACAACTTTACTATATGTATGATGTCACATGTAGGCCAGACAGGGTAAGGATGACAATTTCCTTCCCTGAAGGGACCATTGGAAGGGATGTTGGCAGCCAAGTAAGGTAGGGTTCCTCTAAGTGGGCACTCCCTCATCCATGCCTACTCCCCACTTCCAAATAAGACACTGAGTGCCTTTGGGTGAGGGACCCTGCTTGGGAGCATGCAAGGAACGCAGTATAGATATGCTGGTCATGCTCTCTGCATGACAAATTACATTAATGGGGAAAGATGATGGCATAGTGGTAATGTCAATGGACTAGTATTCCAGAGACCCAGTCTGGCAACATGGGTTAAATCCCCTCACGTGATAATCTGCAATATAAAGCTAGTCTCAGCAATGGTGACCTTGAAACTATCAGTTATTATAAAATAATTGATAGTTTCAAGGTCAATTATTGTAAAATAATTGATAGTTTCAAGGCCAATTATTGTAAAATAATTGATAGTTTCAAGGTCAATTATTGTAAAATAATTGATAGTTTCAAGGCCAATTATTGTAAAATAATTGATAGTTTCAAGGTCAATTATTGTAAAATAATTGATAGTTTCAAGGCCAATTATTGTAAAATAATTGATAGTTTCAAGGTCACCATTGCTGAGACTAGCTTTATATTGCAGATTATCACGTGATGGGATTTAAACCCATGTTGCCAGACTGGGTCTCTGGAATACTAGTCCATTGACATTACCACTATGCCATCATCTTTCCCCATTAATGTAATTTGTCATGCAGAGAGCATGACCAGCATATCTATACTGCGTTCCTTGCATGCTCCCAAGCAGGGTCCCTCACCCAAAGGCACTCAGTGTCCTATCTGGAAGTGGGGAGTAGGCATGGATGAGGGAGTGCCCACTTAGAGGAACCCTACCTTACTTGGCTGCCAACATCCCTTCCTACCATAACTAACCTGTGACCTGGGATCCAGCAACACTCCTAGGCCTGAGGTGAGTGTTGTTCCACCAGCAGCCACCGTCTGCTCTCTGATAGTGTCACTCAGCAGAGATGCCAGTCTCTGATTGGACTTCCATCGGCAGTCCTGGACTTGGGGGAAAGCTCTCAGCTGTCCAATTAAGTGCTTGAATGGCACTTAATTTGTAAAGCCTTTTCAGAAAGAGGCAACTAGGGGCTCTCACTGGCTGTCTAGCTGGTGGGCAAGGCCCCCTTTCCCTCCATTAAACATCAGCCTATGGTGAATTTGATGTTTAATAATTTACCAAAGCTGTTAAATAAGGTAGAGATTAGTGAAAACCTGGGTTGGAGCAATTGGTCTAGTAGATTTCATACAAAAATTTATGATCCAGGATTATAACTGTATGAAACTTCGGAGGAACAGAGTTTGGATCTTTGAGAAAAATCTTGAGAGACAATAATTAGAAAACCAGAATAGAACAAAAGAAAATTAGAATGTATTTTATACTATTATACAGGACGAGTCATGAGGAAACAAGACATATTTCATAAGGCCGAAAAATAAAATCTATACCATTGTAGTTTAATAAGGAAGTTAAAATTAACTGAAAATGAAACACAAATACTTAATAAAGATAAAGGGAAACAAAAGTGATTTGAATTCATTCTGGGATATAAGTATGGAGGGAAGTGTATTTGTGCCAAAGGAGAGTAGAGACTGATCACATAGGGTAAGATGATTCTAGAGAATGTAACTATGATAATCAAAAGAAGGTCATAGGTCAGTTGTGTCCATTAAAGGATAAATTGGGTAAAAGCTGTTATAGATCATGAGGAGATGGGAGACATACTACATACATTCTTCTCATCAGTTTTCACAAGGAGGACTGATGATGATGATGATGATGGTAGACAAACTCTAATCGTAGTAAATGGGACCAATCAATCCTGCAACCTTTGAAAAATTAATATTAATCTATTGAAATGTTGCTGAAAGACAAGCTAAGAATGTACTTGATTTCCTAATGCTTCCTCGTGGTTCCATCTGCTGGAACTCAGATTATTTTCTTCATATATCTGCTCATTTCTAGTCAGGTAATGATTTTTAATTATAGACTGGAACAAGAAAAAATACAAAATTGGTTTCAAAATTTGCCTTGCTTAAAATAAAAAAGTTTTCAAATTCAAAAGTATTACAAGTAAGATATGTATGCTAGGCTGAACTGTTAGGTTCAATTTAGAAATAAAGCTTTTTGAGAGGAAGGAAACTGATTTTGACTATTCCTTACGAAAGTCTAATTTTGCTTACAAAAGTCTAATTTGTTTCCTATGTCCAATTTAGATAGCCTTAATGCTTCATCCTATATCACTAATAATCTAAGCATTTTTCTATGGTATAGTGCAGTATAGTTATTATTCACATTAGAATAATGACATGTTTCAGAATATATTGCAACAGGCTAACATTCAGTTTTCTGAGCAGGGTTATTCTCACAAATAAAATAATGCAGTATGGAAAATCCAGACATGACCACTGATCTTTGGGAAGCTACTTCTGCATCTTCATGAAAATAAGTATATGTTGAAGATTTAAAATTAAAAGTTGAAAGCTGGTAGACATTGCTTGAATGCTGCAATAGAGTTTTACCAAGTACCATCAGAAATATTTTGTACCAGAAATATTTCTTACAGATCTTATTTTCCAAATTGCATTAATAGAAATAGTTCAATGAACAACAATTTAATTATTTCTTTTATTAAAAAAGGTTTTCTTATTAATCACTGTTTTTTTAGATTTATTCTTGAGCCCCTTCTTCCGAAGAAGATGCATTCAAGATCTCAGGATAAATTGGATAAGGATGAAATGGACAAAGACAAGAGAGAGCGCAAAAAGGAGAAAAGAAATAGCAGACATCAAGAAATGTTTGACAAAGAATTTAAAACTACTGATATTTCCAGCCAGTCTACAGAGGCAGTGATTCTCTCTGAAACGGTAATTGCATGATAATTTGTGGACTGGAGTTATGTCAACTTCCGAATAAAGTAACTGTCATTTAAATATTCAGTGATTACTTAAAATGCAAGTTCTGAAAACCAGGAGATAATTAAGAGGAACTGCTTAATGGTTGCAAGATTGCACTTTGTAAGTACAGATGAAATAATGTAGCATTAAGAAACTGAGCAGTTTACATTGAAGATGTAACGTAAATTACTATCAACGATTTTCTATATTTTAAAACTTCACTTTATGTCACTTTTTTTGAGTACTGCATTGTAACAACTTTAATGTCACAGTCAGATTGTCAACAAGAGATAATGGATTCACATTAACTTTTCAAAACAAAGTTGTTTTTGCAAGTACAACAGAGATAATAAGGATGCACAAGTGCTGAGGACAAGAAAATCCCACCTAAGTGACTAAGTACATGGAAAATGCATCAACCATTTAGAGATGATGAAAACAGCACTGAGAAGTGAAGCAGATTGGAGGAGGCTGCTTAGATCTTTAAACTCCCATCAGCTAGGCACTTATTTGCAAAAAGTTTTGTAACGCAATATACATTAAATAGTCCTACTCATGTTGAGCATTAGCTTCCCATCAAAAAATGTGAGAACCAAAATAACATCAGAGGTCCCATTTAACCAGTTTGTATTTATCTTTTTATATTTCTATTTTTGTGTTTCTGTTTTTAAAATGAAGTTTTGCATCTTGCCTGATTAAGTTATTGCTACTTATAGTGATTTTATTTGGAGCTTTATGATTTTACTGTAATAGTGAACATGAAGCTAGATGTGTATGGAGTAAAAACTTGATGAGATTGTATTATAAGGACTAAATTCACGCAGTCAAAAACGATTTCTAATATTTGCAGTTGTTCCTGCTATTGCATCAAATAGATTAAGATAAAATGGAGATTTTGTCTTCCCAACATTTCCTCCTGTTCTGAAATTGGTTGCTCCTATTGGGTATATTTGCAGAAGAGCTACCAATCTTCAAGTACATTGCTATTTCTCATGTGTGATCCCAGATTATTTGTGCTTATTGACTGTTGGATAGTGATGACATCAAACTCAAATCCAATTAACTCTGAAACAAAATTGTTGACTGATTCTTTTTCCTATTTTGGAACATTAAGATAGAAGCATCAAACTTGAGACCTCCTGATCTGCTTGGTCCAGTACAGCAGAACATGTTTTCACAGAAATAGAATTAGGACTTAAGAATTGTGATATTAATGTCATCTTATCAAATGCATAGCAAATGTATCGTATCAGCAAAGTAGCAAATCCTCATCTTCTGTCTGGATATTAACTTGTCATTATGACAAGACATTCATGCATTGTAAAACAAATTGATTTTATTCACATATTAGTCCTTTACGTTAAACAACTTATGTCTTGTTTTCAGATCAGTCCTTTAAGGCCACAGAGACCAAAGAGCCAGGTGATTAACATAATGGCACCTGATAAACGGTTTTCTTCTTCACCAATGCAAACTCCAGTAACTCCCAAAGCCAAGTTATCTTTTTCCTTACAGCCTGTCCTGAGTAAGTATTGTGATATATCTCAGAAGCATTGTATTTGTTTTTCATAGCAGTCAACTATTCGATTGCATTGATTTTTAAGAGAAGATATAAAGAAGTTTCACTGAAACATAAATGGCCTTGTTTTAGGTTTCCATTTAAATGACAAACACTATTTCATGTTAACAACTCATGCCATCTTGTAACTTTCTGAGCTACTTCTGTCAATTTAACCTTGGCAATCCAACCTTAGCAATCCCAAACCCACGTTACTTGTTGAAAACATTGACTGCGCACCCATTTCCCCTGCTTCCTTTTGCAGCGCACAGTCTCATGAGCAAATTAATAGTTGAAAGGTAACGTTAACTGACAGCAAGCCCAAACCAGTTTTTACTTTGCATGGAGACACTTCAGAGTTATGCTTGATCAGACACTGTTTGCCCAGGATAAATTGGAAACAGGTGCAAGCATGAAACATTGGTTATTGATAAGCCTAATTCCTTAGAAATCCATCAAGCAAGCACATTCTATATTGGCCCTCATAGTTGACCAAAGAGCTTTTAAAGGCCTAAGGCCCAACACAACTCCTACACAATTAACCACAATTAACTAACTTGTCAGATTCTCTGCATGCCAGTCAGCTTTCAGCAGTGAAGCAACCAAAGTATCCAGTTCCAAAATCAATTGCCAAGTGATTGCATACGTTTGTTAAGGTGTTTATCAACATTCTAAGTCATGGCTCAGATTCTTATGAACATAAGAAATAGAAAAAGGAGGTCATTTGAGGCTGCTCCACCATTCAATATAATCATATATCTCAATCTAATATTCTTATTCTATTCCTATATCCCATCAGTTCTGAGGATTTGTCAAACATAAGAACATAAAAAATAGGAGCAGGAATAAACCATTTAGCCTCTTAAGCCTGCTCCATCATTCAATAAAATCATGGTTGATCAACTGAGAGAATAAATTCCTCCTCACCTCTATCTTAGACCAGAGAGCCCATAATTTTAAATTATGCACAGTAATTCTAAATTCTTCTATGACAGGAAACATCCTCACTGTATCTATCCTGTCAAGCCCTGTCCAAATTTTATATGTTTCAGGCAGATCAGTTTTCATTTTTCTAAATTCCAGTGAGTATAGGCCTAACCTGTTCAGCCTTACCTCATAAGACGACCTGTCATCCTAGGAATCAGCTGAGTGAACCTTCCCTGAACTGTTTCCTATACAAGTATATCATTCCTTAAATAAGGAGACCTAAACAATATGCAGTGCTCCAGCTGTGATCTCACCACCGCACTATGTGGTTGTAACAAGACTTCCCTATTTTTATACTCCATTCCCCTTGCAATAAAGGCCAACATTCCATTTGCCTTCCTTATTACTCTCTGTACCTGCATGCTAACTTTCGTGATGCATGTTTGAGAATCCTGTTGTACTGCAGCATTCACTAGTCTAACCTCATTTAAATAATAATCTGTTTTATTTATTCTTCCTATCAAAGTTGATAACCTCACATTTTTCCACATTATGCTCCATCTGGAATTTTGTTTGCCCATTCACTTTATCCCAATGCTGATTCTCTTTCCTCCTCAGAATTTGCTTTCCAACCTATTTTTGTCCGACAGCAAATTTGGCAGCAATATACTCTGTCCCTTTATCTAATAACGATTGCTTATTTTTCTAATACTTTTCAGTTACTGATGTAATTTCATTGTATTCCTTATTCGCAAAAGACTGAGGTGGTTAGGGGAGTGGTAAGGGCCAATTTTACCAAAAAAATTCTAAGTGCCAAACAAACGTGAAAACGGGAGAGAAATGCGCCCAAGCGCAATCTTATGGCTCTTAAAAAAATGAGGCAAAGTGTAATTCTTGCTGGTAAGGGGAGTGGGATTGGGAGGCTATTCAGGCTGAGTGCTGACTGCTTAGAGGGCACTTTGAGCATGCACCCTGATCTCCCAGTGCACTATGTACGAGGGTATTAATTTATTTGATGGTTTACACGTTCAGGTATTGTGTCTTTGGCTTTAGTTTTAACTTTATCTACTTTTTCCTGATGCCATCTTAGTCAATAATGTCCTATTGCTATTTGTCTCTTCTTAAGCCATTGCTTATTTTTACTCAAATTGTTATTCAATTAAACAGCCTTGACATTTCTGTTACTGTGTTTGAATTTATTCTTCTCTTTATCCTCGCACCTCACGTTTCATTAGTTTAAAATCCCCAGTCGGTCAATTCGCTCGTCCATCCCAAGAGAACAGCTCCCACTTTCCCCATAATAAAAGCAAAATACGGAGGATGCTGGAATCTGAAACAAAAACAGAAAACGCTGGAAAATCTCAGCAGATCTGACAGCACCTGTGGAGAGATGACCCTTCATCAGCTGGACTTGAAGTGTTGGCTCTATTCTCTCCCCACAGATGCTGCCAGACCTGCTGAGATTTTCGAGTACTTTGTGTTTTTGTCTCTCTTTTCCCAGTTCTGTTTGCAGAATGCCATGATGTGAACCCCTATCTTCTACACTGTTCCTTCAGCCATGCATTTAACTTTCTAATCTGTTTGTCCCTATGTCTATTAGTCCATGGCTTGGATAGCATTCCAGAAATTATTACTTGTGAAGTTCTGCATTTTGGTTTAGACAGGGTTATGGGCATTGAGCTTGGATGGGATTGTTGTCGGTTCTATGGGCCGAATAGCCTCTTTCTGAACTGTAGGGGTTCTATGATTCTACGTACCCTAGCTCCTCCCACATTCTGATTAGAATCTCATTCCTATTTCTACCCATTGTGTTGATTTCTACATGGAACCCAGCAACTTAATCCTCCCCCTTAAAGTTTTTCCTCAATCTGAGGAGGTGTTTCTAAACTTAGCACTAAGCAGCCAACATAACGTTCAGAACCACCAATTGTGGCTGCAGACAGCAGTGTCTATTCCTCTAACTGTACTTTATCCTACCACTTTGACATGATGAGTCAAAAGACCTCTTTCTGTGCTTAAAACCCTATGACTTACACATCCTTTTTTACTCTACTTGAATGGGCTTCAATACCAGTGCTGTGGTCAATTTGCTCATTCATTGCCCTCATCAGCACTTGCAACAAGAACATTAGCTAGATAAAGAGCAACACGAAGGCACCTCCAGTACTGCACCTGAGGATGCCTGCTTGAATCATAGTGACACACAATTATCCCTGACCAGCACCTAACCTAAGGGGTGCCACGGCCTCCTGGATTAAAGTGTCCAGTTACATCTCTCTCTCTGTATGCAATGTCTACACCTCTGATTCCAGCTCAGCAAATGAGTTGAGGGCCCCCAAGATGCAGACAGTTATTGTAATTGTCCTGGATTGCAGAATTCTCCATCAACATCCACATGCTGCAGTTGAAGCATCCCATCTCCACTGCCATCCTTATATAACTCTGCTTTGCTGATCAAAACCAGCATTACTGATATGATAGAAAAGCAACGCATCAGCACAAGAAATCCCTTTAAGGGATTTATTACAGATTTGTTCAATTTAATAAACTCCATTAAGGTTCTCCCTATTCAGCCAACTTTACAAAGTCAGAGAAGCTAGTATTGGAAGTATCATCACGCAAGACTTTGACTTTCAATCTGATGCAAAGATTAATCAACCCAGTTGCATATCCAGAAAACACAAGGTGTTTTTCAGTTACCTCTCAAGTGTCCTGAGTTATAAGAACATTGGAATAGGAGAAATTCATTAGGCCCTCAAGCCTCCTATGCTATTCAGTTAGACTGTGGCTGATCTATACCTCAAATCCATTTGCCCATTATGTACCTTAATACCTTTATCTAATAAGAATCTAGCAATCTTAGTCTTGAAAGCTTCAATTGTTCCAGCAACCATAGCCAATGGAGGGTAGAGTTACAGACTTCTACAACCCTTTAAGTAAAAAAGTGCACTATGGATCAGGACCTCCATCAATGCAATTGAAAACCTATACACACTTTCTGTGCTTCCTAGTATTTTAGCCTTTGATGATGCTTCAGTGCTGTCAGTAGCGAGTGAACAGCCCCTCCAACTGTTGCTGGTGACTTCAGCTATCATCAGTGAACTCAATTTTTTGCCTCCCAAGACAAGTCTATAGCCAATAATCAGCAAAGGTAGCAATAGCTGCAGGCCTGGCTCATTATATAAGATCCCTGTATAAATTACATGTAGTCACAGAAACAAGAATGTGCAATACTTGCTCATTTTCAAGTGCATTCAAAATTCTAGACCGATGTATCCAATCAATGCTCTCAATAAAGCCAATAGAGTGCAGAACTGCAAAACTAAAGCAATAGAATACAAATTAACTTTGGACAAACTACTTAGTGAGCAAGACAAACTGCAGGTCAAGCAGTGTGCTTAGTTCTAGTCACTAAGACATAAGGGATTAATTCAAGGCCTAGAGACACAAGGCCAATCCATAATGGCAGATGTCTCAGTTATGAGGGAAGACACAAGATTTACAACCTGGAAAGGAAGCATTTAAAAGCTAACAGTAAGGCAATAGTTAAAGAATTGGAAAAGGGAGATGGTGAATATTTGAATAAAGCTATCAAGAATAGAATAAGATAATGGAGTTCAAGCTAGTAGTAAAAGGTAAATTTGGAACTGATGTTAGCATTTTTCTTTACACTGTGATAATGTATGTAATATTCTGCCAGTAAGAGTGGTAGAGGCAAAATCTCTGATATTTGCTCAGAAACGGTTTCCAGAATAGGAGCAATTTAGGATCTTTTTGGATGGGTGAAATTAAATGCAGTATGATGCGTACATATATCTTTTAAAGTTAGAAGGTACATAATAAAACAACTTTTTTTTATTTAATGAAAGTGAGTTTTTTTTAGATATAATGGCATAGACCACAAGAACAACGACATAATGCTAAAACAATACAAATCATTTATGTGGCTGTAGCCAGAATATGGTGTTCCCAATCTGAGAAAACTAGGTCAGGAAGAAGTTTAGTTTATGTAGAGATTACAAAAACAATTTATTGCAATATTGTAGGGATGAGCAACTTTAGTTATAAGAGTCTAGAAAAACCAGGTCTCTTTTCAATGGAATAAAAAGATTAAGAGGATGTCTGATATAAGCATTCAATGTTATTAGAAGTTTCAATATGATAGGGTGTTGGGAGCAGTGTATAAATTCAAGTTTAATGTGTATTTGTGTGTTAAGAAAAATGGAACACAGTTTTATTTCCATTTAGCTTTTTTGTGAATGTGGTGTGAGGAAGTCTAGAGAGCTTTCTAACAAAAAGATCAGGTTTTGGATTTGTTGTGTACATACACTTTTAATATATTTTACAACCCTTGAAATGAAGAGATGGGTTACAAAGGTTTAAAGATTTGGGGGAAAACACAAAGTAGAAAAAAACTGTTGTTGCCCAGCAGCAGGGATGCAGTAAAATATAGAGACACACAAAAACATAGAAAAGAAGTTTATGTCAGAGAGAGAAGACAGAATAGGTCGAATGGGCACCCTCTGCTCCTTGAGAGTTCTAAGTTCTCTGACAAAAAATGTTGCAAGGTCACCAGGGTTAGAGTTTAGGGAACTTGTGTTTGATCTACAGATGAAGTAATAGTGAGTTCGTTTTGTGTGTCTCAGTGAGAGATACCATCTGGGTAAAAAGCAGCCAGAGAATGTTCAAAAATCTATCAGAAATTGTTTGCAACTGGATCAGCCCAAGTAAGATACCTTGCTATAAAGATTGTGATAAATCTTCACTGGATTTTTGTGTTTGTAAGGATATTGCTGGGATAAAAGGAATAGAAGGAATTTGAATCATTTTCTGGTGTTTGGATTAAGTTTTTTCCAACTCTTTCATCTAGTATAGTTTTTTTATTCCTTGTTTAATAATTATTTTATTCTTTATGTTAATAGTAAACTCTGTGAATTTGTTCAATAAATTTCTTCCAAGGTTTCTAAAAAAGCAAAAAACAAGTTAAGACCTTCAAGCCAGGTTTTAATCTGGGCCCTGACTTGTCTAGTATTATAAACTGGGATTAAAGTTAAAGTTTATTTATTAATCACAAGTAAGGCTTACATTAACATTGTAATGAAGTTACTGTGAAATTCCCCTAGTTGCCACATTCCAGCGCCTGTTCAGGTCAATGCACCTAACCAGCACATCTTTCAGACTGTGGGAGGAAACTGGAGCATCCAGAAGAAACCCATGCAGACACAGCGGAGAATGTGCAAACTCCACGTAGACAGTGACCCAAGCCGGGAATCGAACCCAGGTCCCTGGCGCTGTGAGGCAGCAGTGCTAACCACTGTGCCGCCCCCTCAAGACAAGGGGAAAAAATCTATTTCCACCGTTGGGTGTGTAAGTGATGTAGAAGGCAAAAAAAGAAAGGGAGCAATAAGGACCATTTATTTTTAAATGGAGTACTATGGGGAATTGGAATGCCTTACCTGGAAAAGTAGTGGAAACCAAATCTGTAATTACCTACATTTTTCTGTCAATGGCAACGTTGATTTATTTAATCTTAGTTTTATTGTAAACTCTTCCTCTTTGGTGACCAGTCACTGATGAGTATGATTGTCCAACTAAGAAACTCTGTGTCACTGGCCATGTGTTCTACGGGTCCTTGCGTGGCTGATGAGCCCAAGCCACATCTCTGACTGAACAATTGGCAGTTGTGTCTGAGAGGTGGAATTGGTCCTTGGACTTGAGATCTCTGGCTTTCCTTTCTGAGACCCCTTTCCAGACCTCATCTTGCAGTCAGATATTCTCGAAGAGTTGTGTCCATTTGATCAAGCGGTTCCTCCAAATAGGTTTCTTCTGAGCGAGAGTTTCCAGGCATTTCTTTGAAGCATTTCCTATGTCTTCCTCTTGTTTGGGTGCCTACCTTGAGCTGGGCGAAGAAGATTTGTTGTGGAAGTCAGGACTTGAGCATTCTAAGCATGTGGCTGGCCTAGCAGAGTTGGTTTCGGATGACCATGGCCTCAATGCTAGTGTTCTTGACTCCTTCAAGAATGTTGATGTTAGTGTGCCTGTCCTCCCAGCTGATGTGGAGAATCCATCTCAGACAGCATTGGTGGTATCACTCCACGGCCTTCAGTTGGCATCTAAAGGTCCAAGTTTATGAGCATATAGAAAAATGAGGAGGATGACTGTCTTGTGCATGAGGACCTTAGTATCAGTACAGATGTCACAGTGGTCAAAGACTGTCATCCTTGAGTGTTGAGGTTGAGGCTCAGACAATTCTTCAATATTCTTCTGCAAAGGCATCAAGAGTGACTTGGTGTTTCTCTTTCAAGAGAGTAGAGATAGCGTTGTCATCTGCATACTCAAGTTCTACAAGTGATGCCAGTGTCGTTTCTTCCTTGAATATCAATCGGTTGAGGTTGAAAAGATTTCCGAGCATCCTGTCAATGATGTCCCCTCCACTGGGAAGCTTGTTCGTGTCAAAATGAAGGATAGTCGTAATAAAGATGGAGAAGAGGGGTTGGGTGATAACACATCCCTGCTTGACTCCAGTCATATTTCTGTCATGTTTTCTCCATTCACATCTTGTTGTGGAGGAGTCAGAGGATGTTGATGAATTTATTTTTCTTAATTTGTTCAGGGGATGTGGACATTGCTGGGCCACCAGCATTTATTGCCCATTTCTTAAACTGAGTGATCTGCTAGGCCATTTTAGAGAGAATCAACCTCATTGCTATGGATATGGAGTCACATGTAGGCCAGACCAGATTTCCTTCCTTACCAGACATTAGTGAACCAGATGTGGTTTTATGACAGTCAGCAACAGTTTCATGGTTATCACCAGACATTTAATTCCAGATTTCTATTGAATTCAAATTTCACCAAGTACCATAGTGGGATTTGAACCCAGATCCCCAAAGCATTATCTTCAGCCTCTGGATTACTAATTCAGTGACAATAACCACTACACCACTGCCTCCCCACCTCCAGACAGCCAGCCTTTGACAGAGTCTTCCATAGCACTTCTCAATTGATTGAGTCAAACGTCTTGATCAAATCAATGAAGGCCATGTAGAGTGGTTGATGTTGTTCCTGGTATTCCTTTTGAAGTTGTGGAGTAGTGAAAATTATATCTTGTTCCACTATTTGGTCAGAAGCCAAGCTGGCTTTCCAGAAGGCAGAGATTGGAAGAAGGTGGCTAATGAGGATTTAGGCGATGATCTCAGCGATAGAGAGTAGAGAGATTCCTCAGTGCTTTCCACGGTCTGTTTTGACTTTCTTGAACATGGTGGTGATGGTAGCGTCCCTGAATCTGGCAGGGATTCCTTCTTGCCCAGATTTTCAGGAATAGCTGATCGAGATTCCATGCATCCTGAGCTGATCCTCGCGTTTTCCTCTCCAGAAGAAGTTGTAACCACACCCTTCTTCCTTCAGCTGCCCTTCGCCTGTTCTTCAGGTCTCTTGCAGGCCAGGGATATCAGTGTTGAAGTGCCTGAATTCATAGGCAAGAAGGGCAGTTGCCTGTTCTGGCTGATTGTTCTGCTTGTTATCCTCAAGGGTCCACGAAGGTGAAAATCCAAAGATAGTTATTGGGAACTATCCCATTTATGAATAGCACTGACCTGGAAGTTAGAGAGTTTTTGATGGTGACCATTACTCATTGAATCTGACCACGTACGCAGATTAACACACACTACCTGAAGTTGCGAACTGTCTTTCACCACTATGCCACTGGCTGCGCAGTGAACCACCACCAGTGACATAAGCTGATCTGACAAGAATGTCCTATTTTCAATTCCTGTGTCACTGTAAGAAACCTCATAAAAAGTTAAATCTTGTTCAGTGAAATGTAACTGTTTATAATCTGGGTAAACTACTGCAGAACAACCAATCTGGCCCTAAAAAATATGTAAAATTAATAAAACGTGATTTACTTACTAATTTTCTGCTTCACTGCCTGTGAATATTCTTTAATGTAATTGACTGCTTGAATAACATGATGACATCACTGTAGCTTAATTCTGCTAACTTAACTTAGCTGAAAAATGCTACAATCAAGTTCACAACAAGAAAGTGAACGTTATGTGAACACCCTTCCTTCACCACTAGGCACAAAATCCAGATCGGGGGGGGGGGGGGGCATTGGGGCGGAATTTTGAACCCCCGCTTTCAGTAGGTGGAAAAACTGGAGCAACAGAGAATCCAAAGGCAATCTCAAAATGTCGCTTACACTGGCAGGATTTCCTGTTGAGTTCATTAACTTTATGTCGCAGAGTTTACAACAGGTCCTGACAGGAACCCAGCGAACAGTCCCCGCCAAGAGTGCACAGATAAGTACAGGCCTTAGGGGGAGATGGTCATGCCTGAGCAGTACCTTGGCACTGCCAGGGTGGAGGAGGGGATGGGGGGAGGGGGGAATCTTCCATTGAGTTGATCAGTGAGGGGAGGGGTCATGTGACCATGGGGTAGCTGTACAGTGTCGTTAGGAGGTTGTCCTGTGTCCATTGGGTGTCATGGGTTTCCCATGTCCGTGGGGTGTAGGCTCCATGTCTGTTGGGGGAGGGGGAGGTAGTTCTTTATTTATCATCTAATTTTTTTTGGATCGGTGCACGACCGACCTCTCTGGAGACAGAGTTGTTGAATGAGCCTGCCCTGCCAGCATGACATTGTGGGATCCACCCTTTTCCTTTATTTTTTCAAAGCGTTGGAAATGCAGTAGAAAACCTGGCAGGCAGCTGCCCTCCATTTTTCCTGCCAGCAAAAAATTATGCTTATGGTGTATGAATTCTGTACATAGACCAACACAGTGAAGCTCAAGACTGAAACTCATTACGTAAGATTGTGGCTACTAGCTAGTGTTGTGACTATAATTATATTGTTTAGTAATTTCTTTAATTAGCGCTCTTTGTAATCAATTTTGCTGTGCAAGATTAATTTGTAATAGGACCATCAAAACAATTGGGAATAAGCCTACAATTCCAAATATTTTGTTCATTTGATTTGTTCAGTTAAATACGTATGTTCATAGGTATTAAAAACTTGATAAATGACAAAAAATTGAAGGCAGCACTGTCTTTTATACCTGGGCAGCAACAGCAGTGCATTATCTTACTCAAAAATATAACAAAGCCTATGATCAAATAATGTGTCTATGTTAGAGAGAGAAAAATAGCAAGGCCATTGTGTTTGTGTATGGACAATATAGAAATAATTGGAAGAAATGTAGAAAAAAAAATTCCTTTGTAATTCCAGATACAAGATGAGCAAAACTGATATATATAAGATAACATATATTCATCAAAAATAAACAAAATATCTGGTCTATGCTGAAAAGAGCAATTCCAGCTACAGATGATAATGTCTCCAAATGTATGGGAGTAAATTCTGCATCATTTAGAGTTCTATATAGAAGGAATAAGTCAATAATGAACCAGATTTTGGCACTCTGAAACCTTCCTGAGATTTTATTATTATTTGGATTCAAATTAGTCACATCAGGTTACGCTATTAAGATTATTTGGTATGACTAGAAGTATTATTTGATATAATTATGTCACTTTCCACACTTACATGTTGCTGGCCAAACTTAAGTAGAATTTCTACAGCTTCAGTTCATAAATTACTCTTGGAGCATATGGTGCTTATTGTAAAAAAAATTTTAATTCTTGTTGATTTTCCTCCGTAAGATCATTTTCACAGAATACTATAAGCTGTTTGCAAATCTGTTATATTCCTGAATATTCTTATAATTAGTGTACTTGCCATTTTATATACAATTTTGTTAGAATAGTTCATGTCGCTCAGAAAGTTATCAAATAAATTGCATTTTACAGTATATTCTTGTATCCAGGAGAAAATGCTACAGTCCAAATAGATCATGATTAAAATCCGAATACAACTTCAATCTGTTCTTTCTAGATGTGGATCTTAATGGCGCAGATAATCCTGAGCAGACTGGAATTCCACCTCCACTTCCTGTTAAAGGCAACAGTGGTGATTATGGAACATTGACTGAAAGTCAAGAATTCGCCACTTCTATCACACCTCCCCTACATCAACCCAGGGTAACTATGATCTGAAGTTAACAAGCAATACTTCTCTGTTCTTTCCATAATCAATTTTTTAAACTGACTCCCCCCAGCCCCCCTCCCCAGTCAACACCGACATCTTCCCCCCCCCCCCCCAACACATACACACACACACTCCCCCCATGATCAGTGGCAACATCCCCCTCCCTGCCAACGCGATCAACACTAACTTACAATCCCACCAACCAACAGTCATTGCCAGCATCTCCTCCTCCCCATCCCAACCACCACCACTAATAGTCAGGGCTGGGTGAACCCGTTCTAAAGTCATGTTGATGAGGTTTGAAAATACGGCGAGTGGGGAATATATGGGGGTGGGGGGGGGTGGCAGTGTTAATGATGTTCAAACATATTAAAATACATTCAAATGAGATTTTTGCCCTTTATGTGTGAACCTCACTATGTCACCAGTGGGTGGGGAGGTGGGAAGCCAGGGAAAATCGCGAAACGCAATCTCTCTCTGTTTCCCAATTCTCTCCTGATTTTAAGTCTGTATTACCATTCGTTCAGATGGCGAATATGGGCTAAAATATCACCTCCTTACTACTCAGATAAATGTTCAATTTAGTTTTTCCAGTAACACTTTATCAAGTTACTGGAATAAAACTGTAAAGTTACAAGTTACTTGCTGATAAGTTGATATAAACAACCTTTATCAATGTTGCAAAAACAGTCTTAGATTAATTTCTTTAAATTTATTGAACTTACTTTTGAACAACTAACATTTAACAATAGTAGAAACTTAACCAAACTTCAAAACTTTCTCAATAAAATTGATTCTATATTTCGATAAATATATTGTCCACAATTTGCTGTTGTAAAACAGAGGGGGGTGTCAGTTAAATGCCAAATCTGTACAAAAAAGAGAGAAATAAAGGTTGGATTAAGAGAGAAGAAAGTGGCTGAAAGGAAAAAAATAAAGAATTATAACAATTTCAGTTTTTATATTTTTGAAATGAACAATTAAACTGTGAAGGAATAAGAGTTCATGCTTGTAATCATATACTTTCAGAGCCAGAGTAAATTCAATATTTATCACAGTGCTAAAAGGTACTTTAGAATGAAATAGACAAAATTTAACTTGCTCTGACAAATTTAATTCATATCTACTGTATAAATATAGCACTATCACACCATTCTCTGCCTTTCAGTGGTGAGACAGAAAGCAAGATGCTATTTTTGCAAAATTCACAGTGCAACTTTGACACCAGCATTTGGATTTCCATGTTTAACTGCACATCTACCCCTCATCTGAAGTTGTGGTTTCATTGCACATGAGTCCAGTTCTCACTGTAATTTTCAAAGTAATTTCTGAGTTAAATGTGTTCTGCATAATAGAAAAAATGATGACATTTAACAGGTTAAAAAGTAGTTATAGCAAACAGTTATAGCAAATAGTAAAATCAATGCTGTGCTTTATCCTGGTGTACTTGTAGCTTTGTCATAAATTGATAGCATTAAATATATTTAAGGCCATCCAGTGCTCAATATTCAATTTAAGCCAAGGTCGCTGTTAAAGATTCTGTAAATGAGAAATGAACAGCTCACCAAAGTGATTTTCTTTCCAACAGCTCCCACCACCTCTACCAAGCAAGACGCCTCCTCCTCCTCCTCCAAAGACAACTCGGAAGCAAACATCAGTAGACTCTGGGATTGTACAGTACTGACACTGTACCCAATACCAATTCCAGGCTACACAAAAGACAGAAAATGCAACCTGTCCATTCTTTTGCCTTTCAAATTGAAGGGACATAAAAAAAATTCACCTCATTTAGGTCTAAACAGTCAAATAAGGAGACAAAAAATATGTACTTTAGCCAACAGATTCTGCTGCTGAATTTTAAATATTAACTAATACATATAATATGCACATAAAATGTTAAAACAGCTGAAATGTTATATTTGAAACTTCTTTTGTGCTGTAAGATTGGAAATGTTGCTCAGTGGATGAAAATTCCTGGCATTTGGTTAGGGGACTGATGTAATGGTCTGGATTTTGTGGTCAGCAACAAAGTGATGTTGCTCATTACTAACTTGAAGGGAGATGTCTACAAAGATCTAACAATCTCAATGGCATGAATTTCATCCTTCCTGACATTAGTTTGAACTTGACAGCAAATAAAGAGTCCAGGTGTCCAACAATAGCGATAACATCAAATAGGGTAGGATGTGGAAGCCTTTCGCCTCATACGATGGTTTGTGCCATGATGGCCAGCTAAGCATTGCCTGTGACTCAGAAGCTTCAAGATGTACAATCCACTGGCCTCTGTTTTCTCTAGCCCTCTTCTCAGACAACTTTCATTTCTACTCTTCCAATGCCCTTCTAGTCTGCATTCAGAAATCCTGGCCATCAGTGACTGTCTCCCAGTTTTCAGTATCAATATCTGCCATCTTCATATCTCATTTACAGGTGCCCTTGTAGCAGAGGTGTGAATGCCTAGAAATCATGACCCAGTAGCCAGTTCACAATACAGAAGGTCTTTGCCTAGCATATATTATCCAAGTCTCACCACTGTGGAACAATGCACTGAGGACACAAGCTTGATAGACTTCCAGTTTGATATTTTCAGTCAGGTTGCTGTTGTTCCACACTTTTACTCAGCTTGGACATAACAGCTGTAGCTTTTGTAGTGTGTATGTTGATTTCAGTATCAAGTGACAGATTGTTAGTGATTGTGGAACCTAGATATGTGAAGCCATCAACCTCACTGCCATATTGTCAATGCTGATAGATGATGGTTTGGCAATATCCCATAACATTTGTCCTCCTGTTGCTGATGGTCAAACCAAACTTGTCATGGCTTGAGAAAGCCTGTCCATTTGTCACAAATTAACTCACTCAAAAAAGCAGGGAAAATAGCTAGATACATTGAAGAATTTTCGTAGCAACTAGCCAGGGAGCACTGATTATCCTTCATGTATTTTAATTCCTCAGCATAAAGTAAACATTTGGCACATCTAAAGTTGAAGTATGGTAAACATCAAAATACATCATTATATTAAAATTTAGCAATTTTGATCAGAACAGAACAAAAATGATTTTGCACAAATAGAAAATCAGTTATCCAGGGCGAGACAGGTTCTTCAGACAAATAAGGTACACCTCATTAGCAAAGTATAACATTTTAGAGGGTTTTAACAGTGTTATTACAGTGTAAACGGGGAATCCCTCATTTCCAACTGATTACAGTCTGCAGGGACTTCAGCAGTGCACCCTATAGAGAAGCGTAGAATCACTGAAAGCAACTTCTGGATTTCTGCTTTTAACTTCACATGCAAATATTCCAGAGGTTGTTGTCAGCTTCACAGGAGTAATGACAACAAACACTGATACTTTGACCATTATTACCACTGCAAAATCCGGGCCAATGACACTTGCGTTAGAATATATTACTTTTCTTGATTTTCAATTTAAATAGTTATTCAATAATTGATTCATTCTCAGATATGAAATTTTGCTTACTTTTTCAATAAGACGGGTAAAGTAATAGTCTTTGATGAAACAAATTACTGCTTTGTCCATGGAGTGTAATCATTATGTACAGAAGTATGTATATATATATGAAGCTGAAATTTTAAAACTCCTTTTATGGTGTCAACATTTATTACAATTGCTTAGTATAATTCTGCAAATGGATTTATTCCTAATAAGAGCTTTTAGATTTTGAAGCTTATTGACTGTAAACTATTGGTCATATTTTGCTAAAAGATCTTGTTTTTGTTTTATTTAATAGGGTCAAAATGGGAAATGGAATATGCCAACTAACTTTTTACAATTCTTTTGTTATGATTTTATGATTTCTAAAATGTAATTTTTAGCATTTTCTGTAATCATGATATGAGTGAAACTAGATTAATCAATTCACTACTGACTCCCAAAATAAAAACAAAAATGTTCAAAGTTTTAGTGGCTGAAATTTTCATTGTCAGTGAATTAGATTTGTTTTGTCTGCTTTATCCTTCAGTTAAGTGTCACCCTTAGTCTATTGTTAAACTTGCAGATGTGAACATAAGAAGTAGGAGCAGGAGTAGGCCATCTAGCCCTTCGAGCCTGCCCCGCCATTCAATAAGATCATGGCTGATCTGAAGTGGCTCAGTTCCACTTTCCTGTTTTCTCCCAATAACCCTTAATTCCCTTGCCTACCAAAAACCTATCTACCCGTGACTTAAATATATTTAGCGAGGTAGCCTCCACCACTTTAACGGGCAGAAAATTCCAGAGATTCACCACCCTTTGAGTGAAGAAGTTCCTCCTCAACTCCGTTCTAAACTGCTCCCCCCCTTATCTTGAGGCTGTGCCCTCTAGTCCTGCTGTCCTTTCTGAGCGGGAAGAATCTCTCTACCTCTCCTCTATCCATCCTTTTCATTATCTTATATGTCTCTCATCCTTCTAAACTCCAACGAGTACAGACCCAGTCTATTTGGTCTCTCTTCATAGTCCAACCCCCTCATCTCCGAGGGTTGGAAAAGTTGGTGCTATTTGAAAATCCAAATGTAAGATGTTTCTGATTTTGGTTTTATTGTTCAGAGTACACAAAAGATCAGGTTTTGCATTAATGAAGTACTTGAGTAGAGATATGTTTTCCAAGTTCATAGGTTCATGGATAAGGACAGGAGTGGCCCTCGGGTGACAGTGCTTAATTGGGCGAGGGCCAATTACATCTAAAGTAGACAGAAACTGGGGAATGTGGATTAGAAGAAGCCATTGGAGAGCAAACCTACGTCTAACATGTGAGAGGCTTTTAAAGATCAGTTGATTGAAGTGCAGGACAAGCATGTCCCTGCAAAAATGAAGGATAGAAATGACAGGATTTGGGAACCATGGATGACAAGAGAAATTGTGAGTTTAGTCAAAAGGAAGAAGGAAGCATACAGTAGGTCTAGGTCTAAAAACTGACAAAGCCCTTGACGAGTACAGTGAAAGTAGAAAGGAACTTAAACGTGGCATTAGGAAGGCTAAAAGAGGCCATGAAATGTTTTTAGAAAACAGGGTCAAGGAGAATCCCAAGGTTTTTTATGCATATATTAGGAGCAAGAGGATAGTTAGAGGAAGAGCAGGCCCACTCAAGGACAATGGAGGGAAACTATGCATAGAGCCTCAGGAAGTGGGTAAAATCCTTCATGAGTACTTTATTGGTATTCACCAAGGAGAAGAATATGACGGATGTTGAGGTTAAGGATAGGTGTGTAAACGCTATAGAGAATGTCAAAATATCAAAGAAGGAAGTGCTGACTATCCTAAATTGCATTAAAGTAGAAAAGTCCCCAGGACCAGATGGGATCTATCCCAGGTCACTGCAGGAGGCAAGGGGAAAAATAGCTAAGGCCTTAACAGATATCTTCACATCCTCTTTGACCACAGGCAAGGTTCCAGAGTATTGGAGAATAGCCCTTGTTTAAGAAAAGAAGCAGGGAATATCCATGAAATTATAGGCTGATGAGCCTGACATCAGTGGTAGGGAAGCTTTTGGAGAATTTACTGAGGGACAGGATATATACACACATGGAGAAAAGTGGACTAGTTAGTGATAAACCATGCAATTGGTTTTGGACGGGGAAGGTCACGGCTTACCAACTTGATTGAGTTTTTTGAAGAGGTGACGAAGAAAATTGATGAGAGAAGGGCTGTGGATATAATTTATATGGACTTTAGTAAGGTGTTTTAACAAGGTCCCACATGGCAGACTAGTACAAAAACTAAAATCACTTCAGATTCAGGGTGAGCCTGCTAGATAGATATAGAACTGGCTTGGTTGAGAAGAGAGCACCGGTAGAAGGGTGTTTTTCAGAATGGAGATCAGTAGCTAGTGATGTTCCACAGGGGTCAGCACTGGGACCTCTGTTTGTAGTATATATAAATGATCTGGAGGAAAATGTGGTTGGTCTGATTAGTAAGTTTGAGGATGACACAAAGATTGGCCGAGTTGCTGATAGTGCCACAGATTGTCAGAAAATACAACAAAATGTAAACAGATAGGACACAGGAAACCTTGGGCACTGAAATGGCAGATGGAGCTTAATCCAGACAAATGTGAGATGATGCACTTTGGAGGATCAAATTTAGGTGTGAATTATTCTTTAAATAGCAGAACCCTTAGAAACGTTAACATTAATGGAGGGATCTGGGCGTGCAGGTCCACAATTCCCTAAAAGTAGCAACACAGGCAGCCAAGATGATTAAGAAGGCACATGGCATGCTTGCCTTCATTAGCCAGGGCATTGAGTACAGGAGTTGAGAAATCATGTTGCAGCTATATAAAACCTTGGTTAGGCTGCAATTGGAGTATTACATGCAGTTCTGGTCATCATACTATCAGAAGGATGTGGAAACTTTGGAGAGAGTGCAAAGAAGGTTCACCAGAATATTGCTATGAGGAGAGGTTGAATAAACTAGGATTGTTTTCACTGGAAAGACAGAGACTGAAGGGAGACCTGATAGACGTCTACAAAATTGAGAGGTATAGACAGAGGCTTTTTCCAAGGGTGGAAGTGTCAATTACAAGGGGGCACAGCTTCAAGGTGAGAGGGGGAAAGTTTAAGAGAGATGTGGGGGGGTTAGTTTTGCACACAGAGAATGGCAGGTGCCTGGAACACATTGCTAGAGGATGTAGTGGAAGCAGGCACATTAACAACATTTAAGAGGTATCTGGATAGGTATATGAATAGGAAAGAAATAGAGGGATATAGGTCAAGTAAGGGCAAAAGGCTTTTTTTTAGTTAGAGTATCATGGTCAGCTTGGAGGACCTGTTCCTATGCTATATTTTTCTTTATTCTTTGTACTTTTTTATATATATGCAAACTATAACTAATATCACCTTAGTTAGAAGGGGACAAAACAGCAATTATAGAGAATGTTTAGTGCAGATAGATAGGCATAATGCGAAAACCTCCCAAATTATCCAGACGATAGCACGTGCATATCTTGATCAGCTGCTCCATTAGAGGTCAATAAGTTATACAAATTGGCAAATTAGTATCCCAAGAGTGAGTCAGTTTTCTTGACAGATTTGAAGAAGTTATTGGATTGGTTTTTCCAACTCAGCAGTAAAAAAGCCTTTTGGGTCTTAGTGGAAGAGAAAGCCAAGAAAGCCCAAAGTTCAGTAGAGATAAACTGTTGCAGTAATTTAGTAAGCTGGTTTCTGAAGTAGGTATGAGCTAGGAATATCTCTTAAGGAACATTGAAGAAAGGCTTCTCTTTGAGCTCAATGGACAATCCACCTCATTTTCAGAGTTGATTTTTCTTTTGCTCGTGTTTCTGCTCAAATTCATCCGCATGTGTAAAGTTTTCTGTAAGTTAATGCAATTGGACAGCACTTTGGAAGGTAATTGTTTTTCTTTCTTGTATTAAAACTATTCCCTGATTCGTTGAAGAATGGCAACCTGGTATAGTTCTGCTAAGTAAAAAGTCTCACAAGTAGTTCTGCTAATACAGCTGAAAACGGATTGATCACAAATCATAAGCATTTTTAATCAGTGTTCAGTCCGCCACGTGATTTTAAACCAAAACAATTGCTGGAAATACTCAGCAGGCTTAGTAGCATCTGATAAAAGGACACAATCTGAAACACTGGCCGGAATTTTACCGACCCACCCGCCATGGGAATCGGTGCGGGCGAGGGGCGGAGCATGGGAAGGTCCGTTGACCTCAGGGGGGATTTTACAATTTCAGGATGAGCAAGGCCCATAACTGCTTCTCTCTCCACAAATGCTGCCATTTACCGCAATTTCTGTTCTTATTCCAGATTTTCAGCATTGCTTTATTTTGCCATGAAATAGTGATTTTAGATAGCTGAAGATTATAGAACATTACAGATTTACTTGTTTCTCGGGAGTTAAGTAGTCAGTTTCATGGCATGTTAAACATTTTTTATAGGTAAATGTTAAAAGGGAAGTATATGTGTCCTACAAAAGGTTCAATTTTAAGGGACAAGAACGTACAATGCTGGAAAATCTCCGGATGGCAGCATCAATAAAGAGGGAAAACAGAGTTTCAAGGCCACTTAACTTTTCATTAGAACTTCCCTCAATATACCCAAAGAGGCGTCAGAGTGCGACAACTAGGGGATAAAAACATAGAAGATAGGAGCAAGAGGTATTTGGCCCTTCAAAACCGCTCTGCCATTTATCATGACCATGCCTGATCATCCAACTCAATAGCTGAATCCAGCTTTCTCCCCATAACCTTTGATTCCATTTGCCCCAAGTGTTATATCTAGCCATCTCTTGAATACATTCAATGTTTTGGTATCAACTACACCCTGTAATAATGAATTCCACAGGCTCACCACTCACCTCGCTAAATATTTTTAAGTCGCGGGTTGATGGGTTTTTGATAAGAGAGGGGATTAAGGGTTATGGGGAGAGGGCGGGAAAGTGGAATTGAGCAGCGACAGATCAGCCATGATCTTATTGAATGGCGGGGCAGGCTCGAAGGGCTAGATGGCCTACTCCTGCTCCTATTTCTTATGTTCTTATGTTCTTATGTTCTTTGGGTGAAGAAATGTCTTCTCACTTCTGTCCTAAATGGTCTACTCTGAATCCTTAGACTGTGACTCCTGGTCCTGGATGGTCACCATAAGTCTATATGAAATCCCCCCTCATTCACCTGATCTCCAGCAAAAACAATCCCAATCTAGTCAATCTCTCATACATCAATCTTGGTAAACCTTCACTGCAATCCCTTGAGAGCAAGAACATGCGTCCTCAGGAAAGGAGATCAAAATGCACACAATACTCTAGGTGTGGCCTCACCAAAGACCTGTATATTTGCAACAGCACATCCCTGTTCCTGTGCTCAAAACCTCTCGCAATGAAGGCCAACATGCCATTTGCCTTCTTTACTGCCTGCTGCACCTGCATGCTTACCTTCAGTGCACAAGGACACCCAGGTCCTGCTGCACACTCCCCCCTCCCAATTTACAGCCATTCAAGTCGTAACCTACCTTGTTTTTGCTTCCAAATTGAATAATCTCCCATTTATCCAAATTATACTGTATCTGCCATTGATTTGCCCACTCACCCAACCTGCCCAAATCATTCTGAATGATTTCTGCATCCTCGTCACAGTTCCCACCCAACTTGCTACCATCTGCAAGCTTTATGTTACATTTTGTGCCTTCATCCAAATCATTAATTTTCACAGTAACTTCATTGCATTGTTAATGCAAGCCTACTTGTAACACTAATAAATTAAACTGTAGCTGTAAGAGATTGTAAAACATTTAGCAAATTAACAAATGGCCTGGCATATGTGTGAGGGAGGACTGCGGATGGGCAATGGCATGATTGGGATATTTATAAAGGGATTTAAGATGGAGGAGAAAAGTCATGCCTTTATGCAACCCTCCCTCCCTCCCTCCCTCCAACCCCCCACCCCTCCCTCCCTCCCTCCCTCCCTCCCTCCACCCACCCCTCCCTCCCTCCACCCCCCACCCACCCCTCCCTCCCTCCCTCCCTCCCTCCCTCCACCCCCCACCCCACTCTATACACCAAGCCATCTGTGTTTTGTTCTTGAGGTTGTATTTTGTTGCTTTCTCTCACAGTTACTGTTTAATATCTAACACAATTCTCCCTTGTTAGTTCTGATGAAAAGCCAAATAAACTTGAAACGTTAAGTCTATTTTTTCTCCTTATAGAGGCTGCCACACGTACGGGGTTTTTCCAACATCCTTTGTTCTTCTTTCAGATTCCAGAATCTGCAATATTTTGCTTATTTTTAAGTTTAGGAGCCTCTTTGAAGGTCTGCAAATTGGCAGCATTAGTGATTAATACAGTGATTAAGTCAATCTGAGGGCATGCCTAGTTTTGTGGGCAGGCCAGCTTCCAGCATGATACTTTTTTAAAATCAATGCAATGATTTCAGAAACTCAAATTGCGTGGGATGTAATTTGCAGTTTAGATGCCTTGACCTTTTATGCTGATTTGCCAATGGCAGGTGAATTGCACTAAGAAAAGCACAATCCAGCATTAATTCCATGCCATTGTATAAGCCTACATTTTCTAGTTGTCTAAAAGTTAATATCTGTTCCTTCATAGCATCTACAACACAGAGACAACCCGTAGACCTAAATTGGTCCATGCCAACCAAAATGCCCATCTAAGCTAACCCCATTTGCCTTCATTTGGCCCATATCCCTCTAAACTTTTCCTATTCATATATTTGTCCAAATGCCTTTTAAATGTTGTCAATGCCCCTACCTCAACCACTTCCTCTGGCAGCTCATTCCACATATGTACCACAATCTGTGTAAAAATGTTGCTCCTCAGGTTCCCATTAATTCTTTCCACTCTTAACTTAAACCAATGCCCTCTAGTTCTCAATTTCCCAATCCTGGGAAAAAGACTCAGTGCATTCACCTATTCATGCCTGTCATGATCTTATACACCTCTTTAAGATCACCCCTCAATCTCCTACATTTCAAAGGAAAAAGGTCCTAGCCTGTCCAATCTCTCCTTATAATTCAGTCCCTTGAGTCCTGGCAACATCCTTGTAAATCTCTTATGCATTCTCCCCAGTTTAATAACACCTTTCCTATAACAAGATGACCAGAACTGAACACAATACTCCAGGTATGGCCTCACCAATGTCCTGTACAACTGCAGCCTAAGTTACCAACTTCAATACTCAGTGCCCTAACTGATGAGGGCCAGCATGCCAAAAGCCTTCTTCACTGCTCTCTGTACCTGTGACTCCACCTTTAGAGAACGTGCACCTGAACTCCAAAGTCCCTCTGGTCCACAATACTCCCTAAGGTCCTACCATTCACTGTGAAAGTCCTACCTTGATTTGACTTCCCAAAATGCAACACCTTGCACTTATTTGTATTGAACTCCATTTGCCATTTCTCAATTCACCAGCTGATCAAGAATCTTGCTGCAATTTTTAAAACCTTCCTTACTGTCCACAATACCACCTATTTAGTGTCATCTGCAGACTTTCTGATCATGCTTGTACCTTCTCATCCAAATCATTGATATAGATTTAAAAAAATCAATGGGCCCAGCACTGACCCCTGAGGCACACCATGAGTCACAGGCCTCCAGTCTGACAAGCATCCTTCCACCATTACCCTCTGCTTCCTACCATCAAGCCAGTTGTATATCTAATTTGCCAGTTTCCCCTGGATTCCTTGTGATCTAACATTCCAGAGCTGCCTACCATGTGGAACTTTAACAAAGGCCTTACTGAAGTCCATATAGACTACATCTACCACCCTGCCCTCATCAACCTTCCTGGTTACTTTATCAAAGAACTTAAACAAATTTGTAAGACATGATCTCCCATCCACAAACCCATGCTGACTATTCCTAATCAAACTGTGTCTTTCCAAATGCTTGTATATCTTACCCCTCAGAATCTTTTTCCTTTAATAGACTTAAAGAATGCCTTTGGATTCACCTTGGTCCTCTCAGCCAAAGCTACCTCATGCCTCCTTTTTGCTCTCCTAATTTCCTTCTTGAGTATACTTTTGCATCCCTTATATACTTCCAGGGAATACCCTACTTGTACCTGAGCCATGCCTCCTTTTTCCTGGTCAAAACCTCAATATGTTTTATCATTCAGAGTTCCCTACTCCAGCCAGCCTTGTCCTTCACCCTGACAGCAACATATAAATCCTGAATTCTAGCTATTTCACTTATAAAGTCCTTCCACTTGCCAGAGGTCCCTTTGTCTTCAAACAATCTACTCCAATCAACCCTTGCAAGCTCCTGTCTAATTCCATCAAACTTGTCTAATTCCATCAAAATCCACCTAGCTCCAATTTAGAACTTGCACCTGTGGACCTGTTTTGTTCCCTTCCACAACTACTTTAAAAATTAATTGAACTAAGGCCGCTGGTTCCATAGCGGCCCCGCATGTTCACCTCAGTCACTTGCCCTGCTCTACTTCCCAAGACTACATCAAGTTTTGCTCCCGAGTAAGACCCTCCACATTATTGTCTGAAGAAACTTTCCTGAACACACTTTATATTCCATCCCATCTAAATTCTTTACACTATGGCAGTCTCAGTTTATGTTAGGAAAATTAAAATCCCCTACTATGACAATCCTATTACTCCTGCAAGTCTCCCCAACCTTCCTGCATATTTGTTCTAATTCCCGTTGACTATTTGGGGGCCTATAGTACAACCCCAATAAGATCACCATCCTCTTCTTATTTCTTAGTTCCATCCACCAAGCCTCACTGGATGATCCCTCAGTTATTTCATCTCTGACTTCTACCCTTCATCAAAAATACAACTCTCCCTCCTCTCTTTCCACCACTTCTGTCCTGCCTAAAGCAGCTGTACTCTGGAACATTAAGCTGCCAGTCTTGTCCCTCCCTTAGCCATGTTACAGTTATGCTTATGATATTCCAGCCCCACATACCTATCCATGCCCTGAGTTCATCAGCCTTACTTGTCAGGCCTCTTGCATTGAAACAGATGCAATTTAATCCAATAGGTTTTCCCTGCTCCCTGCGTGCTCCTGCCTATTATGTCCACTCAGCTTGTTGTTGCTAAGTACTGCATCTCCTTTCAGCCCCTCATTTGCTTCCCTGCTGCTGAGGGTCCCACCTCCCTGCCAATCTAGTTTAAATCCTCCCTTGTAGCACTAGCAAATACAAGTATGTAGTTGTTAGTTCACAGGGAAAAAGGAGCCACGTGGGTGATAATATTTAATTGGTCAGGTTCGCCAGCTGAGATAAAGAGCAGAGTTCTCCCATCTGGGAACATAGTGTTTCCCACTGCAGAGGCTGGCAGGAAAACATGCCATAACCCAACATAATTAATTATGCAACCAGTTGTTTTGCGCAGTGGGGCAAGCCTGATGGCACACTGTGTGCTGTCCTATCTGGGTGCCATTATTGAACTAACGCATGATTGAAGGAAGAAGGTGGACTTCCTGAAAATGAAGATGGATCTCTGGGAACATTGTGAGGCCAGAAGGTGGAAAAAGACATTTTTTATTAGTGGCACAAGTAGGCTTACATTAACACCCCAATAAAGTTACTGTGAAAAATCCCCTAGTCGCCACACTCCAGCACCTATACGGGTACATTGAGAGAGAATTTAATATGGCTGATGCATCTAACCAGTATGGCTTTCAAATCATGGGAGGAAACCCATGCAGACAAGGGGAGCATGTGCAAACTCCCCACAGACAGTGACCCAAGCCAGGAATCAAACCCAGGTCCCTGGCACCACGAGGCAGCAGTGCTGAACACTGCCATTGTGCCGCCACTATCTCCAGGAACATTCTAAGGCTGGAAAATTAACTCCCTCCAAGGCACCTGAAGAGGGGTAATAAGATTAGTGTCCTGAAACATTAGACATTAAGGCATTGACAGAACTACCAGCATTAAGGGAAAAGATTCTTAAAACACAGACTTATAAGCCAATAAAAAGGCAGTTTACACACATATGAAATGCACTAAGAGATTTAAACAAGTGATTGAGATTTAAAGCATATATGGTAATATTTTTGAATGTATCAATGTATTTTTTAAGAATTATTGTATGCTTTAGTCAAGGTAAACCCCGCAAAGCATCACGGTAAAGTCCATCAGGTCAAATCATATTCTGAGAGAATTCTATAGCCTTAAGAGAGTTTAATTTATTACCTAGTGGTAGAAACAATGAGAGCACTTAATCAGACTTCATGAATAGAGTCTATTCACTGTCCAAATAGCATGAACGTATGTCCAGATGTGTATGTGCATCTGATTTGGCAGTGATCTTTAATAGAACCCATGGAAACACACAGTTTAACCTTTGTAGCCAGTGTCTAGGGTAACCAGCAACGGGGAAATTAGTTTGAGTCAAGAGAGGAAGGATCATCTGTTTTTAATTAACTAATGAAATACAGTGATGCTATAGGGAGAGATGTGATTGGGTAGAGTATATGGCAGGTATACTGCTGATTGATGTATAATGAAGATGATTTATTCAAAGCTAATGTGAGAAAAATCTACAATTGACCTGTATTGAACTGTATACATTAGAACTTGATTTGATCTGTCTTAGAGCGGCCTCAACCCTTTGTCTGATTTCTCCCAACAGCTGCTGTTCTAAATAAAGTTACATCTTTGGTTCAGAGTCACTGGCTTCGTGAGTCCTGTATTGTCTGAATTTTCCTGACAGTACTGATCACCTCAGGTACCCCACCAACAGCACCAAATTTGGAAGGTCTGTCTGTACATGCTACCCCACCCCCCCCGACTGCTGTGGTATTCCAGGGTCCAAGGTTATCAATGGCCTCTATCCTGAACGCCAGTGGTAGCCCCAGGCATTGTTCAGATGAGTCCTGACACCACACCATGTTGTTCTAGAATTGTTTTGAACCAGTGTGTCTTCTTGCTAACAGCGCAGAGAATCGAGCAAGTGGTCAGGCCTTCGACTGAATCCTGTTGGTGGGATGCAGTTGAGTTTCATGCCAGCCTCCAGAGGATTTCCCAATCTGCCATGTTTGGGACCAGCGGAAGTTCCCGTTGTAAACCCTCACCAGCATAAAACCGATTTTTGGACCACCCGCCAGATTCTTCCAGCCAGGCTGCCATTAAACCGGCCAGCAGGAGCTTGAGAGAATTCAGCCCAAAGAGACAGATTAACTCAACAAAGTCTAAGTTCCACTAGATATATAAAACAGCTCCAGATTGAAAGAGACAAGCTCAAGAGATACACATAAGTTAAGTGAGGCATAAAACTGAGTAAAAGGTTTCAGTTTTAAAGGGAATTTAATGCTGTGGCAGCACTAAGGGAATTTTATGGAGGCCACTAGCTGGAGAGCCAGCAAGAGACCCACATTACCTCTTGCTGGGAAGGGCTGCTGGTATTACCTGACAATCAGGCAAGAGAGAGTTCACTGGCTGGCCTTCCACAGGATCAGGACCCAGGAAGTGAGAGATCCGGTGACCAATCAGAGGCCGGCAGCTCTTTTGCTGAGCAGCACCACAGGAGGCAGTGGCTGCTGTAGGAATGACAACCAGCTCACACCCAAATCTTCAGTGTATCCCTGGATTCAGGTGAGTGATGAGGGGGATTTCACAGCGTGGGGTCATGAAGAGCGGGTGTAGGGGTGTCAGCAGTTGAGGCAGAGGACTGGTTCTTGGCAGGCACTGGGTGTCTTGCAATGAGGGACCCCACCCCACTCCCATTCCCTTGGGAGAAAAAAAACAACCAGTGCAGGCTTGTTTGTCTGATTGAATACCGGCAGCAGCAGGATGATGCACGTAGTTAGGCATTGCTCGCTTAAGGACCTCAACTGGCAACGGGACAGGAAGACAACCCATAGGCCTTCCCACCATGGACTTAATTGGGGTGGAGGTGGAAACATGGAAGGGTTCCCAACCACCACCCAATCACCACCACCCCATCCAAATAAATGCCTTTCCTGCCTCCAAGCTTACCACACAGGAGAGCATAAAATACTGTCCTTTTGTCTTCAATAGTCAGAAAGATTTAGTAGAGACTAGATAAGAAGGGTTACAAGGACAGAATATAATTGTGCAACATGGATGATGTGGATCCACAAGGTGTTTGGGGGTACGGATTACAAGGAACTTCAGAGCTGCGCAGCAAATAGAACAAAGAGAATTTTATGGTTCACATAATTCAGATGATGTTCACCCCTACTGATTGAAGGACAGTCAGAGTTTGAAATTGAAGCAAGCGATGGTAAGTGAATGACCATTCACATGGAGACAGAAAGCAAAATGAATTGAAGTCAGAGGGGATCCCTTAACTTTTGCACTTGTCTAAAAGATATATAGTTCTTTATACACAGAACATGAAGGATAATGGCTCAGGAAAGCTGGTCAGGAGCAGCACCATGGAACAAAAAGCTACCTGAGGAAATAAGGGAAGGGTGATTGAACTGGAGGGCAGGAAAGTAATTCATGTAGGGCTGTATATAATAATGCAGAAACATAGCTATTTCTGATGATAACCCAATGTTTGGTATGTTGCCTATGGTGCAAGGGTATTGTGCCTAAAGTAATAGATGCAGACTCTTGGAAAGGGGAAGTGAGCAGCTAGAGGTCATCGTTCACATTGGAGCTAACAACTAGGAAAGACCACAGTTCAGGGTCATCCGAAGTCAGATCCAAGAGAGAGGATTTAGATTAAAACGCAAGGCCTACAGAATAGTAATCTCAAGATTATTACTTAAGCCACATATTGCACCATGATGGGCATTGATCCTGGTAATGTGTTATTTTGCTAAGGTGAAATTGGGCCCTTTAAAGCTACCAAACACCATCACTTCTTTGTTAGTCCCTCCTAAATCTGTTCTGATTATTTAAGGCAGAGAGCAGAATTCTATGCTCTCCTCTGGTATTTTTCAGCATCTAGTTTTAAATGGAAAGTTTTACTTGAATGTTTCAGGGTGTATGTCAACATCAAAGGCGAAATTTAACAAGTGACTTGGGTCCCAATGGTGGAACTGGAAATGGAAGTGAGTGCAGCTTCCACTTGCATTTTGGGAGCTGGTGCACACAATAAAATTAAAATATGAAGGGCCAGCAGCAGGCATGTGCGATACATGCAGTTATGTAGCAGGACGGGTATTCATTGGTGTTTTCAGCCATCAGATGACAATGCAGGTAAGGGCAAGCTATAAAAGAGCCTCCTAGACAAATAGGAAGGCTCTGCATCGTAGCCACAACTTTCCTGTTGTTCTGAGATCCAGACTTACCTTGATAAGTTTAGCCCCTGGGTGGGAGACAGACATGATTGCCAGCTCTATCAGGCTCTGCCCTGCCAGTGTGACAGTGTGGGAAATGTCTCTGGCATTCATTTACTAAGTCCTAGAAAGCATAGAAAGAAAAGTCTGCTCGCAAGCCACACATCAGTTTCCTTATGGAAAATCTCGGCCATATGTATGCTGTTAACACTCATCCCTACCTCACCATAATCTTGCTTGACCCTGCACTGCACTTGCTGCACATTCACTATTCAGTATTGTTTGAATAGGAGTTTATTCTTATTGGTAAGGTCAAATGGTTGTTTTCCCAAGCATTAGCCATGTTCGCAAACTTGGCATCTTATTTAATTCTGAACTGAGCTTTGAAACCTATATCTGCCCTCATCACCAAGGCTTTCTACTTCCAACTCCATAACATCACCTATTTCCACCCCTGCCACAGCTGATCTGCTGCTGAAACAGGCATCCATGCCTTTGTTGTCTCTGGGCTGAACTATTCCGATGCTGTCCTGGCTGACCCTCCACCTGCATTCTCAAACCCTGATCCCTTGCAAAGCTATAATATCCTAACTTTTATCACGTCACATTCGGCAATGACCTCAATGGTCACAAATTGACATTTTGTCTTGCTCTGGCAATAAATCAGTGTGAAACTTCTCATCCCTGTTTTCAAACCTCATCAGCGCCTCACTCCTCCTATCTCGAAAACCTCCTGTAATCCTCAAAGATCCCTGTGCTCCTTCAATTCTGATATCTTGCACCTCCTCAGTTTTCTTTTCTTTGCCATTGATGGGTGTGCCTTCAACTTAGCTCTAAGCTCTGGGATTCTCTCTATAAATCTCTGTCTCACTTAGCTTAAGATACTTCTTAAGACATATCTGTTGACCATGTCTTTAGTCATCTCTTCTTATAAATCTTGGTAGAATGTCAAAGTTTTCTTTAAAAATGAAGCTGTTTACACTTTTAGTATGTTAAAGGCAATGTATAAATGCAAGTTCTTGTTCATCTTCCTGCTTTTTAGATCCTCCACACAGCTGTTGCTTTCCCACAATGGGTGAAAAAGGAACATTATCACTGCTCCCACCCCTTCCCTATCAGCACCCCATTGCCCACTGCGCAATATGTTTGCAGCGGCTACCTGCTCCACTTCAGCCTGTCTCACCTGGCCTTTTACTTCCTCCCATTATTGCCATTTCCTCTCTCTATATATAGAGATTATATATATATATATAATATATTCTTCAATCTCAATGCCAAAATATTCCATTTGATTCAATTGAATGCAAATATATTCAAATATTTGCATAGACTTTATATACATGACACATTATTACTCAAATATTTTACATTTTATTTAACTCCCAATCAGTCTGTAACCGTGTCTAGCTGTTCCCCACCCTGTCCTCTGACTCTGCTATATTTGCTCCATCTCCTGCTGAGTCTATAACACTGCCCCATCTCATAGAATCCCTACGGTGCAAAAGGAGGCCATTCAGCCCATCAAATCTGCATTGACAACTATCCCACCCACGCCCCACTATCCCTGTAATACCATGCATTCAACCCATTAATTCCCCTGACACTAAGGGGCAAGTTATCATGGCCAATCAGCCTAACCTGCACATCTTTGGACTGTGGGAGGAAACTGGAGCACCTGGAGGAAACCCATGCTGACATGGGGAGAACATGCAAATCCCACACAGATAGTGACCTGAGGTCGGAATTGAACCCGGATCCTTGGCGCTGTGAAGCAGCAGTGCTAACCATGCTATCCTCAGTTCTAAGCCTTGCTCCAATATCCTCTCCCTATCCATATTCTAGCCACACTCTCTGTATCCCTTCTGACTTATAGTTTTGTAGTCTCGGATACTTGTGTGTCTGGGGGAAATAAACTAAGCTGTAAGTCAGGAATACCCCAACGATTTTTGTGCTACTAAACCTTTGGAAGGGAGGCCTTGTGGCATGCCTGCCTCTGCCGGGTTTGAGTGTTAATCCAGGACTTCATGGCCATGGAAGGTGTATTTGAAACATGATTATCAACCTGTAAATCCTTCCAATACACTGATGGCAGGCGATAAGAGTGGGAGAAACTCCTGGTCTCCCCTGAATCAAACTGTGCCTGATTCATAGTCATGCCTTTCAAGCTCTGGCTTCAGTCTAGTGACCTGTTATTGGAAAATCAAGCTACTAGAACAGGTCAGCGTGTGCTCCATCTGCCTCATGTGTTTCTCTACACTGCCAGAGAATCAAGAGGAAGAAACGATCAGGAAACTTACCTGTGTACACACAAAAAAAAATCAATCCCCTAGACAACACGTCATGACTTACCATTCCATTTAATGATTAACATTATAAATATGAATTAGTTCATGCAGCACCATAGTAACTTCTTTTGAGAAATTCCAGGGCTCCTCAATCTTGAAAATTAGCATTTTCCATAAATGAATGCTCAATTGTGTGGAAACAAGCAACTCAGTATTTCCAGTGTCTCTTGTCAAGCTAAATCTTGAACAGCTAAGAAGCAATATAATGACAGTTACTTCAGAGATACCATAGGAAACATCTACCTGCTCAACTCACCTCTAATTTATAAAAGCATCAACAGCACAGTGACTGTCAACTGCTTTAGCTCCCTCCAACTTGCTTTCAGTTTGCACAACATTCAATAGATGTAAACATGTAAAGTATAGTAGCTAAAAGATGCAGGATAGCAATCTTTGCCTTTAGGCACAATAGAAAATACTTTCCAAGGAAGGCTGAATGATGGATTGATGCAGAAATAACACAAGCCATTTTATTGGGATACTTGATTGCTTGACAGAGAACAGTGAAATATTACATCAGCTCATGACTGTCAAAAAAGTTCCTGACTTATACTCAATTCCAAAAACTCCCTTATAACAATATTTTAGATTTGTCTTTCACTATCCATTTAATTTTATAAGTTCCCAATTATTTATTTGTGCCTGTTTTTCTTTGCCCAAATAAGTTGTACAAAAACTGCATCAATTCTGTTATTTGAATCAAGTCAAAGAAAAGCTGTAAGCAAATTTAGAAAACATTTACAAACTGATTATTTGAGACTTACATCAACCACTCAGCTGCCAACTGAGCTGTTGTCTGTAATTTATTTAGAGGAGACCATCTGTTCTCTCTAACTTTCCCACCTCCCAACATTCCCTACTTTACACAAGTTATTTCTTAATGGTATATAAATATTCTCTCTCTCCCTCCCCTTTAGATAGATATTCTTAATTGTCAATGCCAAAATCTCACATTCCATCGAGTTATATGTTATAATAAAATTTTTGCACACACTTGATGTACGCGACTACTGAGACATATCGCATTCATTTATTTAACTGCCAGTTCTTATATCCATCAATCAATTAAATTTTATGAAGTCTTCCAAAAAAAATACATGGTTTTTTTCAGGTTACATTAATTTCGATTTCCATGATTTATCAGTATTGCATTTATTTCTTAATTTTATACAATGCTCTATTTCTTCCCAGCAATATTTGCAATAATCTCAATTACAACGGATATCTCTCCTCCCGTGATGGAATAAAAGGTGCAATTCTCCTGAATTAGGACTAAGTGCCCACGGCAGTGGGAAACCTAGTGTGTTTTCTGCTGGCACTGGCAGTGTCTGTCAGGTTGTATTCCCCCATCTGATGGATGCAAATTAATGCATCTCAGGAAACATGTCGGCCAGCCCGGCTTTTCATAGATCGGGGTGACATTTATAAAGAGCATCGACAGGACACTCCCCCGCCCCCAATATGGAAATGGTGACCCTCCACCCCACTGCTAACCAGGGAAGCACCACCAACCCCTTAGTGAAGAGGGATATCCTCCCCCTTCCCATCACTCAAATAACAGATCACTCCCTCCCACAGCACGCAGGCATGAGAGTGACCCGACTAGAATCTCCTCCTCATGTCCCCCCCCTTAATAGACCTCCCCCCTTACACCCCCACTGAGCCGCTCAGGCCCCTTCTTCAGACCCTGCGCCTTAGCAATGGCAATGATGCACTGCCCCCTGGCATCACGACACTGACCCTGGTTTGGTACCTTGGACCCCATGGGGGTGGTCGAGGAGGTAAGTCCTGTGTCCATGTTCCCTCTGCTGCTGTCAGACTGCAGAGGAAGGGTCTCCCAAGGATCTTGGGGATTGGGTGGGCTCAGACTGGGGGCAAAATCAGCCCTTTGTGAACTCTGTCCCGAGGGGCCCTGGTACTTCCCATTACTGCAGTTCCTGGGGGTCTGTCTCAGACATAGTGCTGTAGTACTTCTAGCACTATAAAACTATGCCTGGATTGGCTAGAGAGCTGTTAGGTAATCTGATCAGCCAACAGCTCTCTAAGGCGGAACTCTCTTCCAATTACGGCCAATTAATGCCATTCGATGCTCGTTAGAGTGTGAAATGGCAGTGGGAATGCATCTACTGATCAGATTATTGGTGCTGAGTACTCACCATCCTAAAAATTCAGGCCACAGTAAAATCAGCATGAAAGTGCATTGAGGTATCACACACATTTTGGTAACTTCAAATAAAACCAACCTACTCAATCTATGACCAGCTAGGTGAATCTATCAACCAAATGAAGAACCTGTTAGCTTTTTACTTCAGTGAGAGAGACTAGCTCTGACAGAAATACAATGATCACAGCACTCTACTTTTTTTCCCAATTATAAGAACAATAGGAGTATGCCTCTCGAGCCTGATCTGCCATTCTATTAGATCCAGGCTGATCTGCACCTCAGTCCCATTTACCCGCCTTTGATCAGTATCCCTTGGTGCCTTGACCTAGCACAATTCTGTCAATCCCAATCTAAAAGACTTCAGTTGACCCACTATCCAGTGCAAATAACACTCCAAACATATGGTCACAGCTGTCAATGCAGAGTAACACTTTCATGAAGAAAAATGACTTTTCCTCCCCATCTTTGCCTTCACGTGTACAGTTAAATTTTGAGAGTTGTCACAATGTGCTTATTTTGTGACGATTCACCCTCTTTACCACAGAAAGGCAAGTTTCTGAGGCCAAATGTTTACTTTCCCAGAAGTCAGCTGAACAATGCTATATCTAAAGCTAGCCTTATCCATTCGTCTGTCAGAATCATGATGGGTCAAACCATGGACATTTAAAGTCATGCTTCAGGTGCCTTGAACAATCCTACCGCATAGTCTGACAAAGGTGAAAAAGATTGTCCGTTTTGCCCAATTTAATTTCACAAAAAGGTCACCTCAAACACAACAGCTAAACCCATCAGCAAGAGATGCAAGCGCCCAAAGAAAATTCAGATGACGACCAGTTTGTTCAGGTTCTGAGAAATGTTTTTACTTCTGTACAGGAAACATTGATCCAGATCTTGCTCAAACTGCCACCTGCCCTGACCAAGACTGCAAGAAACTACAAAGGATCGTGAATGTAGCCCAGTCCTTCATGCAAATCAGCCTCCCATCCATTGACTCTGTCTACACTTCCTGCTGCACTGGCAAAGCAGCCAGCATGATCCAGGACCCCACGCACCCCAGACATTCTCCCTTCCACCTTCTTCCGTCAGGAAAAAGATACAAAAGTCTGAAGTCACTTACCAACTGACTCAAGAACAGCTTCTTCCCTGCTGCCTAGCTAAACTGTTACTTGCAGCCTAGAAGATGAAAGGTACAAAATTGACAAGCCTGATGTCAGATTTGGGGCAGAATTTTATTGTCTTCCTGAGGGGGTTTCAGGAAGAGGGGCGTAAAATTGGGTGCAAGGCCATGGATGCCTTGCTCAGCACCTGTCCACCCAACCCAAAGCTCACTGCAATTTCACAAGTGGTGTAAGGCAGCCCGTCTAACTGGGGAATAATTGAGGCCTTTAAATGGTCAATTATGACCAATTTACAACCTCACTGTAAATGTTTCCATGTTGGATAGAGGCCAGTACCAAGTGGGGAGACCAGTAGCTCTCAACTGCTTGAAGCCCTGCCCCTCTCCCCCCACCCAAACCCATGTCTTACCTCCTCTAAAAGAAATGAAGTTTTGTGGTGTGGCCCTTTTAGTTAATTACTGGGTATTCAGATTTTTCTTTAAACATGAATACTCTCTACAGGGATCATAACACTTTGTGAAGAATTAAGAGCAAAGCAGGCAATTATTTGATACAAAAGAAGACCAAGTTGTCCAACAGTGAGGAAATTGCAGAGGTAGATGGTTATGGCAGTGAGTTCCAGACCAGCAACTTGGGTGTGGAATATTTTTTAATGACGTTCCCATACTGGGCAGGATTGGTGAACCTCTTACGAAACAGCTGGGCCCATTTTGATTGTGGTCCTTTTGGTTTAATCAACGTTCCAGAATTACGTGTGTTGTCAGTAAGAACATGATGAAGAGCCAATGTTCACAATCACATCTGACATTCTATCCACACAAGTATCCAGACACCACCGTGGTGATTCTCCCAGCCTGCTGCACTGCTTTTGTGGCACAGTGGGCCGGGAGACTTGGGGGCAAAGGTCATCGCAAGGGCTCCCTGCTGGGTGCCATGGCCTCCATACATCTTCAACAGTCGGATTTCAGGCGCCATCAGCTCTGTGCTAATTTCTGGCGTGATACTACATAATTTATTTTAAATCTGATTTAAATATAATTTAAGTAGCATTAGTGGACCTAGGACTGCAATCTCTGGGCCCACTAGCCTCTCCCCCGCCAGGAGTTGTTCAAACCAACGGGATTTACTGTATCTCCCCACTTACCGGGAGCTGGTGGCCTGACCCCACTGGAGAGGCCCCCTCCTGATGGTCAAGTGCCAGGGAAGGGGGTGGCCCCTGGGCATTGCCACCTTGGCTGTGCCAGCCTGGGGCAAAATGCCAATCCTCCAGGGGCATCATGGCAATGAGTATAGGGCAGTGCCAAGGGAGTGGAGGGTCCTGCTGCATCTCTGCACTGGGGCTGAGTGACAGAAGGAGGGAGGCCAGCGATCAAGGCTGGCCTTTGCGGTGGAAGGGTGAGGTCAGCCTGTCGGGGATGTCAGGGATGTGGGAGGGACTGGGGCTGCCAGTGGAGGGGGTCATTGGTGGGGGGCCATTGGTGCAGTGCACAGAGGGTGGGAGATTCATTTTGAGAATCCCGCTGAAAAAGCCAGTGGGATTTACTCCAGTTTTCACACGAATTCAACGCTTAGAATTTTTTTGAGAGAATCGTGCCCTGAGACATTACTACCTGAAGCTTTCAGCATTAGAGTCACAAAGTTTCCAGTTGTCACTCAATCGCTCTTTGAACTCCTACATGGGGCAACCGAGACATACAATTAATATTATCCTCAGCATAGCAGTACTAGGGAGATGCAGCCTACAGGGGACAGGGTGAATAATATTTGAAAACTATCACCTGAGGGGCATAAGGCATTTATAAGATCAGAAGACATAAGAGCAGAAGTAGGCCATTCAGCCCATCGAGTCTGCTCCATCATTCAATGAGATCAAGACTGATCTGATATAATATTCCTGGCTCCACTATCCCACCTTATCTCCATAACCCTTGTTCCTTTACTGATTAAAATGTTGTCTATCCCAGCCTTGAACATACTTAACAAACCAGTCTCTATAGCCCTCATAATGGGCTACCCTTATGCTGAGATTGTGCACTCTGATCCTAGGCTCTCCCACAACGGAAACAACTTCTCACCACCAGGTGTCCTGAGAATCCTATATGTCTCAATAAGGTTCCCTCTCATTGTTTTAAATTCCAATGAGTATTGGCCCAACCTACTGAAACTCTCCTCATAAGAAAACTTTTCCATACAGGGGATCAACTTAGTGAACCTTCTCTGGACTGCTTCCCATGCCAGTATATCTTTCCTTAGGTAAGGGGGCTAAAACTGTTCACAGTATTCCAGGTCTAACTAATGCAAGACTTCCCTATTTTTATATACTGGGGGGAAAAGAATGGGCCAAGCTGTTTCATTTGTCCTCCTTTCTGCTCTCAATAGCCCACCCCACGATCTATCTGATCACTTCCAAATTTCCTGGAGGTAATGATCAGGGAAAGACAGTTTTAGTTATGCACAGTAAACAAGGTGAAGCTCTCGAAAATGAAGGTCGAGAGAACATCTCTGTCAGTCCTCGAGGTGCCTGAACGAATTAGCGTCCAGACAGAGCGCCAGGTTACGAGTTGGAATGTGACCTGGCACTAGGTTTGGTGATGCCACCTGCAGTCGCTCTTTTGTCGAGCAGTGGCTCCCAGAGGCAGTCGTCCGTCTATGAAACTCGTGCTGTGAGGCAGCAGCTTGCATTTTAGACACTTGAGTGGCATCTAGAAAGAGGTTATGATTGGTGAAATGTGCTAGAGTGTGCAGAGACATAAGAGGGAAATAGAAAGTGATGATTGAGAATCACCAGGGATTATGTTTAATATGAAGTAATACATTTCACTGGCACTTATCTTTAAGCTTTTATCCCTAAAGAGTTGTGAAATGCATGCATGCCCTTTGAAGAATCAACGTCCATGGGAGGAGTGAGATGAGTTCTCCAATAGTTATCAAATAAACCAGTCTGTGCCTGAAAGCTAGAGGAATTATTTTCTCATGTGTGAAATCCCTGAAATCATTTAAAAAACAATTGGATTTTACAACGGCATTGCTTGGATTTCTCTGAATAGATGAATTAAATGGGTTAATTGCCTTTCACAGCTGTAATTATTTTATGATCTTGTAACAGAGGATGAAGTTGTGGGAGGTCCTGCACCCACCTTGTATCCAGGAAGATAGCCAGCTCCTTACGTTTCATTCTGAAATATTGCAGGAGGAACGGCCACCGAAGAATGAATGAACCATGACAGTTTCCCGAATACTGGGCACTGACACGCATAAGCCTGTGCCTGTAATTGCATATTAATTGAACATTATGCAAGTAAATCCCTTTTGGTTCATATAGTAGTGTGGGTTGACAGCAGGAGTTTGTATGGCTACATGAGTACAATCTATAGCTCGAAGCACTCATGGATATTGTGATCTGATAATTAATGGTCCACTCACCCATTTATCTCTTTCTTACATCAAACGTAATGAACTGGACTGGGCTGCCTTGGCAAACTCAGCATTAATTACTGTCCTTATGCAAGAATGAGTGACAAATTAACTTGCGCAAAGGGATCAAGAATGAGGGGCCATAGATGGAAGTTTAGGTACAAGAGAGTTAGGGCAGAGCAAGGGAAACGTCTTCATGCAAAGTTCTGAGGATATTTATTGGTTCAGTTGTTTCTGTTGAAGTCACAACAGAGAGAGAAGCACTTGGAAATTTGACACATCTGCCAACACTCAAGATGATCTGGATAAGAAGATGAAAGAATATGGGAACCGAGTGTGTGATTATCATTCAGAATATTCCATCATGTAGTCATGGTGAGGTTAGGCTGAACTCACAAACTCCATCTTGTAATTCCTATGTATTTCTCTATTTAACTCGTTGCCTTTTGGAGTGATACATTGGCCAGGAACTTGTGCCACAGTAAGATTCTAAAAGAAGTTTGCAGATCTCCCACTAGTATGGATCAAGAGATCAAAAGAGAAAATGCTGGAAAATCTCAGCAGGTCTGGCAGCATCTGAAAGGAGAGAAAAGAGCTGACGTTTTGAGTCCAGATGAAACTTTATCAAAGCTTTGATTTTCTCTTTTGGTTTCAGATTCCAGCATCTGCAGTAATTTGCTTTTATCCAGTATGGGTCAAGGCTCCCTGGCGTAAGCAAGACCTCTTTATGCATAACTGCAGTGTTATGTTCATAGGATATTTGGAACTGAAATGGGACATTCAACTCATCTTGTCCGTGCCAGAAACCCTGACGGCTGGGGATCTGCGGAGCAGTTTGGGTCTTCTGCGGTACAGATGTGTGCTCCCATCATCTTTGTTATTCCTCCTCCTTTTGCTCCACAATCCTCATTGGGAACTCCAGGATGCCATTACTTTAAGGAAATGTCCCAAACCAAAATTAATTTCAGGGAAGACTTCCAAATGAAGTGAGGAGCCTGAAAGGAAAATGGCACCAAATTTTGACAAATTGAATTTATCAGTCTCTGTCCAACTGCATAGTAAGAAATCTCACAACACCAGGTTAAAGTCCAACAGGTTTATTTGGAATCACATCATCAGGTGAGGAAGGAGCTGCACTCTGAAAGCTCGTGATTCCAAATAAACCTATTGGATTTTAACCTGGTATTGTGAGACTTCTTACTGTGCCAGCCCCAATCCAATGCTGATATCTCCACATCTTAACTACATAGTGAAAGATAATTTACTTTTGAAGTTGCAGGGTCAACTTTCCTCTTTTGCTGTTTTAAAATGCTCTTGTTTTATCGTCGCATATGTTGGATTGAGTAGTTTTAAGTGTGGAAGTGATGGAATCGAGGATTGATAACTTCTTTGCGATCAGCAAAATGGTATTTCACAGAGAGTGGCAGATCTTCTCCCTGCCCTTATTCTAAACCTTTCCTACAAATTCCATAAAGATCTCAGACATTTGCACAATTTCAAATGATCAGAATTTCTGGGTAAATGCCAGACCTTTTCATGCAAGGGGCCAAATTTCAATTTATTTCTCACTCCAGGACTGATGAGTAAATTTTGTAAAGATAAGATATGACATAATGTTAAACAACGTTTCAATACAATGTTGTAGTGTAAAGAAAATAAATAATTTCTGGAGCAAAAATAAAACAATGTCAAAGCAATAAACTGATCATTTAAAATATTGAGTAATTCCTAAAGATAACCATTAGGTTGTATGAGGATCGAATTGTGTTTTTCTGACTCGCTGTTAGGGTACTTATTCACTCACCCTCACCCACAGTGGGGGTTAGTGTTGAGGGAGGTGAGGGTCAGTGTGAACCCTGAGACTGGGAGTGAAATTTCCCATTCTGCCCGCCATGGGAATCGTAGTGGGTAGGACATGGACCATAGAAAGGTCTGTTTACCTTGGAGGAGATTTTCTGGTCTTGGGGCAAATGCAGCTAGAAAACCCTGCCCCGGGAGTAAGCCAAACTCTTTCTCACGCATGCACATAGTCTCACTCAGACATCCCACATCTGTGCTCTCATACAGTCATACACACACACCCATACACACAAAAATACAAACACGCACACACACCCATACACACAAAAACACAAACATGCACACACACACACACAAACACACACACATACTAACACACACACATATATCCACACCTTTGCTCATACACTCTTTCGCTCACACACACGCAGATCTGTATTCAGAACACACACATTCTCTCACTCACAACACTCATTCACTTGTACACGCACGCATATGTTCTCTCACACACACACACACACACACACACACACACACACACACACACACACACACACACACACACACACACACACACACACACACACACACACACACACACACACATTGCCAGCAGTCTGTTTATCTCTCCTGCCACCAGCTCCCAGGGTCTCTCACCCCACTAGCAGCCAGTCTCCTCCACCTGTCTGATAGTCATTCCCTCCCCTCTATTTCCTCGCATCAACCTCTCCGTCCCTACCCAGCCGTCACTCCACCCCTTTGCCCAGCTGCCACCTCCTTCCCTCCCAGCACTGCCATTGTGCCATATTTCCAAGCCTCAGAAAACTGCTTTTCCAGTCAGAGATTGCTTCTCTCCCACAGTCACTGCTTCATTAGTGATCCTAGCAACAGCAAACGTGGGAGTGAAGCGGCCTTTGATTGGAGGGGCAGTTCTTTGAACGATCTTCAAATTCATTTAGTGACATTTTGAACACGACTCCGTGGGCTGGGTAGAGAGGCTTGGCAGGCTGGATATTGCCTGCAGGCCCTGGGTCAGACAAGCCTGGTTTATGCCTTTAATAACTTTTAGTGCTCTCATTGGAAGACTTATTATTTATGAAAATGCACACATGATTCTGTGTTTAGTTGAGATTAATTTTATTTCCCTTTCAATTTCTTTGAAATGAATAGTAAAAGGTGAATTTAAGACTGATTATTTGGAAGTTCTTCTTACAAAAAGTAATCAACAAATGTAATAGACTTTTAGATCGAGCAGAAATGAAAATCCTAGAATAATTTAAGAAATAATATGCTACATTTGGTGACCATAGGGTCAATCTGGAGATTGAATTAGGATGGGTCAAATTGTCCTCTTCATTATAATTATCGTGCGAATGATTTTCTGCATGGTGAGCTGCTGATTTCAGCTGTAGAAATGTGGTAAGACATACTGTGAATAGCAAGTAAACTCTCCACACTGACCACAAAAATATTTTGTCATCAATTATAAATTCTCATTACGTGACACATAATGAGTCTTAGAAATTGTGTAGCAGTGACCTGGTGGCATGGTGGCACAGTGGTTAGCACTGCTGCCTCAGAGTGCTGGAGACCTGTGTTCGATTCCTGGCTTGGGTCTCTGTCTGAGTGGAACCTGCACATTCTCCCTGTGACTGCATGGGTTTCCTCAGGGTGCTCTGGTTTCCTCCCACCTCTGAAAGACGTGCAGGTTAGCTGCATTGATCACGCTAAATTCTCCCTCAGTGTACCCAATCAGGTGCCGGAATGTGGCGATTGGGGGATTTTCACAGTAGCTTCGTTGCAGTGTTAATGTAAACCTACTTGTGACTAATAATGAACTTTATTATTGAACCGAGATGAACAGTCATCTCATTTTTTTATTTTGCAATTTCAAATTTAAGATTCTCAGCCTCGGATCATGACCTCATTTATGGGCATGATACACTCTCATAAGGTTCAATGTGATGGACGGGACTCATTACAAGGTGGAATTACACACTACCACATTGATGTGGGCAAAAAATAGGTCTCAAATGTCCATCCAGAAACAGGTTTTAGACAATTTGCATTTTTCAGAAAGGGATAAAATTGTATTCCTATTGCTAGATTATACCAAGATAGTGGATTGGAGAAGAGCAGGAGTCATATGCAGAAGTTAGAGTTCCTTTGAACCCTGAAGACAGTAGGCTTTTAGAACAAGCCATGCTGACTTGTGCAGTGAGTCATGACAATTCTTCAAAAGAGATTCAAACTAGAATAAGAGGTAGACTATTTAGGGCAGAGATGAGGAGGATTTTTTTCACTCGGGGCTGTGGAGACTCAGGCATTGGGCATATCTAGATGATAAATGTATCAAGGGATATGGGGATAGTGCAGAAAAATGACATTGAGGAAATAGATCTAACTGATTTCCTACACTCCTACATTAATTTCTGCCCGATGTGTGGTAACCCACAGCAACTCTGACAAAGGGCCAACTAGACTTGAAATGTTGGCTCTGTTCTCTCCCCACAGATGCTGTCAGACATGCTGAGATTTTCTAGCATTTTCTGTTTGTGTGTGTGATAGCAAACACTGTCTGCAGAATTTATAACTCAGACCCAAATTGCAGCTGCTAAATCAGCTTCACGCTACAGCAATTAACACCTATTCAAACAGCCACTTTCAACTAATTGACATTTAGCTGACATTGACGAACAGTTTCTGTTAACTAGGTCACTTAAATTGCAGTTTCTTTAATGAGAAACCACAACCTGAAACATTAGGCTGGATTTGCCAGCCCTATGGACTGGCCGATGTCATCATGGGCAGGACTGGATACCCGAACAGGTGCTAGAGTGTGACCAATAGGGGATTTTCACAGTAACTTCACTGCTGTGTCAATGTAAACCTTCTTGTGACACTAATAAATAAACTTAAAATACAGAGAACCGGTAAAGGTCAACAGTTCTCCAAATGTTCCTGTCTGATAGTGTTGGGACCAGAAAATCCCAGTCAAGTGTTGCCAGATCTACTGAGAACTTCTAGAATTTTCTGTCTGCATTGCAGTTTCCTTTACAGTTTTAAAGTTCTAAGTCAAATTTAAAATCTTAAGTTAAATTTCAGCTTGAGCTTTACTTATCGGAGAAATCCTATTTGAACAATTTAACCCAGAGTAATATCCCGGATTTACCTTTTCCGTACCACTTACTATCTTTTTCACCTTAATCATGTCACTAGTTAGACTTAATAGTTCAATTCTTGACCAGGCACGCCACTACAATAGGGTTGTTGGGGTCGGGCAGAGAGGGGACATGTTCTCTTTTGTTGTTGCTCTGCCTCTTTTTGTTTGGCTCATGTCCAACCGTTGCCCCTTGTGATGCTTTGTCCTTATATTATGCCTTGTTCTCTTCTTATCTCCTGGGTTTTTTTCTTTTTTTTGTTACTCACGTTAGTTTTTTCTTGTGTGGGGTGGTGGACAGAGGGATGGGGGGAGGGGTGGTATATTTATGTGAGGGGAAAAAAAGGGGGAGGCAAGGTCAGGACCCCTGGAGGAAGAGAGTAATGGATGCATGGGTTCACCCATATTTTAGGTTGGGGAGAGGTGGTTGTTGAGGTGATGTTTGTTAGGAGGAGAGGGTGGTTAGTTTGGGGATTTCTGTTGCTTTAGCAACCAGAACTGAACGTAATATGTAAGACATGATCTATATGGTTTGATCATGCTTTCTTCTGATATATCTTCAATTGTTTTGGTGACAGCATGTTGTTTAACATTCTGTTATTCTGTCGGCTTTGTGGATTGTTACTGTACAATGATCATATGTTTTTAGCACTGAGTCTAGTGAGAGTCCTTAATTTCTTTCTGCTTCATCTGTAGCTATTTTATGAATGGTGAAGCATTAGCATCAGACCCCTATCTGCCAGAAACCCTGTAGATTCATAGAGTCATAGAGGTTTACAGCATGAAAACAGGCCCTTTGACCCAACTTGTCCATGCCACCCTTTTTTTAACCTCTAAGCTAATTGCCTGTGTTTGACCCATATCCCTCTATACCCATCTTACCCATGTAATTGTCTAAATGCTTCTTAAAAGACAAAATTGTACCTGCCTGTACTACAACCTCTGGCTGCTTGTTCCAGACACTCACCACCCTCTGTGTGAACAAATTGCCTTCTGGACCCTTTTGTATCTCTTCTCATCTTAAACCTATGCCCTCTAGTCTTAGACTCCCGTATCTTTGGGAAAAGATATTGACTATCTAGCTGATCTATGCCCAACATTATTTTATAGACTGCTATAAGATCACCTCTAAGCCCCCTATACTCCAGAGAAAAAAGTTCCCAGTTTATCCAGCGTCTCCTTATAACTCAAACCATCAAGTCCCGGTAACACCCGAGTAAATCTTTTCTGCACTCTTTCTAGTTTAATAATATCCTTTTTATAATAGGGTGACCAGTACTGTACACAGTATTCCAAATGTGCCATACCAATGTCCTGTGCAACTTCAACAAGATGTCCCAATTCCTGTATTCAATGTTCTGACCAATAAAACCAAGCATGCCAAATGCCTTCTTCACCACCTTGTCCACCTGTAACTCCACTTTCAAGGAGCTATGAACCTGTATCCCTAGATATCTCTCCCCAACAACCTACCATTAACTGAATAAGTCCTGGCCTGGTTCGATCTACCAAAATGCATCACCTCGCATTTATCTAAATTAAACTCTATCTGCCATTCATCAGCCCACTGGTCTAATTGATCAAGATCCTGTTGCAATCCTAGATAACCTTTTTCACTGTCCACAATGCCATCAATCTTGGTGTCATATGCAAACTTATTAACCATGCCTATAAATTTTCATTCAAATCATTTATATTAAATTACAAATAACAGTGGATTCAGCACCGATCCCTGAGGCACACTGCTGGTCACAGGCTTCCAGTTTGAAAAACAACCCTCTACGAGCATGCTCTGTCTTCTGTCATCAAACTAATTTTATATGCATTTGGCTACCTCACCCTGGATCCCATGAGATTTAACCTCACAACAACCTACCATGTAGTACCTTGTCAAAGGTCTTGCTAAAGTGCATGTAGACAACATCAACGACATCGCCGTCATTTACCTTCTTGGCTACCCCTTCAAAAACTCAATCAAAATTGTGAGACATGATTTTCCACTTACAAAGCCGTGCTGAATGTCCCTAATCAGTCCTTGCTTCTCTAAATGCCTGTAGATCCTGTCTCTCAAACTATCTTCTAACAACTTACTCACTACAGATGTGAGGCTCACCAGCCTGTAGTTCCCAGGCTTTACCCTGCAGCCCTTCTTAAACAAAAATACAATATTTGCCATACTTGAATCTTCAGGCACCTTCTCTGTGACTATTGATGATTCAAATATCTCTATGGGAAAAAGAAGATAAGAATCCATGGCCAATTATGGAATGAGAACAGAAAATTCCTCTCTGACCCATTTTAGATTATCTTAACCAATTCGAGAGGCAATATTTATCATATTTATATTGTCTGGTGCCTCACTTATATCATCTCTGTTATTTCTATGATGTGGAGATGCCTGTGTTGGACTGGGGTGGGCACAATAAGAAGTCTCACAACACCAGATTAAAGTCCAGCAAGTTAATATGGAATCATGAGCTTTCAGAACGCTGCTCCTTCCCCACTGGATTCCAAATAAACCTGTCGCACTTTAACCTGGTGTTCTAAGACTTCTTACTCTGCCATAGCTAGGAAGGCAAATGGCATGTTGGCATTTATTGTAAGGGGATTGGAGTACAAAAACAAGAAAATGTTATTCTACTGGTCCAGACCTTTGGTGAGACAACACCAATTTATGTGCAGCTTTATCTCCATACCTAAGGAATCATATACTTACGCTGGAGGCAGTACAGTGAAGATTTACAGCTCGGTTCCTCAGATGAGAGAGTTGTTTTACAAAGGCAGGCTGAATAATTTAAGCCAATACATTCTGGAGTTTAGTAAAATGAGAGGAGATCTCATTGAAATATATTAGATTCTGCTTGACAGGATCGATGCAACAAGGTTGTTTCCCTGGCTGGAGAATCTGAACCATGGGGCCCAGTCTTAGATTAAGAAGATGTTAACTTATTGCCTTAACTTAGGATGCCAGCAAATGAATTGCATTGAAAGCTGATACAGAGAACAGCAATAGGGATTGCTGAGCAGAACTGAAGGAATGCCATTGAATAATCTTTTATATCTATTCCTCGACCTACTTCAAGCATGGTACGGACTTTCTTATATATTTTACAGATTCATGCTAATCAGTTAGTCTCATTTGGGACTGATTTGAGAAGAAATGTCTTCACTGAAAGGGTTCTGAATCTTTGGATTTCTCTATAGGGGGATGTGGATGCCATCATATTTTTGAAATAGATAGATTTTTGATCTCTCAGGGAATCCAAGGAATTTGTGGAGCAAGGAAGTGGAATTAAGGCAAAAGATCAGCTATGATCATATTGAGCAGGCTGATAGCTACTCCTATTTCTTATGCCCATGAAGGTCCTCTCATGAGAGAGTAAATCAGTGCATGGAATGGACCACCCAACAAAGATGTGAAAACCTTGGATGCATTTAAAAAATAATTAGATATTGCCATGACAGACAATAAGATGGTTCAGAATGGACAAACCAAATGAGTCAAATGGACCACCTCATTATAATTATCTTGTGGCAGAATTACGTTTGACAGATTAAAGTATTCTCACATTACATCATTGTTTTCCGATTAGAAAACGTGACATAAAACATAAGACCTAATAAAATGTGATTCTTTGCTCTTATTTATCATAAGGCTGGGATTTGCACCATGGCAACTAGGCTGTTCTGCAGAGACTGCAGTATTTCATCCTTCTACATTTAGCCAAATACTCAGTGATTCATTTACTAAATTAACAGAGCTATTGATTTAATGTCAGAAGATTTATTTTTTAATATGACATCAGTGGTAGAGGAATTTACTCAAAACGGAGTAATTTTAAAAATGTATGCTGCTACATCTAAAGTGGGCCTTAATATTTAAGGCTCCATATCCATTAAGCTATGTGTGTACTCCATCATTATCAGGAGTATATTAAGCAAATCTTACAAATGGTGCCACTATAGAGAATATTGCCTGTACGCAAATGGTTTGTTTTCAATAAAAGTAAATGGGGAAAATAATATAGAAAAGTGAACCCAGGGATAAATTAAAAGAGTACACAATATGAAGACATGCTCATAGTGAATGTTAACATGTAACGGCCAGATAGACTGAATACATGCTTTACAGGGATTTATAAACAGAGAGGACGACACAGAGGCACACAGCAATTTGTGGGAATGATTTAGGCTCCAGTTTTAAAGCAACTTTTTGAATAGATTCTTATTGCCTTAACTTAAGGATGTGAATGATGCCAGTAAATGAATTGCAATGTAAGTTGATGCAGAGAACAGCAATAGGGATTGGTGAGCAGAATTGAAGGAGTCCCAATGAATAACCTTTTATATCTATTCCTCAACCTACTTCTACAATGATACAGACTTTCTTAAATATTTTACAGATTCATGCTAATCATACTAAATTATTGTAAATCCACACTCCTAATAGTTATGAACTGGTAAAGTTCAATAAAGTAGCCATTAATGTAAGGCCAGGAGTGAGAAAGGCAGCACAGTAAATGGAGTGGCTTTTGTTTTTAAAAACATGTTTCCATATTTATCAGAATATGCACACTGAAGGGTAAAGGAATGATGGATTACTTTGTGAAAGGATTTGTCACTAATATATGGAAAGGATTTTGATCTTAAGGAAAATTTTTACACACCAGCAGATTAAATGTACTGTGAACCATACAATCCCTACAGTGCAAAGGAGACCCATTGAGCCTGCACCAACAACAGTCCCACCCTGAGCCCAATCCCCATAACCCCATGTATATACCCTGCTAATCCCCCGACACTAACAGGCAATTTGGCATGGCCCATCAACCTAACCCCCGTATCTTTGGTATGTGGGAGCAAACAGGAGCACCCAGAGGAAACTCACATGGACATGGGGAGAATATGCAAACTCCACACAGTCACCCGAGGCTGGAATTGAACCCAGGACCCTGGCACTGTGAGACAGCAGTGTTAAGCACTGTGCCACCATGCTACCCTGAGGGGAAAGAAGGAAGAAATTTAGAGCTCAAAACCCATTATTAGATGATACATCTTTGGTTTAAGGTTTAAGAAGTAGTTATGACTGGGATGGGACAGATATGCAGTTTGATTAACCCCATTACTCTGCACTCTGCATCTTTGGTTTAGAAGTTTATTTCACTCACTGAAATGGCCAATTGTTTACCTTCACTATTGTCAGACCCAGGATGAAAGAGACTTTAACCAAGCTTCTTTTAATAAACAACAAACATATCAGTTTATTATGAAACCAGTCTTGTCAAATGGAAAGACAAAGCTTATTGGTGTAGAGTATGATAGATGAGAGTAAACTAATTACCCTTCTGGGATGCATTAAATCACACAAACACCAAAAATAAATAAAAGTAGAGGAATTCTGCCAAAGGGTTAAAGCATATTGTTCAAGGGAAAAGGAAAGATGGTGGAGTCCTTGAATCACGCCTGGGTTTTATGGTCATCCCCTCAGTGTTGATTTACAAATCAATCAATGACTCGCGCTGTTTTTCAGGTGGGCTGGAGGAACACTTGCAGATACTCAATTCCAGCATATACAGTAGCTTAGGATCAGCTTCTATTCACTTCCAGCTGTGGACTTGCCCTAGACTGCAGAAAGGCTGCTGAATTCTTTTCAGAAGCAGCTAGTCTTTCTTCTTCTCAAACAGAACCAGAACCAAAACCAACTTTTGAACACAGTTTTCCAAGTTTGTGTTTTATTTCCATAACTCTAAACTACCAGGTGACCCCTTTTGCACACAGCCCGCCACGGGCAAGAGGTTTCAAACTTATTTAAAACTGCTTAATTATCTTTTCTCATAAGAGGGTATTATTCCAGAAATAACAGTAGGTTGATGGGACAGTAATTGACTGGATCAATCACATTTCTGTGGGTGAAATGTAGGCCAGCCCACTTTAGGGTCTTCCCCTGAAAGGGTTTTTATGACAATGCATTAGTTTCATGATCATTAATAATAAGGCTAGCACTTTATTCCAGATTAATTAGGAGCAGCTTCTACTGTCTACACCACCCTTGACTGCATTGTCCCATCTACACCTTTCCAGCTCTGACCATAACTCCCCCCATACCCTCCAAAGTGCACTCAATTTGTCCCTCCACTGCACCCTACTGACTACAATCCCTGACAATACCCCACCCAGACTACAGTCCCCAACTAAAACATTCAATTGGCCTCTCCCAACTGAACACCTCCCCCATCCTCACCCCCACCCCCATTCCGCCCCCCCCCCAACTGACCCTCCTTACTGACCTCCGGACATCTACCCCCACCAATAAACTGACCACTCCTGACCAACTGACTCCCCCAACTCACAACCCCCCAACTCATGATCCCCACCCACCCACTGACCACCCAACAACCACCCAACAACCTCCCCCCCCCCCCCCCCCCCCCCCCCCACAGTTTCCTCCCACAGTCCAAAAATGTGTAGGTTAGGGTGATTGGCCATGCTAAATTGCTCCTTAGTATTAGGGGACATCAGGATGAATGTGTGGGGTTTCAAGGATGGGACCAGGGTGGGATTGTTGTCAGTGCAGGTTTGATGGGCCGAATGTCCTATTTCTACACTGTAGGGATTTTATGATTCATTCTATGATAGTTGTCATGAACAAATTAGTAATGTTAGTAGCTCACCACTGTATTGGAATCACAATCTTACAGATGCAAATGTTTAACACAAGGTTCCAATTAGACAAGATTCACCAAACACCTGCACCTGAACACTTGACAAAAATACATTCCGTTGGCATTTTTGGTGGTTCTGATATTAACTGTACTTCAGAATGGGATTGGAGAGACAAATCCTGGTTAATATGAATAATTGGCAAAAAGATCACTTCAAATCACTGGCTTATTGTTTATGAGCATACATGTTCCTGTGATGAAATTAGTAGTGGCACTTCATCCTCATTTCTAAAGCTCGGCTACGATGATTTCACTGAGCATGTACATCTGTAATTCCTCATCAAGGATTCCGTTTCAAAGCGCTAATGTGAGCTGAACTCTGCGAAGAATTGCAGGCTTCCATATACCTAGCCCACACATGTAATTCAACAACATAGCACCTCTAACAAAAGAAATTTTTCCAAAGTATTTCACAAGAGGGCAATCAGACAAAGATGGAGAATGACTAAAAGCCTGGTCAAAGAGGTAATTGCTTAAGGAGGCCCTTGAAAAGAAAATGAAGAGGTGGAGAAGCATACAGGCAGAGCTTAGAGTCAAGGTGGCTGATTGCTTGACTGCCAGTGGTGAGACAAAGAGAGTGAGGAGTGCCCAAGGAGTGAGAATTTACGGGGAGAGTTTTCCTGTCCCAGCCATCATGGGAATCATAGCAGGCAGGGCATGGACCATGACCTCAGGCAAGGTTTTCCAGTTTTGAAGCAAGCTTAACCGGAAATTCCACCCTGTATCTGAAAATGTTATTGCAGAGAGCTTGAAGATCTGAACAGAGTTGAGCATAAGAGGCAAATGGCCATATTTAGACAACAAACTTTGTCCAAAGCAGCTGATGAAGTAATGTCAAATAGTCCTCCATTAACTTTGCAGCAGCAGTATCCATCTAATTGGAAACTGAAGGTGTTCTAAATTCCAGCCATTTTGTTTCCAACTTGTTTGTTCAAGTGTGAAATCATAAACTTAACAGGATTCAGAGTACTACTGATCCTCAAACAGAAATAAATAAAATATGAAAAGTGTGGCTTCAAGCAGTAACATTGGGCCACTTCTGAATAATTTCTTCCAGTGATAATTGCGATCACTCTTTAGCTGTACACTAAAAATTAAAGTCAGACTGTCGATTTAAATTCTGATGAAGAGCTCCCTGTCTCATTAACCAAGCAAACAATAATTAGTCTTGTGTATTGTAATGCATTCTGATGAGGGAAGTCAGATTTGGCTATGGATGTTTACTCAAATCACATTACTTTGTCATAGAACAAAATTCAATCCACAGCCCAGAAGTACTAGATTTTGATCTACAAAAAAAAATCAAATATTGTCACAATGTTTACAAGTAATAAACTAGTTCATAACAGCTACATGAATATGATATCAGCCTACCTGGTATGTAAACAGAATTCACCGATATTTAACCAAAGCGATATTTGGGAATCCTCAACGTGACAGTTAAGGTTTATATAAGTGTTTTACATGATCCCTTACTGATGTACTGCAGTTTATTCTCATTTGGTAGATGTAAAGGAAAATTGGTGGGTAGAGAGCACACATCACCTAACCCACTATTTCAGGTTGCCATTTGTAAATTATTTGTTTTTCCTCATTCATTTTACACTGCTACATTTAGCTAGAAGGCTAAATGGTCTCTCAATCTCCTGCCAGGCTGAACTCCTAACCTCTAGGCCATGTTGCTACGCAAAGACTGTCAAGCATTTCATATGATAGCATAAAGGACAAGTGACGGAAGGATCACTTTGGATCATATTGTATAGCTCCCACCGATTGCTTTCAGAACAGTTTTTGTGAATACTTAGAAGCAAGTCACCCAATTATCCCATAAACTAGGTCCATTATTCATCCTGCAGGGTATATGCTGGAACAGAGAAGAAAATGATGTAAGAAAAGAATCTTAAGCTTGGAAATGAAAAGCACAATAAAGTCCAGGGTACCCTTTTCACATTAATTATCATATAATAAGACTTCTATTAACTGCAAAAATATATGTCACTTCCCTATATTAAAAAAATTACAAGTGCAGCCTACAGGTTACTTCAGAGCACATTTCATGATTACAAATGTACCCTGCAATTTATAGGCATGAGGTTTGTGGATGTTCCCAGTCATGATATTCACAAATACTAAATTACACTACTGGACACACAAAATAAATCGAATGTCTTTTGTTATTTTGTTACATTGAACAAGCAAAAGATTGCATTTAAATAAATTCAATGCATTCAGCCATCTGCAACATGGAAGAAGAATGCAACAGCACAATTTTCTTGGAATAACATTTGTAAGTTTGTAACTTTATGCTTTCCCGTTTGTTAAACATCTGAAGTGTATGTGTCTTTCTGCTTTCCAGCTGGATTTCTCACCATTTCCATCCTACAAAAATGACAGCTCACATTCTAGCAAGAACAATTCTCCATTCTGAATTTTCTCTTCCACCAATCAGACTTTGTGAAAAAAATGTAGGATCAAATTACTGTCACTTTCTGTCAAAGAAATGAAAGACAGCTGCCATAACAGTTCACGTCTGGATGAAATGTTGAGAGGTCACACCACACCAGGCTATAGACCAATAGGTTTATTTAAAATCACAAGCTTTTGGAGCGCTGCTCCTTCATTAAGTGAAGTGGAGAAAGATGTGCAGGCACAGGATATGTAGGCGGAGCATATTCTATGTCTGAACGCCTCTCTCTGACTTCACCTGACGAAGGAGCAGTGCTCTGAAAGCTTGTGATTTCAAATAAACCTGTTGGACTATAATCTGGTGTCGTGTGACCTCTCATCTTGTCCACCCCAATCCAAGACTGGCACCTCCATATCAGGACTAAATGTTGCCCCACCTGCCTCAGACCCCTGACTTGTGGCACTAATATTTAGCCTACATATCAATGGGCTTACCTATGAACGTAATGCTACCCAATCCCTCATAAAACGTGAGTCAATCATTAACAGTATGGGGAGTGAGTGGTAGAAATTAAACAGTTTCTTAATAACATTACCTCTTCTCTACCTTCTACATCTTCCAGCTCACAATGCAACTGGATAGAAAGTTCAATTAAGCTTCATGGATGTCTGTGTTTTGGATCGTAATGGCTGAATTGGAACCTGAAACTGAAAGAAAATTGCATTCTTACTATGATTCAGAGTTCACCTGCCCTCTTCCCAATGCACCAGTCAATACATTGTAACAGTTTCATACTCTTCAAAGCCCATTTAACTATAAGTGAGATAACATTTTACAACCTGCTGTTGAAGAACTACCACTCTTGAGTCACCCAAGAAGACAACCTGAATACATTAGGAGTCCTAATGTATTGCCATATCTTTTTGTTGACTGCTTGGCAGTAGATCATAGAATCATAGAATAGAATCATAGACTTTACAGCAGAGAAGGAGGCCATTCAGTCCATCGAGCCTGAACTGACAGCAATCTCACCAGGCCCTATTCCTGTAACCACATTTAACCTGAGGCTAAGGGGCAGTTTAGCATGGCCAATCCACCTAACTTGCACATATTATCCCACGGTACAGAAGGAGGCCATTCGGCCCATTGGGACTGTACCGACAACAATCCCACCCAGGCCCTATTCTCGTACCCCACGTATTTATCCTGCTAATCCCGCTGATATTAGCTTCAATTTAGCATGGCTAATCAACCTAATCTGCACATCTTTTGGACTGTGGAAGAAAACCGGAGCATCTGGAGGAAACATACCCAGACACAGGGAGAATGTGCAAACACCACACAGACAGTGACCTGAGGCAGGAATTGAACCCGGGTCCCTGGCATTGAGAGGTAGCAGTGCTAACCACTGTGCCACCATGACACCCATGTTGAGATAGTGAAAACAGTTTTTCAGCAGATTCTAATGAGTTAAGCTAGCAGCTAGCTGAAAAATGGATCAGCAAAATAAGTCATCTTGGCAAAGGTTTTGGTGAGCTGGAGAGATACAACTCATTATCACACATTTTAGTCTTCAGTGGATAAGAGGTCGGGATCATCTACAAACAACCCAGTTTCAGAATTCCATAATATATCAGGAAATTGATATTAAAAAAGTTTTTTTTTCTATCGTTGAACATAAGCTATATTATTTCCTCCATTTTTATGTAGATTTTATTTAGAATAGGCTGAATCTAGGTTGAATGCTTTCGTGTCAGACATTCATACCCTCCAAAGAGAGTGAGGAAGGTAATTTCAAACACAAAATCTTCAAAAGCTCCAAGTATTGATGCTGCTGAGCTTTGAAGGCACTTTTGTTCCTCAGTGACTTATGATCCACTTCAAGTACATGAATCATACTAAAACAGTCGCTGAGATTGTCACTTAAGGCCTCTCTTTACTTATATAAGACAGAGTAAGTAGTTCACAGGGTCACATCATTCAGGGTTAAAACTTTGCTCAGAACTGGGAGAACAGAGGCTTGCATTCAAGATAGATTCCTAACCTTAGGCTACTCAACTAAATGGGTCTGTAATTGCTAAGACTGATTCTGTTTCTACGTTTTAGATTGCATTGTTTTTCAGTTCGATGGAAGTGACGTTCCGAATTGATTGTATTTTTTTGAAGAAGCCATGACACTCATCTGGAAAGTAGAACTTACTAAAAGGGAGAGTTAGCAAGTGTGTTCTGTACAATTGTGCACAGTTTGGCAAATATGTTATTCCCAATATTATTCTTATCATATAGGATAATGGGCAGACATATGCGCAGGATTTCTGTATTGGTTTAGATGTCTATTTCTACACTGCAATATGTCATAAGATGTTACAGATGCTTTGTTTTCATGAAAGCATTTAATAAATTTTGTGTCTTATAATTTTGAAAGAATGTTCAAATAAAAACAGATACATATAGGCTCTCTGCAACAATAATGTCAGATTAGACAAGCAGACTTGCTGACTGCCAACTGAGGGATCGGTACAAGGCATGAACAAGGCAACCAAATATATTTCTGGTGAAAGAGAAGTTTGATTTGATTTATTATTGTCACATGTATTGGGATTCAGTGAAAAGTATTATTTCTTGTGCACTGTACAGGCAAAGCATACTGTTCAAAGAGTACATAGGGGAGAAGTAAGGGAGATGGTGCAGAATGTAATGTTACAGTCACAGCTAGAATGTAGAGAAAGATTAATTTAATATAGGGTAGGTCCATTCAAAAGTCTGGTGGCAGTATGGAAGAAGCTGTTCTTGAGTTGGTTGGTATGTGATCGCAGACTTTTGTATGTTTTTCCTGATGGAAGAAAGTGGAAGAGAATATGTCCAGGGCGCATGGGATCCTTGATTATGCTTTTCTGAGGCAGCAGGAAGCATAGATAGAGTCAATGGATGGTAGGCTGGTTTACATGATGGACTGGGCTTTGTTCACAATCCTTTGTAGTTTCTTATGGCCTTGATCAGAGCAAGAGCCACACCAAGCTGTGATACAGCAGAAAGGATGTTTCTATTGTTTGTAGATGATTGTGAGAAATCAAGAGGGTTGGGGTATAATCAACGAAGAAAGAATGGACTTCTTTGACAAAATTGCATTCTCTTGCTCTTAAAAACTATGTTCCTCAAGTGAGGCAGAAGTAATACTCTATCTAGGACACAGGCCAGGAAAGTAAGTAAACTACATTTTGTTATTCTCATTCTTTCAATGTTGGTCACCCAAGTAATTGTGCACTGTGACAAATTGTAGTGAACACATGCCAGTAAACTTATAAAATGAGGAAGCATGGTGCTTTACTGAGCTGATAAATATCAAAGAAAAATGCAAAGTTGCAAACAATATCTACAATAAGAATAAGGTGGTTCAGAAATGTCCCCAAAGAATATAGTGGCTACTTGCATTCTTGGACTAGGGATAATATAAACTGGTCAATGGCCGTGTATCTGATGTGACTCCCAGATTCACATCACCCATGTGTATTGAATCATAGAACCCCTATTGTGCAGAATGAGGCCATTTGGCTCTTTTGAGACTGCACCGAGTCTCTGACAGAACATCCTACACTGGCCCTCTCCTCTACGCTATCCCTCTAACTCCATACCTTTACCCTGCTAATCCACCTAACCTACAGATTTTGGGACACTAAGGGACAATCCATTTAACCTGCACATCTTTGGACTGTGCGAGGAAATCCATGCAGACACAGGGAGAATGTGCAGATTCCACATAGACAGATAATCACCCACACCCCCGGAACTGTGAGGCAGCAGTGCTAACCACTGTGCCGCCTCAGGAGAACAAAGTCACATCTGACATTTCCCACCCAATTGGACTATGAGCAGCAGGGCTAATGACCTTGTCAAGCTCTACAACTCCCACAGGGAAAAATGACTGGTTTTAAAGTTGAAGTTTTTAAAGTTTTAAAGTTTATTTATTAGTCACAAGTAAGGCTTACATTAACACTGCAATGAAGTTACTATGAAATTCCCCCGATATTGGTTTACTGATGATGGTTGAAGAATGAATATTGGCCAGGATATCAGGAATCGCTCTGCTGCTCAGAATAGTGCCAAGGGGTTTTTTACATCCATCTGAGAGGGCACATTTGCTACACATTCGCCACTTATTTTATCTGTAAATTAATTTGGAGGGTAGAAAGCAAATGAGGAAATGCTTGTTGGTGATAGAGGTCTTATAAACCTCAAGCCTAACTATGCTGAGACTTAGGTATACCAATTGTTAGGTTAAAAAATTGACAGTCAACATTTTAGCCAATACATTAGTTTGCTAGTGTTTCAGAAGAATAATTAACTCTTTCCATTTGGATCAATATGATCAACTTAGGTCATTTGAAGGGCAGCATTGCCAGTTTGTTAGTAGTGAATTAGATTCTGCTTCCTGTTGATTGCACACACTTCTGAGCCAGAAAAGATGTAATATTGGTTTTAACAAGAAGAACAGGAATAGTCATTCAGTCCCTTGAGTGTTGTCTATTATTCAGCTGGTTCATTGCTGATCTATACATTAAATTAATTTACCTGTCTAAACTGCATGTACCTTACCCAGCAAAAATCTATTGACCTCAGTCTTCAAAACTCCAATTGTCCGAGATTCCACTGGCATTGAGGAGCATAGCCTTTTGGGGTAGAAAATTCTGGTTTTCTAACACCTTTAGGATGGGAAAATTCTTTCTGCTTTCTCCCCCGAAAGGGTCTAGTTCTGAAATGTCAGAGAGGAGTCAAGAAGAGGAGAAGGAGAGCAAGCTAGAGACATTTGCTCCAGTTAGGGTTACTATGGAATGAAGGATGTAAGCAAGGACAGCGAGAGAATGGAATGAAATAGGAAGGTACAGGGACCTGTGAGCTCAGGTCTGAGGCAACAATGATAGTGGGTGGAATCTTGAGCCCAGAGTCACTGTCCACGGGAGTAATGGCGATGCTCAAAATGCAGAGATTAGACTTGTATTTTCCGATTTTCAACCAACCTTGCCAGCAGAGCGATGGGGATCATGCCATAGGAGGCCAGGGACCTAATTTGGATACATCAGCATGTCATTAGTGAGGACTCCGGATATTGAAGCCACACTAAATATTCAGCATTTACAATAGGTCTACGTAAGCATGAACCTGGCAACTTCACCTCCAAGGGGGGATATTGGAAGTGAATGCTCAGGTAGCCATTACTCCTCAGGCATCTCGGGAAGGGTGGCCAGGGGTTTGTAAAGGGTGGAGAGTGGGTGCGCGGGGCTGCCTGAGGCAGGGCTTCTTTATTCTGTCCTCGCTGTGGGAGAGACATAGCACAGTCATTCTCACACTCCACAAGAATGAAGTGCTGGGTGTGTGCTTGGGTCCACTGAGCTCGTGGCATGAAATGACGAGGTAGAGGCTGTGTGAGTGACAAGAGTGCTTTATTATTTGTAATTATATACTATGGTGACTTGTCTACATATGCGTACTCTCACCCATGCCAATTAGATGCTTATCACTCCTTAATCTCCCCACCCCCACTATGTCTAGATGTTTCCCAAGGACCTGCAGCTGAGGTTGAGGAGGCTTGCTGACATCCACATCCTGTTTCCTGAGGTGACCTACATGGGCGTCTCCTAGGTGGCCTGCAGCTGTAGGACCCTGGCCTGCTTTCGGGCAGCACAGGTGTTGCAATGCTTCCTGCATCAGTGTGTGAGCTGAAGATGTGTCACTGAAAAGAAGGGGGGACTCAGATGGGCTGGGCACTCCCAGAGTCTCCTGGGTTGTAGGCCCTGGGGTGTGACCTAGATTATTCCCATTGCTTCAGGCGCCTGATGGATCTGGTGGTCTTCCACAGTGTAGAGGGGCAGCTGGAGTGAAATCCAGAAGACTGCCTCCCTCTGCTGCTGATACTCGTGGATCCTTACCAATGTCTGCAACATCCAGTTGAAGCCCAGCACCATGGAGTTCATGATTCTCGTGGCCATAAAAACTTTGGTTAATCAGTCTCAAAGTTCGGTCAGAATCTACGCTGGAGTTAACGGTGAGATTCATTCCGCTTTTCTTGCTGGATCTGACACATTGCCTAATTCTCAGAAGGTTGACCCCAAGTTGAGTACAATGGGAACACTAGCGATCAAATTAACTACACTGGTGAGAGGTGCAGGTAAAGTCAAGGTTAGTGTTCAGAGAGCAGAAATATTCATTTCAGGCCCAGTGATGGACACGGGCCTGGGCTGGCTTGAGAATTGGAGTCAGGAAAAGTGGATTGATGGCTGGGGGATGGGGCGGGGGGGAGGTGGCAGGTGTGTTAATTCCGTAGAGGAAAAATGTGGTCCACTTCAGACAAAGGACCTAAAGTGATGGTGTAAATATAAGGTAATCAAGGCTTTGAACCTGATGGATAATTTGATTGGAGAAGAAAACTTACAAACAAGTATCTGGTAAATAAAAGCCAGTTTGGTAAGAACATTAAAATAAGTCAAGAATGATAAAGGTTTATTCAGTCAATCAGTGCTCAGCTCTTTAATTTCCATTTAACGCAGTTCTGATTAATTTTGACCTACAAGATTCAAATATTAATCATCTACTTATTGGTGCTAGTCATTTCACATTGTCCATGTGACACTCCCGTTTAATTTTAGACATGCATCTTTCCCCGTATATTTAGTCCATCACCCACTGAGATCAGCTTTCAAATTCTTTAACTTTCTCTTGGGTTGCTGTACAGATCATTTCTCTAACCAACTGTAGTCAAATAAGTAGGTCAAAATAATCTAAAAAGGTCAAGCAGAAGTACTTGAAAGGAAGCACAACATATTATGGATTTATAAACACACAAAAACAAATATTAGACGAGGTAAAAAGGCAATATAAAATCAAATAGCAGCTAGAATAGAAAACAGGCACTGATTTGTATTCATACATAGATGTCATAGATGGGAGCTAAAAGGCCAAAGGACAAGATAGACCCTTTAAAGACAACATTGGCAAAAACGAGGGACTGGATTTTCAGTCTGAGCTTGTGACCTGGATATTGGGATCATTTCTGTGTCCCAACTCTGCACCGTGTTAACAAAAATTTCTGGAATTTTGCTGTTATTTGGCTGAAGGTAATTTTACACTAATTAGTGAATTGTGAAAAGAATGTGTTTAAGAGGTTGGCCTCTGAGTTATGCCGGCTATTTTAAAGTGCTGAAGGCAGCTATTTCAGCCAACAATGGCCACACCTGGAGTGGACCAAGAACATGACAGCGCAGCCACCTCTACCTGCACAGCTCTATCGTTTAATGCTGCTGTACAAAAACAGAAAATGCTGGAAAATCTCAGCAGCTCTGACAGTATCTGTGGAGAGAGAGTATAGAGCCAATGTTTTGAGTTAGGGTGCCTCTTCGTCAGAACTGAAGACAAGGAAAATCAGTGGGAGGCCTTCTCCTGGAGTGGGGGTAGAGTGCATCCTGCACTCTAGTGAGGGCTGTCTCCGAGACTCATGGTGCAGGCTTCCTGCCTGCCATCCTCTGCCGTCGCTGTGGAATAAATGCTGGGGAGTGTTGGGAGCTGTTTATATGTATCTCCTCAGTGATTGGTGCAATTAAGTAGAGCTGGGGTGAATCAGAGGAAGGTCACTGCGGGCATGGCGTTATTCCATTGTCCATAAAAGGTTTTGTCAATGGGGCTCAAGATTCAGTCAGAGCTATTGATGTGACTCACTCCATTTTTCACATTGGAACCAGCACTTTGCCAAATTCTCGTAAGATCGACCATGCACCCCCATCCCCATTAACAATTCAAATTAGCAACAAGGTTTATTGAAGGAGATGTTCTCCGCACTGCACAGAGTACAAATGGAAAGTAAAACAGAAGCTTCTGAAATACCCTAATGACATCGCCATCAACCATGTGATCAGCCCGTAAAGCAAGCTGCCACCCTTTTAAAAATATAACAATGGCAAAAGCTGTTTTGGTGCATCTGGAAACCTTTTTCAAAGTAAAGACTAGAGAGACTGTGTCACTTTTGTAAGAGAGGGATGAGCTGTGAGACCATGTATGGGAATGGGAGGTTACTGCCAAGATCCTTCTTGACTTTAGTTGAGCACAGCCTGAGGGTTAATAAGCAGAGGGCATTTCAGAAGCTTTGGTGCAGACTGTGGAATCATTAAAATAGAAAGTGTAACTATAGAGAACCTGATTAAAAGGCATGGCTCCTTATAGGGAGAAAGATGAAAAGAAACAGAATCCAAATTATGGTAATTTGTTGAATTACTGTAGATATCCAAAAACCATAATGGCAGAGGTTCAAGCCCTTTTTCCAATATTTATTGATAAGGTGATTCTTAATCATATCATTCTCAATGTTGTGCTCCTTCTCTCTTCTCTCGGAAATCATTGGGCCTTTCCTATTCTCTGCTTTCACCTTTCGGCATGCTTGGCTTCATTGCTCAGAACATTGAATACAGGAGTTGGGATGTCTTGTTGAAGTTGTACAAGACATTGGTAAGGCCACACTTGGAATATTGTGCACAGTCCTGGTCAGCCTATTATAGAAAGGGTATTATTAAACTGGAAAGACTGCAGAAAATGTTTATTGGGATGCTACCGGGGCTTGATGATTTGAGTTATAAGGAGAGGCTGGATAGACTGGGACTTTTTCCTCTGGAGCAAAGGAGGCTTAGGGGTGATCTTATAGAGATCTATAAAATAATGAGGGGCATAGATCAGCTAGATAGTCAACATCTTTTCCCAAAAATAGGGGAGTCTAAAACTAGAGGGCATAAGTTTAAGGTGAGAGGGGAGCGATAATAAAAGGGCCTAGAGAGGCAATTTTTTCACAGAGGGTGGTGACTGTCTGGAATAAGCTGCCAGAGGTAGTAGTAGAGGCGGATAAAATTTTGTCTTTTAAAAAGCATTTAGACAATTACACGGGTAAGATGGGTATAGAGGGATATGGGCCAAATGCGGGCAATTGGAACTAGCTTAGGGACTTAAAATAAAAAGACAGCGTGGACTAGTTGGGCTAAAGGGCCTGTTTCCATGCAATAAACCACAATGACTCTATGACATGTTCTCTCTTCTCCCACCTCTATTACAAGTTGCTCTTCCCACAGCAGTATTGACAGCAATATCCCAATTTTCCATTTTCCATTGCGATGGGCATGTCTCAAGCACAGTGTGTTTTGAAGGCTGCACATCCTGACCAAACTTGAGGCTGGTTCAGATCATTTCCACAGACCAATGTAGCAGTTGAGAAAGGGAGCTTGACTCAGGGCAGGAAAGCTGATTGCTGTTTCGCACCTGAGAAATCTTCAACAGAGGCTCGTCTTCTGGATGTGACTTAAAATAATCAGCCAAAGGGCTCCATGTTTGAGCACCCAATGGATCCCATTAGGGAGTTTTAAAAAAATGTGCTTAGCGATTGAGGTCTCTTTTATCTTGCTACTTGGTTCTTCAGACATCCCAATGTGAAGTGGCCACACACAAGAGTTAGAACTTCTTTAGATAACCTTGATTTTTGATGGACTTCTGGTGAATACGTTATATTTTAGAAAAATATGTTGGGAAAGCCAGGATCACTTATCTATTTTCTATGTTTAACTTTTGCCCCAAAATTTCCTGGAGATTCCCTTGAGGTGCAGACAATGTAAAGGTGGGTAAGGGACTCAGCTTGATGGGCTCACAAGACTTTATGTTCACCTTTTCAGAACCTGAATCTTCCCAGATAAATTGCAGAGGAGAGCTGGGATTAGGAACTAACCAGCCTCCTTTTCTCTTTCAAATGGCTCTGATGGTCCCATTTATATCATTTTAAAAAATGATTCTCTGTTTTTGTGAAGCAGCGATATTTAGATTTGATTGTTATTGAGTCGTTGAGTTTACAGACTGAATAAGGCCCTTCGGCCCATTGTGTGTATGCTGGCCTTCAAACACCTTGTCATTTCTCACTTTAACCATAGTTTTCAGGTTCTGGGTGAAATGGAGAACAAGCTTGGAGGGCCAAAGTTCTGTTCCTGTATTGTAATTTTCTTTGTTCTTTGTTCTTTATACTGTCACCAATAGCGTGCTGATTTTCATATGCTAGGATACAGCAATGACTGCTCCATGGCTGTTATTAATGTTGTCTCATGATTAGTTAACATGAGGCAGCATTTAGCAGGAGTGCATTGATCTGTGCCAGCTTTAATCTACTGCCCTTTGTCTCTGAATACACCTCACAGGGTGCGAGTTGATGGAACACAGCCAAATGAGGGAATTTGTATTCTTTGGATGTAAATGCGAATCTCATGACTTCTCTTGCATCAGATCATAGAGAGTAAAACTTGCAGATTTACTTTCCTGAAGATGCCTATCATTTTGTGATTTATAATGAAACGATCCTATTTCACGCTAAGAGCTGTTTTACTGCCTCCTTGATTTATTTGCAAAATGTAATTTAGCAAAAGGCATTTTTCCAAAATTTCTCCCCTCCCTCCTGAAGGCAGTGGCAAGTGCTGGGAGTTGGTTCCATGGAAAGTGGCATCTATCCCATGTTGTGCAACTTGTGAAGATTAGAGAATGATTGTCAGGGGTCTCTGGGGATCTTTGTGTTTCTGCCCTGGGAATAATTTCTGACTTCTGCCAGCCTGTCATTGTGGACCCTGTTGGACAGTCAATGGGGAGAAAGAGGGCTGTATATCTATCACCTCTGATCCTCTCACCAGACTAGAGGATGGTTTTTTTTGTTCCGTGCTGCTGATATCTTTCTGCCTGTTGAACCCAGTGAAAGATGTGCCCTTGGTGCTGTCAGTTATGGAAATGGACTTGTTAATATTAGATTTAATATTAGTGCATTCAGAACAGGAGTATTCAGGTCCTGCTATCGGTGACATTGCCAATGTGAAGTGCCTGAGTGTAACCTCACCTAGCTTTTAAGCACAGAGCTGCAACTACATAGAAAGTGTTGCACGTTCATTTAAAATATTTACTCACTAATCGCAGTTTGCAATTTTTGTTTACAATACATCAAAAACGATAAAACGATTGCCAAAAGCAGCAGGCAAAAATTGTAAAAATAATCTTCCTGTGAACACACAGCTGGACCACTAATGCAAAAGGGAAATAAAAAAGGACCTTGCATTTATATATCTCAGTTCATGACTTCAGGATATAACATAGTGTTTCACAGTCAATTAAGCATTTTTCAGTGTACTCTTTTAATCCAGGCAAGTAAGTTATATTCTAAGGGGAGAAGGTTAATGAAAATACATTAGCAGGGCTGTAAAATTTTATTGGCCACTTATTTTCAGTTATCTATTTGTTTGTTTCCAATATCTAGTCGCATTTCAAACCTTTACTTACAAATCAATCAACTTGGTTGAAGCAAGATTTTTGATTTGATTATTTTGATTTGATTTGATTTGATTTGATTTACTATTGTCACATGTATTAATATACAGTGAAAAGGATTGATTCTTACACATTATAAACAAAGAACAATCCAGCACGGGAAACAGGCCCTTCGGCCCAACGAGCCCGCGCCGCCGCATCACCCTACACCTATTCTACCCTGCATGTCTACGAATGGGACCCTACTCAGTCAGATTCAGGGAAGAAATAGTGTCAATTTGGTGGAAACCAATTAGCCTAAGAGCACATCTTTGGGGTGTGGGAGGAAACCGGAGCGCCCGGAGGAAACCCACGCAACCACAGGGAGAATGCGCAAACTCCCACAGACACAGGCCCAAATCCATGTATCTGCACAGCTAGCAGTGCTAGTCACTGAGCTGTTGTGGAGCCCGTCTATCGGTCCAGGATCAAGCACACACACCGACATGAAGTACTAGGCCACTCCCGGACTTCCAAGAGCAGCCCACGCACAACCCGCCGTGTGCATGCCCCTCGCTTGATACGAGGTGGACCTCCACCTGTGGAATAAAGACAAATCATATTAATCATACAGCCTGCCCTTCCGGTGTCTCCTGAGGTTTAACCCTATTTAATAGCCCCTACCATATCCCTCCATTCTCGTTTCACTCATATGCCTATCTAACTGCAGCTTAAACGAGTCCAACGTGCCTGCCTCCACCACCCTACTCGGTAGCGCATTCCAGACCCCCACAACTCTCTGTGTAAAGAACCTTCCTCTTACCTCCAAATTATACCTCCCCCCCCTCACCCTTAAGTGATGACCTCTTGTGTTCGTACCCAGTCTAGGGAGCAGTCTCTCACTATTAACTCTATCTATTCCCTTCAGTATCTTATATACCTCTATCATGTCCCCTCTCAATCTCCTTCTTTCCAAGGAGAATAGCCCCAGTCTCTTCAGTCTCTCCTCGTAACCCAGTCCCCCCATGCCAGGCAACATCCTGGTAAACCTCCTCTGCACCCTTTCCAGAGACTCCACGTCCTTCCAGTAATAAGGTGACCAGAACTGGACGCAGTACTCCAAATGCGGTCTAACCAACGTTCTGTATAACTGAAGCATTAGACGGCAGCTTTTATACTCTAAGCCCCTTCCTATAAAGGCTAACATCCCATAAGCCTTCCTAACAACGTTCTCCACTTGTGACACAACCTTCATGGATTTGTGGACCTGCACTCCCAGGTCCCTCTGTACGTCTATACTCCTAATCGGCCTACCTTTTATCACATAGCTCCTCTCTGCATTATTCCTTCCAAAATGCATCACCTCGCATTTGTCAGGATTAAATGCCATCTGCCACCTATCTGCCCACTGCACCAACCTATCTATATCCTGTTGTATCACCTGACAATCCAGTTCTGTACCCGCCAACCCTGCCATCTTGGTGTCATCAGCAAACTTGCTGATCACACCACCTACTCCCTCTTCTAAGTCATTTATGTAGACTACAAAGAGGAGACAAAGCATACCGTTCATAAAGAAGAAGCTAGGGTGCAGAGAAAGATCAACTTAATGCAAGACATGTCCATTCAAAAGTCTGATGGCAGCAGGGAAGAAGCTATTCTTGAGTTGGTTGGTAAATTACCCCAGATTTTTGTATCTTTTTCCTGACGGAAGAAGGTGGAAGAGAGTGTGTCGGGTCATTAATTACATTGGTTGCTTTTCTGAGACAGAGGGAAGTGTAGACAGAGTCAATGGATGGGAGGCTAATTTAGGTGATAGATTGGGTTACATTCACAACCTTTTGTAGTTTTTTGCAGTCTTGGGCCGAGCAGGAGCCATACCAAGCTGTGATACGAACAGAAAGAATGCTTTCTATGATGCATCCGTAAGTGTTGGTGAGATTCATAGCTGACATGCCAAATTTCCTTAGTCTTCTGAGAAAGTAGAGTATTGGTAACTATAGGTTGGCATTCGGGGGACCAGGACAGGTTGTTGGTGATCTGACACCTAAAAACCTTGAAGCTCTCAACCATTTCTACTTCGTCCCTATTGATGTAGACAGGGGCATGTTCTCCACTACACTTCCTGAAGTCAAGAACAATCTCCTTTGTTTTGTTGACATTGAGGGAGAGATTATTATTGTCACACTAGTTCACCAGATTCTCTATCTCTTTCCTGTACTCTGTCTCATCATGAAGATAATGGTCATTTAGACTCAAACCATTAACACTGTTTCTCTCTCCACAGATGCTGCTGAGTTTATCCAGCATTTTCTGTTTTTATTTCAGATTTCTAGCAAGTAGATCCACACTTTGCTTTCATATAAAACACAATGGTATCTTACTTTCTGCCAAAACCGCTCACAATTTCAGGCATACCAATGAATGCGAAGATAAACCTTAGCTTCTCTTCCACATCACAAACAATCTTCTTAAACTCGTCTCCCCTTTCCCATGACCCTATCTCCAACAACAAGGTCACCGATATTGTCACCAAGATTGAGAAGATCAGTTCAGCTGTCGCCGTGGCTGCCTTCCCCTAGCCCACCAAGCTAAATCTCCTCCTGCCTTGGCCCTGAACTCATTCATTTCCCAGTTTCCATTTCACCTTGCCGCAAGCCTTCTTTAAGTTCATCTTGTCGATGAGACCCACTTCTTGCTCCTTTGACCCTCTTCCACCCAATTTCTCATCATATCCCACATTTCAAAATATTGTTCCCTCTTCACAAGTGCTGTCCTATCCCCTTGAAATCTGCTGTCATTAACCCTTTCTCAAAAAGTCAGCCTTGACTCCTCTGTGACTCTAATCCATGCCTGTCTTTATGGAACTCCATGTTTGAATCCCTCCAATTAGGTTTCTGTCTCAGTCATGGCCTATGTCAAAGTTACATAAGCCATCGTACGTGCCTACAGCAAACCATACCTCCTCATTTTTCTTGATTGGCTGTAACACAGTTGACCACACCATTCTTCTTGAATGTTCCTCTTCCATTGTCCAGCTGTGTGAAACTCCCTCCCGCTGGTTCTGTTGTTATCTGTCCAGTTGCAATCAATAGGCTCATCTGTAATAATTTCTCTTCCCACTCCCACTCTATTACCTTTTGGAGTCCCCCAGGGATCTATCATTGCCCCCAATCCCCGAAGCCCACCGCTTCTATTTCCCATCAACATGCTGCCCCTCAGCAACATCATCCAGAAGAATGGAGTTGGCTTCTGCAAGGAATCTGATGACATTCAGTTCTGCCTTACCTCACTTGGCCCTTTCGTTGTCTCTCATTTCCCAAATTGCTTCTCTGACATCCAGCATTAGATGAGCAGAAATTTTGTCCAACTAAATATCGAGAAGAACAAAGCCATTGTATGCAGCCTCTACCACCAACTCCATTCACTAGCCACCAATTCCATCCCTCTCCTGGCCACTACCTTAGAGTCATAGAATCCTACAATGCAGAAGGAGGCCATTTGGCCCATCAAGTCTGCACCAGCTACAATCTCACTCAAGCCCTATCCCCATAACCCCATACATTTACCCTTTACCTACATAGTCCCCTGATGCAATTTACCATGGCCATTTCACCTAACCTGCACATCTTTGGAGTCTGGGAGGAAACTGGAACACCCTGAGGAAATCCATGCAGACACAGGGAGAATGTGTAGACTCCGCACAGACAGTCACTCAATCTGGGAATTGAATCCAGGTCCCTGGCGCTGTGAGGCTGCAGTCTGAACCACTGTATACATATATGTATATCCTCACTGTCTGAGGATAAACCAGAGAGTTCAGACCTGGGTGACCAGTTCCCATCCCATATCCTCTCCACCAACAAGGATCCCACTTCCACCTCGGGTGCACTGCCCCATCTCTGCTCTGTCTCAGGTTATCTTCCATTGAAAATACATCACCGACGTTAATTTCCAACAGTGTTTGAAATCAATGCATTTTACTGATGTTTCACATAAAATGAATAATATCTTAGTTTTGTAATTAATGCAAATTTAATAATATGTCTGGAGGGCAACTCTGCCCATTAGTGAGCATGTTCTTTTCTCTCATTAACCAGCTTCTATCTTTAATATTTTTACATAAGGTTGAAGTATTGAAGAAAATTAATTCCAAGATAAACACTTTGCTCAACCCTGTCGTCTCTGTGATTTTCAGCAGCTAATTTTTCACTATCACAGTTCAGTTGTTTGGCCCACAAACATTGCCTATTAACTTTTTTTTCATTGCCAGTTTCCAAATGAATTTTACAGCTGTTGGAAGCATATTGATTAGCAGGCTGCAGAGGCATAATCTACTAATTGGAATAAGAGATGACTGACTGTATGAAATGAACTAAGCAAGAATGAATATGAGAAAAATATCAGTGACTGAAACTGATGGTTGGTATTTATTGACAGCAACAAGGATTTTCCCTGCTGGCTGGAGAGCCGGAAAGGACCCCAATTTACTTCTTTTCAGGAAGGTCGGCTAGATTGAGTGGCAAAAGCTAATCAGGCACTAAAATGGGCAGCGGCAGCCTTTCTCGGGTTGGAAGATCAGGCGGGGATGGTGTGTGTGTGTGCGTGTGTGTGTGTGCGTGTGTGTGTGTGCGTGTGTGTGTGTGCGTGTGTGTGTGTGCGTGTGTGTGTGTGTGCGTGCGCGCGCGCCTGAGGTCTGTGTACACACATGTGGCGGCACAATAGCACAGTGGTTAGCACTGCTGCTTCACAGCTCCAGTGACCTGGGTTCGATTCCTGGCTCGGGTCACTGTCTGTGTGGAGTTTGCACATTCTTCTCGTGTCTGTGTGGGTTTCCTCCAGGTGCTCAGGTTTTCTCCCACAGTCCAAAGATTAGGTTAGGTTGATTGACCAAGCTAAAAATTGGCCCTTACTTTCCTGAGATGTGTAGTTTAGAGGGATTAGTGGGTAAAATATATAGGGATATGGGGGTAGGTCCTGGATGGGATTGTGGTTGGTGCACACTCGATAGGCCGAATGGCCTCTTTCTGTACTGTACGGGGGTGGTGACTATGCAAGGGAAATGAGTTGCAGCCAATTTCATGTTACTATGGGTGGGTCTGCTGCACGAGGGAAGGAGGAAGAATGTCACGGCTGTATGGTAAAGGATTCAATAGTAAGGGCAATGGACAGGCATTTCTGCAGCTGCAAAAGAGATTCCTGGATGGTATGTTGTTTTCCTGGTGTCAGGACCACTGAAGGGCTGAAGAGGGGGAGGGCAAACAGATAGAAACTGTGGTATATATCGGTACCAATGATACAGGTAGACAAAGCATGAGGTCCTGCAGAAGAATTTAGGGAGCTAGGAATTAGATCGAAGCTGCAGTATTTTGGTGCATTAAACCCCGCAGTCAGGCTTGTGCATTCCGATTCAGAATTGCTGATATTTTTGCAGGCAGAGTGCATATGGGGCCTAAACGTTGGATATGAAACACTCCCGATTTCAAGTCTGCTCAGCATTTAGAATCAAAATGGTAAAATAGGGCCATTTGTCAGGAAATGTGCAGAGGTGAAGTCAAGGCATTCGAGGGAACCTCCAAAAAACACACCCACCCTTCACTGCAAGCACCACCCATCCCAAATGTGGCAGAGTCTGCAGCTCACACATTGGACTCAGCAGACATCTCAGAACCCATTGCACTGCAGTGGAAGCAAGTCACACTCAATCCCAAGGGACTGAGTCAAAAGAACGAGGGAGGGATACAATTACTAGTGTTTATAAAGTCAATGCTACTGTTCATTCTGAATGTCATGTCCGATGGCTATGACAAGTGAGAAATTAATCGCAGTGGGAATGTTATTTTTACCTTTATGTTTAGTCCTTTTCCCTTTGCTGACTTGTATTGAGACATGATTCATCAGGCAACAGCTCTCTGCTTTTATAGGGTTGCTGCTGCTGAGACAGTATTGGCAAGTTCTTTCTCGATGAAAGCAATTTAAGTAATTGTGCCTAATTCTGTTCTCACCTAAAACTCATATGTGCAGCCCTTCTCAAGCAGACAGCCGTTGGACCCACCTTCCCCCCGCTGCCACCAATCTCAAGCAGGGAGCCAACAGGCACTCGGCACTTACCTCCTCACTAACTGCAGCGTTGGAATCGGACTTTTGTGGAGCATGTATGTTTCGCACTGATTCTGGATGGGTGAACTCAGGGTTAAAGGGGAAGAGCCGGTAAGGTTGGGCATGCAGCCCATTGTGTCAACTTAAATGCATGCAAATGCATTTAAATAGCCATCGCGTCCGTTTTGGGCCATTTGCGTCCGATTGTGGCCATTTTCGGACCTTGGTAAAGGGGGAACTGGCGCATAGGTGGGCCTGGATTATGCTACTCGCCTCACGCCTGACTTTACTATGTTTCCGTGCCCGAAAATGGGCCCAACTTGATGATAAAATCAGGCCCAATGTTTGATGCTTTCCCGATTGAACCATCTCAATTTTCATCAGTCACAAGCCAGGATCGCCTTTGAGTTGACATGCAAAGTTTAAAAGTCTCAAAAGCATGTCTGCAGTCCTCTTGGGAGCTTCCTGTTGCCCTCTATTGAGGGGTCAATCACAGGGGGTGGGGTGCATAGTTTTTAGGGTAAGGGGCAGGAGTATCAGAGGGGATTTGAGAAAAAACTTCTTTACTCAGAGGGTGGTGGGAATCTGGAATGCAGTGCCTGGGAAGGTCATTGAGGCTGGAAACCTTACAACCTTTAAAAAATATTTGGATGAGCACCTGAAATATAATAACATTCAAGAATATGGAGCAAGTGTAGGAAAATGGGATTAGTGCTCCTTTACTGTTTGTTATTGACTCGATGGGCTGAATGGTCTTTTCTGCACTGTACAACTCAATGACTCTATGACTACAGGATGAATTTTATGACCTCATCGCACCTGTTTTGCGGCAGGAAAATGTTGTAAAATCAGGCATGATGTGACTACTGGGAATTTTGGCCATTTCCATTTTACCAAGAAAAAAATTATATGCAATTGGGACCCCTTCCAAAATGGGCAGAATGTCAATTCGCATTTTTTTGCATTCATCATAATATAATTAGTGAGCTTCACGCCCAATCGTCCCAACCCACCTGCCTTAAAGACCTTGTTCCCTTCAGCTGGATCAGTCAGGAAAATACTTTCTCTATAAAAGTTGCATCAAGTGGTTGAGCATTGAGGGTGAGTGAGGAGGTGAGTCTCTGCTTTCAATCTGCTCCATGCTAGTCAGGAGGGAATATTTCCTGGCAGTCCTGTTGCGTTGCAGGTCAGGGAGGCCCATGAGTGTGTGGAGGGATTGGGGGCTGTTGTTGTTTATGGGATCTCCACTTGTTCATGGGATATCCGGGCCAGAGCACTGACCTTGTGTCTGAAAGTTGGCTCTGGGTCCTAGTACTGGCAGCACTAGTTGCTGATGGGGGATGGGCTGGAAACTCTCTGAAGTGGCTGTGCTGTAGCCTCAGGACTTCTCAAGCAGCACTGTCTTCACCATGATTGCATGGGTTTTGGGTGTGGGAATGGGGGGGCGGATGTGTTGCCATTCTGGAGCGCTTTGTGGGTGCATGGGGAGTGTGTGTTTCTGGGAGCGCTGTGGGGTGGGTATGGGGAGTATGTGTTTCTGGGGGGCTGCTGGGGGTTATGGGGAGTATCTGATGCTGAGGTGCTGTGGGGGGGGTATGGGGAGTGTGTGTTGTTGGGGAGTGTGTATTGCTGGAGGGCTGTGGGCGGTGGTATGGGGAGTACGTACTGCTGGGGCGCTGTAGGGGTGTATGGGGAATGTGTGTTGCTAGGGCACTATAGGGGTGTGTACAAAGTGTGTGCTGCTAGGAGGCTGTGGGAGGGCATTGGGAATGCATGTTGTTGGGAGCCTGTGGGGGGTGTATGGGGAGTGCGTGTTTCTGTAGGGGTGGATATGGGGAGTGTGTGTTGCTGGGAGACTGTGGGGGGGTGTGATATGGGGAGTGTGTGTTGCTGGGAGGCTGTGGGGGGGTGTGATATGGGGAGTGTGTGTTGCTGGGAGGATGTGGGGGGGTGTGATATGGGGAGTGTGTGTTGCTGGGAGGATGTGGGGGGGTGTGATATGGGGAGTGTGTGTTGCTGGGAGGCTGTGGGGGGGTGTGATATGGGGAGTGTGTGTTGCTGGGAGGCTGTGGGGGGGTGTGATATGGGGAATGTGTGTTGCTGGGAGGATGTGGGGAGGGTGTGATATGGGGAGTGTGTGTTGCTGGGAGACTGTGGGGGGGTGTGATATGGGTGGGGAGTGTGTGTTGCTGGGAGACTGTGGGGGGGTGTGATATGGGTGGGGAGTGTGTGTGGCTGGGAGGCTGTGGGGGGGGTGTGATATGGGGAGTGTGTGTTGCTGGGAGACTGTGGGGGGGTGTGATATGGGTGGGGAGTGTGTGTTGCTGGGAGACTGTGGGGGGGTGTGATATGGGTGGGGAGTGTGTGTTGCTGGGAGACTGTGGGGGGGTGTGATATGGGTGGGGAGTGTGTGTTGCTGGGAGACTGTGGGGGGGTGTGATATGGGGAGTGTGTGTTGCTGGGAGGCTGTGGGGGGGTGTGATATGGGGAGTGTGTGTTGCTGGGAGGATGTGGGGGGGTGTGATATGGGGAGTGTGTGTTGCTGGGAGGATGTGGGGGGGTGTGATATGGGGAGTGTGTGTTGCTGGGAGGCTGTGGGGGGGTGTGATATGGGGAGTGTGTGTTGCTGGGAGGCTGTGGGGGGGTGTGATATGGGGAATGTGTGTTGCTGGGAGGATGTGGGGAGGGTGTGATATGGGGAGTGTGTGTTGCTGGGAGACTGTGGGGGGGTGTGATATGGGTGGGGAGTGTGTGTTGCTGGGAGACTGTGGGGGGGTGTGATATGGGTGGGGAGTGTGTGTGGCTGGGAGGCTGTGGGGGGGGTGTGATATGGGGAGTGTGTGTTGCTGGGAGACTGTGGGGGGGTGTGATATGGGTGGGGAGTGTGTGTTGCTGGGAGACTGTGGGGGGGTGTGATATGGGTGGGGAGTGTGTGTTGCTGGGAGACTGTGGGGGGGTGTGATATGGGTGGGGAGTGTGTGTTGCTGGGAGACTGTGGGGGGGTGTGATATGGGTGGGGAGTGTGTGTGGCTGGGAGGCTGTGGGGGGGGTGTGATATGGGGAGTGTGTGTTGCTGGGAGGATGTGGGGGGGTGTGATATGGGGAGTGTGTGTTGCTGGGAGGATGTGGGGGGGTGTGATATGGGTGGGGAGTGTGTGTTGCTGGGAGGATGTGGGAGGGTGTGATATGGGGACTGTGTGTTGTTGGAAGCCTGTGGGGGTGGGTAGGTGGATAATGTGTTGCTGGGGGTCTGAAGGGAGGGGTGTGTGTGTTGCTGGCCTGGGGGGTGAGCAAGTTCTTTAACCTCTCCATTGTCTCTCCCCTTGCCCAACCATCTCGCCGCCTCTCAACACCCCCCCCCCATTCAGATTGATGAGATAGCAGTGAAGAATCCAGAAAGATTCATGAACAGAAAGGGCTTTCATTCAATTAATGTGCAGTTGGTGTGTGACCATCAACTGAACATCATGCACATCTGCATCAGACACCCCTGGCAGTGTGCATGACAGCTTCATGTTGAGGGGCCCCGATGTTCTGGAACTCATTGAGGAGGAGCCCAGGGTGCAAGGATAGCTTGTGGGGGATATGGGGTACCCACTTCAGACTTGGCTGATGACGCCTGTGTGAAGGCCTGAGACTGAGGTGGCGACCCAGTATAATGTGGCCCACCAATGTTGCCATCCATTCAATAGTGGGGCGGTGCATTAGGCTCCTCAAAATGCGGCTCAGGTGGCTGGACTGCTTTGGTGGACTTTCCAATATAGCCCCCTGATATCGTCCTGCATTGTGGTTGCGTTCTTTGCCCTCACAGCCTGGCGCAGCAGCGAGGAGACCTTTTGAAGGAGGAGGACATGGAGGCTCACCAGCCAGGTGTTGCTGGGTGGAGGCGATCCAACAGGAGGAGGAAGCGAAGGAAGAGGAGGATGATAGTGACGAGCAACACCACCCAGGTGCTGGAGGGCTGGTGGCAGCAAGGGTCAGGCACTGAGGGCAGCGAGAGATGCCCTCACCACCATGTGCTTTGGTCACTAGGGGCCTGTGTTGCCACATGTGGATTCCATCCCCCTCCCCTACCCCAACGCAGTCCTATAATCTCCTGCAAAGTTGTAACAGCGGAGTGGTGGGTCTGGGTACACTGTGTTAGCGAGTTTCTGTGGCAGGCGGGAGGGTGATGATGACGCACAATGTGCTATTGTGATGATCCCTTGGTGCAAACTAGTCTGACTCCTACCTGAGCTCCACATGCACGCTGGCATCTGGGCCCACATCTGGGCGGTGGGTAAGGGAGCAGTAAACATGCATGCAGGACCCTGGGGCGGGTGGGGTAGGGTGGGAGGGAATCTCTCATGGATTCTGGAGATGCCATGGCAGATGCTGCCAGTTGAGCATGCCACCCACTGTAGTTAGTGAACTATTTGAGCACCTTGGTTTTCACAGTAGCAGTGCAGTGAGGGGCCTCCCCTACTGACATCAAGTTCAGGGTCTCTCCAGTCTCTGTCAGGATAAGTACGTTCCTGTTAGAGGCTACTGAGGTACAAATTAGCCACAGGTGTGGGGCAAAATAACATTCATTAATGTCAGTAAGAGTGCCTTCAAAATAAAGGATAATATAAAAACACATGAATGTGAGATGTTAAAGTGCCTAAATATTCTATTTAACTAGTGTTGCCCTTCATCTGTCACACTTAGTGCCACTACAACTTCTTAACTTTTCATGACCTACCACTATATCTCACTGTCTCCCCAGGACCAGCTGCCTTCTGTGCCCCATGGCCTATGATGCCCTTGGCAATCATCCTCTGGAGATCCTGGACTTTGAGGGCCCTGGCCGCTTTCAGGTGTCAGGGGCGTTTCAATGACACCCTCTTCACCCCTCTGCCCCTGAGATGCACCGATATCAGGAAAGAGGGAGTCAGAAGATGCAGCCACAGCCACAGTCTCCTGTGTGGAAGACCCTGGCATGGGCTTGGAATCCTGTGGGCTTTTTCTGGACATAAGCAGTTGGTGACTCCAATCTGAGCTGCTGGCTGTCTGGCGAATTAAGCCTCTTCCACTCTAGTGGCTAGAAATGATCTAGCCCATATTTTCAAAGTCTGAAAAGATGTCCCGTGAAAACCCACATGAAAAACCGATCAAGAACTCTCGCATTTTCATGCTAGTTGGACACTTAGAAAAAAACTCATAAAATTCCACCCTATGACTCTGAACACAATAGATAGCATTGACATCCAATGCATATATGTCTGTCGGACAATTATTGGCTATTGTCTTGTAAATAACGACTTCATAGAATCAATCGTAGAATCCCAATGGTGCAGAAGATGCCCAGTGGGAAGCCTGCTACACGGCCTCTGATTGAGTAGCTCAGTGAGCTGGGAGAATCACCCCCTACTTCTCTGCAGAATTCTGCAGCCGGCAATTGGAACACAGGTTCTTATTTCTCTAATTTTTGTGTTTGTTGATCTAATTGTTTAATTTATTTTGTGTCCATGGTGATCAATTGATTATGCAAATCAAGCATTTATTTCAATGGTTACCTAAGGAAATATCAATCTCGGGTATCTATTCCCAAGGTCATCCATTACCTCCACCAAAGCAAAAACACCATTAAAAGCAAAACAAAATGCTTTCCAATGGTCTCTAATTAGGACCTCTCCCACTGAATGGATCAACAATGGCGCAATGGTTAGCACTGCTGCCTCAGAACGCCAGGGGCCTAGGTTTAATTCTGGCCTTGGGTGATTGTGTGAAGTTTGTATATTCTCCCCAAGTCTGCGTGGGTTTCTTCCAGGTGCTCCAATTTCCTCCCACAGTCCAAAGACATGCAGGTTAGTTTATTTGGCCATCCTAAATTGCCCCATAGGGTGGGATTTTCTGGCCATGCTCGCCCCAAGACTGAAAAATCCTGCCTGAGGTCAAAGGAGCTTTGCGTGGTCCTATCCCGCCTGCTATGTTTCCCATGGCGGGCAGGATGGGAAAATTCCACACATAGTCTTAGGGGGATTAGCAGAGTAAATAGGTGGGATTGTAGGGATAGGGCTTGTGGTTAATCAGTGTTATATTTACAACATAATGTTATATGACCATGGAGCAGGGAAGGCGATTGTACATGAGTAGAAATGTGTTTTTTAAATTTAAATAATTCAAATTTATTCAAATTCAACTGGAAATATGCATGGATTAAGGTGGATTGGCCATGTTAAATTGCCCCTTAGTGTCAGGGGGATTAGCAGGTTAAATACATGGGGTTAAGTGAATAGGGCTTGAGTGGGATTGTTGTCAGTGCAGGCTCGATGGGCCAAATGGCCTCTTCTGCAGTGTAAGGTTTCTATGGTTCTAAATTGAACCAAAATTTCACTATGTGCCATTATAATATTTTCAACTACTGGAATAAGAATTTGTTGCAGGTTAATAGGAGGAATATATGTTTTGTATTGCCCTTGGGCATTTTATTAATTGGGTTTGGACAGTTTCTATTCGGTTCTTCATAGCTAGTAATCCACTGCATAAAACTGACTATCATTCAGAACTAATTGGGACTAATTTGGCAATCTCATTCCGAGAGACCATAAGGGCAATTTGTGCAAGAATAAAGCTCACACATCAGCTTATAAAAGTACTCTTGTTGAGATCCTCTATTTAACTCAAATTACATTTGGATTGGTGAATGTTCAGTAATGATACTGGGTGCACAAAGTAATAATGTTCTCAGACACTAATATCCCCATATTGATGGTCATACAATCAATTTATTTCAGTCGTTAAGAGGATGGAATAGTAATAACTGTGTCTAAATCTGTTAGATTTCCAGCTATTTGAGAATAAATTTGAATTGGCCCAATTTGAATTTAGAATTCAATTCAAAAATGATTAAAAAATAAGCAATTTGCAAGCTGCTGCCATTGATTCCAAAGAACAGTGTAGCACTATTAACTTCTGGCATTTCCTAAGTCATGAATCAAGACTGGGTGGGAAGGTAGCAGGATGAATGGTTGGCCTTCTGGAGTCATCAATAGGGATATACAGTGGTTTGAGTGAGCAGACCCCATCAATAAGTCGCTTTCTGAGTTGTCGGTGGAAAATGGCAGCCTGGCTGTTAAAACCAGGTGGCTGCTACTGGGGACCCCAGAGACTTGAGTGTTTTTGGAGGGGAACCCTGGTTTGGTCACCGATGGGGACTGTTTGAGGAAGCAAAGGATCTCTGCTCTTCCTAGCTCACAAGGAACCAAAAGGAGACTTAAAAACAATGGCCCTAGTTTGGGCACCAGTGCCAAAGAATCTGCACTCACTATTCACTAGATAGCTGTTGCAGGTTTTCGAGCAGAGACTCAACTGTAACCCAATGTCAGAATCCAGTGTGGTGCCCTATACGTTTGTGGTGGGCACAGTAAGAAGTCTCACAACAGCAGGTTAAAGTCCAACAGGTTTATTTGATAACACAAGCTTTCGGAGTGTTGTTTCTTCTTCAGGTGAGTCAAGTGCTGCATTCACAAAAAGGGCAGATATAGACACAGATTCAATTTATAAGACAATGGTGGAATGCGAGTCTTTACAGGTAATCAAGTCTTTACAGGTACAGACAATGTGAGTGGAGAGAGGATTAAGCACGGGTAAAATTTCACTAATTGTCCTGGCTGGAGGTAATTCACACCTCTTTAACCTGTGCTTGATTACCTGTAAAGACTTGTATTCCAATCATTATCTTGTAAATTGAGTCTGTGTCTATATCTGCCCTGTTTGTGAACACAACTCCTCACTCACCCGAAGCAGGAGCAACACTCCGAAAGCTTGTGCTATCAAATAAACCTGTTGGACTTTAACCTGGTGCTGTGAGACTTCTTACTGTGCCTACCCCAGTCCAACGCAGGCGTGTCTACATCATTTGTGGTGTGCCTGAGCAGAGAAAAGAAATAGTGAGACTCTTCAATCTGAGACTGTCAGATTGAAGAATCTTCACTGAGACACTCTGGGCTTATAGAGTTTCAACAGGCGAGAGGAGGTATATTTTGGTGCATGCCAACATTTAAAACCCTTCAAAGTGTATTGATTTGGGAACCCACCATCATCCTGTCCACTTCTGGATTTCATCCAAGAATAGGGAATTTCTGTGCAGCTGTTGGGTAAGTAATTTAAACATCTAAATAGGTCATTAATGTGTATTTTTCACCAAATGTTCTGTCTCTAACTGCCAGTGAATCTGTTTCCTAAGCTATAAACAAGTCACCAGAATCATGAGGTGAGTGCAAGTAGGTTAGTACTTATTAGTGAAATTGACAGGCTGGGAAGATTTTAATTAGTGAAACTGAAGAGTTACAGCCATGGCCTAGCAAGAGGCTACTGTTCACAGAGAATGCTCTGAGAGGGTGCTTTCACTACTTGACAGATGATTGCCAACTTCTTGGCAGTCACTTCACCTGTCTTGCAATTTCATCACCTTCAGCCATATGTTTCCGGCCTTCACTACGGCATGGAAGCTGCTTTTGCAACTGTACCGCTCTCCTGAAGGGTCATCCAGACTTGAAACATTGATTCTATTCTCTCTTCACTCATGCTTTCAGACCTGCTGAGTTCTCCAGCATGTTCTGTTTTTGTTGCTATCACAAGAAGAGGCTGAACTGAGTAGTATCGCTGTGTTTAAGGGGAAGCTAGGCTATGCAAATAAGACAGAAGGGATCAGATGGTTATGATACTAGATTTAGAAGAGGAAAGATGAGATGAGTAAATAGAGGATAAACAATGGACTGATTGGGCTGAAAGACCTAATTTTGTGCTGAACATTCTATGTCACCATGGGTAATATATAAGCGATGACTATGTTATGTTCTCCTCACCACCCCCAACTGACTTTGAACTGCTATATCCTGTCTGATTGTCACCAGACAGAAATTGACCTCAGGATGTCACAGTAACTGATTGCTATTTAAATGAACCTCCTACTAGAAGGCAAACTGAAGATGTGGAAAATAAAATCAGCTGTAGGAACATAGATTAGAAACGTGTCTCAAGGGAAGAAATTAATGAGATTCATTTCCTGTACGCACTTTGCTTCCATGCGTTTAATAATGCAAATCAATCCTGATTTGTGTACATGCAAATTCTAAACCTTACGGTTAAGCATATTTCAGGAATAATTTACAGTGGTGTTTGATAATTCCCCAATATCTGTCAACCATCTGATTTGTTTGACATTTTTCAGCAGATTTTTGTTTATGTGGAACATTAAAAGGCTGTCACCTTGTGAAATATAAGCTATAAGTATCTGAAGACCAGAGGCTGGGTCTAATTTTCTTAAATTGGGGAGATGCTAAAAAGAAAAGTATTTTCCAGCATTAAATTTGCTTGTATTTTCCCTGATTCTGTTAAATCAAGTTAAGAACATTTGAGCAGCAGCTCAACGTTGTGTTTGGTTAGGTAGAAATTACAGAATTTTTTTTTGGTGAAGTTTCGAAAATGAGTGTATGAAGTTTCAAGATTTTCAGCACCTGTAAAAACATCATAGGCTATTTAAATGTGAGATAAAGATGCACTTTACAGCCATCAATAATCATCTGCATTTCACATAGACATTTATGGGGTAAATTTTAATTTGCCCACCCATAATGGATCCCATCTGATATTTACTGAAAGGTAGAATTAGAAGTGGAAAGATCAGACACGCACAGCCATTTTTATATTGGTGCTTGCTTATTTTGGACTCCAAGATTCTACATCTGTGAATCAGCTCTTGGTGTTTATCTGATTAAATCAGGCTATCCTGCTTTGGCAGTGGAACTGCAGACGTGAACATGCATCAGTGCAAATGGTCATGAGCAGCAGAGAGGCGATTTTATTAACAGGGGTTTTTGTATTTTCTGATGCTGTATTATTGCCATTGAACTTCAGAAGGCCAGTGGCAGTCTCAGTGTAAACTCACTAAGGGAAGCTGACAAGAAGACCTGGTAAAAATGAGTCTTCCCAGCAACTGGCTATAATTGGCAAGTTTGCACTGGGGTTACTGCTGACTATGCGAAACCCTTAACTTTGGATGGCACCAAATGCAACATCAAAGAAATAAAATGAATGCATTCTCAGGAGGCAATGTGCAGTGGGCCTCTTTAAGATTTGCATAAACTTCACTCTTTTAAAGAATGCATTGGTGTTAGCATTGTTAGTCCACTGTTGAATGGAAAATAGAAGAATTGGCTAGGAACTGTTTCTAGGTGCAAATACGATAAATGATTGAAGCAGAGATAAGTTGCTCCATATTTTCACCTCCAAAGGTTCACAAGGTGGAAATTGAGTTAGCACCCGACTGGATGAATGTAAGCCCAGCCAGGACACTTGGGACTAAATGTGTCTTCACAATGGCGCTACGTAGGCTATGCTGCTTTCCCAGTGGAGCCAGACAGTGTTGCAGGATGCTACTTGCATGAATTGCACAGGATTCATCAGTAACATTCACACGGGTTATGGTACATCCTTACACTTGGTGCAATCTACATAGTATCACTTTGAAATGGTGCTACATCAATGGACTTTGCATTTGCTTTTTATTCAATTATGTGATGTGGGCTTCGCTGGCTGGGCCAGCATTTATTGTCCCTCCCTAATTGCCCTTGAACCAAGTAACTTGCTAGGCCATTTCAAAGGACATTTTAAAAGTCAACCACATTGCCGTGGCTTTGGATACTTTCAAGTTGGCCAGACCAGGTAAGGATGGCAGATTTCCTTCATTGAAAGACATTAGTGAACCGGATGGGTTTTAATGACAAATGTTACATCATCATCATTTGACTTTAATTTCAGACTCTTTTTTAATTGAATTCAAATTGCATCGTATGCTGCAGTAGGATTCAAGCCCAGGTCTCCAGAGCATTACGTGAGTTTCTGGGTTACTAATCCGGTGACAATACCACCACCTCTCCTGATAACTTACACATTGACACAGTGGTTAGCACTGCTGTCTCACAGCACCAGGGATCCAGGCTCAATTCCCAGCTTGGGTCACTGTCCGTGTGGATTCTGCATGTTGTCCCCGTGTCTGCTTGGGTTTCCTCTGGATGCTGCGGTTTCCTCCCATAGTCTGGAAGACGTGCTGGTTAGGTGCACTGGCCATGCTAAATTCTCCCTCAGTGTACCCGAATAGGTGGCAGAGTGTGATGATTAGGGTATTGTCACAGTAACTTCACTGCAGTGTTAATGTAAGCCTACTTGTGACACTAATAAATAATCTTTTCCCCGTTAACTTAAAAGTGTGTAATGCATAAAATTTTGAGATTTTTAACCAACATTTTCAAGATTAAATTTCATGAATCTCTCCATTTCTTTATGAAGATTCTGAACCAATTGCTTTCATTATTATTGTATGCACCTTTGTGCATCTAATTAATTATATCTGTTAGCATCTTTAACGATCAGCATGTACAGCAGTGGGGTGGCAGTAGTTCTTTCACTTTGATACTATTTGATGAGATGGCTGCGGGGATTTGCAGACTTGAATGTTGACAACAATTTTGCTTTGAAGGGTTTGTGAACAGAACATTGAAAATCCATCTTTCCTCCTTTTGTTTTCATTACCCGCTGTGGAAATTGAAAATGTAACTTGTACTGCTATGTAATTCAGTGTTTGCATTCATGAACACTAGCAGTCAAGAAAAAATAGCTAATGTAATCAAAGTCTTTTTCTCTCTCTCTCTCAATTTATTCCCACTGTTTGAACATTGGGTGGAACTTAATGCTCACTGTTGCCTCCCTTCATCTGGAATGGGCTGGGAGCTTAGATGGAGAGGAAGAGGGGTGCTATTTAATAGAATGAGAAGATGTTGGCTGGCGGAGAATCCATCAGCTTCCCAGCTCCCATCAATTAAATCAAAGGCAGGAAAGGCCCAATTGAGATCCTTAGGTGATCAGTTCAGGACCACCATTCATCCCACTGCCACTGGTATTTTCCTATGATATGTTAGTAATGGTAGTGGATCTCTTGTGACATTGTCCATGGTAAATCAATTATATTGCTGTTGTAGGGAGGCTGTGGGGAATAGGGAAGGTGTGGTTGGAGGGGAAGGATGTACATTCCTGTGAAAGAATTTGGTAAGGGCTTCCTAAAATATTCCTTTGTAACGAAGCAAATATTTTTGATTCCTCCACCATCCTCCATGTTAACCCCCAACACCTCTCCCTCACTCAGGATTGCATGGCTAGCCCCAGGAAGCTGCCCCTTTTCATGGGACTTCCATCGCTGGCTGGAATTCTCCAACCTGATCTGCAGCTAACATTCTCTGGCGCCACTGCTGTGAATGGAAATTTGGCTGAGTGCCAAATTCTCAGTTCTTGCTGGCAGCAGGGTGTGCGAGAGCGGCAAATTCCGGCCAATGTTTCTCATCCCAGGCCTCCTGCAGTCCCAATAGTGGTCACTGCACCTCGTCTCTGATTGGCTGGTAGTTCTTGGACATGTCTTCATCTTGAAAGGTCCAGGAACAACAAAGAAGAACAAAGAACCACACAGCACAGGGACAGGCCTTTTGGCCCACTAAGCCTGTGCCCATTCCTAATCCTTAGTTAGACCCCCTACTTATTACCCACATGTGCCTTCTATCCCTCTTTTCACCTTTGGTTCATGCATCTATCAAGAAATGCCTTGAACATTGCTAATGTATCTGCTTCTACCACCTCCACTGGCAGTGTGTTCCATCCTGACAGCAGCCAGCTAAGTACTTAATTATTTGGGACTTAATTGCATCATGACCCTGGAAATGGCTGAGGTGGGGTTCCCATCAACTCTCTAGCTGGTGGACAGGACTCCAGGAACAGCCATTAAATTCAGCCCATCATTTCTCTAAAAGCAGGAATTTTAAGAAATCCTTGCCATTGGACTGTTTCTATTTCTCTCTCCCTCTTGCTGTCTGATGTACAAATTGCTCAATATTGCATGGGAAAATAATGTACAAAATGTGTCACGCAGCACTTCTTCAAAGCATTTGAAAAAATGGACACGCACTGAAACTGTCAAGAGAAAGATATGTCCATAGTTCAGCTGAGTCTATTATACTGATGGATACTGGGATATTCTTGATACTGCATTGCTAGAGACAGGCATTCTGGAAATTGAGCATAATTTGTAACTTTCTAACAACTAGTAGAAATTGCAGTGGTGAAAACTGTCCATTCTAGGTTTTACTAGTGGCTTATACAGTGATTAGCTCTGTTGCCTCACAGTTCCAGGACCCAGGTTGAAGTCCGGCCTCAGGTGACTGTCTGTATGGAGTTGCACATGCCCACCGTGTATGCGTGGGTTTCCTCTGGGTGCACTGGTCTCCCCCCACAGTCCAAAGCTGCGCCTGTCAGGTTCACTGACTATGTCAAATATGTGTGGTTGCAGGGATAGGTGGGAGAGATGGTCTGGACAAGATAATAGGAGAGATTTTCCCATCCTGTCCACCACATAATGGGTGGGGGGGATGGGCCATGCAAAGGTCCATTGACCTTGGGTGGGATTTTCTGGTTTTGGGACGTGCCCGGCTGGAAAATCCCAACCAATCTGTCAGAGAGTCCGTGCAGAACTGATGGGCCGAATGGCCTCTTCTGCACTGTAGAGATTCTATGGTACCTCCTTGTAAACGAATTAATGAAAGTGTCCAACCGTGACCTCCAACTTTATGCGCGAACTCAATTATATAATTGTGAATGCCAGAAACTTCTTTTATTCTGTTAGAAGTCTTATTTTGAGTCCATATTCAGCTGGCTAAAGGGAAAGAAAGAGCAGATGAAACCCTTTCAAGAAGTATTTTGAACAATTTGATTGGTTTGCCTTTTATTGGGTAAGACATTTCCTTATGAGTGAATCACAAAGGCTAAAATGAAATATCAATCAGTAAAAGATGTTTGGGTGAGCTATATTAAATTGGTTATAGGCCAATCAATTGTAACAACATTGATTGCCAGGTTTTTTTCCCATGAAGAAGGAGTATTGATATATCATGTTGCAATGTGATATACTGTTTTAATAATAAGAGTAGTGGATCTCATGTGGCATTGTCCATGGTAAATTAATGATATTGCTGTTATAAGGAGGATGTGGGGGATGAGGAACTTGGAGGGTGAAGATGTACATTCCAGTGAAAGAATTCAGTAAGGATTTCCTAAAATATCTCTTTGCCTTGAAGAAATAATTTTAAATTGGTTCTTGGAAAATAAGTGGTCTATTTGTTTGTGCTGCACAAAATAAATCTTTAAGTCAACTATTCTCTTCACATTTTCACTATTAACAAGAGTGCACTAATGAACCCTTAGAATCCCTACAGCAGAGAAAAAGGCCATTTGACCTATCAAGTCTGTACTGTCTCTCCATTCACCTGACGAAGGAGCTAACCCCGAAAGCTTGTGAGTATATTATCAAATAAATAGGTTGGACTAAAACCTGGTGTTGTCAGACTTTTTACTGTCTCTCCAACAGAGTATCTTACCCAGACCCTATCCCCACAACTCCACAAATTTACCCTGATAATTCCACTAACCTATGTATCTGTGGGTCACTAATTGGCAACTTAACACAGCCAATTTTCACTGAACTTGTAAATCTTTGGACTGTGGAAGGAAACCAGAGCACCCAGAGGAAACCCACGCAGATACGGGGAGAACATGCAAACTCCACACAGACAGTCACCCAATGCCAGAATCGAACCCGTGTCCCTGGTGCTACGAGACAGCAGGACTAACCACTGTGCTACCATGCTGCCCAGCTCCTTTGAGTGCATTTCTCTATTTCTCTTCTCTCAAGTAAAACAATGACCATATGAAACTCAATCATTTTAATGTGTCATGTTACTCCAAATTAAGGTTCCAAAATTTATTTTTGGACATGTTTTGTCCTGAATTTCTGTGAGAAAGCACTTGTCAAATCATACCAAGATAATCATGCACATAAATATACTGTGAGATTGTTCATATTACTCAGGTCGCACTTTCCTGGGAATTGCAGGCAGATCTATGGTTGGTAATTCCTTTTAATGTGAAGCCTGAGGGAGAATGATAAATCAAGTCTGGACTTACAGAGAGGTTGAGGTCTCAGAGTATAGATATTGTTAAAGGTACTTAATGATACCAAAGATAATTCTATAGGTAAATATAATCATGTTATTGCAAAATAGATAAGTTTTTAATGTTTATATTACATTACAAAACTTACTTTGAGCTCCAGATCATTAAATTTGTAAGAAAGAAAATGGAAGACGAAAAGATTTTAAAATTTCTTTGTGTGGCAATGTCTAATTGGCTGATTTTCTCCTTGCTGAGTGATTTGCACATGACTGAACCAGTTAATAAGTTTGTACAGCAGCTAGTTGATGGAAGATATTTGCATAATGACATAGAAGTTTGAATGAGTGAATCAGCTACAAATAGAAATTAACTAAGGGTGAGTATTTCTGAACCATGTATGTAATGTAAGATATTAGGGTAAAGGCTAGATTTAATAGCCAGGATATTGTGGACAGTAACAGAATGTTAATGCTCTCACTGATCTCAAAGAAAGCTGCTCACAAGGGTTTCATGATCCCTGTGCTGATTTCATCTTTTCAGCTGGCAGCTTAATTGTGGCATCCAGCAACAGTGATGTAGTCATAGGGGTAAACAGCCAATGATGTTGAAGAATTCTCACAGACAGCAAACCAGGGAGAAAGAGCACAGTTTATCTGTCATTCCTTAAATCATTTTACAGAGAGTAAACAGAAGATTGGGACATACTGATGGGATTAAGGCACATGTTGAAATGTTATAAGCAAATTATTAAATTAATTTAAAGACTATGGAACATTTTCAATCATGATAGAGAAATGTGACATTTCACATGTATAAAATTAGTTTTCCAAGAATACTGAGGTGGTTCAGTAATTGTGAACTAGTACACCTGGTTATGCCTCATCCAATAAAGTTGACTTCTCCATGGATTTTTACAAGACAAATTGCATAAACAGTTGAAGTTCCACCCAAATAGTAGCACAGTGGTTAGCACTGCTGCCTCACAGCAGGGATCTGGGTTTGATTCCTGGATTGGGTCACTGTCTGTGCAGAGTCTGCACATTCTCTCTGTGTCTGCATGGGTTTTTCTGGGTGCTAACGTGCTGGTTAGGTGCATTGGCAATATTAAATTCCCCCTCAGTATCCCTAAACAGGCACCGGAGTGTGGCGACTAGGGGAATTTCACAGTAACTTCATTGCAGTGTTAATGTAATCCTACTTGTGACACTAATGAATAAACTTTAAACAAATCCATTGATTGGTAAGATTTTCATCTATGTGAACTACACCAGCTCATCCCGGGGAGGAATGAAGTGTCACTGACATCAACTATGTTTAACTGCACGAGTGTTAATGTTAGAAGTTTCTGGCAGATTCACAGTTTAATGGCAACAAATAGCACACAGTTCGGCTGTCACTAGAATGGCAAAATCCCAGTCAATATTTAAAAACCTGAAGAGAACCAATGCAGCTTGGAAATGGATGAATACATACGATACTAATTTCAATGTTGATCATTGAACAGGATGGCTCTTTACTGAAAGTTTGAAGGGTATGTTCTTCCCATTTGGCTGCAGATAGATTTACTCTAACAATTGCACTACAGGAACTCACCAAGCTTCCATTGACAGCAGCTTCCAAATGCACAACCACTATCTCCTAGAAAAATGAGGACGGCAGACACATGGGAACACAACCACCTAGAAGTTCCCCTCCAAGCCATTCTCCATCATGACTTGGAAATACGTTGCCATTTCTTCACTGTCACTGGGTCAATATCCTGGAAGTCCCTCCCTAATAGCAATGTGGGTGTCCCTACATCATATGACTGTAATAGTTCAAGAAGGCAGCTCACCACCACCTTCTCAAAGGCAGCAAAACCCACATCCCATGAATGAATTTTTTAAAATTAGGTTGGTGTGAGCTGGAAAAACAGCAGGAAATTGGTCAATACTCCAGGTGGTCATTAACACTGTCTTACCACTTAATGGACCAGGAGCTTTCTCCATATTTAAACCCAGATACGCCCCAAACCTGAGTTTCTGTCCTCACAGTTGTGGCTGCCATTCTGCATTGCAGAGGGCTGTGATCTCCTCCACTCCTATCTCAGGAATGCACCAGTTTTCCTTAATGGATGATGAGCGCAGAGGTGACTTATTAATTGGCTGTCTACTGTGAAATAAAGGCGCACATCCATGGGGTGCCAGGCTGGGACCTGGTGGTGATCCCAACATCAGGTTCCAGACACCCGTTGGAAAATTGAGTTTGTTGATTGTGACAGTATATTGTGAGTTTTAACTTCCACCTGAGTCTGCTCTATTTGACCTGAACTGATGCTGTCACTGCTTACCTGACAATTATTAGCTCCCCACGATTATTACCCCTGACCTTCATGAACTTAGGAAGTTTAAGAAAGAAGAGATTATGAAGGGCTGACCTGTAGCGTTATGCTGCAGATAAGATGGATAATCATGAATGTTTAGTTTAGAAATTAAGGATCTGGATTTTGAGATCAGTGAGAGACAACAATTAAGGCAGTTGGTAATGTTTTTAGACCAGTAACACTTAACTAATTGTGTGAATTTTCACACAAAATGTCACGCAGAGTTTCCAACATTACCAACTAAAGCAATTTTTGCAGTTATTTCACACAATTTTTGTCAGGATGTCTATGGGGTGTCATGAAGCTGTGCTAACTTCACAGTGACTGTTAATTGATCAGCAAACCCAAATGTGTGTAATGAAACTTTCTTTGAAACATTACAGCATCTGTGGACACAAGTTCCATTCTGCAGTTTGCGCAGTTTGCTGATGAGTTGGGGTGCACGCGTATCACAAATATTTTCTTAATTTTTAAAAAGTTTTTAAAGTTTGTTTATTACTGTCACAAGTAGGCTTATACTAACACTGCAATAAAGTTATTGTGAAAATCCCCCAGTCGCCACACTCTGACGCCTGTTCAGGTACATGGAGGGAGAATTTAGCATAGCCAATGCACCTAACCAGCTACCAAAAGAGAAAACGTGGGAAAATTTTAGCAGATCTAGCAGTTTCTGTAAGGAGAGAAAACAGTTGATGTTTCGAGCCCAGGTAATCCTTTGTCAAAGCTTTGAGCTTTGAGTGATCCAAGCTGGGAATCGAATCCAGGTCCCCAGCACTGTGAGGCAGCTGTGCTATCAATTCGTGCCACCATGCTGCCTTAAAGTTACTTCTGTGTGGAGTCTTTAAGAATTATGTTTTTCATTTGCGCAGACAATTTTTCCTGTAAAATGAGATGTTGAAGGAGCAGAGGAAAGAACAAAGAAATTAAAAACATGAAAGTCAAATGTGTGAACCACATTGACATCTGCAGAAAACATCTGGAAATAATATGTCGGTGGAAAGGTAACATAAATAGTTTCAGTTTCACATAGTTTATGTTTGAAAGAACTATAAATTGCCAGTGGCCTCAACGAGGACAACAGCTAAATTTAATTTGAAAATCAATCTTCATCTGCATATCAGTCACCCTCTGTAAATCTGGGACATGCACTTGGTGTCGTCAAAGAGAAAGTGCTCAGATGAAGCTCTAATTTTCACCTCTTGATGTTGCAGTTGGTATAATGAGGGAGGCTATTTCATACATTTTCACACATTCCTTGGCACAACTAATGTTGGAAAATGAATTTCTGCATGATGCAAATATTCCTGAGCTGGGTTTTTCAGAGGGTTTTCCACTTGGTAGAAATATTGCTTTGTGCTGACTTTGGAAAAAAAAAGAGGAAAAGTTTATTTAGTGAAGAATACTGGTATTATTTACAACCTTATATGTGCTCACAGCTGAAAGGGGAGAAGGCTGAAAATATAAGCTCTCGATTCGATTGTGTAGCTCATGCTCTGAGCATTGTGAGTGGCGGCTCAGGTACATAATGGCGCCTGCGCTACATGTGCAGACTTCTGACCACACTGGATTCCGTTTTGGTAAGAATGTTAGCGTGGGGACAGAGAGTGGTGCCAGAAGTACGCAGAGTAGGCAGGCCGTCGATCAGTGTGTAATGCTAAGATAAAGGCAAAATACTGCGGATGCTGGAATCTGACATAAAAATTCTGATGAAGGGATCATCTTGACTCGAAACATTGGTTCTATTCTCTCTCCACAGATGCTGTCAGACCTGCTGAGATTTTCGAGCATTTTCTGTTTTTGTTGAGTGTGTGATGCTTATTTGATACCAATGATGCCATTTTAGATCTTAATGTTCCAGCTAATGCCCTCTCTTGACATTACACAGCTGAACATGTGTTCAGCAGCAGGAAAGACCCCACCAGTTCTGTTCAAAGGGATCATCAACTACTTTCAAGTAAATTGCTAATTGATTGCTATTATTTGATGTTACAGTTTTAGAAATTCTTGGTGGTTTGTTCTGCTAATTACTAGTACTAAGATCAACAAGGAGTGGTGTGGCACATGCTGCAGGCCTTGTCTCTGCCTTCAAGGGTTCTGATCAAACTTTCTCGCAGACCTGGAGGTAATCATTTGTATTGTCTTCACTTTGCATCTTAATAGGCAAATTGAGCAGAAGCATCACAGAGGGGGACAAGGTGCAGGAAGAGGGAAGAGGAGGATCAGGGGATGGGCTCTCAACAGGAGGACATATCCATCCAGGGTCTTAAGGCTGCAATTCCTCTGCCTCAACCTCTGAGAAACTGTGGACAGAATCTTATGCCTACTGTTAGTATTATGCCAGTAATAGACAGGAGGCTTGCCATGGGGGAAGCCTGGTGTTCAAACACTAGACTTGTTTGCTTTTGGGCTTCCACGGGAAGTCCCCCATTCAAAGGCACTCAGTGCCTGATCGAGTTTCTGGCATCTGGAAGGGGGGCATCCACTGAAAGCCACTCACCTGCCGTTACTTCTTCACCCTCCCTCCACTATGTATCGTCTCCTGTGATCACTCACCAGTGCCCGCGTCCCTCCTCAATTCAAAGCCTTTGCTTGGTGTGGTTCTGATGGGCCTTTCCAGAAAGAGGTGACAAGGGAGCTCAGACCCGTGTCACCTCCACAAAATACCATGCTGTGTGTCAGATATCTCAGCTTCACCAGAGTGACTGCATGCAGCCCTGGACCTAGAATGCTGGTGTGGATGGCACACCAGAACATCATCCTGGTGTGGATGGCAACCATTTGGGCTCCCTACTTGACAGGCAGCTGGTGGAATGGTGTGAAGATAAATGTTGTCACCCTGAGAGAGGACAGTAGGTTTGCGTTCCACAGAGCCACTGCCACTGGCCTGAGTGGCACCTCATGGTGTTGAGGTCAGATTGCTGAACTGCTCTTCGACCCTGCAAACTGCTTTGAACACTAATATGATGGTAGTGCTCTGAACCTCAGTCAGAGCTTCCACTCCAACATCCAGACACTGGGTGGCTTCTGCCTGTACTGCAACGGACTGAGGACATCAGCTATCAGATGGTGCATCATAGTTAGGTCCACAAGTGTTGTTCTGGCATTGACCACCATTTCCATGCTGTAAATGGTAGATTCCAAACTCTGCACAAAACTTTCTGTTAAGTTCAGGCTGCATTCCTCCTTGACATGTGCCTCAGGCTGTTTGGCTGGTTTGCTATGTGTGTTTAAACTTACAAATCTTCTTCTGTAGTCCACCTCATCTGACTTGTCTGCAACAGAGTCTGCAACCTTACCCTCGAGCTGACGCTTGTTCTACCCTTATTCTCTAGCTTGGCTGCAGGCCACTTATGCCTAGTCTCATTGTGTGCAGATTCCTAAACTGCCCTCTAAAGTACGTTCAGTGTCGCTATCTGAGCTGGTGGTTGTTAGTGTAAGAGCAAGTGTTCTCACTTTCCTTTCCATCACCACAGTACCTGGTATCTGAAAGGAAAAGGATACAACACTAGAGTTGTGGTGAGAGAGGGTGGAGAAAGGGCGACACAACAGGTGCATGCTCATACCACGTGCAGATTGTAAATCAGTAGAGATTGTGTGATCGGAGGGGAGTGGAGATCCATTATGAGAATATCATCATCTTCAATTCTTTCAGTGCCATTATTGGCCAGGCTCCCTGTTGTGGCTAATCCAATGTAATCCAGTTCTGAAACCTCCATGGGGGTGAGGACATGTGCTTCTCCCTTGCTAGTTAGGCTTGTTGGCCGCATGGTGGTTAGCACTGCTGCCTCACAGCGCCAAGGACCCGGATTCAATTCTGGCCTTGGGTCACTGTCTGTGTGGAGTTTATGCGTTCACCCCATGTCTGCATGGGTTCCCTCTGGGTGTCCCGGTTTCCTCTTACACTCCAAAGATGTGCGGGTTAGGTTGATTGGTCATGCTAAATTGATTAAATTAGCAGGGTAAATATGAGGAGTTATAGGGATGGGGTGGGATTGTTGTTGGTACAGGCTTGATGGGCCAGATGGACTTCTTCTGCACTGTGGGGATTCTGTGAGGTGATGCTGTCTGGTGTGATGTGGTACCTTGACCTGCAGGGAGATGAAGGAGTATCAGTTGGTGTGGTGCAATAAGTTTAGGTGATTCCCCTGTCAAGATCAGTGGGCGTGAACTTATCTGCCATGTCCCACTGCAGCAAGGTTGGAGAATTTTGCAGCTAGCTAAATCTTCCTTCACTGTAATGGGGTGGGAAAATCCTGCCGGCATTTTCAGTGGTAAGATTCCAGCAATTGTATGCAAGCTGTGGAATATGGCATGAGGTTTGTGGTGATGTGAAGTGAGCAAAGGTGATTTGAAACTATAAATGTGAGGCATGAGTACAAGTATGAATGTTTGCCGGTAGGTGATTGAAGGGGGTAGTTAATTAACTGAGCAATGTCTGAGGCTATAGATTCAATTGTCAGCATTTGACATTTGAGGAATCACTGACCTTGATGTTATGAGATATTAAATATGTCTTTGAAGTTACATTGTTAGCATTGATGATGTCTATCTAGAAATACTGTTTCTTCGGCATCCATCTGGAGGGACTTCTGTCCCTCGATGGATAGAGAACATCTCAATTCTCCTATTCAGTTCCATCACCAAGGCCTCCAATGCTGCGTCTGAGAACCTTGGATCATTCTCACTTCCCTGCAACGCTACTAATCACTCTTCTTCCTCTTCCTTGAGAAAATCTTCCTCAGTCACTTCGGGCATCTGTTCCATCCATAAAACAATGCCCCTTAGAGTAGTTCAGACTAGCTTTGAGCAATGCTAGCCATGCATGCGCTTGAATCTCCTGTTGAGAAGTGCAGTCACTTAGCAGCACGTTCAATGCAGGGTTGTGAGCAACTATCATGGAATGAGCAGGTTGCACAAGGTTTGTGTGCTGCCTACATTGGAAGAAATGGGTGCCAGGTAATCATGTATCACAAGCCCCACACTTTGTAAGGTTATATCTACTGCTGCTCCCACTGTTTCTATTTCTCTTGTTCAGTTATATTTGCCCAAAGATATGGGGGTAAGGCCGATTGGCTGTGCTAAATTGCCCCTTCGTGTCAGGGGGATGGCAGGGTAAATTCATGGGGTTACGGGGCTAGGACCTGAGGAGGATTGTTGTTAGTGCAGGCTCGATGGACTGAATGGCTTCCTTCTGGAGGGATTCTATGATTTTGCCACTTGAGTTGTATCAATTCTGCAGTGATCATTTGAAATGCTCTTTAAAGGGATCCTCAGTTGTACTCAAAAATACTTTCTTTCTTGCTGTATCTTGTGTGTGGGGTTTTGGCATTTGAAGCTGCTTGCAGTACTATGGTATGTCTGGAAGTGTTAAGGGGCTTCAGGCATGACTTGTTTTTTAACTGTCGAAATCAAGGAATTCATCTGGGGAGAGAAGAAGGAAAGCAGAAAGAAGGAGAGCAGGTAGAAAGAGGTATGCTCAGAGAGTATGCTCTCAACTGTGTAGCCAATCCAGAACAACATGCCCACAGTTCTTCAAGGAACTAAGAAAGGCAATAAACACTGTTCGCCAGCAACATCTACTTCCTGTGAAAAAAAACACTATTGGTATTCATTTCACTTACTAATCCAAGGTCAGCAGCTATGACGATAACACCGTCTGTACAGAAACCTTTTTAAAGTACATGTGGCTTTAGTAGTTTAAAGGCAAACCTATAGACTGCTTCTCATTCCTCTAACTCATACCTTGTGCTTTTATGAGATGATTCCCCACTGGTTGCAACATGGGAGGAGAAATCCTGCTGCAATTTAGTTACAAGATGCTCATTGGTCGTGACTTCTCTGTGTTCTGCCCCAATAGGGTCCATTGATCAATTTGGCCACAATTTATTTCTAAAAGTGTTGGTGTTGGTTCCCAAATACATGCTTGAATCTCATCAATCAGCCTTCTAGTTTTGCTACAAAATTGAAAGGAGTGTCGTCACAGTCATAAATGATACCTTCCAATGTTGGTGCACAATCTCACTTTATCCTCAATGCAGTTCATTGCCATCCATACCATCCGGCCTCAATACCTCTCCTCCATTCTCTGAGTGAGGCTTTTACCTGTCCTACCTTTGAGTATCTGTACCCCAGCTATATGTTGCACTCAGCAACATCATCTGAAGATGTGGCATCAGATTTATGGGGAGAAACCTTACCCAAACATGGCAGTGTTGTTTCCAGTGAGAAAACCATGAGTTTTCTCTCTGGATCTTATGACACTTTGCCTAAAGAATGAATTAAGGGGGTGTATTTCACTCCGTCATATGGGGGTGGGGGGGAATGCAGGGCCTCAATATGCCAGCAAAACCTGACTGCACTGAGATTGAGGTTCCATCTTTAAAGGGCGCCCCAATCATAACAGGAATAAACCTCCTCCCCAGCCCACCAAGCAGGTCTCAGGGCCTCCCTTCCCCATCCTCAAACAGAGTCAGCACCCCCGATCATTGGCCCATTCCCCCGATCAAAGGCCCCTTCTCCCCCCCCATCCCCACAGTCAGAACTGACACCCCTCCCCCCTACCCCTGCCGCACAAAGAGTCATCACTGGCAATCTCTGCCCTTCCATTGTACCTGGCCCACAAACAAATCAGAATGAATCTATTCCTCTCCCAAGGGACTGCCACTGGGGTCTGTCAGTTGACACAGGTTGACACTGGCTTGGTGCTAACCAGGCAGTACCAACTTGTGCCAAGGGGCACTTCCATTGAGGATAACGTAACACTGTCTTGTTATGTCCTACTCCCTCGAAGGCTACACTCACCTTTACGCCCCTGGGGGGATCCCCACAACAGGTTCATGTCTAGGTGAACACGTAGTAAACACTAGTTATCCAGTGGGGGACATGGGGGGTAGAGTCCTGGAGAGAGTGCTCGCTAATGTAATGCAATAGCGTATTAAAATGAGCTTCCTGGTGTCCCGTGGCATGTTTCACACTACCGCTGAGAGGGCTGGAAGATCGGAACCTGCTGCTGTGAATCGTGCTTTCTGAGTCTCTCTGGATTTTGAGCACACGCTGCCATTCTTGTAGAGAGTGTGGGCTCAAAATTACCCCATGTTGTTGACCCAGCTCTAATTATTCACTTCCATTCAGACCACCCATTGTCTCTATGTTGACAGCCTATTTGTCCAAAGTTCAGACTGTAAATGAGCTGCAATTTCCTCCAATTAAGCATTAAGAAGATGAAAGCCATTCATACATTTGTATGTTGCATGCCCATGCATTTAAATGATGCACCACAGGAACTCACCAAGTCCCTTTTTGACAGCAGCTTCCAAACCCATGGTGGCCGCCATCGAGAAGGACAAGGGCAGCAAGTACCTTGGAACATCATCATCTGGAAGTTCCCCTCCAAGCTGCACACCATCCTGACTTGGAAACATATCACCATTCCCTCACTATCTTCGGGTTAAAATCCTGGAACCCCCCTCTCAATCAGCACTGTGGGTGTACCTACGACACTGCAGCAGTTTGAGAAGGTAGCTCACCATCATCATCTCAAGGGCAATTAACGATGGGCAATAAATGCTCACCTACCCCATGTATGAATAACAAAAAAGAAATATTGTTCCATTGCTACAGCTTAACACTGTTACTGATCTTTGGAAATGGCATACTCTGAGAAGTCCCACAATGATCCAAGCCAAGCCAATATCCATTAGCTCACCCAGCCTGCTCAAGTTAGAGAAGATGAGTTAACTCAGAACCAATATAATGTTCTATCTGAGGCCTCTCACTCACTCAGAGATGGTTGGTCAGCTCAGGGTTGAAGCCAACTGTTTCTCACCCTCCCACTACTGGAAAGCTGCTGTGGGACGGCCATAGCTTGTAGGCATGATGGAAATATGGCCTGGTACTCAAAATGGCTTGAGTCTACCACTGGCATAAACGGCCAAACAGCAGATTCATTCTACCCACTTGCTGCTCGTTCTGTGCTGGTGGTTAGTTCACTGCAACCATTCAGATTCAGTCATAATCTTTGAAATTATTAAAAAGATTAAATAAGTTATTGTCATGTGATATACTCCTAACCACTTTTAACATTTAGTCAGAATATGTGGTGAGCACCTGTAAGATAACACAGTCTCCATTACTTAATTAACTTGTAGCTAACAGAACAGGATGCAAATTAAGCTGCTTTACCTGGTGCTGCACTAAAGCATGGCCATTGTTAATATGGGGCATGGATCAGTTTGATCTACATTCTTATCTTATTGAGTTTGCATAAAAGCAGGAGTCATTTTGATTTGACCTAATGGGCATTAGCTTGTCAGTTTTAGCTATCTATTTGCAAGACGCTGACTCCTTAGAAATGCACAGAGGCTACGCACATTCACTGATAATGAGGATGGTCTGGAATGAAGTCATAATTCACCACTAAGCACAACGTCCAGCCCAACGTTTTATATCTTACCTTATATCCAGGAGCCAGGAGAGGTTCTAGTATCCCGTCAACCTCTGCAATTCGATATGATCATGGCAAACCTTTTATCTGAAATCCACTTTCCCAGCTCATACCCATATTTCATTAAGTGCCCGAATAGTCTATCCATCTCATCTTGAATACACTCAACAATTAAGCACCTACATCCCTCTGTGGTAGAGAATGGGAAAAGGAATCTGGCAAAAATGGAAATAAGGTCAAGCGAGAAATTATGGACTTATAGATAAGATGGACTGGAAGAAAGCGTTACAAGAGATGGGAGAGGAACTACAGTTCAAGGCTGGTTAGGAGCAAGCTTAGGGGAAAGCTGGCTTGTTGGATTAAGAGATGAGGGGATATGCAGATGTAGCTGGTGGATGGTCTGAATCTTGGTGACGAACCAGCCCACAAGCTCCTTGTACCTGTTAGACCATTAGACCATAAGATGTTGGAGCAGAACTACACCATTTGATCCACTGAGTCTGCTCCACCATTCAATGAGACCATGACTGATCTGATACGGTTGGAGGTGTGAGTAGGGTAGAATCTGCATCTCGTAATGGAGAAGTCAAAAGTTGTCTTTGCATTTGAGAATGATTCTGGAATTAGTGAAGAGTTTTAGTAGAGGGGGGCAGGACATGATGGTGCTTACTGCAGTCCCAGCCAGAAAAGGCTGAACCAATTGTTCACCATAAGATCCAATTCTTTGTCCCTTATACTAAACATAGTGGCACTCAGGATTGTATAGGGGAACAACCAGGAAGAAAGAAAAACTTGCATTTAAGTAATCCTTTTCATTACCATTGGACATCTCAAAGCACTCTACAACTAATTTAGCACTTTTGAAGTATAGTCTTTGAAGTAAAGTTAAAGCTTATTTATTGTCACAAGTGAGGCTTACATTAACACTGCAATGAAGTTACTGTGAAATTCCCCTAGTTGCCACAGTCCAGCATCTGTTTGGGTCAAAGTACCTAACTTACACACTTTTCAGTATGTGGGAGGAAACCAGAGCACCCAGAGGAAACCCACACAGACATGGGAAGAATGTGTAAACTCCACACAGACAATGACCCAAGCTGGGAATTGAACCCACATCCCTGGCACTGTGAAGCAGCAGGGCTAACCACTGTGCTACCATGCATCCCCACTGTAATGAATGAAACATCACAACCAATTTATGAAGCGGAAGCTCCCACAAACAGTAATATGATAATGACCAGATAATCTGTTCTTTTGTAATGTTGATTAATGGATAAAAATTGTCCCGTGAATACTCCCTTATTCTTCTTCAAAATAGTGCCAAGGAAGTTTTACATCCATCAAACAGGCAGACTTTGACTTTGCATCCAAAAGATGGCACTTCCAACAGTGCAGCATTCTTTCAGTACTGCACAGAGGGGCCAGCCTTGATTTTTTTGCTCAAACCCTGCATGAGCTTAAGGTGAGAAAGAACGTTAATGAGAGATGGGAATCAAAGGTGGAGTTGAAGGTGTGACAGAACAGAGCAGTAGTTGTGGAAATGTTGTGGTGAATGGAACTCCAAAGGCTAGACTGTAGGGAATTTGAAGATATCATTGTAAGTGACTTGGTGGAGAGTATTTTCCAGGGGCTGGTATGGAAGGAAATGAAGTTGGGAGGGGGAAGAGGGAAGTAAGTGGAGAGAGATGCAAGCAGAGGTGATCTTATTTTTGATTGGCATGGTAGAAGCACTGAGACTACATTAGATGGTGAGATTGAGAAGAAGGTGAGGCTGAGGGGATGGTTGTGAATATTGGTAGGGATATTTACATGGAGGAAGAGATTGAGAGGATAGGAGACTGTGAGACTAGAAGAGGGAGGGCATTATGACTTCAGATGGAAATTGGAATCATTATGGATGAGAAGGTGCTCAGCGCAGAAGCCAAGGGTAAAAAACAGTGAAGATATCTCATGAAACTTGGCATGGTACTTGAGTGAAGAGTGAGGATTGTACATTATAAACTAAACGGGAGGAACAAGGCAAGATGTTCAGTGGAGGGAAAAGTGTCAGAAGAATAGTGGTATGATTTAGTGATAAGGACTACCCTGTCACTGTAGTGGTTTGAGTGGAAAAGGTGATGAGAAGGGCCTCTGAAAATTAACAGTGTAAGAAGGAGGAGCAGAAGATTTCCCCATAGTGAATATCATAAATGGGGTGCTACACAATTGTGGCCATTTACAACAAATAGTTGGCTGGGGAGGCTTCATCAAATGGAAAACTATCATCACATGTCAGACAAGTTTCCAGCAAGATCAATGTTCAGGTTTGGCAAAATTGTCTTATGAGAAGAGACTTAGGAGATTGGGCTTGTATTCTCAAGAGTTTAGAAGAATGAGAGAAGATCTTGTAGAAATATACAATATTCTTACAGGGCTTGACATGGTAGAAGCAGGAAGGATGTTTCCCCTGGTTGGGGGCTCTCACAAAAGGGTCTCAGAATAGAGCCAGGATGAGGAGGAATTTCTTCAGTCACAGGGTAGTGATTCCCAGACGGCTGTGGAGGCTCAGTCATTTAGTATGTTCAGAGCAGATGTCGACAGCCTTCTAGATACCAATGACATTAAAGGATATAGGGGCAGTATGGGAAAATTATGTTGAGTTGGAGGATCAGCCGTGAACTAGTTAAATGGTGGGGCAGTCTTGAGGAGCCAAATGACCTTTGCTCCTACGTTCCTATGTATTCATCCACACTGAGCTCATTGATGAGAAGGGCCTCTGAAATCTGACAGCATAAGAAAGGGGGGCAGAAGATTTCCCCATAGTGAATGTCATAAATAAGGTGCTACACCATTTACCACAATTATGAGATGCAGTTATCAAAATTACTTAATGCACATCATGGGTATACTGCAATTACAGAAGACTTATACACATAAAAGATAAATAATGAGCAGTGTAATAACTAATTAAAACTGAATATATATGAATAATTGATGAACTAAGAAAGGACAAATAGTTATGCCCCTTGATTCATCTAGACTTCACATCTTGCTTAGTTAGCATGCTGTGAAAGAAGCTTGATGTCAGTTTCTCTGCATGAATACCTGATGGGGAATTAGCTTTTCTTGAACATTCGGGTTAAGTTTACATGAGAATTACATCAAATTTATGACACTGAAACAGGCCAATTGACCCAGCTATGCAAATGTTTAACCTCTGCACCAGCCTCCTCCCACTCTGCTTCACCTAACCCTACCAGTATAACCTTCTATTCCTTTCTCCATCGTATATTTATCTAGCTTTCCCTTAAAGGCAGTTATGCGATTTATCTCCATTCAGACAGTGCAGAGCATATTAATCACATTACATCTCATTGCCCCTGGATCTCCTATCACTTGATGATATTAAATGGAAATAGTGAACATTTCTGATCAGTGAGAATTTCTGTCAATTGAATAGAACTTGAGCATCTTGATTGTAACCATTCTTCATGTGTTTTAGGCTGCAATTTCATTATCAACTGATTGCTGTCTAATCCAAATTTGTACATCATCATTACAATCACATTTAACATTCACTGCCTTTTAGATTTTTCACGAAATTATGTGATTCGCTGTCCATTCCTTTTATAATTGTCAAAGATGCAGCCACGAAGCAAGCATGCCCAATGTATCACTAGCAATCTTAATACAAGTAAACTTTTGAGGGAGGAATTTTCCTCCAGAATTTCTAAGTGTCATAACGGTGAAAAAAATGGGGTGAAAACTGCACTGGCACGTTCTGCATCGCAATCTTTTGACACTCAGTGCAATGAAAGGCACATGACTCACCATAAACTGCTGCTGTGTGCTGCAAAGCAGGGGAAGCTGCATTTAAACACTCCAACTGCACTCACAATCAGCCACGCCAGGAAGATAACACGGCATCGAGCAACCCCACGATTCCCCGCGGCCCCCCACCCACTGCGGCCGCTGCTGTGACTCCCATCGAGCACACTCCAGCTGCTCCTTCATCCCATGAAGTGTACCAGGGCCCACAGGCACCATGAGGGAGGAAGTAAGGAAGGACTGGAGCCCATGCCAGGGCCTTCCACCCAAGAGATTCGAGCCATCCCCAACCCTTTTGAATTCCCCCTTCAGCAGCTGGGAAGGGCATGAGGCTGATTTCAGTGTTAATGATGATTGCACGTCACTAATGACACTGGGATGCAACCATCTGGGCTCACTTACCTTTCCTATCTGTAGTGCTCACCAACGAGGATCATAGATGTTCCCCACCAACTGGGACCAGAGAAGGCTTTTTATACATATATATAGAGCAAGAGGGTAGCCAGAGGTTGGCCCACTCAAGGACAGGGGAAGGAATCTATATGTGGAGTCAGAAGAAATGGGCGAGGTATTAAATGAGTACTTTCCGTCAGTATACGCCAAAGAGAAGGACTTGGTGGATGATGAGTCTGGAAAAGCGTGTGTAGATTGTTTGAGTCAAGTTGAGATCAAAAAGGTGGAGGTATTGGGTTTTTTTGAGAAACATTAAGGTTGACAAGTCCCCAGGGCCTGCTGGGATATACCCAGAAGACACAGAGGCAAGGGAGGAAATTGCTGGGGCCTTCAGAGAAATCTTTGTATTCTCACTGCCTACAGGAGAGTTAAACAGAAAGAAATCCCACAACACCAGTTGTGTTGTGGGATTTCTTTTCTGTTTCACCCCAGTCCAACGCCAGCATCTCCACATCATGACCACAGGAGAGTTCCCAGAGGACTGGAGAATAGCCAATGTTGTTCTTTTGTTTAAGAAAGGTAGCAAGAATAATCCAGGTAATTAAATGCCAGTGAGCAGTGGAAGGGAAATTATTGGAGAGGATTCTTTGATACAGGATTTACTCCCACTTGGAAATAAGTGGATGTATTAGCGAGAGGCAACATGGTTTTGTGAAGGGAAGGTCGTGTCTCACTAAGTTGATCAAGTTTTTCGAGGAAGTGATGAAAAGATTGATGACAGTAGGACAGTGGATGTTGTCTACATGGATTTCAGTAAGGCTTTTGACAAAGTCCCTCATTGTAGAAGGTGAAGTTGCATGGGATCAGAGGTGAGCTGACAAGGTGGATATGGAACTGGCTTGGTCATAGAAGACAAAGGGTAACAGTGGAAGCGTACATTTCTGGAAGGAGGGCTGTGACAAGTGGTGTTCTTCAGGGATCAGTGCTGGAACCTTTGCTGTTTGTAATATATATAAATGATTTGGAAGAAAATGTAACTGGTTTGATTAGTAAGTTTGCGGACAACACAAAGGTTGGTGGATTTGCGGATAATGATGAGGACAATCAGAGAATACGTCAGGATATAGATTGGTTGGAGACTTGGGCAGAGAGATGGCAGATGGAGTTTAATCTGGACAAATGTGAGGCAATGCATTTTGGAAGGTCGAATACAGATGGGAAATATACTATAAATGGCAGAACTCTTAAGAGTATTGCTAGGCAGAGGGATTTGGGTGTACAGATACACAGGTCACTGAAAGTGGCAACAAAGGTGGAGAAGATAGTCAAGAAGGTATACAACCTGCTTGCCTTCATCGGCAGGGGCATTTAGTGTAAAATTGGCAAGTCATGTTGCAGCTTTATAGCATCTTAGTTCGGCCGTACTTGGAATACAGTGTTCAGATCTGGTCACCACACTACCAGAAGGATGTGGAGGCTTTGGAGAGGGTACAGAAAAGATTTACCAGGATGTTGCCTGGTATGGAGGGCATTAGCCATGAGGAGAGGTTGGAGAAACTTGATTTGTTCTCACTGGAAGGACAGAAGTCAAGGGGTGACCTGATAGAAGTCTACAAGGTTGTGAGGGGCATGGATATAATGGATAGTCAGAAGCTTTTTCCCAGAGTGGAAGAGTCAATTACTTGGGGGCACAGGTTTAAGGTGCGAAGAGCAAGGTTTAAGGGAGATGTATGAAGCAAATTTTTTTACACAGAAGGTGGTGGGTGTCTGAACTCACTGCTGGGGGAGGTACTGGAGGCAGATACAATAGTGACTTTTAAGGGGCATCTTGACAAGTACATGAATAAGCTGGAAATACAGGGATATAGTCCCCGGAAGGGGAGGGGGGTTTTGGTTCAATTGGGCAGAATGGTCGGTGCAGGCTTGGAAGGTCAGAGGGCCTGTTCCTGTTCTGTAATTTTCTTTGTTCTTTGTGATGGATCACCAATGGGACTGGAGGCCATTGAAGTCATCTAGGTGGTCGAGGACAGGGCCAGCTAACATCCATGGGGCATTGCAACCCTGGAACCCTGATGGAGCAAGGCCTGACAGGGAGGAATGGAGGGGTCGGGGGTGGGGGGCGGTTTGTAGGAAGGCGGGGAATTCTGCATCGGGGAAGTGAGAACTGGTTCCCAGGGCCAGAGATGGGGGATGTGATCAGAGGGCCTGAAACCAGGGGGTTGGCAATTGGGGGTGGGGGGGGGGTGGTGATTGACATGGGCCAGTGAATTGGGAGGCCAGTGATTGGGAGTTGAGAGCGGCAATCCAGGGAATGGGGGGTTCCATGGGGGTCGGGGTGGCGATTGGAGGGGGTGGGGCAGGTCTGTGGCGGTATTGGTGCACAATGCTGGGTGGGGCACTGGGCAATGACAGATCTCCCAGTCTACAATATAGAATATACTGGGAGACTGGAAGACCAGGGCACCTGCACAATGGTGCCACAAGCAGTCTGCAGACATCTTCCCAGTGTGAATAGGTTCTACCCCACCAATGGCAGGAATTTCAGTAATGTGTAGAATGCCATAAAGTGCTACCACTTACCTTTCTAGAAAAATGGACAAGAAAACCTCCCGTTTTCTCTCCTGTTTGACATTTCCTGAGAAAATTCCTCTTAATATGTTTTGTTGAAGCATCTTTCAAGTTAGTATAAAGAACGTAAGACAAAGGCCCTTGTGTCAGAGATTTGAGTTACGAAGAAACTCTTGGAGAGTGTTGTGCATTTAATCCTGAAAAGGATGACGCTTTGGAAACATACAGGATTATTAAAACACATAGAAAAGAGCAATCTAGATTTGTACAAAATTTATTATGCATTCCCCTGACGTGGTTGCTGCTGGCGTCTTGTGTTAATTGTCATGTGGAATTTGCCATGGAATAAGTGTGGTGAGATTGCATTTAAGGAAAATTAATTAAGCACCAGATAGGAAGGAGAAAGGAATGGAGGGGCATGTTAATAGGGTAAGGTAGGTTGGTTGCTTGTGTAAAGCAAAAATGATCTGGACTCGGCAGCCAAATGCCCCGTTTCAGCGCTGTATATTCAATGTCATTCTTTGCTGTGGCTTTGTACAACAGAGCCATTTTACTAGGCCATTTCATTGGAGCATCGACTAAATTGGTGTCAGATTGGAATCACGTATAGGCCAGACTGAATAAGGTCGACAGCGATTGTGCTTCCAGGCTTCATTAAAGTTTATGCACAAACTACCAGCACCAGTCACACCTCCACCGGCAGCTTGGTCATTGCAAATGTCAGGCCGCTTGCCTTGTCAGCACGGGGGCCACAGGTAAGTCTGGAATTGGGGTTGCACCTTCAGTTTATATTAGCACTGCTGCTTTGCATTCCTTCGTGACGGAGTCGGGAATTATCCACACTGAGATTATATGGAAAGCAAGAAACTTCCCATTAATCTAGAAGGTGCTGAAAGAAATTAATTCCTGAATGTAGTTATCTGCGAAAATTAAAAGGAAACAGATGCTTATTGATTAATGACATAGATGCAAAATGACAGAAAGAAATTGCATCAGTGCAGTGCACCTGCGGTTTGCCGAGGAACAGCTGGTGCTTGTGCAGCGCCGCTAAGTCACATTTAAATGCAAGTCACAACTCTGTGCAAACAACCAAAATGTTGCATATATTGAAACAAATTAGAAAATGCATTGCATTTTCTGTAAATAATGAACAGGTACTCTGTTATTTGAACTAAATATTTGCCTGTGTCTTGGTCTCGTTTGCCTACCTTAATACGTTAATGCTTCATATTTTCATTTGCCCAATAATCTTTAGTCTAAATCTCTCTAATCGTGTCTTGCGGGCTTCCATGCCAGTCAGCCTTTCAGTTTTTACCTCTGAGGTGCTGATCAAAGAAAAAGTGGCAAAACCCCTTTGACATCGAACACAAAGCACCTAAATTGAAAGATGGGTTTAAAAGATACTTGCAGCAGATTATTTGGATATGATACATTTCTGCCCCAGGGTACTTTGTCCCAATAAAAGCACATACTAAGATCAACTAGCTAAACTAATCCTGACAAATAAGAGTGAAAGCACAGGAAAAGACAATGAATATCAAGCAGCTCGCAGTATCATCCAAGGCCTATTTAAGGGTCTGATCGATGACCACATGGCAGCATGCATTTTCTTTTTACCTCTGTGAGCTGAGTTTGAATTCAGCTCCAATCAATAGAATGAAGGTCTCTTTATCTGTTAGTTATAAAATGGTACATAGAGAGAGAGAAAGATCCAGGATAATGTTCTGGGGACCTGAGTTCAAATCCCACCACAGCAGAAGATAAAATTTGAATTCGATAAAAATCTGGAATTAAGGACCGGATTTTCTGGCTGCACTCCCCCAAGACTGGAAGGTCCCACCTGAGGTTAACGGACCTTTGCATGGTCTGTCCCCATCTGCTACGATTCCCGTGGTGGGCAGGATGGGAAAATCCCACCCTAAGTGTCTAATCATGACCATAAAACCATTGTTGTAAAAATCCATCTGGTTCACTAATGCCCTTTAGGGAAAGAAATCTGCTATACTTTCCTGGTCTGGCCTACATGTGACTCCAGAGCCACGGCAATGTGGTTGACTCTTAAATGCCCTCAGGGATGGGCAATAAATGCTGGCCCAGCAGTGATACCCACGTCCTGAGAATGAATAAAAAAAATTGACTGATTATAAAAGGGGTGTAAATACAAACATGGCCACAGCAAAACTGCCAAAGCAGTTTCCTGACTAATATTAACCATAGGACCAATCCACTATTGTGTCACTGCTAGTAGTCTAATTGATCAAAAAAGTGCCACTTTCTAGGTAATTGCTGGACAATTATTTCGGGCAGTGAATGATTTGTGGTGAAAAAGAAATAGAGAATCGCATTTGTTGTTGTTTCCCGTTAACTGATAATCATCGGTGGGCCTTAGCCATCTGGGAACAGCTGCCATGATCAGTCTGTGGAACAATCTAACTGAAGAACCTCATCTGACATTGAACCATGGTAATTCCTGCTCATTGATCCCTGATAACCATACAACAGTAATGAGGAATTACAGCACAATCACACAGGCGCTCCACAGAGCAATTTCAATTTGCTTTACTTTTGGGTACAAAAAAAATCCCTTCAAAAATGTTTTTCCTGAGGTTGATATATAGGGTTGGGGCAGGTTTAGTGTTTGTTTGCCTTTTATTGCAGCATTTAAATTGAAGTTTATAATGTGGGGTGTATGAGTAATCCAAAGATATACAGAGTGCCATACATTGTACACAACACATACACGTAATGAATATTCTTATTGCTCTGCAAAAAGCCATATTACAAGACATCAACCAGTATGTGAAATTGATTTGACACAAGTGGCTACAGTTGGGTGTGCTGATCCCTCTTTGTGCTTTTAAAATTTTAAACAAGTTAAAACAGGTGCCATTAAGGACATTTGTACAGATTTAAAGAGCAACAATGCTTCCAGGTTAATTTGTATAATTTAGCCACAGTTTCACAGTGGTTTCATTCAATAGAATGATAGTGCAGCAAAGTCCTGCAAAGTATGTAATGGATTTGCCCGCCCCCCCCCCCAAAAAAAATTACCGCAGTGTTAACTAAATCTAAATTAAGTGTAGTATTGCATGGCTGGCAGGATGTTCCAGGAATTGTTTCACAAGTAGAGAAGATTCATCTGAATGAGTTTTAATCAAGAATACCATCTTCAGTATGCACTGGAAATGTTACACTTCTAATTGCTATTCCATAGGTTTCTTTTCCAAATGTGTTCTGGAATGAATCGTGTGTGATTGATCATTGAGTGTGAATAGAATAAAACTGTAGGATGGTTACAGCATATATCCACACCACCCAAAATCATTACTACAAGTGAACCTGTCTCCTTTTGCCCTTCTGTTATAAATGTTGAGATCAATAGATCTAAGTCCTGTCATTGCAGCTTGGCGGTAACTGGATGAAATAGGCAAAAATTCCATAATACTGCAAATGTGAATAGTTGTCTTGCTTTAAGATAAGACTTTCATGTTTTATGAAGCTATGTACATTATTTAATTTCTTTTACTGCTTTTTAAGACACTCTAAGGCAGCCAATATTTAATTTATCATATCCTTGGGCAGAGGAATTACCATTAACACCCGCGTAGTGTAGTCACTTATAATAGAAAATAAGATATCTCGCATGAGCGAGTCTGAATGATGGAGGTCAATTATGCTAGACTGCCTATTTACTATATGATTACGTAGGAACATTTTATGCTTGCTGATTAGAAATTGGTTTGCATAATGACACTTCTGCATCAGATTTGCTTTTGGATCTAGAGTCTGCTATGCATTCAATTTCAATTAGACTGCAGAGATTTTCCTTTAACAGCCATTGCAGGTAATATCCTTGAGATACACAGCACTGTAATACTTAACTTTGCAGTAAATGTTTCTGTACAGCAGGTTTACAGTTTCAGGCAGTACATCCTGTCTGGTACTGATTGTGCTGGAAAACAGTGATGGAGACAAACAGTACAGCAAATAGATAGGGCAGATTGAAGAGGCTGCCTTTCCCTCTGCATGTGAAACACTGCAGGAGATATAACATTGCAGAAAATGCAATGAAAACTTTTTGAGTCTAGTTGTATGTTATTAATTTTGAAGGAACCTTTTCCTCACTCATATTCACTATTTACAAAGAGAAAACATTTCTGACATCAAGTTCAAACCTAAAAATTTGGTCTTGAAAATACTGCCACCATTTGGTGGATAGTTTGAATTACTCAGAGTATCATAAACAGAGGAACCTCGCCATGGGAATTCACTGTTTGGTATTGATCTATAGGAATACAGTTAAAATCGTTGTTGTAGAGTATGCGTCAAAGATACTAATTATACTGAAATTTGCATCTTCTAAAGATCTTTTTGCTTACTTAGTAAAAATGTTTGGGACATTAAAAGAGAAAGTTGCTGAGAAAATTTTAAAAAATCTTTTTGGAATGCTGCTTTATAATAAAAAGATTATTTGTGAAGTTTCAGACTGCAATGTTTTATAGCAAACTGATTTTATGCATGTTATTTGATAATATCAATTGCTTTAATAATTTATCTGATTGGCCAACACAAGAGATAGTGATAAATTATTAAATGAACTCAACTTCTCTGCAGGCAACCCACTTTCATTAGAACAACGTACAATATCCCTGTGGATTTGGACTTCAGTGTTATTCCACGCAAACCAGGCAGCATATTGCAGTGGTTTGAAATGACATGGAACTTGTCTCAAAATTCACTAATTGCAAGAATTATGAATTTTTCTTCCCTGTTGAGAGGTAACATAAATATTTAAAATTATTACTTGAATCATACATGTAATACCCTAGTGTAACAAAATGCCACCTCATCAAGAAGACTTGTAAACATTGTAAATATAATCAGTGGCATCTTATCAGAAGTGGGCAGCATGGTAGCACAATGGTTAGCACTGCTGCTTCACAGCTCCAGGGACCTGGGTTTGATTCCTGGCTTGGGCACTGTCTGTGTGGAGTTTGCACATTCTCCTCGTGTCTGTGTGGGTTTCCTCCGGGTGCTCCAGTTTCCTTCCATAGTCCAAAGATGTGTGGGTTAGGTCGATTGGCCAGGCTAAAATTGCCCCTTTGTGTCCTGAGATGTGTAGGTTAGAGGGATTAGTGGGTGAATATGTAGGGATATTGGGGTAGGGCCTGGGAGGGATTGTGGTCGGTGCAGACTCGATGGCCGAATGGCCTCTTTCTGTAGTTTCTATGATTCTTTCTAAGTGAAACAACATGGGTTAGCTTTGTCTAAGCTACAACCTGTGGGTTTCATTCTCCAGCAACTCATTCACTGAAAGTCAGAAACTCAGTTCTAGTCACAACTTTATCTCTTTCTTACTGGTTGTTTTGTTCTTAGCTGTCGGATAAGTCAGATACTAAAAACTGTTTCTATCATCAGTCTGACATCTGTGCAAATGAATACAATTGGAACCAATTGGGTGGCATGGTGGCACTGTGGTTAACACTGCTGCTTCACAAAGCCAGAGATCCGGATTCAATAGCGACTTTGGGCAACTGTCTGTGTTGAGTTTGCCCGTTCGCCCCGTGTCTGTGTGGGTTTCCTTTGGGTGCTCTGGTTTCTTCCCATAGTCCAAAGATGTGCAGATTAGATGGATTGGCCAAGGTAAATTTCCCCTTAGTGTCCAAAGATGAGTAGGTTAGATGGATTAGCCATGACAGATGTGTAGGTGTTGGGGAAAGGGCAGGGAGAGGGCTTGGGTAAGATACTTCGTCAAACAGTTGGTGCAGACTCGATGGGTCAAACCGCCTCCATCTGCACTGTAAGGATTCTATGATTCTATGAAGCTTCGTGTAGCTGAGCACTCAACAATGGACAAATGGGAAATCCATCCTGCCAAGGAGGTGAGAGAGGAGGTGGAATTCTCTGGTCCCATTGCTTCGATGGGACTTCCCATTGAAGCTGCCCCACGCCGGGAGGAAATCTGCTAGTAGGGGTGCATTGCCGATGCAACCAGAGAATCCTGCTGGCGTGAATAGCCAGAGAATTCTGGTCAATATGTAGCTGTGAAGTTTCTTGATACACACCTAGGATCCTTACAGAACTAAAAGATTTGGATATACCATATATATAAGTAAAATATATAAGTAAAACCTCTCCACTGACTTACAGTCATAGCAAGCACAAATATGGATGTGTGTTTATTGGATCAGAATCCCAGGAGTTCCTCAGTGTCGTGTCCTAGGCCTAAACATCTTCAACCACTTCATCAATTATCTTTCCTATATCATGAAGTCTGAGTGGGGATTTTCACTGATGATTGTACAGTGTTCAGTTTGATTCACAGCCCTTCAACTAATGCAGGAACTCTTGCCTGCGTGCAAGATGTGGGGCGTCACCATTGACCTGAAAAATCTAACTGCACCGGCAATATTAATATTGTGGCTATAAGAGCAGATAAGTGTCTAGAATCCTGTGGTGAATAACTCGCCTCCTGACTCCTCAAAGCTATTCCATCATTAATAAGGTACCAGTCAGGGATGTAATAGAATACTCCCCACTTGCTTGGTTGAATGCAGCTCCAACAACACTCAAGAAGTTGGACACCATCCAAGACAGTACAGCCAGCTTGCTTGGCATCCCATTAGACATTTGTTCTCACCACAACTGACATACAATCGTGGCAGTGTGTACCAAATTAAGATGCACTGCAGCAACTTACAAAGACTACTTTGATAGCACCTTCCAAACTGTAACCTTTAACACATAGACGAACAAGGGTAGCAGATGCAAGGTTTCACCATCATTTGCAAGTTTCTCTCCAAGTCACTCACCATCTTGAGATGAAACGATATTGCCATTTATTCACTGTTGCTCCATCAAACAATAACAGATTTATATTTCTGTTTTTTCAGGTTTGATATTTCAGCTTTTCCCTTGACTATGGTAGATTTATTGATTTGACTTTATGTGAAATTTTAATTGAAAGTGAAAAAGTTGGTGCATTTTACTTCCAGGTTGTTGTCCTTGTGAATACTTCAATGTGGTTGGCTGCTCATCTTGCTTAATGACAGCAGTGTCACAATGGTTGGCACTGCTGCCTCACAGTGCCAGGGGCTCGGGTTCAATTCCCGACTCGTATCACTGTTTGTGTGGAGTCTGCATGTTCTCCCCATGTCTGCGTGGGCTTCTTCCGGGTGCTCTGGTTTCCTCCCACAGTCTGAAAGACATGCTAGTTAGATGCATTGACCATTACAAATTCCTCCTCAGTGTACCTGAACAGGCGCTGGAGTGTGGCAACTAGTGGATTTTCACAGTAACTTCATTGCAGTGTTAATGTAAGCCTACTTATGACACTAATAAATTGCTTTGACTTGTCAGAAATTGCTTTGACTTGACACCAGACTTAAACTAAACTGATATCAGGAAAGGCAGCATCCATGCTACAGAAACCTTTGTGGAGAGTTTTATTCAAGGTCAGAGGCAAATGCTGTCAGCTCATCATTGACAAAACATGGATCGTTAAATTTGCAGGTGTTATGTCAAAGTGAAAAGCTTTTTGCTGAAAAATGTTTTGTACAGTTGTTAAAAATTGTTTAGAAAGGGTTTATTATTAAAATTATCTTGCTGGATAAGTAAATATTGTATAAAATCACTATTGGCAGCAATCTGAGATTCAGTAGAATTCTGGGTATGCTGAGACCATGCATCACTTTTAAATTAGTATTACAGACTTTGTTTAGGGATTCATGGCACAGCTAAGGAATCAATGAATACCTGATTAGGTTTATTTATTTTCAACATCAGTGAACTTCAATTTTAGCAAAAGAAGATATGATTATGAAACACCGTAGGAAATGTAAGTTAAGCCTTAATTTAGAAATTTTGGGAGATTCATGGCAGGCAAAGATACTAATACTAGCACTTATTTTAACTAATTTCAGGTTGAAAACTGTAAACCCATAATTCATTAGAAAAGCTGTGTATTTAATTTAGGCACATAAATCCTAAAACTGGTTCATGTATTTTGTGAGCGAAAGCTTAGTGTACACAAGTGAAATTAGTGAATATATTGTAGTGTAAATTTATAACCATCTTATTTTTATGCTCCACTTGTTATTTTTTATTTTAATTCTATTATCCTTTTTCACTCATCTCATTGTTCCAGCTGCCAAATCCTTGCTGAGAAGGTGAGCAGGAAACCTTGAATGATATTACTTTTTTAGCTGCCAACAGGGCTGGGCTCTCCTAGCCCTTGCAGACCTGAAGATAACATCTTGTTTGGAGATTTCAGACACCCTGTGATCAACATTTTTATTCCTGTCTGTCAGCTGTGAAAATTTGAAGTGGCCATGTTACTAGGGCAGCACGGTGGCACAATGGTTAGCACTGCTGCCTCACAGTGCCAGGAACCCAGGTTTGATTCCTAGCTTGGGTCATTGTCTGTGTGGAGTATGCATGTTCTCCCCATGTCTGCATGCTGGAAAGACGTGCTGGTTAGGTGCATTGGCCGTGCTGAATTCTCCCTCAGTGTACTCAAACAGGTGCCAGAGTGAGGCAACTAGGAGATTTTCACAGGAACTTCATTGCGGTTTTAATGTAAGCATACCTGCGACGTCAATAAATAAACTATAAAACTTAAATCTCCATACCCACTGGATGGTTGGCGGTCTTTTAATTCACTGCAACACTCCATTCTGCAGCAATTGGACTTAGAGTTTTAGTAAACATTGTGGTTAGGAATAATGTGGGTACATGAGGTGGATTCAAGCATGAAGGGAAAGGTAAATAAACACAGCTGACAGGAGGCTGAGTAGAAATCCATTAAGCTGTCAATGAAAGGTCATTTCAAAATACTGCACTATAAAACTGTATAGGGGGAGGGTGACCCATTATTTAAATGGTGGGGGGTGTGGATGTCCCTCACTGATGATGTGTTATTAATGCGCTTCTGAACCTCCAGGGTTCAGCATGCCAGGTCCCGCTGGTTAGTATCAACTCCAGAGTTCACCCAGTTTATTCCCCAATGGAGAGGTGGGTGAATGGTGAGTGGGGTGAGGGGGGTGAATGGGCTGTCAACCTCACTCACTCTATTAGCGGGTTTGCATAATAATCGGGTTGCCGCCTGCTATAGACAAGAACGTGATTGGGCTGGGTGAATCCAGATGGCCCTCATACTCAGCGGGAATCCCTATTTGTGGCCGACGCTCCGTTCTTCGGGGCATCAGGATTCCTGCCGGTCATCTGATGTGGTCGGTGAACACCCCCCCACCCCTTCCCCACCCACCCACCCCCCCAACCCCTTCCCCATATTTCTTCACCAGAATAAAATAAAGTTGCAATGTTTGATTTTATGAAAAGTAAAGTATGATTTTTTTCTGCATTTCCATGGAATTGATTGATTTATCGATTCATAAATTCATAGCCGTTTATAACACAGAAGGAGGCCATTCAGCCTATCATGTTCATGCAGATTCACAAGGACCTGACCACACTAATCCCATTTCCCAACACTTGGTCTACGGCCCAATAGGCAGCACAAGTTTAAATATTTCTCAAATGTCGTGAGAGTTTCTGACTCAACCAACCTCTCAGACAATGAATTCCAGACTCTCACCACCTTCTGTATGAAAACATTTCTTTTCAAACCTCCCCTTTAGCCTTTTACCTCTTATTTTAAATTCAAGCCCCCGAGTCATGGACCACTCTACTAATGGAAAAAGTGCTTTCTGATTCCATTTGCCACTGCTCTGCTCACCTGACCAGTCTATTGATATCAAAGAACAAAGAACAAAACAGTCCGGGAAACAGGCCCTTCGGCCCAACGAGCCCGCGCCGCCATTTTAACACCACCAGTCCCCCCCCTCCACCTATGACCCTTATCTATTGTTTTATGGCCATCCACATTGAGGGAAACTAATTTAGGGACAATTTATTACTGCCAATCAGCCTAATAGCACATCTTTGGGGTGTGGGAGGAAACCAGAGCACCCGGAGAAAACCCACGCAAGCACGGGGAGAATGCGCAAACTCCCACAGACACTGGCCCAAATCCATGTGTCTGCACAGCAAACAGTGATAGTCACTGAGCTGTCGTCTTGCCCAGTATCTGGTCCAGTTTAAGCACACAGTGAAGCACTAGGCCAATCTCGAACAACCAAGAGCAGCCCAAGTATGACCCATCGCGTGTATGCCCCACGTTGGACACAAGGCGGACCAACTTAAAACCTGTGAATGAAAAGAAAAAAAACATTATTATTGTACCATATCCATTTGCCTTACCAGAGACGCCCCAATGCTAATGACCCTTATTTAAAACAATCTCCTATCCTCCTGTGGTCTTTTACTTTTGTCATATATACATATGTATATTAAATATACATATTATACACATAATATATATGTAAGAAGTTGCAGAATATTCCACATCTACTTGATTTCATGTAAAAGTTGACCCCATGATTTCTGGCCTAAAGCTTTTCGTATACCTCATGTAAAAGTGTTTAAGGTCAAAGCCGAAAAATTTCTGAACCAAAGTATAATCCTGGAAAAGTTAATGATTCAATTTCATTGTAAATATTTTGGATTTCACTTGGGCCCAAATCAAGCACAGAAATCAACCTCTCGATAACATAACCAATATCAAATTCAACCCCTGACTTTTGGCCAAAAAAGTTGGCCTCAAAATCTCAACTTTACAAGTAGTATTTATGGCAGTTTAAGATACAACACATACAGCTATAACGAAAGTAGCAATAGGCCTTCATATTTCAAATAGTTAAGTTCATATTGTAACTGGGTTCTGCATCATTGTCTTATAAATGGATTTTTGTGGTAGCACAATTCAGGCTGTTTCATGTAATGTGCACTTTCATCATTTTCTCACTCTCTCAACCCCACATTACATTCACTTTCCTCCACACTTATGTATGGTTTCTTCCAGACATGGTGCTGTTAAGTGATGCTAAAGATAGTATTAAATTGTTACATTAATGCATTAAGGTCCATTTTAGTCAGTGCCTGGCCACTCCTTGGCATTTTAAATGCATAAGGAATTTGGGTGTAATGAATTACTGTGATTCAGTTTCTAAAGATCTACTTAGTGATGACTAATGGTAAGTACTTCATTCATCATTATTATTTCAGCAGCTCAGTGTAATACTATGTTCTGGTATATCTTTCTGAAATGGTTAGTATACCATATATTTTGTTATTCAGTCATCAATATTTGTCACTGGTTTTATGTTTAGAACATTATTACACTTAGAAAACTGATATTTTCCAGGGCAAAGGAATTGCATTCTGATTTATTTTTCATATGAAGTGATCATAGCTTCTGCAAGAGGTGAAATGTGATTGTTCCCATTTTAAAGAAAGAAGAAGATTGGATTTTTTCCATGTTATTTTGTTCTGCGGAAATTCAGATGAAACAAACACACTTTCCTATAGGCACTGTCATAAAAGAAAAATGTGTTCTGAACCATTTTCTTCAGACGAAGGCAGATATATTTCCAATTAGTATGAAACCCATTGAACGAGACACATGATGGAGTGGCATGACAATGACAAATTTGACACGACTGCAAAAGAACAGTGACCTTAGCAAGGGAATATTCTCTGAGAAATAGAGATCGTAAATGCGGGTTAATCGTTTTTCACATTAGCCATTCAACTGCTAAGTGTCTAGAATACATTATCTGGAAGTGAACTTTTCTCCTACTAATCATTATAAGCTGCTAGTTAATAAACTTTTCTGCTACACGCATAAAAAAGAAAAGCACCAATCTATTTGTGATATAAATACTTCCAGGACTGTTGGCGTGAATGTTGCATCGGCTCAGCTGATAATAGTCTTGACTCTGAATATGAAGGTTGTGGGTTCAAGCATCTGTCCAAGTTTTTAGCACATAATTACTGACCATTGCCGTACTGAGGGGGTTTCTCATTGTCAGCCGGTGGTTCAAATGAACATCAACAGTCCCATAACAATGTTTGATGAGTCCTGGCTAAGCCCAATAAGCCCAACGCCACCTAGAACGAGGGGCAAAGTGACATAACGCAGAGAATATTGGAGCAATCCGTGGTGGTCTGTCAAGTGGGCTCAAGGTCGCATTTGTTCCACATTTGGTCACTATTTTGGACAGTGATGATTTGCATGCCAGTGGCGTTCAGGCTAAATGGTGAGGCCAGCTGCAAAGTACACGGGTGTCGTTTTCAAGGATGCCCTGATCTCACAGTGCACTGGGAGACCCCTTCCCTTCCCCCATGGACATGGGATTGTCCACCACCCACCCCCCTCATTGGCGGCATGTTCCCCACCACCCCCCAACATGGATTGCTGGACTGGGGCATTCCCAATGGGTCCCCCTGGTTTATCCTGGATATGCACCCCACCATGACTTCTGGCATATCCCCATTATGACCCCTTCCAACCCTCTATCATAGCTTTCCTGTCATTGTCCCACCATCATAGCTTACTTGTTTTGGCCTCCCCAACTTAGACCAACCCCCATCATAAACCCCCCATTATACCTCCCTGTTATAGCCTCCACATCATTGACACCACTCTGTCATAGCTCCCACTCAGATCCCACCTCTACTCAGTCGCCACTCCCATGGCACAGCCTCTGCCATGCTGGGAACTACCAGGTGAGCAATCTCTAAAGGGCACTGTTGGGCCAGGGCCTCCATTGCACTAGTTGAGACCAGTAGTGACTCTCACCATTGTCTGTAGGTCGGAAGGTCCCGGGAGCTGTGAGAATCTAGTGTTGAACGGGTTCAACATATTTAAATGCTACTTTAAATATGCTAATTGACCTTGCACCCTTTTTTGGGCACGATCCGGTTTTGCCAATAGAAAGGGACCGGAATGATTTGGCGCTGGGCACTAAGCCTACTTTTTAGGCTTGCATGCTATTTATTGGGATCGACATGATCCAAGCCAGGCATGGCGAGGTAGAAAAATTACCCTCAGTATGTGTGTGCAATGGAGTCCCACCCATTAGTTGGGGAATTGGTGGGAACCCCTTTTTGCTCCTCTCTTGGAGGCTCGACGCAATTACTAGATAATCTCATTGCCGTTCTGTGGGACCTTGCTGTATGAAAATGGTAGCTATACTTACCTACTTACATAGAATGTACATTGGCAAAATAGGTCACACAGCTCAATCAGACCATGCCTTATTTATTTCATTTCAAAGTGATTCACCGTGTGGATCACTTTGAGATTCCCCTGTAAGATCCGATATGTAAATACAACCCTTTCAATGAATGATTTTACCTCCTAGTCTCAGTTCGCCTATTCATAGGAATTTATGACATTGGAAAACACTGTGCGGTAACATTCATCCTAATAAATCTTTTTTCCGATGCATAAAACAATCAATAAGGAAACAGTTACTGTGTTTGGTCAATGGTAAGGAATATGCAATAGAATATATCACTGCAACACACCACAATTATATATATAAGCACAACAATCTTTTGGTATAAATCTTATATACTGTATTCATGGATGCCTCATTAATAAGGAAGTACCATAAAAACGCTATTGTAAAATACATTCTTTATTATAATCGACTTATGTATGGCTCCCATTGTTAATAAATCTGATAAATGCAATAAGGGCACATCTATTACCACAACCTTTCTGATGCAGTTTTGGAATTTCTTTCAGTATTTCCATGTTGCCAGGGAATATTATTATCATTTCTTATTAATAATTATAACAGTAGCACTTGAATTTTTACACAAAAGGAAACAGAAGCTATTCCATGTTAGAAATGAGTTGACTTCAATTAGTTGGTAATCTATTACTCCATTTAATGCAAGATGAAATTCAATGATCCCACTGTAGCAGGTTCAGGGACTAATTAGCTTAATGTCAGTGGTAAGGGAGATAATGGAAAGGCTTACTCAAACATATAATAGAAAATTATCTAGAAACTGCAAATTTTATTAAAAAGTAGCCAGCTAGAATTTCAAACTGAAAGGTCATTCTAAACTGAACTTCCATAGAAACATAAAAGGTAGGAGCAGGAGAAGGCCATTTGGCCCTTTGAATCTGTTCTTCCATTTATCACAATCATGGCTGATTGTCCAACTCAATAGCCTAGTCTTGCTTTCTAGCCATAACCTTTGATCCCACTTGCCCCAAGTACTATATCTCGCCATCCCTTTTGGCATCAACTACTTCCTGTGGTAATGAATTCTACAGGCTCACCACTCTTTGGGTGAAGAAATGTCTCCTCATCTCCGTCCTAGATGGTCTATCCTGTATCTTTAGCCTGTTACCCCTGGTTCTCACCATCGGGAACATCTGTGCTGCCTCTCAAGTCCCATTAGAATTTTATAAGTCTCTATGAGATACCCCCCCCACCTCACCGCACTCCTCTCATTTGCCTGAACTCCAGTGAAAACAGTCCTGACCTGGTCAATCTCTCCTCATACATCGGTTTTGCCATCCCTAGAATCAGCCTGGTAAACATTCGCTGCACTCCCTCAAGAGCGAGAATATCCTTTCTCAGAAAAGAAGACCAAAACTGCACACAATATTTTAGGTGTGGTCTCACCAAGGCCTTATATAATTGCAACAACACATCCCTGTTCTTGTACACAAAACATCTCACAATGAAGGCCAACATACATTTGCCTTCTTTATCGCCTGCTGCACCTGCATGCTTACCTTTGGCGATTGATGCACAAGGACACCCAGGTCCCGCTGCACACTCCCTTCTCCCAATTTACAGCCATTCAGGTAGTAATCTGCCTTCTTGTTTTTGCTTCCAAAGTGAATAACTTATTGCATTCATTGAAGGAAGTAACAGAAAGAGTAGATGAGGGAACTGCAGCACATGTAATAGGTTTGGATATTCAAAAGGTCTTCTATAAGATATCATTATTGACTGATGTTTAGAACATGTGGAGCAAGATTTTCCTGCTGGCTTCGGAGTCCCACCATGGGGCAAATGGAGGTCAAAAATTGGCACCGTTTGGGAAACACTTACTTAGTTGTGTTTCACTCCAATTTGACCAACTACTCTCCAAAGGGTGGGATCAGCATATGACAGTGCTTTTCAGGCTGGAGGGTCAATAGGAGGTCTTCAGTTTGAAAACAGAAGCAGGATGCCATGGTCTTTGCAACTGGGCCATTGTGGGGGGAACCTTTCCACTGGAAGACAAGGGCTGATGCTGCAACCAGACCTGGGGGGCTCTATGTTTGCCTGGAGAACTCACCTTCCCCTTCGCCTGCCGACAGGAAGACACCTCCAGTTGTACTCCCCCCGCCCCCGCCCCCACCCCGGGGAAACTGGGAGGCCGACCGGAAAATCACCATCGACTTCCTTCAGCTGTTTTAAGTGGCCATTATCTTCCTGTTTGCACACAGGCAGGCCTGCTACCTTTAAAGAAAATGGCCCCGGGGTGGGATAGAGCCAACGAACTAGCATGCTGATCAGTAACACTATGCGGGTGTAGGTCCTGTGCATTAAAGAATCATTTTTTAAAAATTGTTCATGGGATATGAGCACTTCTGGCTGGGCCAGCATTTATTGCCACCCCTAATTGCCCTTGAACTGCATGGCTTGCCAGGCCATTTCAGAGGGCATTTAAGAGTCAACCACATTGTTATCATACGTAGGCCAGACTGGGAAAGGGTGGCAAATTTCCTTACCTAAAGGACATTAGTGAACCAAATGGGTTTTTATGACAATCAACAATGGTCTCGTGTTCATGATTAGATTTTTAATTCCAGATTTGTTTTACAGAATTCCAATTTTACCATCTGCCACAGTGGGATTTGAACCCAGTTTTTTCCAATCTCCAGAACATTGGCCTGGACCTCTGGATTGGTGACAATACCACTGCGTTCTCACCTTGTGTAAAATGGCATCGGCCTAACATGCACACTCTTATTAACAGCCAGGGTCGATGAATTTATCTTACTGAGCCAAAAGGTCAACTACAATTGCTAGTAAATTAAAAAATCTTCTACATGGAAATTCTGCTGGAGAAAATTCCTCAGGAGCCCTCCAGCATCCTCAATGACAGATCAGCAGCAGGTAACCTCCCAAGTTTTAGCTAACGGGGAATCATCTCATCGGAGCTTAAAGGATGGGAAACAAGTCAAGCCACCAAGAACCTGTCTTCTGCACCTGAATTTGGCCAGTGCTGAAAAAAAAAGCATCATTCTCCACTTCAAGCTGGATAGCTTTTTCAGAGGCGGGAACGGGTGATGTACAAGGCTATTTGTCTGCCAGCAATACATAGCTGGTTCAAATGAATGAAGGCCTACTAAGGCCTCTTTTTGGAGGTTGAACTTAACTTTACTGCCTGGCTTCGCCTGTAGCCCAAGGTTACTCTTTGGAAGGGTACTGTCTCCTTACCTAACAATAATAGCCAAGCTGCTGTTCTTTTTACTTTATATATTGAAGTTGGAGAGAGGGTGTCACCTCCTATTGGCCCTCTAGCTAAAAGAGCCTACCCGTCATTCTTAATTGGCTAATTCGGGCAAAATTACAACTGATGACTATTCCCCACAGAGGGCAGGTTTCTGAATTCAAATTAAACCAGATGGCAGGGTCCAGAATCCTGCAGGGATAATCTTGCTTTAAATGTTAAAATAAGTGGCATTAATAGTATTTTTTTGGAAGCTACATTTGTCCAAGAGTTAATGCATTAATCAATATCGACAAACATAACTCATATTTCCTTTGGTCATGAACAATCATTTTCTGAGTGTTAAAATTGAAATTGATTGGTAAAAATAAATAAGTAGGTCTAATAATGTATTCATTGATCTCCCAGCTCTGCTGTCAATCCCAAAACAAAATCTGCAATACTTATTTAAATTTATCTAATTGATAAATATATTGGGGTGATTTTCAGCCTGCGTTGGCCATCAGCGAGGATCAGGAAACATGATTCTTGCCTGTGAGATTGTGGTTTCTAGTTTTCCATGCCCCTTGCCAGTGAAGTCATCGAGTTAACACCCACAAAGGGCGAGAACCTCATTTTAATACTTCTGCATACATTTTAATCTCATTATTGAGCCCCTCCACCTCACCCTGCCCTGCCATATGATTCCCCCCCTCAATGCAGCAGGAAGCACTCCTTATCCCCAATTAACCAACCATCAGGCTGATAACTTCCCAAACATGTGTGGCTTCCTTACAATAAATGCATCATGAGTTAATTCAGTGCATGTGACATTCACATGTTGGAGTCACAGACACTAATACAAGAAACAGGAGCAGCAGTAGACCATATGGCCCATTGAGCGGTCTCCACCATTCAATACAATTATGACAGTTCATGAGTTTTAACTTCATTTCCTCACCCTTTCTCTTAATTCTCTGAGACCAAATATCTGTCTATCCCAGTCTTAAATGCATTTAATGAAGGAAAATCTACAACCCTTTGGGGAGAATTCCAAAGATTCACAACACTTTGAATGAAGAAATTTCTCCTCATCTCAGTCGTAAACGATTGTCCCTTCAAACTAAGACTGTGAATTTTAGATTCCCCACCCTGCAGAAACAATCTTTAGCCTCCATTCTACCAAGCTCCATCAGAACTTAGGTTTCAATGAGATCACTTCCTACTCCTCTAAATTCCAGAGAATATATTTAACATCTCATCACTGGATAACCCCTCATTCCAGGGACCAAGCTAGTGAATCTTCACTGTACTGCCCCCAGTACAAATATAAACTTATTTATTATTTGATTTATTATTGTCACATGTATTCGCATACAGGAAAAAGTATTGTTTCTTGCATGCTATACGGACAGGCATTGCGCTACATAGTAATAAAGAGCTTTTCTATTTTCAAAGTTGATACTGTATTTTTAATGTTAAAACACTCAAAGCTAACAGATGTCCTTTGCAAACAATTGTTCAAATTAAGCAAATTTCAGGAAAAAGCCATTAATGTAGTTTCCTCATTTGTGTTTAATTGTGATAGCATCACCTATCAGACCTGAGTTCCGGATTTGGGTATAAGGTGATGGTAATATTAGGATGAACACTTTCAGCAGTTCAAGAACAAAATGCCCAACTTTACACTTTCACGAGAAATAAATTCTAGCTTTACTGGTGACACCTGTGTCCTAAGAATGAATAAAAAGTAATTTTCCTGCCAGGAATCCCCAGATCCACTGCAAATTTGCTCACGCTGGGTTAGGCTGGAAATCTAGATCATTGAGTTTAATGAAAAGGTATTTGAATTATCATTGCAGCAATAGAAAGGTAAATAGCATGAAGGAGTAGAGTTGGCAACTTTATATATTGCATAGGAGGAGGAGGGATAATTAGAAATCGACAACATGGGAGGTGAACGATTAAAAGACCAGGAGTACTACAACAGAGTCAGCTGTCCGGATAGAACTAAACAGCTCTGTACATATTAGCTGTGATTCATTATGCCATCTGGCCCATGAAAACTTGCAAGGGCAGTTAACCATCTGCCATACCTGACCAACATCCATGAAGGTCACCACCGCATTCAACTTTTATGCCACAGAGTCCTATAATAAATACATCCATAATATCACATGAGTCAGCCGCTACTTTATCTGGAAATCCACTGATGTCTTTCTTTCCTGCACAATGAGAAATTACAGCTCTAATCTATATTAAATGTAATTAATTTTGTTTAGTTTTTTGTTGCTTTTAGGATTTGAAAATCTCTGTTTGAATTGGCAAGTTAGGAGTACAAGGAGGAGAACTGAAGGGTGGGCGAGTGAGACAACATCAAAGAAGGATTAGGTTATCCCAATGTATCTCTGTCTATCATGAGGATTTTATTGTAAGATGCTGTGTGTAGTTTTGTCGGTCTCATGAAGTGGTTCGGAGTCGAGTATAGTTTAACAGTAAAATGTTCATTAACTACTTGTAACAATATACATGTAATTAGTATAACATCTAAGCTAGGAGCTCGCTCCATGCTTGCCTCTCTCCAGTCCAAGACTGTCCCTGAGACTCAGGTTGTATGTTCCTTTACATCAAACTGTGGGTGGCATTGTACCCAAACGCACGTTAACCTTTTCTATGCCAGACTCCTATACTACTGTTAAGTCAATAAGACATGAAAATAAATCCTAAACTGTATGAATCAAAACTTATTGCTTTTTGCTATTTTTAAAACTGACCTTCTATTGAACTACAGGATTGGCCCTTTGCTTTGGAAGCTACAAACAGAAGTTACAAGAACAATAGAATCCTCCATTCATCATGGAATCTCACACCCAATTGTAAGGACGCCATCATCACAAAACCAGGGGACTCACAGATCAAAATTTGTTCGTCCCATAGAGTTAACAGATCCATCTTACACTGGGGGTTGTCCAAGTCCATTTCAAAAGGGGACAATGGGCATCATTTGCATCTTGTTCAGTTTACCCCTCTAGCTGAATAAGAGGGTCTGCCAAGACACTGGGTTTCCAACACAAAAAGCTCAATGTTGTTAAAGTTAGTTTATTAGTCACAAGTAAGGCTTACATTAATATTGCAATGAAGTTACTGTGAAATTCCCCTAGTCGCCACAGTCCGTTGCTTGTTAGGGTCAATGCATCTAACCAGCACATCTTTCAGAATGATGGAGGAAACCAGAGCACCTGGAGGAAGCCCACACAGACACAGAGAGAACATGCAAACTCCACACAAACAGTGATCCAAGGTGGGAATTGAATCCAGCAGCCTGGCGCTGTGAGGCAGCAATGCTAACCATTGTGCTACCATGCCACCCATATTGAGGGAAACTCTTAAGAAAAACTAATGGCTGGGACATTATCATTCCTGAAGCTTCAGCTAGTCTCAGAGAATGGATAAACATCATTTTGAAATCACCATGAAAAAAGAAAATCATATGACTTGAATGGCCATTTGAAATCTATTTTTTTCTTTTGGGGACTGAGACACCCTCAGATTGCGATCTAATATCAAGCAGAAAGAACTCCAGCAGCTCTCGGCTGAGCAAGCAGCTGGCTACAATCTCTCAGCTCTTTTGAAGCCTGTTTGATTTTAAAAGTCTCTGATCAATGTCCCGCAAATGCATGTCAATGAAGAGATTTGTACAAATTCAGATAAGGGAAACCTCACGAATAGTCTCTTTGTTCTGTTCAGCAGAGCAATGTGCGCAAATGGTTAAATTTGATTAAATTAACCCAGTAATAACAAATTATTGTTGTAATTGCTTTGCTTCCCACACCGAGTGGTGTACTAGGCAGATTTCTTTATCTATTCCCACAGCAAGTTTGTTCCTGGAACAGGTTGCTAACATATCACCAAATCTTTATATCTTGTGGGGTGCCACTCCACATCAAGAATAGTTTCATCAAGAGTCTCTCCTGCTCTTACCACCTGCCATTGGCAATCTGGAAGGATATTTAACCTGTTTTCCACGTTATGAATGCACCTTCCTGGGCCATTGAGTCCTGGGGTGGGACTTGAACCAAAAACTTCCGGCTTAGAGGCAGGGAAGCTACCCACTGCCCAAAAGACCAATTCAAGATGAGGTAAAGCTAATTCAAGAGTTAACAGTTGAGGTTTTGAGAATCATCTTTACTGTTAGTTATGAGAGAGATGTACTTTATTCATAAGAGGTACCAAGTGTTCCCTGGGACAGGGTTTCCTCCAGGTGCTGTGGTTTCCCCCCATGGTCTAAAGATTTGTGGGTTAGGTTGATTGGTTTTGCTAAATTGCCCCTTAGTATCAGTGGATTAGCAGGGTAACATGAGGTTACAGGAATAGGGCCTATGTGGGGTTGTTGTCAGTACAGGCTCGATGGGCCAAATGGCCTCTTTCTGCACTGTAAGTGTTCTATGATTCTATGATTTCAGGGAAATTGCTGTCAGAGAGTGGAAACTTGAGCTCAATTTACACTTCTAACTGGATTGAAGTTTCAAAAGTCTATTGAGCATTTTGCTAAGCACACGGTTTTTCCTTTTAAAATAGACTTTGATATTATTTGCTATTCTAGAGTCCTGCGTTATCATTGAGTATTGCCTGAACTTCAGCATTTTAGCGGGCTGATTTGGAACTGAATAATGCACACAAGTTAAATCAATTTATATTTAATTTGAACTACCCTATTAAACCTTACAAAGGTTCCATTTGGTTCTGCTTACTGTACCCACAGAGGGTAATGAGATATAAACCTTCTGACATTCTATGGCAGCATTGTCCTTTGAAATGCTGTCATAGGAACAAATATTGCTTACTATCCATTCAGCTACAGCAGGTATGGGCCACAGACCTTGTCATCGTAGGATACACAGTATAATCAAATGACAATATAAATCACAGGACATATAAATTAATCTGTCCAAGGCATTGATACAGCCACATTCTGAGAACCAATTCCATGGCATTCTGGTCACAATACTGTTGCAAATATATCTAGACATTGAAACAGTACAGAAATAAAACAAGAAAGCTAAATTCTAGTTTAAAGGGCATAAACTATGAGGAGTGGTTGAAGAATTTGCTTTTGAGAAAAGAAGCTTTAGGAAGTTATTATACAAGTATCCAAGATTTTTTTCAGGAAAGAGAGAAACTGAACCCCGATAGTCTGTTTGAGATTGTCACAAATGCTAAAACCATAGAATATGGTTTAGATTTAACTACTGGACTTAAAGCAGAAGTTGTTGACTCTGTCAAATGAACTACCAAGACTGGAAGTGTATATAGACAAAATAACAAAATTTAAGAGGGACTTAACTTGCTACTTAAGGGATTGAGCGATTGAGAGGTATTGGTTTTACAGACTATGGATATTCTACTGACCCTAAATCACATTCCCTTGTTTCAAATGATTATGTAATTTGCACTTCTATTGTTCATTTGCACGTGCAAAATTTTCCACACATTTTAACAACCATCAATTTCCTTCTTTTATCATTGAATTCATCTTCAAATTGTGTAATTTTCTTTGGTCTGAGCAGCTTGCATCGCCCATTAGAGATTATGCTTCAGGTTTTGTAGTAATAAAGACAACTGTCAGTGTCCATTGTCATTACTCTGCTGAAACTGACAGCAACTTCTGATGTTTGTACGTGCACAGTTAAACATAGAAACCCACTGATTCTACACTTCCTCCTGGGGTTCCCCTGCTGGAGTCCTCACTGACTTCAATCAATTAGAAATCACTGAACTATTGAGAACATGCCCATTTGAGCAGCTAGTCATACTGCATATATATTTATGTAATGTCTTCAACATAATAAAATGTCCCAATGCACTTCATTGGCACATTATGGGCCGGAGTTTACGACCTCATTCGGTCGAGACTCGTAAAATCCCGCTGAGGCCAACAGAGAATTCTGTTCTGCGAGCCTCGCCCATCCAGATTTCAGGGCGGGCAAGCAGTAAAATTCTGGCCTATGAAACATGTAACACCGAGCTACGTAGGAGGTGACCAAAAGCTTTGTCAATGTTAGGTGTTAGGGTTGTGTCTGAAAGGATGACGGCAATGTAGAGTGGGAGAGAGATGTTGAGAGGGAATCCCAGAGTTTAGGGCCAAAGGCAGCTGAAGGTGTGATTACCAAAGGTGGAGTGATTGAAATTAGGTGGTTCAAACATCCAGAATTTGAGGAACAAAGATTTTTCAGTGGATCGTGGGGCTGGACGAGATTGCAAAGGGAGGAACTCCACCAATACGTAATAGAACTAAACAATGAAGGATCTTCTTGTTAAAATAATTCAGCCATGAGATTATCTGCCAGCACCAATAACATTTATTTCATTCCTATAAAGATTAAGTAACAGAATTCACTGAATTGATGTAATTATGGCCGGAATTTTCCTGCCGTTCACACCGGCTGGATCTTCCTGCTGACGGCACAACCGCACCATGGGTCTTCCGGCAGCAAGGGGCGCACTCAGTGGGACACCCCGTTGACAATGGTAGGACCAAAAAATCCTGCCAACAGCCAAAATCGGGCCATCTTTGCAGCAGGTTGCAAGTTAAAATCCGTTCTATAGATCTCATTATTAAAATCTGAGATTGTTGAAACTGTACTTCCCCACAGTCTAACAGTTCTTAATCACACAAATAGGATTTTCAAAAACAATTGGGAAGATGAAAGATACTTCTTGTCTGAAATATTTTTCTTTTGATTCCACTACATCTGACAAGTCTGAAGGATGAACTTGGATCTTTTCTCCTGGCGTCATGTTCAGCAGCATGTTCCAAAAAAAACATGAAATGCTGGCGCACATCACTTCCTCACATCCAATGGAAGTTCTCCACACCGGGATTGTAGGCCCACTCAAAGATCAGAACAAACGTCAATGCAGAAAGAAACTGGCACAACTACTGGTGACTTGCTTAGGATTTCATACTTCTCCCTTCTTAAACATTACCAGGATGGTGATGAGAGGGAAGTAGTCTCACTGGACTACCGTCAGTTTAGTTAGCTGATCTTCCAAAAAAGACATTGAGGAATCAGACAATTCAAAATGGGGAGCAAGGGGGTAACTATAAAAGAATAATAATCACATTATTTTTCCTCTTTCTGTTCTTCCCTCTTTCAAATAATTTATTTCAGACATCTTATCACCTTGATTTTCTTTTATTTTTCTTCCTATTATGTCTCCAATCCAGATAGGTCAAACTTAATTATCTCCTGATTTTTTAAAAGCAATAATGTATGCTTAGTTCTGAATAAAATCCGAGGCATCATGCTGACTACAGACAATAGTGGTACTTGTTAGTCTGTGCAAAAATAATTCTCCATCTTATCAAAACCTTCCAGGAACTAATCTGTTGTGACACCAATTATCTTTTTGGCAAAGCAGCCTAATGCCTTTTTGTTGACAATGACATTGATGTCACTGTTGTAAATAACCTTCTGAGTCAGACTCATGCTCTGAGATGCAGAGGGATCTGGGGGTCCTAGTGCATGGATTATAAAATGTTAGCATGCAGCTACAGCAAGTAATTAGGAAAGTTAATAGAATGCTATTTGTTGTGAGAGGAATTGAATGTAAAAGTAGAGACGTTAAAGTTTAAAGTTTATTTATTCATGTCACAAGTAGGCTTACATTAACATTGCAATGAAGTTACTGTGAAAATCCCTCGTTGCCACATTCCAGGGTCTGTTCAGGCACACTGAGAATTTAACATGGCCAATGCACATAACCAGTACATCTTTCAGACTGTGTGAGGAAACTGAAGCACCCAGAGGAAACCCATGCAGACACGGGGAGACCATGCAAACTCCACACGGACAGTGACCCAAGTCGGGAATCGAACCTGGGTCCCTGGTGCTGTAAGGCAGCAGTGCCATCCACTGTATCACCGTGCTGCCCCATCTTTCAGTTGAATATATCTGTACTATTGTGTACAGTATTGGTCTGCTTATTTAAGGAGGGATGTAAATACATTTGAAACAGTTCAGAGAAGCTTTACCAGACTAATACCAGGATAGTCTTTGAGGATTGAGGAAAGGTTGGACAGGTTATACGTTTATCTGATGGAGTTTAGAAGTATAAGAGGTGTCTTGACTGAAAGATATAAGATCCTGAGGGGTCTTGACAGGATGGATGTGAAAAGGATGTTTCCTCTTGTGGGAGAATCTAGATCTAGGGGGTTACTGTTTAAAAGTAAGGGGTCACCCATTTAAGACAAAGATGAGGAGAAATATTTTCTCTCAGAGAGTTGTGAATCTTTGGAATTCTCTTCCTGAAAAGATTATGGAAGCAGAGTCTTTGAATGTTTTTAAAGCAGAGCCAGACAGATTCCTCCTAAGCAAGGGGGTGAAAGGTTATCATGGGTATGTAGGGATGCGGAGTTGAGGTTTCAATCATGATCTTATTGAATGGGAGAGTAGGTTCGACAGACTGAGTGGCTTACATCTATTCTAATTTGCATGTTCATAAGCATATACAATTAAAAAAACTTGGAGGTCTTTACATTTATTTATAAGATTTATTTTAATTGGTTTATCTTCCATGCGAGATTAGTTCATTACGTATATACAATACTTAAATTAAGAATCATCTTTGATTATGTATTTTGAAAATTATTTTCCCCTCAAGCAGCTAAATTGCAGGGACAAAAAAAAGGCCTAGAAATTCAATCATATATTGCATCTATTTTGCAGTCTTCCAAGGATCGATTGTGGTAGACGTGTACTTTCACCAAGCTTGTAGTATGTGGTGAGGGAACCAACACAAGATAAAAACCTATCTGGCTTCCTCCTTGCCAATCTAACTATTGCCAGTGCATCTGCTCATGAGTGTGTTGGTAGAATTGGCCACCAAATAATTGTTATGGAGATGAAGTTCCATATTCACACTGAGGACAATCTCCCTCATGTTATGTTGCACTACCATTGTGACAAATGTGAAAGGATAAGAACAAATCTAGCAACTCAGACTTAGATTCAGGAGGCACTGTGGGCCCTCAGAGGTGGGGAGTTGTATTCCATTACATTCAATCACCTCATGGTCTGGCATATTACTCACTGCACCATTATGATAAAGCTAGGTGCCCAGTCCCGCTTCAGTGAAGGGTGCTGGAGAGTGTGCCAATAACAGCACCAAGGTTACCAGACAATAAGGTGCCAACATGGAGAAGCTACAAAACAGTGTTACATTATAGGTGAAGTTATAGATGAATTTACGTAATTCCACAACCAATGATTCAGGTAGAAGCCGTGCAATCCTGCCACATCTAGTTGTAAATGATGGTGGACAATGATAGTAGAGGCTCCATGAACATCCCATCTTCAGTGATGGTGAACCCATCATGTGGGTGTAACAGTCATAGCATTTGTAATCATTTTCAGTCAAAAGCATCCTGGAGTTCCCACTTGGAGAAGGATGTGCACTCCACCGTGCCTCTATTTATTAGGCTATTAACTAAATTAAGATAAATAAACTTAAGATTCAATAAATGCATTCACGAGCTACTCAATCAGCTGCTTCCCTTGCGTGGACATCATGTTATTTTAATGCAGTTAACTTAAATGTTTTTACTTAACTTATTATCTATATACATCAGATTTTAATTTGTTGAAAAATTCAGAACCCTTTAGTGCTACTGCAACTTACTATTTAATTTCAACTTTATCTCCTGGATCTGATTAATTAATTGAACACTGATTAAAATGATATAATAAATTATCAAAAGAGTCCAGATTCCTTCTACCAGTTAATTGATCTAGTCTTACTTTTATAGTTGATTAATTTAAATTCAATTAAAAGCTTACCATTATACTCACCCCACGTGATCTATTGTCCTGTGATATCACTTCATGATTTCTTCTCCTGTTCCAGCTCCGACGTGCTGAATGATCAGTGTGCTACTCCTCTTCCAGGCCTCTCCTTTTGTCAAGTCTTGCAAAAAAAAATCTTCATGTGAGACAAATGATTGACATGCTCCAGATGGTTCCTTTGAAGACGATCAGGTTTTGAAAAGCTTTGGAATACTCTGTGAATAGACAAAGCAGTAATTGCAACTCACAGAAACCGTCAGCCCATCTGAAAACATTTCTGCTTCAACATACAGAAATAGGGATTCATTGCTTCTAATGGTTTGGTGCAATCACATAACCAATTTAATGGTTGATCCTGATAACCTCCTTATTGGGGGAGAAAATCTGCTTCATATTGTAAATTGTTGACTTGCTGTCAGACAGGTCGAAATATTGTCAACTTCAAAAGGCTGATGGTGGCATGTATGATCACAGCCAAGCAGCATGTCATTTATACTGTCCAGTTGGAACTCCGAATCCTCTGGCAGGATGAAGCTTTGCATGTCTAGGTATGTTTACTCACATGGAGATACTCGCTCAGCTGTTGAATTTTTTTAAGGCTGAAATGCTCCAACCTCCATCCACGGCGGGTGTTGTCCAGTCCCGCTGCTCTAAGCGTATGAGATATGGTTGGGTGCCAAATTCTTCGTTCTCGATGACAGAGGTAGCGGGGCATGTGAGAAAGGAGAATTCTAACCTAACTATTCAAAATGTGCAACGAGACCTGGATGGCCTAGTACACCAATCGCTGAAAGTAAGCATGCAGCATGTGGTATAGAGATTAAATGGCACGTTGGCCTTCATAGTACAGGAGCAGGAATGTCTTGCTGCAATTGTATAGTGCCTTAGTGAGGCCACACCTGGAATATTGTGTGCAGTTTTGGTCTCATTATCTGAGAAAGGATGTTCTTGTTCCGGAGGGAGTGCAGTAAAGATTTACCAGACTGATTCCTGGGATGGCAGCACTGAAATGTGAGGAGACATTGGGTGGAAATTTCTTGTCCTGCCCACAACGGGAATTGTAATGGGTGGGACATGACCATGCAAAGGTCTGTTGACCTCGGGCGTGATTTTCTGGTCTTGGGCCGAGCGCGGCCAGAAAATCCTGCCCATTGAGACAGTTAGGATAATATTTGCTGGAAACCAGAAGAATGTGGAGGATCTCATAGAAATCTGCAAAATTCTAACAGGACTAGACAGGGTAGATGCAAGAAGGATGTTCCTGATTTTGTGGAGAGTTCAGAACAAGGAGTCATAGCCTGAAGATACAGGGTAGACCATTTAGGACAGAGATAAAGAGAAACATTTTCCCCCAGAGAGTGGGAAGCATATGGAATTTGCTACCACAGAAAGGAGTTGAGGCCAAAACATTGCGTGTTTTAAAGGAGTTAGATACAGCTCTTGGGATGGAAAAGATCAAAGGATATGGGGGGAAGGTGCAATGGCTATTGAGCTGGATGATCAGCCACATTCATACTGGATGGCAGAGCAGGCCTGAGGGGGCAAATGGCTTACTCCTGCTCCTATTTTTGTGTTTCAATGTCACTTGCTGTCTTTATGACTGAAACAATACATTGGGCAGTAAGGGACCCAGGAATGGTCGCATAAATATTCTAGGAGGGGATTTATCATCAGGTAAGGAAGCTTAGGGCAGAGGAGGCCCACAGTTTCCTTCTGGGAAGTGAGGCGGGGGGGGGCACTTTTCATTCCCTTTTAGACAACAAGAAACATCAATTTTTGTTAAAACTTACTCTGCTGGAAGCATTGCCTCACTCGACCAGACTTCACTAAAATAATAGCTCAGGCCCAAGTTATTGCATCATTACACAATCTGCATATTTTTTAAAAAATCCCCCATTGGTAGGATACTCTTTACACCTTAAATTTAAAATACTAGATTTAGGCAGTAAGGGAACCTGCTCCATCTTAACGGGTAAATTCATAACCTCTCCAACTTCCACTTCATTTTCACCAAGTCAAAATTGACCACTTAGACCTAGCTAGCAATCAGGAGAGCAATGTGCCCTAGAGATTGAACGTGCTCATAGATGACTCTTATCTAAAGTAGATGAAGTTGGCAGATTTTTGTAAAACCCCTTTAACATCAGCCATGGATAAAATCAGGAACGCAGCTAGAACTAAAGAGAGTGTGATTTACAATGGATATCAAATTGCATTTCTTTTCAGATTTATTGGCTGAAATCCATCGGCAAAAAGGAGACCTTTGCTAAAGTACACAGGGAACCATCATTTCACAGAATCTGTTCCAAAATATTCTTTTCAGCATGTGTCAGAACAATGTGCTGTAAGCATTAACATTCTCTCCACACCACAGGAGATGGCGAGATTCCTGAGAGAGCACAGAGCAGCACACAGCAGTGTTACACCAGTTTTAGAAAATACGTTCACCATTAGTCACAAGTAGTTAACTAGGAATCCAGATGTGGCTAAATGCATTTTTTGATTACTAAATAAAAAAAGAGTAATAGACACGGTCATGGGGCGTCAGATCTCATCATTATACTAGGTATGCATATGTAATTATTTGTTTAGTTGTTGGTAAGGAAAAGCAAAAAGGTGAGTTATGATCTGATCATTATGTATCATTTACTTCCTTGATTACTGATTGTTAATTACCTGCTAAAATAGTATTTTGTACAGTTGTAAGCGCCGTGGAATAGAGCACCATGTGGAACCCACAATGATATTGCAGAGAGGAGCTGGCATGGTGGTCAGGTAATTATTCACAATAACCACTTCGAGCCAGCAGAAGGAAAAAAATCCGACAAGTAATGAGCAGCTCCAAAAAGACACAAGGGGGCAAAGAGTTAGCAGCATCCAAACTCATTCTATATGGAGAGCTCGGGAAGATCTGGTGAGTCAACATTCACAATAACCACTCGAAGGAATTCAAACTCCCTTTGCAATTGTACACTGCACTAAGATACGCTGAGTCTGAAAGATTTGTATCATGATTATGAACTCTGGTTCAGGAGAAATATTGTCAAGTTTTGCACTTTTAAGTACATTCACCTCTATTGTGTGAATGTGTGTAAAGTGTCTCCTATTAACATTTGTGGCTGCAGCTTAAACAATGTCACCGTGGCCACACATTTGGTATGGGACGAGGGAGGGTGGTGTCATCAGCACCAAGGCAACACACCCGATGGGTGGCATGGGGACACAGTAGTTAGCACTGCTGCCTCACAGCGCCAGGGACCCGGGTTCAATTCTGGTCTTGAATGGCTGTGTGGAGTTTGCATGTTCTCCCTGCATCTGCGTGGGTTTCCTCCGGGTGCTCCAGTTTCTCCCACAGCCCAATGTCCAAAGATGTGTGGATTAGGTTGATTGGCCATGGTAAATTGCCCCTAGTTCGTAGGTTAAGTGAATTAGCTATGGTGGATGTGCTGGGTTGTGGGAATAGCGAAAGGGGTGGGGCCGGGTGGTAAGTTCATCGGAGGGGCGAGCTAGACATGAATGGCCTCCTTCTGTACTGTAGGGATTCTATAATTATTTCACTGACATCCACCCAAGGATACTATTCCAACAGTGATTCCTGTGATCTAGATCTTGGTGTGCAGGGGACAATTTCAAAGTCTGCGAATGATGCAAAACTTGGGAAGTATTGTAAACTGTGAAGAGGACAGTGTAGCACTTCAAAGGGGCAATGGACAAGTTGGTGGAGCGGGCAGTTAGATGGCAGATGAAGTTTGATGCTGAGAAGTGTGAGGTGATGCATTTTGGTGGGAAGAACATGGAGAGACAACATAGATTAAGGGATACAATTTTAAAGGGATGCAGCGGCAGAGGGACCTGGGTTTATATGTGCACAGATCATTGAAGGTGGTAGTACAGGTGGAGAAAGCAGTTAAAGCTTCTAGAATTTTGCACTTTATCAGTAGTGACATAGAGTACAAGGAGGTAATGCTAAACTTATACAAGACACTAGTTAGGTCTCAGCTGGAATATTGTATGCACACTATGGGAAGGATGTGAATGCATTAGACAGAGTGGAGAAGAGGTTTACAAGAATAGTCCAAGCGATGAGAAACTTCAGTTATAAGGATAGATTGGAAAGGTTGGGACTGTTCTCCTTAGAGACAAGAAGCCCAAATGAGATTTGATAGAAGTGTTCAAAATTATGAAGGGGCTGGACAGAGAGGGAGAAACTGTTCCCCCTTGTAAAAGGATCAAGAATTAGAGAGTACAGATCTAAAGTGATTTGCAAAAGGAGCAAATGTGATGTGAGAGAAAAGCTTTTACATACAGCAAGTGGTCTCGATCCGGAATGCACTGCTTGGAAGTGTGGTGGAGGCAGATTCAATCAAAGCATTAAAGAGGGCATTAAATGATTACTTGGGTAGGAATAATGTGCAGAGTTACAGGGAAAAGGCAGGGGAATGGCACTAATTCATGATGCTCATTTGGAGAGTTGGTGCAGACAGATGGGCCAAACGGCCTCCTTCTGTGCCGGAACAATTCTCTGATTCCCACTCCACCCATGGAAAATCCAGCTTTCTTGGAACAGCACAGCATTCTTTGTTGACAAGCTGAGACTTGTGCTTGTTTCAACAGACACTCAGCATCTAATAAAGGCTTTTTCACACATTGCTGAGGTGTTAAAATTCAGTTCTTCAACAACACATCCCTCAAATCTAACATGCCACTTGGTACAGCAGCTTTTGGCCAAGTTCAAAAGCTGATTTAGGCAACTTGTGTGGGGAAAGAGGAATAAATGATGACATCCCTTAAATCACAGACATGGGTGAAACCAGAAAAATGGCCCTAAATGAAAAAGAATTTGCAGCCCCTCAGATTATGATTCTATACGCAGAAAAATGTTCAGGTGATTGTATTATGTGATAAATCACAACTGACTCATTTACTTCTCCACAGTAGTGAAAGGTTTGCGATTTGCCAACCAGTAAAATGCATTTTTCACTGCAGTTTGCAGTAAGCTGCAATTTTGGAGAAACAGACCTTAATGTTTAAATGCAAATGTGTCACATATTTATAAAAAACTTCAGGGTTGTAATATGTCTGTAATTATGGGGCTAAGTGCCATTTTGTATCCAAAATGGTGCCTGCAGATTTCCTGTGCAGGCTGCATTGGACAGCATTTGGAAAGGTCGTTAGTTTGGGTGTTTAAGGTGTACGGCAGAAGAATACAGAGTAGGCAGTTCATACAACGCTGATGCATTTTCAATTTGAATGCTTCAATCAACACTCTCTCTTAACCTCACACAGCTGAACACGCATTCAGCAACAGTAAGCACCCTGCACCTCCCCCCTCCCCCCGGCCCTCCACCACCAGAGCTATTTAAAGGGATCATCAACCACTTTCAGCATGTTACTGATTGATTTCTGCTGAAGTGTTTGGAGATGTGGAGGTTGAGGTTGCTGAGGTTTCCAGACAGTGATGTAGCACATGTCTTGCTTTTACTTCAGGGGTTCTGCTCAGACTATTTTCTCCCAGTTATGTGCGCTGCACTTGAAGTCCCACCTGAGCCTGCTGCAGGAGAATTTGTCTGCAACCTCACTCTCTCTGGGCTAACCTTTCCCCCTGCAGGTTATAGGCCACTTGGTTGCTAGCCTTTTAGCTAACCTTTAAAGTACACACATGTCAATATCTGATGGCTGTGAGTGGGAGACTAAGGGATGTTGACTCTTCAGCAATAGTTTCTTTTTCACCTTTTGCTCTTCCACCACTGCCATTCAGGGGACAATTCTGAAAGGAGAAAGGGACCATAGAATCCCTACAATGCAGAAGGAGGCCATTCAGCCCGCGGAGCCTGACAACAATCCCACCCAGGCCCCATCTCTGTAACCACATGTATTTACCCTGCTAATCCCCTGACACTAAGGACCAATTCAACATAACCTGCACATCTTAGGACTGTGGGAGGAAACCAGAGCACTCAAAGGAAACCCATGCAAACACAGGGAGAACGTGCAGACTCCGCACAGACAGCGACCCAAGCTGGGAATCAAACCCGGGTCCCTGACACTGTGAGGCAGCAGTGCTAATCAGTGTGCCACTGTACTGCCCCGACCAGAGTAGGATTGTGGGTAAATGCAGCTTGTAAATCAGAAGAGGGTATGGGTGGATGGGGCATGTGAGAAAGTGGATTAGGTACGAGCACACCAACATTTTCAATGTTTTCAGCTTCACTGCTAGCCATTACTTTAGTTATGGCTGCTTCAGTGACAGTGAGCATTGTCTCTTTCGTTGGGATTGAGGACATGCAGCCTTATCTGCCTTCTGCCGGTTCGTTGCTGCTGCCTCCATTATCTTATCTGACAAGAGAGAGTGAAGTGTGCCATTGAATGTGTTGGGGTGATGTGTCTGTGATTGTTGATTAGCCTGTAGTGCATGCAGGCTGTGAGTTGTGAGCATGAGCCTTGCAGTGGAGCTAAATGTGTGAGGGTGAAGTGAGACAATGAACATGAAGTATGACTCATGCTTGATAGAGATTATCGTTAGGTGGATACGGGGGGATGTGGTGAATAGGGCAGTATATGAGACAGGAGGTGCAGCGGTGGGAGATAGCATTTATAGTTGTATTCACTGATCTTGACCATTCATCAGAAGTCATTGAACTTCTTCCAGCACTGCGGAAGGTCTTCAGGATGAGATGACCAATGCTGGCAATCTGATCCCACCTCCACAGTGTCTTCATCAAGAGCAACCTGGTCCCCTCTCTTCTGACCACCTCCAGAGCTGCATCCTGAGAACCCTCCAGTATGCAGTCTGCCTGTTTGTGAGAATCAGTTGCTTCCTGCCTTTAAGTCTTATTCCAGAAGCAGAAACTGATAGCCAAGTTCCCCACACATGAGAACAGCCTCAATCAGGATCTTGGGTTCATGTCACACTAGGTATAACCCCCACCATTTGGCCTGGGCTTGCAAAATCCTACTTACTATCCTGGCTTGAGATAATTCATACCTCTTTAACCTATGATTATCCCTCTCTTTATATATGTCCTGTTTGTGAACCAAACTCTCCACTCACCTGATGAAGGAGCAGTGCTCCGCAAGCTCGTGATACCAAATAAACCTGTTAGACTTTAACTTGGTTAACACTGTGCTGCGCTGGCAGAGGTGTTGTCTTTCATTTGTATTAAATCGAGGCCCTGTCTCACTCCCAAGCTGATATAAAAGTTGGCCTTTAATCAACATCACAAGAAATAGATAATCAGACAATTATTGCATTGCTGTTTGTTGGAGTTAGTTGTGCGCAAACTGGCTACTTATTTCCTACTTTACAATAATGACTACACTTTTGAAATACTTCACTGATTGTAAAATGCCTTGGTGCATTCTATGGTCAAGAAAGGCACTACAATAGGTGCAAGTCTTTCTTCATAAATGTAAATATTTTCTTGTACCTTTCCCTGTTTGGGCAATGTCTTCCTGTACAAGTTCCAGTCAAAATACATTTCCCCTTTAAGAGACATAAACTGACTTTAACTTGTATGAGTCTCTCATGCTTTAAACCCCTTAATCAGGCTCTCAGTCACGTAACAGCATGCTTAGCATTGGTTAGACACTTCATCATGTAAATGAGTAGGTAGCGTGAGGGCTGTGTGCATTGAAAGGAATGGCCGAGTGTTTTTCATGCATTACAATCCCTGGTTTTAGCATCATCAGATTTTATGCTCGATTTTCTAAATAGCCCAGGCAATGGGCAGGATTTTGCGGTCTCACTCGAGCAAGATCGGAAATTCCTGCTCTGGGTCAACAGAGAATAACATTGTCGGATCCGTGCCTGCTCGGACTCCGTGGCGGCTGAAGTGGTAGAGCTCTGGCCAATGTATTTTCTAACCAATGCTTTGCATCTGTGAAATGTGAGATTATTATTTCTCACATGGCAGAGCCCTGAACTATGGTGAGTCTTCCACCTGTGAAGCCATCCTTCAGAGGGATTTAAAATCAAACCTTCCAAATACCTCAGCCAACTGCGTAGCATTTTGGGTTAGAAGTGAGTCACTGAAGCAGGTTCAGGTAGTACCTATGGAGGGGCAGAAGTTAGTCTGTTGACATTTCATACGCAAGACCCTTCCTCAGATATTTCTCATCAACAGTAGTCTAGAAGGAATAGGGTCAGGGAAAAGGAAAAAACACACATTGAGCAAGAGAAATAAAAATGAAATGAGTGCGCTTAGGTGGAGAATGGGAGATGACAGAATGGCAGAAGTGAAGTTAGTAGGAAACAAGTGGAGGAATAATAAGCAAAATCAAAGAAATAAAAGATGTGTGAACCCAATGAGAATATGAGAAGAGTGAAAACGAGATAGAGGAAATACCAATAGGTGTAGCAGTCTCCAGTGGTTCCAGAGTCTGCTGCAAGAGTACGAGCAAAGAGCTGAAAAGGGCCACGATCTGACCACCTCACCATGCCCATTGATCAGCAAGGCAAGCTGGGAAAACAGAGTGCCAGGCAAACAATCCAATTCACATCTGGCATGAAACAGTTTGCCATCTTCCTGGAATTTTTTGAATAGCACCAACTATTTTTGGGCGTGAAACCTATTAGCATGAGATTGACAGAATCTCACAATCATTAGCGAGCTTGGCACAGCTGTTTCCCCCCTTCCTGTACGCTTCAAGCCTCTCCAGTGAGCCCTCATGTTGGCGTGAATCACGACTGGTCTGCACTGGCACAGGCAAGGTAAGCTGGTCATGCCGGGGTGGGGACAGAGGGGGCTCGGAGGTCATTGAAGCCCCTGGCATGGCCAGGCAGTGCCCACCAGACACCCTGGTGGTGCCAATGGTGGGGCCTGGATGGCGTTGATGGGGGGAGGCTATTCAGACAGGCTACATAGGGGTATGTATGCAGGGCTGGATCGTGCAGGGAGTCATGATGATGGGGGGGAATGTCAGGAGTCATGATGGGAATCAGCCAGAGATACCCATCGGGAGGGCCCTGATGCCCCGGTGCCGGTAACCCGCGTCGGTGTGGGGGGAAACACATGTCTCCGATGAAGTGGGAAGGCCCGTTCTCTGTGGTGGGTGGGAAGATATCTCCCTGTTCACTGGCATTTCAGAGCACCTTAGCAAAATGGTGCTCAAGCACTGTGAAGCTGGTTCCACCGACATGTTAGGTTTTACTGCTCCCACCCCCCTAACAGTTAGGTTAATGATATGGCTTGTTACGGATAATGTTCCACAGGTCAGTCAGAGTACCTGACTGGTATAACCAATCCCAATATCACTGAAATAAATAAATAATCAAGCAAACCACTCGAAATAATGAGTCTCCAAGGAACAAAAGTAAGCTACACAGTCAGCTGTAGGTAAAAGAAATGATTACAAATGCTTCAGTTCAATCTCACACACTCACACTCTGAACCACCAAACAGCAATTGAGAGGATGAAAACTCACCATTAAAAAATTTAACGGTGGAGTGAAATTTAATGCCCTCCTCCAGGGAGATCTTGAGGCAGAGGGGCATTTAATTAGCAGGACGGTGCTGCTGCTGTCTTCCTGCCTCTGTCCTGATTAGATCAGTAGCGGGAAAGCTTGTGGTTGGCTGTCCTGCCCTGCAACTAATTGACCCCCTTAGGTGGGCAATTAATTCCATTGCTGCTCGTATTCAACCAGTGGCAAGTGGGGGCGGGGCTGCCAGGTGAGAAGACTCAAAAGGAAGAGGTGGGCTGTTCCCTCATGTCCGATTCGGGGACAGGGAAAACCATAACCCAGGATGAGTAGGTTAGGGGGATTAGCGGAGTAAGTGTGTGGGATTATGGGATAGGGTGGAGGGTGGGCCTGGGTAAGATGCTGTGTCAGAGAGTTAGTGTAGACTTGATGCGCCAAATGGCCTCTTTCTGTACTGTAGGGATTCTATGATTCTATGGTTAACTTCCGCCCAGAGACACTATTGAAGATCTGGGAACAAGAGGTCAACTGATGGCAGATTAAATATTCTGCTATTGATTGACAACCAGTGGAAAATAACAGCAGACAGCTTTTGCATTGAGTGCAGCTGAAATCCAGGTTGGTGTGTGATGGAAATTTCATCCTCTCCTAAAGATGTCCTCTCCCAAAAAACATAAAGGAACACTGTAACATAGGAACAGGAGTGGGCAACTCAGCCCATCGAGCTTGCTCTGCCATTCTATTTGATCATGGTTGATTATCAATCTCAGCACCACTTGCCTGCACTGCTTAAATATCATTTGTATCCAGAAATCTATCGATTTCTGTCTTGAACATGCTGAATGATTGAGATTCTATAGCCCTCTGGTGTAGAGAATTCCAAAGACTCAACACCCTCTGAGTGAAGAAATTCCTCCTGGTCTCAGTACCAAATAGCCTGCCCTCCATTCAGAGACTGTGCTAGACCCACCAGCCAGAAGAAACATTCATGCTGGCTCTGTCACACCCTTTAAAAATGTTGTAAGTTTCAATTAGATCACCTCTCATTCTTCAAAACTCCAGAGAATAAAAGTCCAGTTTCCTCAATCTATCCTCATCAAACAATCATGTCATCCCAGAGATTAATCACTGTTCCACTCCCTCCATTAATTATATCCTTACTTACATAAAGAGACCAAAACTGTACACAATAATCCAGGTACGGTCTCACCAAGGCTCCATACACATGCAGCAAGGCAACTTCATTCCTGCAATCAAATCCCCTTGCGATGAAGGACAACATAGAATTGGACTTTGTGACTCATGAACAAGGACATCCAGATCCCTTTGGAATCAACATTTCCTAAGATCTCGCTATTTAAGAAAGACTCTGCCTTTGCTTTTTCTAACAAAGTGGATATCTTCACACTTATTAACATATATTCCATCTACCATGTTCTAACCGTTATAGGATCCCTACAGTGCAGAAGGAGGTCATTCAGCCCGTTGAGTCTGCATTGACCACAATCCCACCTAATTTCTATCAACTTGACCCCACATATTTATCTTACTAATCCCCCTGACACTATGGGGCAATTTACCATGGCCAATTAACCTTTACTTGAGACCTTAATTATTTTTGACATACAGAAACGACCTTCCCAGCAAGTTGAAAAACAGTGTGTGACTGTTTGTAGCTGACTGTGTGATTTATGCATCAGGGAAAATTCATGATTATATTAATTCATTGCAAAATGATCTTTGATAATTGCAGAAGTGACAGGAGCAATGCGAAGTGGCATTTAATGCCAAACAAATGCAATGCAATGTTCATTGCCACAAAAAAAGATCTGCCAACAGATAACTTTAAGCTCTGTAATCAAATTTTCCAGCGGGTAGATACGCAACAATACTTGGGGGTTCAGCTTAGAAACAATCTTTAGTGGGGATTCTGCATTCAGCAGATAATATCCAAAGCAAACACAGTTCTTGGATTTATGAGGAGGGATCTTCGGTATTGCAACAGAAATATCAGAATTATGGTGTACTAATCATTCGGTCATTCAATTCTGGAATATGTAATTTGAATGTGGGATCTGTATACAATGAAAGATATAAATAAGGTTGTCGTGATCTAAAGATGCACATTTATGCATGAATCAGTACTTGAAATAATAATGTCACACCCTTGATCAAAGATTTGGAATGGGAATCACTACACACAGAAGGGAAAAAAATGTTTTATAAAATATGGAATGGACTGGTGGGAATTGACAGACACAAGTACCTGGTGCCCTCCAGCAATGACAAAACACAAGGCAGCACTATCCACACAAACCACAAAGACCATTTATTTCCAAGACAGTTTATCAATAATCTACTTTCCCAAGGACAAGCCCACAATATAACAAGCTGCCAGAAGAAAAAAATCACAGCCCCATCACTTGAAATCTTCAAGACTCATCTTTAGATTATTTCCAGTTATGAGTTTTCATTACCAGAGCTACCATTTTGGCAGATTGTACCTGGTTTAGCCAGCAGTGTCCATACAAATATCGGCGGCATATTGTGTTGCTGATACAACCAAAGCAGTGGCAGAAGAGGCTAGTGGTTTGGATAAAGGTGGCCAAACTTATGTCAACATGTTGCTTTTAATTTGTTCTTTGGTGATCTCAACAAGGTCATGCATCAAGCCAAGAAAATATATGTTTATGACCTTTTGAACTTTTTAAACATTTTGGCTGAAACAGGAATAATTCAAGCAGTACAAGATGTGAATGAATTATTCAGTGACGCCTTGGGACAGCACATTGGCACAGTGGTTAGCACTGCTGCCTCACAGCACCAGGTTCAATTCCCAGCTTGGGTCACTGTCTGTGTGGGGTTTGCACATTCTCCCTGTGTCTGTGTGCGTTTCCTCCGGGTGCTCCAGTTTCCTTCCACAGTCTGAAAGATGTGTGGGTTAGGTGGACTGGCCATGCTAAGTTCTTCCTCAGTGTGCCCGAACAGACAGCAGAATGTGGCAGCTAAGGGATTTTCGCAGTAACTTCATTACTTCACAGTAACTTCATAATGCAAGCCAACTTGTGACTAATGAATAAACTTTAATTCCACAATTTTTATCCGTACTGTTTCACAATATCAGCGAATATGACAATTAATGTCCCATAGTTAGTAGGGACACATATTTAGCAAAAATGATTGCTGACTTCTGCTGAACCAATTATTTAGTGCAAACTAAATTTAGTGCCTGGTCAAATATTGAACAGGGAAATGTTTGAAATAAAGAATGTCAGACGGAGACTGATTTGTAACTGCTCCTCAAGGGGCACCAAATGAACTTCAACTGTCTCAGATGTTAGATCTCTGCATTTGTGAAATGAACAGTGCATGATGTTAGAACCATCATTACCGTAGGCTGATCTCCTGGGGGAGTTGGTAAGTACCAGATATATTTTCAGTAATGGAACTGTGTCAGAAGTTTGATAGGTGATGCTACATGACTTCTATTTCCTGGTAGATGGAAACTCTGAGACTCTTAATGAACTCTAAAACTAGGTGATGAAAGTATTAATACTAGGCTGCAAGTCTATGTGGGAGGTTATGAGCACGACTGCTTGAGGCCTTCGAACAGCCAAATGCAAACTCAGTTTTTTTTTCCTCTAGCTGAAGGTTTTTCCTTGCCTCTCCTCTGGTATTTGGCACCAGATAAAAATCTGATTAACCCTCGTTTAAAAGCATGGTTTGACAAAAACAGCCCTGAAGCCCTGACAAATTGAGGCCTGAAATCATGGCCTTTGTTTTAGAGAAAAAAAATTTTGAAGGAATTATGGATTAGTCTGGACATAACCCTAAAGGGTGCTGTTATTCTCCAAACTGTAGGTGATTTATAGCTGAAAACAAAATCTTCACAGCAAAAGATGTGACAGGAAAAAACACAGTCTCCCATCTAGGAGTCTGATGGCGAGGACGCGGAATGGTTGAGTGCTCAGAACTATGCAAAGTGTTAAAAAGCCCTCAGTCTCAGCTCCTGTTTCATCAATAATAATGACACAGAGAATATAGAGTTACATTCTGTCTGAAGCATTACCTGCCCCAGTGTGGACGCCTCCCATTGTGCATGAAGTTCTTCTTAGCACATGTTGGGCCCTGGCTGGTTCAGTAAAGTGCTTTGTAAGTTGTTTCACCTGCTTCCCTGAGGTTGTGAGTTGTCAATCCCGTTGCTTTTACATCTTGCCCTGGAGCTGGAGCAGAGAAGTAGTGAACCTATCAAAACCACTACAGCTCAATAGACAGATTATTTTTCTAGTCATTTCCTTGTCTGATGACACTTAAGTATCTGAGAATCCCAGAGACTCACATCAGTCCATCGCAGATGTCTGGGTGAACAAACTTTTGCATTTCCCTCAAACCATCTGCTTTATTGTTTAAATTTCTAAAAAAATAATCCATGCTTTTTTTGCCTATCTGACACTGGGGGTGGGGGGGATGTTTGAGTTTTTTTTAATATAAGACCATACTCTAAAAGTAAAAGTGTCATCAGGCCAACACTAGAGGGTCAAGAATCTAATTCAGGTTGTTCCTTTTCAAACTGACTTTAAATTAACCAACATGTGTTTAAATGATCTCTGCATTTTATTGATTATTGTTGTTTGTCTCTGCTTGCGCTCAGAACTCCCTGAGGTGGGAGCCACACTGGGACAGCAATTCCTCTATTACATGCAGTTTTTTTGTAATTGAATGACTAATTAGCTATAATCCAATATTAAGCCAAACAACGTGTGATCAATTAAATACTGAGCTTTGTATGAATTGTGGAAACCATCTTTGTTTTCTAACTTAGCCTTAATACACTCATTTTGCTGCTAATTAATTGTTAATTAATTTGGAAAAGCTTTCCCATGCTGTATTTTGATTGCTTCATTTTGTTTCGATGCCTCTCTGTTAATATTTACCCAGAAGGTACAGGCAATTGAATGTGAATGCTCATTGCAACACCAAGAATATTCAGTATGGAAGTGATTTGCAACCTGAATCTTAACCACAATGCTTAAGGAAAAGATGTTGCTCACGTTTGCAACATTATCATATCTCATTCCATTCTCAGGCATGCATAAGATAAACGGTTGTGTGTTTAACCAAAACAAGTTATAAAAGTTCAAGCGTTAACGGTCATTTTTCAGCTGATAAGATGATAGAAAAAAAATCGGAAAAAAAGAAGGAACTCTTCTTGAATTATTCAGTTTACAACACTACAATATGAATGTAGCTTAATATATTTGTTTCACTTGATGCTTTACAGTCTGCATGCGAAAACACAATGGAAAATTCAGTGCATTGCAATAGATAGAGCAAAAATATTTCTTCTGTGAGTCATGATAAATACAACTCAGAGTAGGTTAAAGCATTTATTTCTGTCTGTTTTAAACTCATATTTAGTAAGAAAATCTATATAAACTATATATGTGTCCCTCTTATTCACTTTATCCTTCAAGAAATAACAACTGCATAGTCAATTCCATTATAGGATTGAAAATTATACAGTGTCAATAGTCACCAGATGAGATTTGTAATGGAATGTATGGTACAGAAGATTACTGCTTTGTGAGACTGGAGAGAACCCACTACAGCATATAAAAACATAGGTCACTGAAGGTGCTGCATTATTCAGCATCAGAGCTCACTAACGCAGGGTTGCTTGCAAAACTCCAACACCATTCAAATAATTAGAGCAGTGTTCTTAAATTCAAATTTTGAATATAAACAAGTTTAGGCTTCTTATCCTACTTTTTTCAAGAATGCGGCATTGGATTGAATGATTCATCTTGTCCTTGCAAATATGCAACTTTTAAGGCTTTGTAGTAAGATTAGAGTTATTTTGATGGGGCATGAGGATATGTGCGGTGTGTGGATAGTTTCACCTAAGATTCACCTCCTGATAAAGGGGGAAACGTTAAAAAGGTTAGACTAGTCAATCATTAAATTTACCTTTCCATTTGAAATGCTAATGGGAAAGCAAAACCATTCACCGCGTAGGTAAGCCCTTGATTCATTTATCAAAAATCTTAAAAAGCTTGCAGTTACTTAATGCACGTCAGAAGAATTGAAAGTCTTCAGTTATTCTGAATTCTGATGCATAACACATAGGCTGAAGTTGTTCTGTTATAGCATTTATTGAACTGTCTACGATTGAAATTAGGAATCACTTGACTTGCCAATTAACCCGATGTGCCAGTGCATTCCTCCGTAAATATCAATGTCTTTCTCCAGGAGACAAACAGCACAGTGATTTTATCAATATATGTATTTACTTTTGTCTTAATGACAATTATATGTATGCTACATATAAATAACTTGACTGAGGGAAAAATTACTACCAGGAATTGAGATGAATGTATCATCTCCATTGCTTCAATGCCTTTACACCTTTGTTCTCTTCAAGACTGACAGAGTCCATTAGATTCAGATACTGGAAGAAAAATCAAAAGTTACAACAATAGCAGAGGCTATAGGGATGATTTTAACCCTAATTGCTTGATGGAATTTTGAGAAATGGTCAGTTAGAATAGGTTGGTTTTAACCTACTAAGGTCATGCACCGATCCTACCGTCTTCTAATTGAATATTTCCATTAGTAATTTGGTTATGATCGTTAGTGCAAGATGTATTTTTAAAAATTTGCTCTTAGGATATAAAGATCACTGGCTACGCGGTGGCACATTGGTTAGCACTGCTGCCTCTCAGCATCAGGGATCCAATTCCAGCCTTGGGTGACTGTCTGTGTGGGATTTGCATGTTCTCCCCATGTCTGCGTGGGTTTCCTCTGGGCGCTCCAGTTTCCTCCCACACTCCAAAGATGTGCAGGTTAGATGGACTGGCAATGGTCAATTGCTCCTTGGTATCCCAAGATGTGTAGATTAGATGGATTAGCCATTGGAAATGTTTGGGGTACGGGGATAGGGTGGGGAGGAGTGAGCCTAAGTAAGATACTCTGTTAAACAGTTGGTGCAGATGCGATGAGTTGAATGGTCTCTTCTGTGCTGTAGGAATTCTATGGAAGCCAACATTTATTGTCCATCCTTAATTGCTCCTGAGAAGGTGAAAGTGAGCAGTGTTCCGAAACCATTGTATCTATGTGGTACATCCACAATGCTGTTAAGGAGAGAGTTCCAAGGTTTTAGCCAAGCAACAATAAAGTATGGCAATATGGTTCCAAGTCAGGATGGTGAGTGACAAGAAGGGAAACTTGCAATTGGTGATGTTCCCATGCTTCTCCTGCCCACTTCCTTTTAAGTGACGGAGATTGCGGATTTACATGATGCTGTTGAAAGAGCATCAGTGAGTTGCTGCAGTTATCTTGTAAATGGTGCTCACTGTTATTGTTGTAACATTGCCTGCTTGCTATTGTATTGTAAAGGTATTCAGGACAGCAGGGTTAACATGGGTCTGGGGAATAACACTGCCCATAGTATGAGGTATAAAGTCACATGTTAAGTGACTCTGAGAAAACAGTTTAGAAGTAACACTCTGTAAGTAAGTAGCCTGCCTGCTTGGGACATCTCCATGCATGACCATACCTTGGACCATACCTAAAGACTGGGTTTAAACATGAAAGTCGATGGGTCGCCTCATTGACAAACCTCTGTGGCAGAGGCACAATACTACAAGATGGTTGGCAGTGGTGGGATCTCCTAAAAAAATCACATCAGAGATAGTACCATAATCCAACATGTTGATCCGTGGTGATATGAAAAGTGGCAGCTAAATACATCGATCCAGAACAGGATCCCAAAGTATGAAAGATTGAAGCTGGACTAGAAAGGTATGCAGCTGAGAAGAAAACTTGAACAAAAAGTTGAAGAAAGCTGATGACAGAAAACTCAGGAACATTAAAGACTTAATTCATGAAACGGTAAGCAAAAAAATTACAAAAAAGATGTACTTATGTTGTAGAATAGGATAACATTCCCACAGACTCAGTAAATGACTGAAAGACAACTTCAGTAATGAAAAAGCAAACAAAAACAGCAAGTAGAGAAAAGGAAAACCTGCAGGATAAATGGCAGGTAGAGTTGAATATAGAAACTAGAAGAGCACAGTTAAAAAGAAGGAAAAATTCCTCAGAGTTAGAACAAACTTTGAATGCAGCCCTTCCAAACATTTCAGAAATGTTGAAATCTTGTTTTGAAAAGCACTCTAAACTGAAGGGAAGTGGTATAAAATGATGAACGTTTTGTTCCAACTTAAAGCGGAGGCATAACCTTGTTCTAAGCCCAGTGCAGTACAAAGAGCTGGAACGCTCTCGTTGCAATTTTCCCACAAATGCACAGAGTGTTGGATCAGACAGAAAAAGCTGTGTGAAACTCATTGGCTTCATCCCTTCCCTGATTTAGCAGCACTCTGTACAATTTCAAAGTGCTGGCGAGGATCATAAAGACAGTTGAAGAGGCAGAGGCTGAACATCCTGGCAAAACCGGGATTCTGAGATCAGGGAGCCCGTTAAAAAAGTTAAATTTAAGGCCCCACCTTCCCCTCCATAGAATTCAACACCCCGCCCCCCCCACCACCCCCCACTCGTCAAACCAACGGAGATCAGGACATCTCGTGGAGACTGGGGCACCCTAGCGGACAAGGGGAACAGCCCCCAACCTCTACATGCAGAAAGGGAATTCCATCCTCTATGCAAAGATTAGGGCACCATCCTCCCACAATACAAAGATTGGGGCATTCCCCCCTGTAATAACTCCACAGAGGCAAAAATCCCGTCATCAAGTTACTTTATTTACACCATACATCTGTACACAGCCAGTTTTCCAGTTGCTTCCTGCAGAATGCAGCCTGGGAGACTGACTCACCTGCTTTAAATAGGGAGCATGAGGCTCCCTGATCTAACCATCAATTAGGACTCATCAAGTAGCTCATACTCAAGCAAGCCAACCTCATTAGCCCGGCTGAAGCCACAACATGCCCCACCGTGCAAGAACTGGGGTGACCCGACTGCCCCTTCCCCACCAGCTTCGGGTCACTCCTCCCCCCCTCTCAGCTCTCACAGGCTTCGGGGCAGCCTCTCTCTATCACTGGCACCATCACCATAGCCTTTCACAGGTTTCATCCCCACCTCCCTTCATAGGCATCAGTCCAACCCCATTCCAACGTAGACAACACCTCCCCCCAACAAGCACCATGTTCCCCAAACACCAATACAAACACAACCTCCTGCTTAAAAAATATCGCCCCCCCCCCCCCGCCACTCCATTAATGAGGAACCCCATCCAGAGTGCCCACCTTTAGCACTATCACCTTGGTACTGCCAGGTTTGCAGTGCCAGAGAGCAATGCCAGGAGCACTGCCTGGTCACTTCCAACACCAACTGGGGCTATACCTTACTGTGCACCCCTGGCATGGTCACCATGACCAGTTTTCATTTTTGCCATTGGGGAGGATATGTCACAGTCAGACACTACAGCATCAAGCCCAGTAATCACATGACAATATATTAACATTTATGGAAATGAGATTCATGCCTTAAAAATGGTGTCACCAGTGGGAGCTGGAAGATCTCAAACTGAGGGCCGAATAGCCTACTCCTGCTTCTATTTTCTATGTTCCTATCCTCTCTTTGGCTGCTCAGAAGCTTTAGTGGCCATTACGGGATTTGCGCCTGCGGCTAACAGGGCCATTAGACTGCGGCTTCCATATCTTTACTGGTACATTTGTTGCGAAACACTAGACCTGCAAAAATCTGCCCAGCAACAAGACATCAGAAAAGATGTGGGAGGCCAACTGTATCCTAGCAACTACAGCCTGGGTCAAAGAATGGTGACGACGCTCAGTCTTAAAGTGAGAACACATTTAAAGTGATAAATATATGAAAATAAAACAAGTGCCCGTGGACAGGAAATTAGAAAAGCCAGACAAATTTGTGATGAGGAAATGGCTTCACCAAACACAGGAGTATTTTAGCACACGCCCAGTAAACCGCAAAACACAACAAAAGATACCAGAGAGAAGGCAACTAAAGACCCCAGATGGAGAGCATTGAGAGAATAAACTGTTGATTGTCCTTCAAGATCAAATGCAAATGGATGCATGACCATGAAGAAACGAAGACTGTCTCAAAGAGCAAAATAGAAGCACAACAGAAGACACTCATGGTGACTCGACTGAATCACAGGAAAGTTCAAGATGAAGTATAAAGTTTAAGTTTATTTATTAGTATGCTTACATTAACGCTGCAATGAAGCTACTGTGAAAATCCTGTAGTTGGCACACTCCAGCACCTGTCCGGGTACACTGAGGGAGAATTTAGGATGGCCAATCTACCTAACCAGTGTTTCGGACTGTAGGAGGAAACCCACATAGATACAGGGAGAACGTGCAAACTCCGCACAGACACCGGCCCAAGCCAGGAATTGAACCCAAGTCCCTGGCACTGTGAGAAAGCAGTGCTAACCACTGTGCCACCAAGCCGCAAAGCAAGCAAGCTTTGTAAAGAAAGGGAAAACCTGTTGAAAGTCCTTCACACGCTCCAAGAATCTCTCAGGACAAAGTTTATTCTTCTGGAAAATCATAAAGGGAAGGACAAATAGTTTCATATCACTCTGAAGCTGACAAATCAACTGATAGTAGATTCAGCAATGTTCCATATTCCAGGAGGAAGATAACGGCTACAAGAAGCAGACAGAAGAACTGGAGAAGCAGCTGAATGGAAAATAGTGAAGGGAACTGGAAAATAGCGAATGGAAAAACTGAAGGGAAAAGTTGAAGAACTTTCCAGGCTAAAAGCGGATAATGAAGCTATGAGTTGCACAATTATAGAATTGAAACAACTTATGACTTGGCTGGGGACAGATCTGGACAACAGTGAAACCAAAAATAAGGACAAGGTTCTGTTACAGGCAGAGAAAAAGGAGACAGAAATGTGATTGGAAAATGTAAACCCAACACTGAAGCACAGGGAACTAGCAGAAGGAAAAGCACTGGATGTCTCAGGCACATTGAAAACCATTGAGATGGATGAAAAGATTCATAAGCATGCAAGGCAATTTGATAGTAAAACAGCAAGGAAATGTTTGGCTGAAATTGTGAAACAAGTAGAAATGCAGGTTTTGTTTTCAAAACATAAACATTCAGCAAGAGCATGGCATTACCACAGAAAGAGAAAATTCAGTCCACATTAGAAATCAGCAAAAAGCATGTTCCCTTTGGAAAGGATTGGGACAAACCCACAGTGTCCAGAGAAAGTAGAAGAGTTGTTAACAAAGAGAAACATAACTCAAAGGAGTGCAATAAGCTAATTAATTGGAGCTATCCAACACAGATCACAGAATACTAGTACCATTCCTCCAAATATGACAGACGATGATGTAGAAGAACTTTCAAACCTTAAGACGATCTGAATTCATAAAGCCAGAGACTTGAGATGGGGGAGTAGGGATGACAAATAAAAATTGTATTGTGTTGCAAAACTGTCACGGATGTTAGGTGCAAGAGTGTTCCAGCCTGAAACGCTGGTTTCCTGTGGTTTTCTTTGGATATTAGTGAGAAACAATTATAGAAACAGAGAGCTCTCAGGCCCCTCTTTCATTAAATGACAAATAACAAATATTTATTAAAATAGAAGAAAGATAATAAAACAACACAAGAACAATCTTATATTGACAAATTAACAGTAAGTGCTTAGTCCCTCAAAGACTGAAAATCCAAATTATTTTTCCCCATAATCCTGAAGTCTGCTGAGACCCCTGTTTCCCAAACAACAACCATAAATTATTAGTCAAATCTAAACAGTGATATCATACCATTCAGCTTAAGTGACCAGGACTTGGGAATAGTCTTTGGTTCAGCATAGAAAATGACCTTTTGCACAAAATTGGCTTTTGCCTTCAGCACTTTATCTCTAGCTGAGCTGTTTCCCTGAGATGGCTGCCCCTCTCCTCTGCTTTTCTGCTGCCTTAAGCTTCAAATCTGTGGCTAAGCTGGTTCTGGCGGATGGCTGCCTCTCTCTCTCTTGCTGCTGCTTCTTCAACACCTCATCTGTGTCTAAACTGCTTCCTGGTACAGAGCAATCTGACTACTAATTGTATCATTTGCAATGAACACCCTGTTCCCTATTCTTTTCTTTCTCTCAGTTGCTGCCCAAGCATGGTTGACAAAATACATGGCAGTTCAATTTTACCTGTGCAAAAAAAAGTTAAATTTAATAGCCTCCTACAATTTTGTAATGATCAGTAAAAGTGAGGAAAGATTTCTGGAGAAGAAGGGGGGTTCTTGTGATAATGCCTGCATTGCCATGGTACTGTAAAGTGTTTCAGCAGAGCAAGAGTTAACATGGGGCTGGAGAATAACACCACTGATGATATGATGTACATCAGTCTTGTGTTATCTTTTCATGGAAGGGGCTACATTTCATTTCTTTTCTCACTCACACAAGGAGTCAATGAGCAGATTTCAAAAAGATAAGGTTTAGTGCAACAATAAATATGAATTTCAGTAAAATATTGAGGTATGAAGAAAAGAAACAAGTTGCTGATAAAAATATAGCAATTTCAAAGCAATAAATTGAGAACTTAAAATGATAGAATTAATAAAGGTGACCATTAGAGTATGAGAGAGTCATACGGAACTTTATAATAAAGAAATGGTGATGTTTTGTGATAAGGAAACTTGTGTTTTTCCAGCTCACTCTCAGTCTTGGGGTACTTATCCACACACCTGCCCCCATACCACTATGTAAATTAGCATGTGTATGTTGGTATGTGGAGATGAGGATGAATTAGACTCGCTCACATCCTCACTTGCACACATACACACATACAGCACCCCCCAGCACCCTGCAGCCACTTTGACACTTCCCCCTATCCTGAGAATCTACCTCCATCCCCAGCAGACCCCCTGTCCAACCGTATCTACAAGCCTCAGGCAGAAGAAAATTGCTCTTCCAATCAAAATCTGGTTCTCTCCCATATCTGCTGCTGATTGGCTCACTTGTGATCTTAGCAACAGCAAACCTGACAGAGATACAGCCTGTGATTGGAAGAGCAATTCTTCCAATTCACTTCCTGATGTTTTGAGCAGGGGGTCCGCGGGCCAATGGAGAGGTCTGATGGGTCAGGTAGTGGCCTGCAGGCCATGTGTTGGACAAGCCTGGTCTATCATATGTTAAGAGACCCTGAGTGAACAGTCTAGATACAACACTCTGTCATGGCCTTACCATTGGGTCTATGAGTAGTTAAGGACTAGCAGCACTCAGTTCATGTTTAAATGTCTCCTCACTGAGATACCCCTGCAGCAGTGAGACACAATATTACAACCGCTGCCACAGGAGGGAATGGACATTTTAGGTGGTGGATGGGGTGCCATTCAAATAGGCTGCTGTCTTGGATGGGTGTTCAGCTTCTTGAGTGTGGGTGATGCTGCATTCATGCAGGCTCATGATATTCCTTCCTCACTTGGGACTTGTAAATTGTGGGCAGACTCTTGGACGTCAGGAGGTGAGTTAACTCACCGCAGAATTGTTATTCTCTAACCTGCTTTGTAGCCATTGTATCTACAAGGCTGGCCCAATCAGTGTTCAATTGTAACCCGCAGGAAGCTAATGGTTGTTACATTCACCAGCAATAGATTCATGGAAATCATAGAATCCCTACGGTGCAGATAAAGGCCATTCAGCCCATGGAGCCCGCACTGACAACAATCCCACCCAAGCTGTATCCTCGTAACCTCACCTATTTATCCTGCTAATTCCCCCGACACAGGCAATTTATAATGGCCAATCAACATAATCCACAAATCTCTGGAATGTGGGAGGAAACTGGAGCATCTGAAAGAAATCCACACAGACACGGGGAGAAAGTGCAATCTCCACCTAGGCTGTAACCCGAGACCGGAATTGAACCTAAGTCCCTGGCGCTGTGAGGCAACAGTGCTAAGCACTGTGCCACCATGCCGTCCCGCTGGTGAAGATCGAAGGGAGATGGTTAGATTCTCTCTTGTTGATTTTATCTGATGGATGATTGATTGTAGACTCATTATTGTTATAGTTTGGATTGGATTTGTCCTTTTTTTTGTGAAAACAAATTTGGGCAAATTTCCACATTGTCTAGTAGATGCCAGTATTGTAGCTGTATGGGAACAGGTTGGCTAAGGTCAACTCTGCAGTACAAATCTTCAGTACTGTAGCTGGGATGTTGTCAGAACCCATTGTCTTTGCAGTATCCAGTGCAATCCTCTGTTTCTTATTAAAACCTGAAGAGAGTTGAATTGTTTGAAGACTGACATCTATGGTGGTGGGGTCCTCGGGGGAGGCAGTATTTGTCGTGTTATTTGCACAGAATGTTTGCAATTGATGCATTAATACATAAATCACAAGTCTCAGACCTCATGTTATTTAGAAATATCAACAGGTCTCTTGCGAGCTCTGTCTACATTTTGTCAACATTTTATCTGTCCTAAAGTTAAGGCAGAGCATGCATATTTTTAAAGATATTTTGTGACCCCCAGGGTAGAAATTTAAGATCAATATTTTTGTTCCCTGTGAACATTAGAGAGCAGATCTGCAAGGCACAAATGCATGCTGTTCCTCTATCTACATGGATGATTGAAGTACTTTTATATTGCCACTTCAGTGTACATTATCTTCAAGAAACTTGTTCCAGCAACTAAAATAAAATCCTCAAATATTTCAAACAAGAAAACATATGCCAATGTCCCTTTTCATAAAAACCACAAACCCCTTTAAACTGTAAAGTGAGAACTGATGGTTTCAGAATCAGCTTTCCCAAGGCACACCTGGGACCTGATTTTACCATTTTCACTGTAAGTGCTGAATCTGGGCGTAATTCAGATCTCTTCCTCTTCCCCCACACCCCCAGAGAATGCTTTGGCCTCACTTCCCTCCCCCCCAAACAGAGAGTGATCTGATTCCCCCCCCATCCCCACTCCCCACCCCCCAACACACCCCCCGACTGATCTGAGTCAGAGAGCCATTGGAAGCTCTGAACTCGCCTCTTCAGCAGCTGGAGCACCCGATTCAGACTTTTATTCAGCAGGTTCATTTAGGCGCGAATCCAGATTGGTGAACTCGGCTGTAAAGGGGGAAATGCTGATAAAGTTGGGCGGGCAGTTCAATTGAAATACATGCAAATCCATTTAAATTGCCGTTTCCGGCATGAAGCAGATTGTAGCCATTCCTGAGTTTCGCTAAACTGGCCATCTGTGTGGGCGCAGATGCAGGTACGGATCACGTTAATGGCTTCACACCCGACTTTACCACGTTTTTGCGCCTGAAAACGGGCGCAACACAATGGTAAAATAGGGCCCGTGGTCTTTACTCCCAAGAAACAGGCTAATTTTCACCTTCAAGACTTGGGGGCTGTTAGGGGACATAAAAGACTTAAGGGTGAGATGTAACTTCTAATTGTGTTAGGAGACATAATTGCATTAGGGGAAAGACCAGTGGTCAGATGTGACAATTCAATCTCATAATCAGGAAAGAATACTGAAAAGAAGAACAATGTGGGAGTAATACAGTTGCAAGAACAGAGAATCATGTAAAGGGTCAGCCTGAACTACGATCAGAACAGAGGAGGGCTGGTTACATAAGCAGTTGGGAGGATGAGTATACAATTTTGTAAAGATATAAATGTAGTTTACAAACTCGTGTACCTTGAGAAATACCTTGAGAGCAATCTTGATTGCTTCTCCCCTGCTTACAAGCTTGAATAAACTGTTTTACTTGAGAAATCATCCTACATCGAGTCCATTGTCTTCTTGCTAGTGAACTGATCCAATTGACGTCCTCCTTCAGGCACTGAGGTGATGGGCAGATTGTCTACGCTTGCAGTCAAGGGAAGCGAAAATCCTGCTGTTCCTATAACACGTGGATTATCTGATCCATCAGATTATTGCACACGCAGAAAAAGTGAAAATTACTCCGTAGGATCCTTCAAGTTAACATTTAAAGGACAGTTGCTTTCAAACATTTATGACTAACTTCCGTTGTCTACAAATGAGGCTACATTTACACTGAAACAGTGGGTGCTGTATAATGCAATGTAATTTCACATTAATTGTGGTAGTGTGCCTCTTTAAGGGGTAAACTCTCAAAGGATCATATGACCTGTTTGTCCAATCAGGCCAGAGTGTGCAAATCCTGGAGTGAGCACAGGTTTTCCTTGGCAATCAGGAGAACGGTAGCTTGTATTTCACTCTGTATACATAGTTACTTACTATAATAAACTGCTTATTTATTAATCAACTTGGTGGTTGTCCATCTTTGCAGATACTACTTTTGGCGCTGAGGATCAATTGGTGTTCCTTTCCACTGCTGCAGAAATCGGGAGAACTGACCTTGTGTGAAAGTCTTTTTGAAGCAAACTCATTAAGAGGTTTGTCAGTTTCAAAGTGCCCATTTCTGGGAAACTAGACCCATTTGACCCTAACACACAGCTTGTGGAATTATCACCCGAAGCCCTCAGTGATAATGCAGCAATACAAACTTGATTCAATGACAAGAGCCTCAGGGGAGTTAATAATGGCGTTGGTGGCACGTCTGAGACCAATAGGTACAAGTTCTGCTCTGCACACAACAACATGTTGCGAGACAGGCTAGTCTGTGGTGTTAACAACTATACAGAAGAAATTATTAGCAGAGGCAGAGATTACGTTAAAGAAGGAATTAGAGTTGTCCATGCCTTAGAAAGTCCTGAAAGCTTGGGGGGGGGTGGGGGGGGGGGGTGCGGAGGGGTGGCAGGAAGTGGGGGTGGGGGGGCGATGTGGCGGTGTGATGGAATTGCAGAGCATGCAAGCAGGCAAAGTCCACCATGTTTGGCGGGAAGCCATTGGCAGTTGAGGCGCCATGGAGAAGGGCAGTGGAAGTAATGAATAAAGAGGCTCAGTGCAAATGAGGTTGCAGAAATATAGGGAATTTGGTTCTCAGACAAGGAGCTATGGAGAATGCTACCAGTATGGGAGAGATCACCCCCAGGAGAGATGTAAATTCAGGGAATCTACACGTGATGCATACCACATGAGGGGACACATTAAAAGCAAATGCAAGATTAAGCAGAGCCTACCAGGGGCCAGCAAATGAGAATCCTCCAGTGCAGTGTTGAAAATAACCCTGAAAAGAATTCTGAAGTATACAGGTTAAACAACTTCAAGGTGGTACCACAGGAAATTGTTCTTGCTCTAAACTTTCTCAACCCATTTGTTGTATAATTTTGCAAGTAGTTCTATTGTTATTGAATTGTGTTCATCGGGAACTTAAAAGAGGAGGGGTGTGGTAGTGTGCCCCTTTAAGGGGCAAGCTCTTAGAGGGTCATAATACCCATTTGGCTGATTGGGCTGGAGCACACAAATCCTGGAGCTGAGCGCAGGTTTTCCTCGGCAGTTAGAAGTCTGGGGTATGGGTAGCCTTTCTATCACTCTCTGTGTATAGTTACTTACCTTAAGAAACCATTCATTCCTTAATCAATTTGGTGGTCACCTGCCTTTACATGATACTGCTAAGAGATTATGGACGGGATTTTCCAGCCACACTCGCCCCAAAGTTGGAAAATCCCGCCCGAGGTCAATGGACCTTTGCATGGTCCATGTCCCACCCATTACAATTCCCGAGGCAGGTGGGACAGGTAAATTCTGCCCTATGAGTGCAAATCCACACTCAGCACCCAACCTGAATATGAAGCAGAGTGGATTAAAATGTGCTGCTTGTTTAGGAAATTTCACCCTCCTTTATTTAAATGTCGGGCTGGATCCTGACATTGTATTTTTACTGGTGAGAAGTAAGTCCACCCTGCACTATGGTTGAGTTTTATTGTAAATGCAGCCGAAGATTAGAGATGTTAAATGCAATGGGCTGAATTTTACAAGGGGTGGGGAGATTACTACTCATCCACCCCCAGATGAAATGTTGGTTTCAAGGGAATTGTCATTAAACAAAGTCACACCACAGCCCAATGCACGGCCAGCAGTCGGTGAACCTGGGACTTCTGCCCCCTCAGTGGGAGGAAGTCTAGCGCAGCAGTGCCAGAACTGAGTTGTGGGCAATGTTTAAATTAAATTAAGTGCAATAAATGATTGGGACATACAGTAACACTGAGGCCTTCAGGCTCTGTCACAGCAGGTTTCCTTGTGATAGATGCGTTGATGAATTTAAATTTCCATTGACTTCAGAGCGACCAGAAGATCCCCACCAGCAGGAGTGGTTGGAAAATTTGCCCGAAGATTAAGCTGAAATATCATGAATATATATATTTTTAAATATATATTATTTTAATAATGTGTTTATAACCTTAATAGAAGAAAAATGACATTCCAAAATCACGAAATTCATTTCTCTGTGACAGTGGGAATGGGCAGCAATAATTGTAAATATAACATGCCATTAAAAACCCAGTTGCAACTCATTCAAAAGGTGTGGATTTTTACAATGTGACAAATGGTATAAAGGGACAAGTTCTTATCAATTTGGTGATTTCTATTTGACTGCAGCCTGCTGGGACTTCAGCAGCACAATTTATGGGAAAGCACAGAATCATTGACAACACTGCACGTAATTGCACATGTGCTGACTCCAGAATTTGCTGTTGGTTTCAGTGGAGGGATGAGACCGATCGCTGACACTGTCGTTACAATGGCAAAATCCTGGCACGTAATAGATTCCATTACTTCAGGCTCGCTGCTGCAATGTACTTTTACAAGCCCATAAATAAGTAGCACAGACATCTTATTTTCTTCAATGTATCAAAAAATCCTTGAACTTTAATACAAGGCTAGAACGTGCAAAGCATTTTTTGTGGAAGTCCAATTATAAATTGAACAAGCCTATGTGATTCATCAAAATGATTGCCATTTCATTAATGAGTTTGGTCCATTTAAATTTTAGCGATTGATTTTAAATGGCTTGGAACTTGCCTTTATCATACACATCCATATTTTACTCAGAAGATTGGAGGGGACACTGAATACTCTGTTAATAATCTTTTTTTTTAATATAAAGATATATATTGATTCACAGGCAGTATTTTGTTCAATAACAATTCAATCTCTAACATAAACCAAATTATTTTGAAGCCACATGATTCTTAACTTAGAAACTGTCGCTGTGAATTTTGATATCACTATGAGAGAGAAATTCTATGTTAGAAATTGGGGTGACCAGCAGGCTTAATTGCCATCAATTGTGAAGAAATTATAATTGCTTTGCAGCACTGCCCTTTGCAAATGCCCTCAGGGATGGGCAATAAATGCTGGCCCAGCCAGCGACACCCACTTCCCATGAACAAATAAGAAAAGATTAGCCATGGTAAATGTGTAGGATTACAGGGAGAGAGTGGGGAGAGGGCCTGGGTAAAATATTCTGTTAGAGAATCAGTGCAGATGGGCCGAATAGCCTCTTCTGCACAGTAGGGATTCTATGATTCTAAGTGCAGTCAATTATTTTGATTTGCTGATGGCTGAGCAGTGATCAGCACAATTTACTACTTTAATGGCATAAATGTGGCACTTCTTACAAGAATGAAACATTTTTGTCAATAAAGATGTGTTATGTGCAAAACATTGTCATCAAGCTGGTAAAATTGACATAAAAAGCTGTATTATAGCAAATGATAGTGCAAAAAAGGACAGAAATATTCTGCTGTTGCGTAGATCCTGAACCAGGCACGAGCCTCCAGTCTCCCATTCATTGACTCTGTCTACACTTCCCACTGCCTTGGCAAAGCAGCCAGCATAATCAAGGACCCTGCGCATCCTGGACATTCTCTCTTCCGCCTTCTTCCGTCGGGAAAAAGGTACAAAAGTCTGAGTTCACATACCAATCAACTCAAGAACAGTTTCTTCCCTGCTGTTGTCAGACTTGTGAATGGATTTACCTTGAATTAAATTAATCTATCTTACATCCTAGCTATGACTGTAACATGACATTCTGCACTCTCTCATTTCCTTCTCTATGAATGGTATGTTTTATCTGTATAGCTTGCAAGAAACAATACTTTTCATGTTAATACATGTGACAATAATAAATCAAACCAAATCATATCAAAGACACCAGGCCTATTATGTACTCAATACAATCAGGGCATTGACATCGTGATCATTCTCTTGTGCACCCAACAGCATTGATTCTGCTGGAGTATGAATGGTCAACGGGAGGGAATTTCATTTACAAAGGGTTGGCAAACACCCATGCCATGATGGGTGCATCTGGTTTACCCACTTGACGAAAACCACTGGAAACTCTGCAGCAGGGCGGCAATGCAAATATTTCTGAAATTTCAACCCCGTCCTTTGTCTCACACTATTTTCCATGTCGAGATTGCTTTTCACTTCCTCTCATCCCAAACTGAGCCCCCTGTGTAAAATTAGGAATTTCTAGGGTAGGGATTCTACATGGCCATTACCTGATAAGCAGCGTGTAGAGGCTCTAAGTCATACAAGGTCTACTGCGCAATTTGAGTCCTGGTCAGAACTTGGTATAATAAGCAATTAATTTTCTTCTGAGCTTCCCATCAGAACCATGCCAGGCCTAGCTAAACAGCCATGGGAGTTCATTGGAACATAAGATATAAGACTATACCCTTATAACCCTTTGAGCATGCTCCATCGTCAAAAGATTGTAGGCTGATTTGATATGGCTTTGGCTTTATGACTTCAAAAAAGGAATAAACTTTAAAAAAATCCTTAACTCCCTAGCTGATGTAAAATCTATCTAACTCAGGCTTGAATTTAATAGCCTAGCAAAGACCCTCAGAGATAATCCAGTCCCAACAAGTCTCAAAGAATATCTTCAACAACTAGGCCAGCAGTTATTGCCCTCAAGAAGGTGCGTTTTTGAATCCCTGCACTCCAAGTAGGTACATTTGTGTTAAGGGGGGAGGGAGGATGAGAGAGTGCAATCTTTTAGAACAACATCTGAATCTGGATCTTTGTGATGCAACTAATGAGTGTTGTTGTCGTTTTCCTTCCCACACCTGGTGGTGCACAAGGCAGACTTTCATCTGTTCTCAAAGTGAGGTATTTTCCTGGATGAGGTTGCTAGCTTGTCACCAGAGGCTTCTATCAAGCATGGTTGACCAGGAATCTCTCCCATTCATACTACTGTCACTGGCGTGTTGGAAAGATTTTGCAAGTTGTTGCTCAACCTATTGACTGCATTATGAACCTTCCTTGGCCATCAAATCCCGGGGTGGGACTTGAATCCAAAGCTTCTGGTTCAGAGGCAGGAATGCCTCACTGTGCCACAAGATGTCTTGAGCTAATGAATGAGCTGTGTCTGATTAAGTCACTTTCAGGCAGAATTATGACAGAATTCCTTGGTCCAGGCTATTTCCATCTTTCATTTCTGATACTCTCTCCACTTCTCTGCTTTTTTCTCTCTTCCTCCACATCTGTCACTCTCCTTCATGTTAGGTTTTTTTCCTTCATGATATCTTTGTTTCCCTTCCTGCATTGCCAACTATTTCTCTCTCTCTCTCTCTATCATAGTGGAGAGAGAGAGAAAGAACTCCACTATTTCATTTGTTTTTTTCAGAGAATTACAGAATTTTCATCAGGTAAGGAGGTAATTTGTCACCTCATGGCTGCAAATGTCCTTGAACAGGATGTATATACAATATATATACACTTGTAATTTTTTTAAAATAAAAACAACTTGTATTTAAATAACAGGTAGAAATTTTTATTCTGGAGACTAAGCGCAGTGGTGGATAGAAAAGTTAGCTTGCAGAATTTTACCAAAATTTGTCGGAGTGTCAGGCTCTGATTGAAAACTGGTGTGCATCTCTCCAATGCATGGCCAAATTTTCAGACTAGATTTTCTGGTACTTCGTGCACAGAGAATCTGGGGGTGTGGTTTGTACTGTCACTCTGGTGGGGCGTGGTCTGATAGAGCCAACTAGGCCGGCTCCACACAGATCGAGGCGCCATCTTTAAAGGACACCTTGATCGGTGCTGCAAACAAACTCCACCCAACTCCCTCACGGACACGGAGGACCTCTCATTAGGGTGACCACACCTCCACCATGCAAGTACTGGGGGCAGTGTTCCCTATTGCCCCCCCCCCACAACCTCCACTACTAAGAGAGTATTGAGGCATTCCTCCCTCCCCCTCACAGGCATCAGCTCTACCCCCACCTCCACCCCCCCCACACCCCCCAACACACGCATAAGGGGAGCACCCTCATCGGGTTGCCCAGAGTGCCAGCCCTGGCACTGCTGACCTATCGCAGACAACCAGGCACTGCTTCGTAATTCCCGCTGCGTGGCCGGTTAGCTGAACATCTACTTTTCAGCTCATCGGTTGTGCATCAGAAAGGTGCTCAGAGAATCTCGTGGTGGAGTGGATAAAGAATCACCCGACCCATTGTTACCATTGTGCCATAATTAAATGGTTTGAGGACAGACTTTCGCACACAGTAGCCCCAGTGTCCGACCGGATAGGTAATCCTTGGCACCGAGAAAAACAAACCATCGCACCAGGTTTCAGCAAATCCGGTCTGGAGGATTCTCCCCCAGTCTATCCAGGAAAGGCAGGAGGCCCTCTTTCTTCAGGATGGGTGCAGGAGGTAGTCCCTCCTGACAGGCCAGTCTGGGAGTAGGTTGCTGGGAAGGTTAGCACCCAGGAGAAACAAAACAAAACCCACACTCTAGTATAGAATTAGGATGAATGATGTGCTCTGCTCTGCCAGGGTAAGTGAGACTTACCAAACTCTCACTCTCATAAGGACATCAAGTAGTCTAAGGGATAGAGCCCACAGGGATGTCATGCATTATTGGCGGATGGGACGTCAGCACTGAATACCTACCAGCTGCATGTCTGCCAGCCCCATCTCATGGAAGTTCCTGCACACATGGCATCTTAATCCCTCGCTGGGGAGGGATCAGCACACACAGCAAGCGTGCATGCTTCTGAACTGCTCTTTCATCCATAGTGCTCACAGTCAACCCATCTGTCTTTATGCAGGATAAAATTTCCATTAAAAAAAAGGGAGAGAGTGAAGACAGGAATGGAGACTTAAGAGTTGAGGATACTCCACCATTGAAGGAACAGGTTGCAGAGCTGGCTGAAGGGAATAGGGATCATTCGAGGGTGGAAGGCAAAGTTGACCTCCCCCAACAAGCCAGTGAGGATACATCCAGTTACATCGACAACATGAGGACGATGGTTGTGAGTCATCTATAATGTCTGCCTAGCTAATCACTAATTCTCACTTCTCTCTGTTCCAGTTACCAGCAAGAAAAGGTGAACGATGTTCTCCTTCCAACCATTCAGCCCCAGTCAACTCAGCTGAGGGAGCAGACGGACCGTCGAAGAACCGTTTACCCACACCCTCCACTCGCAGAAATGCATCTCAGTGGTTCCTAGTTCTAGAATAGGTGCAGGTTCATCACTGAATGATCACCCTCACTGACACAAGTCCACAGATCATGGACGCAGTGACAGCGGAGTTTCTCTGAAACTTGGGAGACTGCTGGATACCAAGCCCTTGCTGAGTCTGAGTCTGATCAGCCTCTGGAATTGGCTTTAAGAGACGGACAGTCCCGAAGGCTGGAAGTGAATCCAGGTCCCTGGCACTGTGAGGCAGCAGTGCTAACCACTATGCCACTGTGCTGCAATACTTAGGTTATGGATTGTCCTTTGAGAGCTGGGCAATGCCTGTCATGTTTTGAAAGTGATGCCTTTGCACATCTCCTAAGTCTTCAGCAGGTTCTGTGAAGAGAAGAAGTTGGTATTGACTGCAGTGTCAATACTGGCTGGACCAGGTTTCTCCTCATGAAGCTAGTCAGACTCCCGATGATTGAGGGTCCTGAGTGTTTGTTATTCATCAAACCATTGACATGATGAGGCACTCTCTTTGTACATCATACAAACAAACCTCAGAGCTATAGGTGCATTAGGTTATACATGACTGCATTCTGATGTACGAAGGGCTATTGGAGGTCAGTAGCAAGATGATGCATTATTCATTGATGAGAGCTGGCAGTTAGAGAGATGGTGCTGTCTGGATGCTGCTCCCTCCTGGGATGGTAAAGCGGTAACCGCTGGTGATTGTTTTACTGCTCTGGCCACTTTGCTAAGCTGGTGTCTACTGTCATGAGTGCGTCCATTTGCTTTCTAGCCATTGAAATTGCCACACCCATTACTTGTTGATGCCCTGGTTGAAAGGACTGCATTATGGACTTGCTTAAGGAGGTGCTAATGAAGTTTAATAATGACATTACTAATCAGTGATAGATCCATCTTCCCCTCATTCTAATCATAACTATCAACAAGGCAGCATTGTCTACATTCTCCACTCCTCCTTGTATCTGCGAACAGATATAATTGAGCAGTCAATGATAGCTCCCTTTTAATGATCTCTTTCTGTGTTCAAGACAGGAATCCAGTCTGTAGCCCTTGACCTGCCCTCAGTCTCTACATGGCATCCATGTAGGGACTAAGATGCAATCTGCAGGATCATTACATCCTGGAGGATGACAGGTGGCTTAGTCACTCAAATGTGACTGCGTATTAAAAACTAAAATGCTAATTAGCCTCAGAAAATCAATGTGCTGTAAGCCTCAGGCAGGTTATTGTTAGTTGTTCTCTTGTCATCTACAAACTAACTATTGATACTCATTCCTTGTATGTATGTCATAACAGTAAGCATGGTGGGAATATTGAGGTTTGTGAGATCCATTTTGCTTTTGTATAGCAGACACGTCACTTTATTGCTTGACCCTCAGATACCAATTTAGGCCAAATGCGCCGCAACACTAAAACTTAAGGATTCTCGCCTGAATGCATACCATGCATAAAGCTCATTCATTGTGCATTAGACCCTCGAATCCGGCACTCAGCTGAGGCAAAGATTAAGCAGCAGTTATAGAATGTTGTTTCAATTGATCAAACATTGTTTTTTTTTAATTCCCCCGACATGCCCTGATATCTCTCCCCTGTTGATTTTTCTCAAACTTGTTTTTCACATTGGATCATTCTTTGGTGATTGTGAAAATGGTGCTCTTAATATAGTAAATGGGACAAGATTCCAAACTCCCCTTATCATTCACCAAGTTCCTGTCAACCACGTCCATTGTCATCGTCACCTAATTTCCATTGCTTGGGGGCAGCACAGTGGCTAGCACTGCTGCCTCACAGCGCCAGAGACCCGGGTTCGATTCCTGGGTTGGATCACTGTCTGTGTGGAGTTTGCATATTCTCCTGTGGATTTGATAAGTACATGGAACTTAGTAAGAAAGAGGGTTATAGGTAAGCCTAGTAATCTCTAAGGTATGGACATGTTCGGCACAACTTTGTGGGCCAAAGGGCCTGTATTGTGCTGTAGTTTTTCTATGTTTCTATGTGTCTGTGTGGGTTTCCTCCGGGTGATCTGGTTTCCTTCCATAGATGTGCGGATTAGGTGGATTGGTCATGCTTAATTGCCCCTTAGTGTCATGAGGACTTGCTAAGGTAAATGTATGGGGTTATGGGGATAGGACCTGGGGGGGATTGTCATTGGTTCAGTCTCAATGATCCAAATGGCCTCCTTCTGTACTGTAGGATCCTATGGTTCTACGCTCCTGACACTTATCCAGCCTTCCCCTGTCACCTTTGGCTCCATCATTGTCCATGTCGATGTTCCTGGTCTCCCCCTGAACCTTTCAACCTTGAAATTCCCATGCCTTACATCAACCTCATCCTCCCATTCTTAATGCCACATTCACACTTACATTTCGGGATCCTTCTTCTGGCCATCAAAACCATTCAATATCCCCCCATGACTTTTCAGCTACTGATCTTCAGGAGCTGGTTGATTTCCCTGCGTACTGCTGCGCCCTCTACCTCACAATATGCCTCGAAGCCCAGGACTAAATGTCTGAGGTGCTTGGCCATGCCCTGTGCATCATTCTGTACATAACTATTACAGGCCAGAGAGACCTTCCCCCATCCAAGATATGTGCAATGCAGAGCTCTGCGTTTACAGCCCCAGGATAGCCACTCTGAAATATATCCCGCCACTCCCCCCGCTCCCCCAACAACGTGGCCTCAATCCCAGGACAGTCTCTGACTCTTCCATGGATAGAGTTTTAACTCTTGCCCCCAGACAATCTTTCACTATTCCACACTGTACCTTGAACACCCCTACTCCAGTCTCTGTCTCACACCCCTCCCCTCTCATGATCCCCCCCAAGTCCTACCTCCATCTCAGCCCTTCCCTCTGGCCCTACCACTTGTGTGTAGCTGTATTACTGTTATTTCACAGTTATGGTCTTAAAGTAAGGTGAAGGCAAGTTCTACTGACCCCCAAGTCGGGGATAAACTGAAGTTCGCCAGGACCAGACCACTTATTTACAGTAATAAAATTGACTATTTGAATTATTTGTTGGGAGGGGAGGATTTTATTTGGAGGAGATATGTAATTCCAAGGGTTGGAATGAGCATTCATAAGATGCAATTGAATGCAAATGTGGTTCCCAATGTAGCTCAATAGAAACTCAAACCGCCATTAACTCAAAGTCAGGAGAACATAATTCCAAACAAATTTTCCATTGGTGGGATACAGGCTTTTTTATTCATATCCCAATCCATGATTCCCATCACTGATGAGTCTTTAATACAGTAAAATGTTCCAAGGCAACTCACAGGAATGTTACCAGATAAACTTGGACTGAGTCATATAAGTTGATATCAGGCCTAGTCAAGGTTTTTAAGAAGCATCTTATGGTAGAGGGAATTCCTGAGTTTAAATCCCATATAGTTGAGCGCATAGATGTCAGTAATTGGGAAAGGGAAATTGGGGATGTACAAAAGGCTGGAGTGGGAGGAACATAGGGTTGAATATAATGGGGAAGCATATTGCTCAACTCCTCCCCACTCTTGCTTACAAAAGTCAGTTTCAAACATACGGACTGTATGTTCTGTGGCCAGCAGTCTAAACATGAAGAGTGTGGGACTTCTGACACTCTCCCTGATATTCCAAACCTTTCTTTCTATCTATGACCTATCATTCTAGTGAAGTCTTGCTGTGCCTGATCCGTACAGCAGAGCTGGTGCAGAGAATTATAGGCAATGTTAAACCGCGGACTCTCCAATAATTTGTACAAACTCAACAACACTTCCTTGTTTTATATTCAATGTCCTCTTGTATCGGACTGAGGCTGTAGGGGAGAAGGTGACTGTTAAAAACAACTGTATCAGTAGCCAATTTGCCTGTGCCATGATGAGAAGGAATACTGTAAACACTGCCATTTAGTGGGTGTGCATAAATATTCTGTGATGTTCAGGCAGTATTTTAAAGTCAGCTTTAGTGCAGTGCAGTGACTGCATGTATCTGTCTTGCTTTCAACATTTTATGCTTTATTAACCAGATAAAAATTAATTTCAACTATGCTCCATACAGAAAAACCACATCATGATATAAAGGAAAATTAATTGATGATATTATTTTGAACCTTGTACCTTTACTACATAACCATGAATATTATGATGTGGGCACAATAAGAGATCTCACAACACCAGGTTAAAGTCCAACAGATTTATTTAGTACCATGAGCTTTTGGAGCGCTGCTTCTTTATCAGGTGAGTGTTGATGAAGTTGCTGAGGAAGGAGCAGCGCTCTGAAAGCTCGACTACCAATTTGGACTTTAACCTGGTGTTGTGGGGCTTTTTACTGTACCCACCCCAATCCAATGCTGGCATTTCCACATCATTATGATGTGGAAGTATTTTCTCAAACGTTTTCCATGCCTCAAATGAAAAATATTGGTTGATTTTCAGCCAGAGAAAATGGTAATGGGGGTGGAAATCTGGGGAGAATCAAGAAATGCGATTCCCATCAGACAGATTGTGTTTCCTGATTTTTCCTGCACCTTGATAGTGATGCCACAAGGTTCACGCCCACAAAGGATGAGAATGCCATTTTAATGCATTTCAAAACATTTGAATATCATTATCCAACCTCCCCCACCTCCCCACCCGCACGGCGATCCCCCTCACTCAATATTCAAACCTCGCCGACATGATGTCACGTCAGCGAGATTACAACAGCTTTTCAAAAATGAGATTCAGTCTATGGGATCCCTCTGGGGGTGTAAAGTATAGCCCCAGGGACAGGGGCACTCTGGTATTGCCCCTTGTCACATGTTGCACTGTCAGGTTGGCAAAGTGCCAACCTGAAAGTGTCAACCTGTGCCAAGGTGCAATGCCAGGCGCAGTGCTGTGGTAGGCCCTTATTGGATCCCCATAGGGGGATTTCTATTTATACCCAACAGTGGAAACTGTGAAGTATGAACAGAAAGAGAATGGCAACAGCTAACCATTTTTTTCCAGTGTCTGAATATGCCAAATGATCATTTGCTGGATATAGTTTTAGCTAACCTTTACATAGAGAGTCATTAGTTGATAAATTTTGTGTTGAAAGTACTTATTTGGGGTCCAGTCATCACATAAGAACATAAGAACATAAGAAATAGGAGCAGGAGTAGGCCATCCAGCCCCTCGAGCCCGCCCCGCCACTCAATAAGATCATGGCTGATCTGTCGTGGCTCAGTTCCACTTTCCCGCCCTCTCCCCATAACCCTTAATCCCCTCTCTTATCAAGAACCCATCAACCCGCTTCTTAAAAATATTTAGCGAGGCAGCCTCCACCACTTCAACGGGCAGAGAATTCCAGAGATTCACCACCCTTTGAGTGAAGAAGTTCCTCCTCAACTCCGTTCTAAACCGCCTCCCCTTTATCTTGAGGCTGTGCCCCCTAGTCCTACTGTCTTTTTTGAGCGGGAAGAGTCTCTCCACCTCTATCCTATCCATCCCATTCATCATCTTATACGTCTCAATGAGATCTCCCCTCATTCTTCTAAACTCTAACGAGTACAAGCCCAGTTTATTCAGCCTCTCCTCATAGCTCAATCCCCTCAACTCCAGTATCAGCCTAGTAAACCTCCTCTGCACTCCCTCCAGGGCTAAAATATCCTTGCGCAGGTGCGGTGCCCAAAACTGCACACAGTACTCCAGCTGCGGCCTCACCAATGCCCTATACAGCTGCAGCAAGACCTCCCTACTTTTATATTCAATCCCCCTCGCTATGAAGGCCAGCATCCCATTCGCCTTCCTGACCACCTGCTGCACCTGCAAGCTGGGATTTTGCGACTCATGCACAAGGACCCCGAGGTCCCTCTGCACCGTCGCCTGCTGCAGTTTTTCTCCACGTAAGTAATAGTCCTTCCTACCATTCTTCCTACCAAAGTGGACCACCTCACACTTGCCAACATTAAATTCCATTTGCCATTTCCTGGCCCATTCGCCCAGCCTATCTAGATCCTTCTGCAGACTCTCCACACCCTCCGCACAATTTGCCTTTCCCCCAATCTTGGTGTCATCAGCAAATTTCGACACCCTGCACTCGGTTCCCTCCTCCAGATCATCTATATAAATGGTAAATAGCTGAGGCCCCAGCACCGACCCCTGGGGCACCCCACTAGTCACCAACCGCCAATCCGAATAGCACCCATTGATCTCCACTCTCTGCCTCCTATTTGACAACCAATCCTCTATCCACGCTAACACCCTACCCTCAACTCCATGTCCCTCGACCTTCTGCAATAACCTCTTGTGAGGTACCTTGTCAAACGCCTTCTGAAAATCCAGAAAGACCACATCCACCGGCTCTCCTCTATCCACCGCCCTAGACACATCCTCATAGAATTCCAGTAAATTTGTCAGACACGACTTCCCTTTAATGAGGATTTAATGAATCACATGTGGATTTAGAACCATTTTTCAAACTATTCCTGAACCTAATTTTAAACATATGCCTTACATTTCATGATCATGAGACATGGGGACCAAACATTTCTGTTCTTTGTATTGTTCTTTTTGATGTTATTTACCCAATACAGGCATAACCGGGACTAAAGGCCATGCAAATTTAAGTGCAAGTTGCAACCAGCATAACTTGTAAATCTGTGATTTTTTTTGCACCAGTTTTACAAAAGGGTTTGTTCTCGAAACTGCCAAACCCCCTAGGCCGCATTAATCATGGTTAGCACTACTGGCTCACAGTGCCAGGGTCCTGGGTTTAATCCTGGCTTGGATCACCATCTGTGCAGTGTGTTCTCCCCATGTCCACACAGGTTCCCTCCAGGCGCTCTGGTTTCCTCCTACAGTCCGAAAGATATGTTGGTTATATGTATTGGCCATGCTAAATTCTCCTTCAGTGTACCCGAACAGGCGCCAGAGGGGATTTTCATAGTAACTTCATTGAGTGTTAATGTAAGCCTATTTGTGATACTAATAAATAAACTTTAATCTGGGAGCTTCATCCAATTATGTTGTTTCTAAGCTTTCTCGGAGGCTCCAAAGGTTAAATTGTGTCATTTGGGTGAACCTAATAGCTAAGTTTTCAAAAATTTTGAATCCATTTATTAAGAATTTACCAAGAAACTGAATATTGCACCCAAACTAACTGGAAAATAGTTTAGTATATTTTTTCAATCACGTTGACTCATTTAGAACTGGGTTACTCATAGGCTATGAATTGACATTGCTATTTAAAACTTTTGGGCTGGATTCCCTCCCCCTGTGTATGTTTTGCAGTGGTGGAGGTGGCATGCCACTGGCTGGCAGTGAGCGCTTCCAGTCCCACCGCTTTCAATGGGTTTTCCCATGGGTCACGCTGGCGGCATCATCAGAAAATTTCAACCTTTATCTTTTGCAATATATCCAGATTCACTGTATTGTTTGAACTTTACCAAGTTACAACTCTTAGATACCTCAACAAAGCATTTTTAAGACAACCTTTTGTGTTTTTTTCAAATTATGTTTCAAAGCACTGCCAAATTGCACTCGGTTCGCGGCATATTTTTTATCTGGTGATAGGTAAATAAGTTTAAGCAGAAATGTGGGGACAAAAAGCACATTTCAGAACAATTTTGAGCACAACATGAGCACCATCAGTCATTGTGGCCAGTGAAGAAATGCTCCTCGGCGAAATGTAACTGAAATCAGCCCATTGTAATTAGGCACAGATAACATTGTTAAAAAGTTTACAGTGGCCCTTGCCCCTTGTTTATGTGTAAAATATATTAAGTTAATAAGTCATGTAACATTGAAGGCTGGCTGTAGTCTGTGATTTGTAGTATCCATTGTTTCAAAGAGGCTATTCTGTGATGAACTTTGATACTGAGCCGATATTTAATCTGTCTTACTTTTATTTAAAGAGTTAAACATTGTAAACATACGCTTCCTAACTCAACCACAATGCACTTTCAATGCTGTCTTTATATGAGCTAACTGGGTGGCATGGTGGCACAGTGTCTAGCACTGCTGCCTCACAGCACCAGGGACCTGGGTTCAATTTTCCTCTTGGGTCATTATCTGTGTGGAGTTTGCACATTCTCCCTGTGTCTGCATGGATTTCCTTTGGGTACCGAATGGCCTTCTTCTGCACTGTAGGATTCTATGAAGTGAAGCTCCAATTAATGCCTACCATCTACATATTCCAATTCTTTTCCAGAACCTAATGGTGCTCTAAGGCAAATTTGTGTTTGTTTCCATGGCTAGTAATTCCCAGAACAGGTCGCTAGTCCATCACCAGAGGCTCATAGCTTTAGGGGTGCTACTCTGCATCAACCATGGCTGACCAGTCGCCTCTCCCACTCTTACCACCTACCGTCGGTATAGTTGGAAGGACTTGCAGTTGACACACTCGGCTGCAAGTCCACATTATGAACGCACCTTTCTTAGCTGTCAAGCCCTGGGGTGGGATTTGAACCCAGATCTTCTGACTCAGGGGCAAGCTGCTACCCATTGTGTCACCGCCTGCATGTAACCAAATACAATCAATATATGATTGACCTCTTACATCTTTTATAATGTAAATTATTCGTGACTATCATGAGTTGTCCATGGGTGGGATTTTCCAGCTGCCTTTGTCCCAAAACTGGAAAAACCCACCTGAGGTCAACAGACCTTTGCATGGTCCACCCTCTCTTTCCGCTATGATTCCTGTGGTGGGCAGGATGGGAAAACTCCCCCCCACCATATTTTTCAGTTATTCTTCATTTGAGTATTTGTAAGACCAGGTTTCACGCTATTTGACCGTAAATTGAAACAAAAAAATAATGTCAGAATAATTGAATTCTTCTACAGCAAATTGCTCAAACCTTTTAATGAAGTTAGCTGGCTAATGTCCAGTATCAGAGAGACCATAATAATAAACAGGGCAGTACTCACAAAACAGTGTGTTACCAGAGCACAATCTTTAATGTGTTATAAAACCAAAACCCATTGTACTCTATGGAGATGGTGTGAATCTTGTTCATTTCATCAGGGGCTGTCCGTTTTCTCATGCATATGTCAACACAAATGTATTACTCTCACATGCACAACCATTACATGAGGTACAGTCATGACAGCTTGATATGTTCCTTTCTATTTCTTCCAAGACTTCCATTAAAAACAGACAGACTGTAATTAGTGGGGAGCAGTAAGCTGTGAAGGGAATAGCACTGATGGCCATTCTTATTGCAATAAACAAGTTAAGTGCCTTAAGAATTGGAAATATTTATCATTTTAATAAAATCTATGTCTACTGTGAAATGAATGTGAAAAGGTGAACTGATTTTTTGAAGCATGCAAAGGTTACATTCATTTCTTGCTTCCCTATCGTAATTATTCATGAAAAATTATAGTTCTACCGGTCAGCGAATTGATAAATAGAGGACACATTTAAAATAGTAATAGTTTTAGCACTGGAATAATAACTTCAGTGAGTCTTACCAGACTCCTTGTGGCAGACACATCTACCTACATTGGTCAAAGTAACTATCTCACAGATCTTGCAACCTTCCTTTGTATAGTGTAGCTCTACCATTGTCCAAATTGGACTGATTTAATAGACAAAACTAGGTATCCATTATGTACTGTGGGCCATTAGCAGCAGCAGAATTATATACCATCAAAATATACAATATCACGTAATATATATACCACACCTGCGATTCATCATTTACCATAGATTCTAGATACCAATCTTGATTCAAATACTCAGAGTAACACATGGCACACCATAGAATGAGACATTGACCAAATGAAGTTACAATATAGGGCACCTGCATATTAAACACCAAATGCAGAAGACTACGGTTTGAGTTAGGTAGTACCACAACCGACAGATAAAAGCAAAGTTCTGCAACTACAGCACATTCAGACAAGAATTATGTTAGACAATTAGGCAACCAATGGGATTAGATCCCTAGATCCCCTGGGAACAGTGACCGTAACATGGTAGAATTTAGCATTCAGTTTGAGAGTGAGAAACTTGGGTCAGAAACAACTGTACTAAACTTAAATAAGGGTAAGTACAAATAAATGAGGACAAAATTGCTTGGAGTGGACAGGGAAATGAGTTCAGTAGAAAAGATGGTTGAGCAGCAATGATAGACATTTATGAAAATAATTTGTGACTCACAACAAAGATGTATCCCAGTGAGGAAGGAGGTTTCTAAGAAGGGGATAAATCAACCACAGTAACTGAGGAGGTTAAGGATAGCATTAAGCAGAAAGAAAAAAAAATACAATGTGACAAGAAAAGAAGATAAGCTAGCAAGTAATACAAAAACAGACAATAAGAGCCTCTTACAACAGAAGAGAGAGAGGCCAAAGTGAACAAAAGCCCCTTAGAGAATGAGACTGTGGAAATAATAATGGGGAATCTGAAAATGACAAGAGAGTTAAATAAACACTTTGCATCAGTCTTCATGGCAGAAGACATTAATAGCATTTCAAAAATATTAAATAATCATAGGGAAAAAGGCCGGTGATGGTGGAGTGAGGGGGCGGGGTAGTGTAGGAGGAGGGGGTACAGGAGAAAATAGATACAATAACTATCACTGAGAAAAAGTACCAGGGGAACTAATGAGGCTAAAGGCCAATACGTATCCTAGACTTCATGGGTAGCATATTATCTTATTAAACAAAGTAAGATGCACTGGCAGTAGTCTTCCAAGAACCCTTAAATTCTGGAATAGTCCCAGCGTACTGAAAAACTGAATGCAATACCCTTTTTCAAAAAGGGAGTCAAAAAAATGGGTAACAATAGGCAAATAGCTTAACATCTGTCATTGGGGAAATGTTAGAGTCCATTATGAATAATGTAATAGCAGAGCATTTAGAAATATATAAAATATAAAATCATGCCTGACAAAATTATTACAATACTTCGAGGTATAACAAACAGAATAGGCAAAAGAGAACCAGTAGGTGTAATATACTTGGATTTCCAGAAAGTATTTGATAAGATGTGCTACAAAAGGGCTACTTAATAACAGCCCATAGTGTTGGCAATAGTATATTATCATGGACACGGGACTGGCTAACTAATAGAAGGTGGAAAGTTGTGACAAGGGGAATTTTCAGGATGGCAACCTGTCATTGTGGAGTGCAACAGCAATCAGTGCTGGGGCCACAAATATTTACAGTATATGTTAATGACCTGGACAAGGGAAGTGAATGTACTGTTGCCAAATTTGCAGATGACACAAAAAAAAGGTGGGAAGGCATGTGTTGAGGAAGACACAAAGGATGGAATTCTCCAGCTGATCACACCCTGTCCCTGCTGTCAACAAGAACTGAGAATCTGACGCTCAGCCAAATCTCTCTGTATCAGGGCTGGAGAATTCCAATTGTGGGCAAGGTGGGAGAATCCAGTCCAAAGAGTTTACAGAGAGATATACATAGGTTTGATGAATGGGCAAAATCTTGGCAGATGGAATATAATGTAGGAAAATTTTGGAAGGAAGCATAAAGGAGCTGAATATTATTTAACCAGAGAAAGACTGCTGAAAGCTATAGCACAGAGAGATTTGGGAGTCTTTGTGCATCAATCACAAAAAGCTAACATGCAAGTTCAGCCAGGAATAGGGAAGGCAAATGAAATGTTGGTCTTCATTTCAGGGGGAATGGAGTACAAGTATAGGGAAATTATGTTAAAACTATACAAGGCACTAGTTAGACCACACCTGGAATACTGTGAACAGTTCTGGTCCCCTTTTCTAAGGAAAGATATACTGGCATTGGAGGCAATCCAGGGAAGGTATATTAGGTGGGATATGGTGGGATATTCTGATAAGGAGAAGTTGAACAGGTTAAGCCTGTGCTCATTAGAGTTTAGAATAATGAGACGTTATTGAGGCATAAAGGATTCCCGGGGGGTGATAGGGTAGATGCTGGGAGGTCGTCTCCCCTTGTGGGAGAATCTAAGACCAGACGGCATAGTTTCAGAGTACAGGGGGTTGCTAATAAAGAGGGGATGAGGAGAAATTTCTTCTTTCGGAAGGTGTCTGTTGAATTCTTTACCACAGAGAGTTGTAGAGATTGGGTCATTAAGTGTATTCAAGGCTGAGATAGACAGATTTTTAATCAATGAGTGAATCAAGGGTTATGGGGCAGGAAGTGATACAGAGCGATTTGGCTGAGCGTCAGATTCTCAGTTCTTGCTGACAGCAGGGACAGGGTGTGATCAGCTGGAGAATTCCATCCTTTGTGTCTTCCTCAACACATGCCTTCCCACCTTTTTTGTTGTGTCATGATTTGAAGATTATCAGATCAAATCAGCCATGATCTCACTGATGGTGGAACAGACTCAATGGGCTGAATGACCTACATCTGCTCCTATGTCTTATAGTCTTATTAGTTCCACTGCCAGTAGACTTAATTTCCATTCTCTTCACTGTGGCTGTGTCATTTTGAAACGTGGGTAGTGGCAGAGGTTGCTGGATGGACAGAAAAACAAATGAGTGTGTTCAATAAAGAGTAGAAGTTCAGGAATCAAAAGGGTTGCCAAAGAAAGAAAAATAGCCAAGTACAGATATTGGAAATGAAGATCCGATAGACTTATCCTGGTAATAGTTGTAGGAGAAACTGAAGGTGAAAACAGAAGAGGAAGAAGAAAGTTGAATGAGTGGATAACATTGAGACATGGACTTGATGAAGGCTTGATGAAAGCCAGAGAAGAAAGAACACAATGCCTACTGCTACAGTTGCTAACAGCTGCAGATGCCCAGGCTACAACAAAAATGAATGGTCAAGTTATGTAAAAGAATGAGAACAGGCAAATTGGTGTTTTGCCAATTTTAATTATTGAACTTCAGCAATACATGACAACATGATTGGATTAGGATTTGTAAGTGAGTATGTGTGCTGTATAATAAACATGTTCGTTTATGTTATAATAAAGTTAGCAACTTACTTTGGATAGATTAATAATACTCAGGGTTCCTTGTTGGGTATGTTTTCCTTATTTGTATGATCTTTCCCAGCTATATTACAGCTAATGCCTCATTTATCTGTTTCAAAGTATTCCTGGTCCAGGTAATGCCAATTGACACAGTAGTACAGTGGTTAGCACTGCTGCTTCACAGCTCCAGAGACCTGGGTTCAATTCCCGTCTTGGGTCACTGCCTGTTTGGAGTTTGCACATTGTCCTTGTGTCTGAATGGCTTTCCTCTGGGTGCTCTAGTTTCCTCCCACAATCCAAAGATGTGCGAGTTAGGTTAATTGCCATGCTAAAATTGTTCCTTAATGTCCTGAGATGCATAGGTTAGAGGGATTAGTGGGTAAAGTGTTAGGGATATGGGGGTAGGGCCTGGGTGGGATTGTGGTCGATGCAGACTCGATGGGTTGAATGGCCTCTTTCTGCACTGTAGCGTTCTATGATTCTATGTTAAGAAAAAGGGTGACACGGAAGCACAGTGGTTAGCACTGCTGCTTCACTGCTCCAGGGACCTGGATTCGATTTCCAGCTTGGGTCACTGTCTGTGTGGAGTTTGCAATTCTTCTCATGTCTGCGTGGCTTTCCTCCAAGTGCTCCAGTTTCCTCCCACAGTCCAAAGATGTGTGAGTTAGGTTGATTGGCCATGCTAAAAATTGTCCTTAGTATCCTGAGATGTGTAGGTTAGAGGGATTAGTGGGAGGATATGGGGGTAGGGCCCAGGTGGGATTGTAGTTGGTACAGACTCAATGGGCTGAAAGGCCTCTTTCTGTACTATAGGGTTTCTATGATTCTATTTCTATGACACTCTGCAATTGGGCAATCCTCATGTACTTTACACTTTAACTGCAAGTGACATGTGGAAGGTGCGAATGTACAGGGATGATTGGGGGAATGGCAAATTGTGCGGAGGGTGTGGAGAGTCTGCAGAAGGATCTAGATAGGCTGGGCGAATGGGCCAGGAAATGGCAAATGGAATTTAATGTTGGCAAGTGTGAGGTGGTCCACTTTGGTAGGAAGAATGGTAGGAAGGACTATTACTTACGGGGCGAAAAACTGCAGCAGGCAACGGTGCAGAGGGACCTCGGGGTCCTTGTGCATGAGTCGCAAAAACCCAGCTTGCAGGTGCAGCAGGTGGTCAGGAAGGCGAATGGGATGCTGGCCTTCATAGCGAAGGGGATTGAATATAAAAGTAGGGAGGTCTTGCTGCAGCTGTATAGGGCATTGGTGAGGCCGCAGCTGGAGTACTGTGTGCAGTTTTGGGCGCCGCACCTGCGCAAAGATATTTTGGCCTTGGAGGGAGTGCAGAGGAGGTTTACTAGGCTGATACCGGAGTTGAGGGGGTTGAGCTATGAGGAGAGGCTAAATAAACTGGGCTTGTACTCGTTAGAGTTTAGTAGAATGAGGGGAGATCTCATTGAGACGTATAAGATGATGAATGGGATGGATAGGATAGAGGTGGAGAGACTCTTCCCGCTCAAAAAAGACAGTAGGACTAGGGGGCACAGCCTCAAGATAAAAGGGGGGCGGTTTAGAATGGAGTTGAGGAGGAACTTCTTCACTCAAAGGGTGGTGAATCTCTGGAATTCTCTGCCTGTTGAAGTGGTGGAGGCTGTCTCGCTAAATATTTTTAAGACGCGGGTTGATGGGTTTTTGATAAGAGAGGGGATTAAGGGTTATGGGGAGAAAGCGGGAAAGTGGAACTGAGCAGCGACAGATCAGCCATGATCTTATTGAATGGCGGGGCAGGCTCGAAGGGCTAGATGGCCTACTCCTGCTCCTATTTCTTATGTTCTTATGTTCTTATGATGTAATACCAATGATCTCACACCCTTCACCAAATTATCTTGCAGAAATTTACAATCCAGAGTGTGAAATGTTCAAAAATTAACAAAGTGCAACACAGTGGGGATTAGAAATTTGGTATCATCTGGTACTATTCAGATTCAGCACACTTAAGTATTGGTGCTGTTACGCCACAAATTGGTATAGGTTGCCTGGTATAAATAATTTAACGCAGAACTGGTTGTTGAAAGATTGAAGATATACAACAGGTAAGTAAACATTTTAGTCGTAACATTATCTTCTTTGATCTTGTCAAATACAATACTTGATTTGCTGAGTGTTCCTAACATTTTCTATTTCTTGTTTCAGATTTGCAGCTTATGCAGTGTTTATCTTATTAATAGGTGAAAAATGAGAAAACACAGCTAAATCCTGATACCACAAACAGTTAAGCACTTGTGAGAAGAGTCTCAGCACACAGCAAATGGCTTTAAAATGATTATTTTTCACTGTTGCATGGTGACTTGTTGCTGGAAGGAAATTATCTGGCTATCTGATGCCCCTGAAAAATGTTTGACGTGGCCGTTGCCTCGAAGACAGGCCGGAGCCTGCACCCTGGCAAGTATGGGCAATTAAGATATGCAGAGCCACTAAAAATGTGACACACTGAGATTGGAATGTATCTCTAAGGGAGCATTCAATATTAAAATTAATAAGACATGTACATTTCTAAATGATACTGTTATGGCTGCTGTGTCAGGGTGTTTTTGAAAGGGAGAGGGGTTTTCGTGCACACTGATCACATGCCAAAGGGAAGCATACATATGTGTGTGTGCCCAATGTGTGAGGATGTCTCTTGCACTGTCAGACCCTGTTTAGCACCGTTTTGTTGGTTACCCCCTTCTTCCAACCACCTCACTGAGAGATCCACTGGTGCTAAGAATAGTGCTAGAACAAATAAAATTAAACACATGGCAGAGAGTCACAGACAAATCCAGGCGCAAAACAAATAATTGCCAAAGATAATCAAAAAATTGAATGAATGGCTACTGATAGAGCAGCAGGAGCAAGAACTAGACTGGTGTTAGAGGGGCAGAAGTGCATAGACAGATTTACGGCATTTGTAGAAATATGGATGATGATCTTATGTAGCAGTTTAAAGATGCAGATTTAGAATCTTTAAGTCAATTCTTAAGGCCAAATAAAACCAATGGATCTCGGCAAGACAGGAATGTTGTGATAATGGCCAAAGATGAGAATGCAGGCCCAACACTCCGGGTCACTTATCACATATGGAGGACAGAAGCAGTCAAAAAGATGATTGCTGATATTCAGCCTCCAGGTGAGTTAGGCTTTTAGCAACATCTTCCCAACCCTGGCAAACGGTTCACCATCTTCCAACACCAAAAAAATCAATGCAGGGAAGCCAGAGAATCCTGGCAATAGGAAGTAAAGAAAAACCAGACTGGTTTCTAAAGCTCTTAAAAATAATTGTACTATTCTTGGTCATACAAGTTTTTAAGATCCTTGACTTGGTTAACAGAAACATGGAATAGAAAAGCAGGAAAATTGTGCTAAATTTTTATTAATCACTGGTCAGACGTCAACTGGATTATTGTGTCCAATTCTGGATACCATGTCCCAGAAAGGATATCAAGACCTTGGACAGAGTTTTATTTTCTTTCTTCAGTTTTACAGGATGCAAGCATTGCTGGATAAACTAGCATTTATTATCCATCCCTAGTTGCCCTTGAGAAGGTGGTGGTGAACTGCCTTCTTAAACCACTGCAATCCACGTGTTGGAGGTATTCCCACACCGCTGTTAAGGAGGGAGTTCCAGGATTTTGACCCAATACCAGTATAGGAACAATGACATACTTCCGAGTCAGGATGGTGAGTAGTTTGGAGAAGAACCGATTGGTGGTGGTGCTCCCAGATACCTGCTGCTCTTGTCATGCTCAGTGGCCCCAAACTTCTGCCTCCTGTTTCCTGGCCAGCTCGGTCGCAGGCCAACTCTGGACCCCTGCAGTCCTGCTCTCCCCAACACCCCCATGGCTCGATCATAGTCCCCTCGTCCTGAATTGCCTCGATCTCCAGCCCCCTCCTCCTGCAATGCCAAACCCCCAACCCCACAGTGCAGACACCTCCTCCCACAGCAGACCACCCCCATTTCCCCTGCCCCCCCGATCATTGTTTGCCCTGTTGCCCCCATTGATCCCAGTGGCAGCAGGAGCCCCCATCCTCATCAATTACCCCTAGGCCCTGCCCATATGCCCTGTCCCCTTGGCACTGCCCTATGCCTGATAGGATGTGCAAAGGTACTCCTGGGTATGGGCATTTTGTCTATTGGGCTCTGTCAGGGTGCTGGTGCTCAGGAGGCACCTCCACCCTCCCACTGCCCAACCCCCTGTGGGTCACTGATGGTCCCCCTTCACTCTCGCGGGGTTGGGCCGCTAGTTCCCTGATAATGTAGAGCTATGCTAAACCCCGTTGGAATGAAACACTCTGGCGGGATGGGAGATGCTAGCGGGCCTGGAGAATTATGCTACATAATATTTAAATGCTGACCCCGCTTCCCAGCCTGCGCAGACACTGCCGGAAATCCGGTCCTGGGAGATGCAACAGTTGCACTAACGCTCGCGGGAACCCCACAGATCGGCCAATGCGTGATCCTGCCGGCCCGCTGCGCTATTTGGATGGGAGAATCACGGCCAATTAGTGAAAGAGTCAGAGAGGGGATGGGGGTATTTTTATACAGCTAGTTGTTAGGGTGTGAAATGTTCTGCTTTAAAGGATGCAGGAAGGAGATTCAATACTACACAGCTCCAGAGTTAATCACATTTCAATTGGGTTTAATAGTGCTTTTCTCTGGATAGCCTGTCAAGTTAACTGCAATTATTACAGGCGAGATGCTTTTATTTACTATCTTGATTGGAAATAAAGTACTAGTGAATAGGAAAAGAAGGGAAAACATTGGCAGTGTTTGCATTTTATTGACATGGGACCAATTCAGCCTTACCGCCGGAATGATGAAAATTTATTAACTGGAGAGTTTACCTGCAATCTTAACTTATCAAACAACTTTGTCTTTTTATGGCATTTTCCACTTTGATTATTCTGAGATCGCCAGGGGTCTTCTGGTCTAGCTCCGAATGCCAGCAGCTGAGCAAACAACTTTGGAAATGATTGTGTGGGTAGGTCCTGTTGTTACCTTTAAATTTCATCTTGCAGCAGATCTTAGGGAATAGAAGGGACACTGTCCTCTGGTGGTGTAGATGTAATAATACAAGCTGAAATTCTCAATTCTTCATCAGCAACCCTCAACAGGTGATTTTCAATGAATATTTATTTCAAATGCACTTACGTTTCAAAACGAAAGTGCTTTCCTTTAACTGCAAATCTTTATCATCCAGGTATCACAGAATGCCAGTATTGAAGCATTCACACATTAAAAACATACTTTGGTGAACTCAAAGAGTGCCAGCTTTAGTTTATACACTGTCCCCAAACTGAGTGCTTCAAACTGAAAAATTCATTGTTTAACCCCAAATGTACATTTTTCCTATATCGGTGGGCAAGTCTAGTTTCTTCTTTGTTCAATCACTCAGTCCCAGTCCCAACCACTTCTGGCACTGCGTTTCGATCGGGAATGCTCAAAATGAAAACTTCTGAGTTTCTGGAAGCAATAACACTCAGGTCATTAAAACAAAATTGTGAAATCAAATTTGGAAAGCATTCATAGCGCTACAGGTGTAATTAACAGCAGAGATACAACAGTAAATTACTACAGAGAGGAGGAACAAAGACCCTGGCAACTAACAAATTCTAAATGGATAGCATAAATCATTCTCTAATTTGGTTTGTTTGCTGAGGGTCCTGTCATTATAGGGGAGGTGATTCTTTAGCAGCGCAGCATAAATTACGCATTTTTTTTCTCATCTTTGTGTTTTAGCTGAAAAGGGTGACAAGTTACCGAAGCTCTACGCTGTGGATTCATCTGGACAAACGCAAGAACATTAGACTAAAAATGATCTCAACAATTTACACTACAGGAGAAAAGGGGTGCCAATTTTAAAATTTTGCATTCTTATATTTGTCCTGATGAGTGAGTGAAGCCAAAAAATTTCAATATCATGTCTGAGCAATATTCAACTTCTGCCCCACTGTGTTACAATTTGGATATTGTGTAAGGATTCTGACTCACCTCACCTACAATTCTATTAGTTATTCTGCACTTAGAATAAAATAACAGAAACAAATAAAAACTCGTTCTGAACCAGGATAAATGTTTTCAGTGTTTTGATCTGAAAAATAACAATCACGCTGTAGAATGATCTTTTATTCCATAAATTACTTGAGGAAAATATTAACCTTTGAAATTAGAAAGTACATCATTTGTTAAGTTCCATTCAGATCCCATTTCTAGAAATAATATCAAATTTCAACCACTTGAGGGCAGCATAATCACTTCATGAAATTTTCCCTAACTCATTCGCTCCAGCCTCGTAAGAAAAAATGTTATTTTGTCAACATAGAAGTAATTAGTATCAACAGAGGAAGACAATAACTCCTTGGCTCATACCAGACATGCCGTTGATGCTGTTCCCTGTTCAGGGAATAATGTGTAGTTTATTTGAACACTTCAAAAATTTCTTCTTAAAAAAGGAGTTTATTCTCATGTTTGCAAAATCAGCCTGAAGTGGGATTAGGAAAAGCACAGACTAAAAAAGGCAGGATTTTGCCACGGCAGGGGTGGCAGCAATGGGATCTTCTGGTCCTGCTGTTGTCAAGGGGATTTCCGAGTGAATTTGTCCCTTAGTGCTGTGAACCCTGCGGTGGGGGATGGGGGGGCTGTTGCATGACCAGACGATCCCACTGACCTAAATGGCCAGTAAGTTCCAGCCTGAATCTTCATAGAGAAAACATAGAATCTCTGCAGTGCAGAACAAGGCCATTTGGCTCATCGAGTCTGCACTGACAACAATCCCATGCAGGCCCTATCCCTGTAACCCCACTAATTTACCCCACTAATCCCTCTAACCTATGCATCTTAGGACACTAAGGGGCAATTTGGCATGGCTAATGCAACTAGCCCACACATCATTGAATTGTGGAAGGAAACTGGAGCACCTGGAGGAAACCCTTGCAGACATGGGGAGAATGTGCAAACTCTACACAGACAGTGACTCAAGCTGGGAATTGAACCAGGTCCCTGGAGCTATGAGGCAGCAGTGCCATCCATGTATAGTTAAATCTCATATTAATGTTGTTTTTCAGTATTCAGTCAAAATGTCTTTATGATTGCATCAAGATAAAAAGGACTTGTATTTATGCAGCACCTTTCTATATCTGCATAATATTCCACCTAAAATGAATTCATCTTTGAAGTGTTTGGTAAAGATAGCCAGTTTTCACATGTCAAATTGTCACCAATGGTAGCTAAAATAAATGACAAATGAATATGTTTTTGTTAAGAGATATGATGAATCCTACTGCTGGTACCATGATATATTCTGTTGTCACTGCCCTTGAAGGATGTTACTTGGACCCCATGAAGCAGTTTTATATAAGTTACAAGAAAGCCTTTTGTAGAATATTGGGGGGTTCCTTAAATCACCGACATCAGGGAATTCCAACAAAGGTAGTTTATTCCTGAACTCAGCAATGAAATACAACACATGTGCTCTGCCCACACGTCACTCCCACGGACACGCCACGTGACCTTTTTTGTAGCCACTTCATCACATTCTCACATGACCATTTGTCTATACCTTAACTGAAAATAATAACCTACATATTTATACTATAAGGAGAGGATTCCATATCAGGGCCTTACACATTGCTGCACATCTCTAAACTGGCCCTGGCTCTAGTTCACATGGTTTCTTACATCATCGCGTGGTGGGTACTGGACTCAATCTCATGTTAACCCTTAAGATACCAGATGCTTCTACTACACCTTCCCCCAAGTCTCTATAACTTGGATAGAGACTGACATTAGTTTATTTCCAGTTTACTTCATGTCTTACATTAATATAAGTCTCATGTACCAAGTTTAATAATCCAACAACAAACTATTCTAACCCTATGCTATTTGATTGTAAACATTAACATCATGCATTAACAATGTTCTTACTACCCCATTTCCACTCCTTGATATCAGAGCTTCAGGCAGTTTGAAGGTCTTACATCCCTTTTGCTTCTCCTTAGTTTAAGAGATTAGAGTTATAGAATCCCTACAATTTGGTTCATTGAGTCTACATCAACTCTTACCCAGGCTTACCCCATAACTCCACATATTTACCCCACTATTCCTCCTAACCTATATTTCTTGGGACAGTAAAGGGCAATTTAGCAAAGCCAATCCACCTAACCTGCACACCTTTGGACTGTGGGAGGAAATTGGAGCACCCAGAAAAAATCCACACAGACGTAGGGAGAAAATACAAACTCCACACAGTCACCCAAAGCCGGAATTGAACTGGATCCATGTTGCTGTGAGGCAGCAGTGCTAACCACTCTGCCACTGTGTCACCCTTTGGGAGTTTTTGCTCTTGGTGGTGGGTGGAGGTCATACTGGAATGTGGGCGTGGTTTCATTTTCTTCTCCCATTGATGAACAAAGAGAACAAAGAACAAAGAACAAAGAACAACACAGCACGGGAAACAGGCCCTTCGGCCCAACGAGCCCGCGCTGCCGTCCCACTGTCTCAGTGACCTATTCATGATTTTAGTCTATACCTAACGTGCAAGGATCAGGGAGGTCCAATTTAGGGACAATTTAGTACCCAATCAATCAGCCTAAAAGCACATCTTTGGGATGTGGGAGGAAACCGGAGCACCCGGAGGAAACCCACGCAACCACGGGGAGAACGTGCAAACTCCCACAGACACAGGCCCAAATCCATGTGTCCGCACAGCAACAGAGATAGTCTCTGAGCTGTCATGTTGCCCTCGAGATGGTCCAGTTTAAGCACACTAACGACATGAAGCAATAGGCAACTCCCGAAGCAACGTCCAAGAGCAGCCCACTACAACCTGCCGCATGCATGCCCCTTGCTGGACTTAAATGCCTGTGGAGACAAAAAAATTTATTATTAAACAGGCAAAGACTAACATCCCTGAGGCAAAACGTATTCCCAAGCCTACAATGTTTAGTAAGGCCTACTATATCCCCCTATATGTAGCCCGCTCATATGGCTGTCTAAGTGGCTCTTAAACAACCCTAGCATGCCTGCTTCCACCACCTTACTCGGCAGTGCATTCCACACCCCCACTACCCTTTGCGTGAAAAACTGCCCTCTAATATTTGTCTTATACCTAGCCCCCCTCACCCTAAGCCTGTGACCCCTCGTTCTATCCATTTCTAATAGCGGAAAAAGCTTACCACCATTTACTCTATCTATCCCCTTCATAATCTTATAAACCTCTATTAGATCCCCCCTCAGCCGACGTCTCTCAAGGGAAAACAGCCCAAGTTCATTCAATCTATCCTCGTAAGACAGCCCTTCCATACCAGGCAACATCCTGGTAAATCTCCTCTGCACTCTCTCCAGGATCTCTACATCCTTCCGGTAGTACGGCGACCAGAACTGGACGCAGTACTCCAAGTGAGGCCTAACCAACGTTCTATACAGCTGCAACATCAGACTCCTACTCTTATATTCTATATCTCTTCCTATGAAGGCTAACATACCATACGCTTTCCTCATCACATTCTGCACCTGCACCGACACCTTCAGGGACTTGTGCACTTGCACCCCCAGGTCTCTCTGCGTATCTATACTCCGGATAGTTCTACCTTTTATCGTATAACTCCCCTCCACATTATTCTGGCCAAAGTGCATCACCTCGCACTTCTCCGGATTAAATTCCATTTGCCATCTATCTGCCCAATCTACCAGCCTGTCTATGTCCTGTTGCATTGCCAGGCACTGCTCCTCAGTACCTGCCAATCCAACCATCTTAGTGTCATCAGCAAATTTGCTGATCACACCACCTACCCCCTCTTCCAAGTCATTAATATATACCACAAATAGAAGAGGTCCAAGTACCGAGCCCTGCGGCGCACCACTGGTGACAGGCCTCCAATTGGAAAAGGAGCCTTCCACTACTACTCGCTGTCTCCTCCTCCCAAGCCAGTTCTCCACCCATCTACATACCTGGCCTTGTATCCCATGAGCCTTCACCTTTTCTATCAGCCTACCATGAGGGACCTTGTCAAACGCCTTACTGAAATCCATATAGACGACATCAACGGCTTGTCCTTCGTCAACCGTTTTTGTCACCTCTTCAAAAAATTCCACTAGATTCGTAAGGCACGAATGGAAGGTGATGGAAGGTGTCCCAGGGCTGGTTGGTCTGATGATGATTGGTTGCAGTTAGTTGTGATCTTTTCTTTGTGGGTGGGTGACACTTGTATTCGTTTGATGGTCAGTGTTCTGACCAAGGTTCCCTGACTTGAAACATTAACTCTGTTCTCTTCTCATAGATGGTGGCAGCCCTTCTGAGCTTTTTCAGCTTCCTCTGTTTTTGTTTCAAATTCCAACTTCCCGCTTCATGTTGTATGTTGCTTCATAGAATCATAGAATCTTACAGTGCATTCGGCCTATTGAGTCTGCACTAACCACAATCCCACCCAGGTCCTGTTCCCTTAATCCCATGTATTTACCCTAGCTAGTCCCCCTGACACTAAGGGACAATTTAGCATGGCCAATCCACCGAACCGGCACATCTTTGGACTGTGGGAGGAAACTGGAGCATCTGGAGGAAATCCACGCAGACACAGGGAGAATGTGCAAACTCCACACAGACAGTGATCTGAGTCAGGAATTGAATCTGGGTCCCTGGTGCTGTGAGCAGCAGTGCCAACCACTGTGTCATCATGCCGTCCTTGCTTACTTTAGATCATTCTGCATGTTGGCCAGGACCTAGGATGAACTGCTTGTGTTCTTTGAATAGTGCCATGGAATCTTTCTACATCCCACCTGGACTTAGTATAGGCATCTAAATTCTGGAGCCAGAGCAATATAAAATACCACGAAGTAAGTGAGCTGCTATTGAACAGCTTTTTCACGCCTGGGGTAACATTACATTTTAGGTGCAGTGGAGACATTTGGACAGAGGAAAGTAGATACATTCATAACAGAGAGTGAATCACCAAATTCTCTTGAGAACTAGAGAAATTGAGATTTCACTGGAGACAAGAAAAGTTATTGGGCATGAAGTGTGAGAATTTCCACTGTGGATTTCCCTGCTAATCTGCTGTAACTTTGATGGAAATGCTGCAGGAACCCAGGAAAGACAGTAGGAATAATTGTGGGATGAAAATCCATTCTTAGTTCAAGTGGAGAGCAGTTGTTGGTGCAGACTCAATGGGCTGAATGACCTCCTTCTGCACTGCAGGGATTTTATGAAGAAACCACCACTTAAAAAAACTCTTTTATAGTCATCTTCAGGGGTGGAAAAGAGGAGAATTTATTCACCCCTCTGAACTTGGTCACAACATATGAAAGAACGGATTGAGAACTTTAAAAATTGGAGTGTAATATTTTTTGAACTTAATAGTAGCCAGGAGGATCACAAGGTCTTTTCCAGTCTGCACATTTGCTCCATCCCTTTGGTCAACTGCAAATGTTATTTTAAAAATCAAATTTTCACCCGAAAGAATCTGATTTCTTGTCATTCTGCCAATATCTGTTATTGCAGTTGTTATTGATGTTTCTTTACAGCATTAGCTTTCAGATATTCCGCTGCATTTTACTGAGCTTAGGGACAGGATGTGTGAACATAAGGAGTATTGTGTACAGAAGAGAAGTATTTCATATACCCAGTGAAAGCAATGCATTATAGAAATGCAGTTAAGGTGAAGGAATCGCCCCTTACTTAAATTACCCCTGTTATTGGGTTCATTGTCAATATCTTATGGAAGTTAAAATCTTCTGGAGTTTTACAAAATTTCATGTTTTGTTCACCTCAGAGATGCCAGTGCTGTAGCATGAAGGTTTTTCATTTCTGGGACCCACTGCCAACATCATCAACAACAATAAACTGGCCTTTAAACTGTGCCCTTAAAGTAGAAAGACATTGAAATGTGCTTCCTAGAAGCATGAGGGGGAAGATGGATGCCGATCCAATCATGTACTTACAGTCAGATACTGTGCACTATAGTTACATACAGAATAAAACTCTACAACAAATTGTTTTAATCTGTCTAAGGATCCAACAAGTGCACCAAAGTGATTCTTTCTACACAATCGGTAGCAGGCATCTTAAAGTTAAAGTTTATTTATTAGTCCCAAGTAGGTTTACATTGATACGGCAATGAAATTGCTGTGAAAATGCCCTAGTTGCCACACTCTGGCATCTGTTCAGTTCAATGCACCTAACTAGCGCATCTTTCAGACTGTGGGAGGAAACTGGAGCATCTGGAGGAAACCCATGCAGGGGAAAGTGCAAACTCCACACAGACAGTGACCCAAGCCGGGAATCAAACCCAGGTCCCTGGCTCTATGAGGCTGCAATGCTAATCACTGTGCCACCACGCCATCCATAAAACCTGATTCCCAATTTAGTGCTAATGTATCACTTCCAGTCACAAAGGACCAGATTGAAAATGTCTCAGAGTTTGTTTCTGTTAAACCCCTCACAAACATCAGAGAGGAATCTGGACCAGCTTCTAAACCAGACACCAGGAGGCAGTGTCTAAATACATTATTTTTACCTACAATGAATATGTTTAATAATATTGTCTTGTTTTTCCTACTAAATTTGAAATTTAGAGATACTGGGTGGGGTTTTCTAGCCTCGCTCGCACTGAAACCAGAAAATCCTGCTCGAGGTCAAAGGACCTCTCGATGGTCTGCGTTTCGCCCGCTCCAATTCCTGTGGTGGGCAGAAGGGTAAAATTCTGTTTCATATTCGTCATTTTTTAAATCATGCCTTTAGCTATGACGATTTTTGTGTGCAACTCAATCAATTTCCATACAAATACTGAATTTTGACACATCTGATACATTACACAAAAGTTTTATCATAATTTTTACTTTCAAATGCACTCAGAAACAATCAGCAACAATTTAACATCAAGATCGGGATTCTCTTGAAAAAAAACCAATGGTCAGGAAGACGGGAGCATTTCCCACCAGTTTATTGGGCGTACTTACCTGAACAAATCTTTGACACTCTGTGCAATAGAGTGCCTCAAAATGATTCACACTGGAAAGTGGGGGGTGGGGCCTAATCCCACACAAGAGGCAACTGCGCATTTGCTGATCTGTCAGTAGGGAGAGGTCAGAGCCTGGCACTGCCCAGGGCACCCTCCTTGCCCTTGATCTCCCGGGAGACCCTCAATGGCTTCTGTCCCTACCAGCGGCAGAGGGTACCTGTTCCCCATTAGTGGGGAGCTGTTGTAAACCCTCCTGGTGGGAACCTCTCCCGGCAGAGGGGGAGAGATGCAGGCGGGTCTGGAAAATATCATTCCGGGCCTGCTAATTGTATGGGCATCGGAGATTTGCAAACGGTGTCCCGCCAATTGCGAGTCTCGCTAAAGGTCCCCACTGATGTCTCCCAGCCTGTGCATTACTCAAGCAGCACAGTGGGCTTGGAGAATCCTGGTCCAAATGTCCTCATTTGGAAAGTGTTTTGCAATCAGTTGCATTTTTTTCATCTTTGGTATCAAATGTGATCAAATGGCATAAAGTATTCAAAGGCATCGAGCACATTCAAAGTCAGCAAATGCATTCAGAAAACTGCACTGAAAAATACAAGGAAATGAATTACTTAATATCTGAATTTAGTTTTCACTCTTAGTCCAAAATATCACTCCATTATTCAGTACACACTTGAGATCCCCATCAGTTTTAACTCACTTTAGTCTTAGGGTCTATATTTTCCACCCTGCTCCCCAGACTCGGGGAGTTTGCCTGTCCAATCCACCACGGAAATTGCAGTGGGCAGGGATGGACCATGCGAAGGTCCATTGATCTCAGGTGGAATTTTCCAGTTTTGGGGTGAGTGCAGCTGGAAAATCCCACCCAAAGAATCTAAAGTTACTACCCTCCCCTCCATCTCAGGGTCTAAACTCCCTCTCCCCTGAACTCAAGGGGGAGAAGAGTGGGAGTGGGAGAGGAGTGGTAGTGGGAGAGATGGGAAGGAAGAAGGAATGGAGAGGGAGAATAGGGGATAACAGAGAGTAAGGAGCGGGTGTGGATGATTGGGTGGGAGGAGGGGGGAGAGAGGGAAGGGGGAAAGGGAGAGAAGAGGAGGGAGAGAGGGATGAGGGGGAGAGGTGGGGGAGAGAGGGAGAGGGGAAAGGGGAGAAAGGGGAAGAGAGTGTGTGGAAGAGGAAGGGGGGAATAGAGGGGGAAGGGAGGTGGGTGGAGGGAGAGATGGGGATGGGAGAAGGAGAGAGAGAGGGAAGGGAGGGGAGAAAAGGAGGGGAATATGGGTGAAGAAAATTGCTGCAATTTGGGGGATTTGGGGGGGTGGAAGAAAATTTCTCTGTGGGGTAGTTGTGGGGAGGGTGCGGTGAGGGAAGAGGAGTGCTGCACTGATCACAAAAAAAAAGCTACTTGTCAAAAAGTACACATTGCAACAGAGTCCAGAATTCCTAAAGATAGCTCAATTTTAGGATTTTGAAGCTACCAATATTCAGATATATAGAAATAGAATAAATATATAAAATAAACTATGAATGTTTTAGATGTCGAATGCTTAAAGTAAGTGAAGTTGTCCATCATAAAAGTTTGAATGCTCCAGTTGGGACAACTGATGATAATGATATCAATTACGTGACTTGCAATGTGAAATTATTAATAATTGATTGCTTTTGAAAGAAAATTATGTTAAATGATGGCTAAATGTTTGCTTTTCAATGCTTAAATGCAAACAATGTCAATATTTTCAGATAGGGGAACGAAATATGGCATTTAAAATTATTCATTTATTGTTAACAATCAAATATGTGAAGTTTATAAATAATTTCCCAATTTAACATGTTCCATATCTCATACCAGCAATAGAATATTTCTGACATTTTTAGAAATGTAATTTTAAAAAGCTATTCATTTCAATCAAGAACTTAAAGTGTACTGCTGAGGCTTTATAAGGCTCTGATCAGACCATTTGGATGTTGTGAGCAATTTTAGGCCCAATCCCCAAGGAAGGATGTGCCGGCTTTGGAAGGATCCAGAGGTGATTCACAAGACTGACCCTGGGAATGAAAGGCTTGACATACAAGGAGCGTTTGAGGACTCTGGGTCTGTGCTCGATGGAATTTAGAAGGATGAGGGGGGAATCTCACTGAAACTTACAAAATACTGAAAGGCCTGAATAGAGTGGACATGAGGAAGATGTTTCCATTAGTAGGAGAGATTAGGATCTGGGGGCACAGCCTCAGAGTAAAGGGGTAACACTTAAGAATCGAGATGAGGAGGAATTTCTTCAGCCAGAGGGTGGTGAATCTAAAGAATTCATTGCCACAGAAGGCTGTGGAAGCCAGCACATTGAACGTATTTAAGATAGAGATAGACAGATTCTTGATTGGTAAGGGGATTAAAGGTTCCAGGGAAAAAGTGGGAGAATGGAGTTGAGGAAGATATCAGCCATGATTGAATGGCAGAGTAGACTCGATGGGCTAAATGGTTTAATTCTGCTCCTATATCTTATGGCCTTATGGAAATGTTATTGACCTAAAATGTTGCTGTTTCTCTTTCCACAGATGCTGCCTGACCTGCTGAGTACTTCCAGCATTTTTGTTTTAATTTAAGATGTTCAGCAGTGCTGTATTTTGCTCTTCTGTTAAGATTTGCAGCTGTTCCCCTGAAAACTGTAATTAAAGAACAACTTACTAACCTGACCAGGAAATGAAAAAGCTATTATATTGAGAAGTTTCTGGTTTCTTCGTTGTTTTGAACAGATGGAGACAAAGAACAAAGGGAGAGACATAGGTGGTTAACCAGGTATTTTAAAGAGAAAACTGCAAAGATAAACTTTGGCCAATCGAAAGAGAATGCAATTGAGCAATTAGACATTATTTTGTTCAAGTCAAATATGATTCACTGATGTGGGAAGCATAGGGCTGTACTTTATGGGATGCTGTCTCTCATACCCCCAGCTACATGGTCAGGGGTTGGGGTAGACCTCCAATGACTCCAATGGCTGCCCCTGAGCAATTTAACACAGGGAGCAATTCTAATTGCTATATGGCAATTCTGTCCCTCTCTTGGTAGGAAGGTCCGCCCTCATAGTGGAGCTGATGGCCTAATAGTATTATCACTAGACTATTAATCCAAAAACTTAAATAATGCTCTGAGAACCTGAGATTGAATCCCGTCACTGCAGATGATGGAATTTGAATTCAGTAAAAGTATCTGGATTTAAGAATCTACTGATGACCATAAAAGATTGCTGATTGTCAGAAAACCCATCTGGTTCACTAATGTCCTTTAGGGAAGGAAATCCGCTATCCTGGTCTGGTCTATATGTGACTCTAGAGCCACAGAAATGTGGTTGACTCTCAACTACCCTTGGGAAACTAGGGATGCGCAATAAATGCAGGGCAGCCACAGACACCCATATCCTACAAATCAATTAAATAAAGAGAACAGTTCTGCAGATCATCAGCACAAGCTTGGAGTGGTGGGACTACTGACAGACCAGCTCTGCTGAGGGGTACTGGTATGTCTGGAGGCAGGGGTCTCGGGGAACAGTGTTCGGGTTCACCCCTCAATCCCCCATGAGGCTGTTCCACTCTCCAACTACCTGACACCCACTGACCACCCCCACATCCACTGACCACTTTCCCGACCACCTGACCCCAGCCCCCCACTGATCATTCTCCCTAACCACCCAACCCCAAACTCCCATTGATCGCCTGACCCCAACTAGCCATCCAAACCCCAGTTACTGACTTTGTTCAACTGAACCGCCACCAACCAACCAACCGTCTCCCCCACTAACTATCCAAGCCTTTGACCAACACTACCCGACCAACTTTCCATCTGACTCACCTCTCCAACTGACCTCCCCACTTCCACCCCCTCACTGACCACCCACCCTCATCAGCTCACTGACCACTTGAACCCCCAACCACTCCACCCCACTGCCTACCCATGCAACCACTCGACCCACCTTGACTGACCCCATTCCTGCCTCTTCTTCCCCTCATCCCCACCACATTGATAACCTGAATGACTTCTAGTGGTCACCTGATCCCATCTCTCAGTCAACTGATTCCTCACTCACAACCCCTCCAACCAACTCCTCCTCTGACCAAACCATTCTAATGACGACATGATCCCTACCCCATTACTGACAGCCCCCAACTCCCCCAGCCCCAATCGATCCCCTGAGCATTCACCATCCCCTGGCTAACCCCCACTGACTGACCAACCAAACCCCCCTCTCCCTACGCGAGCCTGGTGAATTATTTTAACATATCAATTTTTCTGCAACTGCTTTATTAATAAAGTATTATCTGAGATTATAATGTTAGGTATACAGCAAGTTTTAGTTATACCACATGGAGACTTGTCTGTCTCTGATCTTGTTAAACGTTTAATGTGTTGATGTTCTGAAGTCTACATCAGCTTCAGGAATATTATAACATACTGAACAACACATTCACAAAATGAAATTGGGAATTGTTAAATCAGAGACTGGTTACAGCACATAGAATAGAATCATAGAATCCATACATTGCAAAAGAAGCCATTCGGCCCATGGATCCTACACCAACCACAATCCCATCCAGGCCTATTCCCATAACACCACATATTTACCCGGCTAACCTCCCTGCTCTGGGCCCTAATGTCTGTGATCACAGTTAATTGGGGTCATTTTTGACTTTGCTGAGGCAAAAAGCTAATTGTAGTTTTATTCTTGGTTAATCACTCCACCTTCTATTCAACTTATTTTCTGTGATCTACCACCATCATAGAATCGTAGAATCCTTCCAGAGCAGAAGGAGGCCATTTGCCCATCGAGTCTGCACTGACTTGCCGACAGAGTTTCTTTCCCAGGCCCATCCCCTGCCCATAACTTCATGTTTACTCTGCTATTCTCCTTAACCTACATATCTTGGGACACAAAGGAGCAATTTAGCATGGTCAATTCACCTAAATCACACATTTTTGGAGTGTGAGAGGAAACTGGAGCACCCAAAGGAAACCCACACAGACACGAGAGGAACATGCAGACTCTGAACAAACAGTCACCCAAGGCTGGAATTGAACCTGGATTCCTGGTGATGTGAGGCAATAGTACTAACTACTGTGCCACCGTGTCACCCTCAATTTTTTTCTAACTGCCCCAGTGTAATTAACATATCTCTTGCAATAGCTTCCCCTCCAGTGGCAGCTTGTTTAGCTCTGACATCTTGCATCATCCTATTCCTCATATACATGGTGTCTTTTGAAGTCAATGTTTTGGAAACACTGGTTGAGCTTCCATATATACACAGATGATCGTCAGCTTCGCCTCTTTGCTATTAAACTTGGCTTCATAACTGCTATTGTGCTGTCTGACTACCTGCCATTCATCAGATGCAGATGAGTCAGAACTTCCTCCAATTAAACAACAGCAACACCACCGAAGACATCCTGTTCTGTTCTTGCCAGAAGCTTCATAAATTTGCTTTTGATTTCCTATCCCTGCTCATCTTCATCTCGGTATGCAACTTTGTTATATTATTTAACTGAGTTTCAAACCACACATCTAAAGGCCAATTTTCACTTTTTCCATATACAATAGGGGTGACATGGTGGTTAGCACTGTTGCCTCACAGTGTCAGGGACCTGGGCTCAATTCCAGCCTTGGGTGGATGTCTGTGTGGAGTTTGCACATTCTCCCCATGTCTGACTGGATTTCTTCTGGGTGCTCCGCTTTCCTCCCACAGTGCAAAGATGTGCGGATTAGGTGGCTTGGCCATGCTAAATTGCCCTGTAGTGTTAGGGAAATTAGCAGAATAAAAAAGTGGGGTTACCTGAATAGGGCCTGGGTGGGATTGTGGTTGGTACAGATTCAATAGGCCTCCTTTGCACTGTAAGGATTCTATGATCCTATGATAATATCACCCAACTTCAACTCATGCGTCAAACCGAACTTCTCTGTAAGCTTCACTCTACACAATCATCGACTCATCCAGAACATTATTGCCCATATCCTATAGTTTACTGAGCTCACTCACTATGATCCAGTCCTTGCGATGATTCATTAGCTCCAATGCAATGATTTCAAGGTCCTCATCCTTGTTTACAAATGTATATCTTCACTCTGACCTACTGCTGCAAATTTGCTTTAAACTCTTGCTTATTTACATATGCGTGCTCCCTGCCATCACGCTCATCAGCAGTACACACACAGAATTACTCCTGTTTGCTTGATCTCATCCTGCCTTCAAAAGCCACCCCAACTTTAAACACACTTGAAAATTGTAATTGATTGCTTGTAGAACACATGAAAATGTGTGAAGAATGTGACGAGGTGCTGTATTATTTATTTCTATGGGTGTGAGTAAGTAACGTGACCTTTCACGTCTCATTAAAGGCAAAAAAGAGTTAATGTAATTCTCAGTTGGCACTTTCTGTGCAATTATTTAGTTTTGTGAAAGTTTTTATTTTCACTCATACCACAGATAAATAATTTCAATAAATAACTTGTGCTGATTGCACCATAATTGCCTGTTCTATTAGTGATGGGACAAAATCCTAATTGTGTGAAAACTGAAAAAAACTTAAGAATTTCAGGATTCAAATGTTAAAAATGTCAGGTAAAAATTAATTACTGGGGTACAAAGTCTTGTGAGAGGCCAAAAATGAGATTCACGTTAGCGAGATCTTGTAACGCGATAGTCCCCAGTGATGTAATAGATTTACTGCCATACAGTGGGGAACCCCATTCAAATACATTTTAATGTCGTTAGTGGGCTTCTCACTGTATCGTCCCCCCACAATCAGATCCCACCCTTCATCAATGTGATGTCGCATCGGTGAGGTTTACAACAGGTCTGGAGAAATGCGAACCAGGTGAAGAGAATACACGCACTGGTATGTACAGCTCCTTGGGGGAGAGAGACATGCCTGGGATGTGTCCTGACACTGCCCCACTCACTGCCCCTTAGCACTTGGGAACAGTACCAGAGGGCCATGCCAGAGGGCAATGATAAGGGAGGGCTTCCTCTGGGGAGGTCAATGGACAGTTCCCTGTATCAGTGGAAGGGGGAGGTTCCCTGTATTCATGGGGGGGAGTTCCTGTGTTCATGGGGGGGGGGTGCTCTGTGTTCATAGGGGGGTTTTCTGTGTTTGTGGTGGGGAGGTTCTCTGTGTTCATGGGGTGGTTACCTGTCTTTATGGTAGGGGTATTCCCTGTGTTTATGGGAGGGGGGGGGTTCTCTGTGTTCATGGTGGGATTCTCTGTGTTCGTGGTGGGATTCTCTGTGTTCATGGGGGTGTTTCCCTGTGTTCATAGAGGGCGGTTCTTTGTGTTCATGGGGGGTTTCCCTGTGTTCATGGGGAGTGGTTCCCTGTGTTCATGGGGTGGGGGGGGGAGGTGGAGGTTCCCTGCACCTGTGGGGGGGGATGTTGATTTTACAGTGCAGCCCACGCGCTGCACACCACTGTCCTCGTGTGAACCAACACTGAAAAAAAATCAAGAGAGTTCCTTCCAATTTCTCCTTCAGTGCTTCGAGTTAAAAAATAGATTAATGTTGATGCAGAAAGAAAATAAAAAGAAGAATACAGATAAAAGTTCACCAAACTTGTTGAATTAATATGTACTTACGGGAGAAACTTAGAAGAAAACATCACTGGGGATAGATTTCCATTAAAAATAAGGCTAGCAAAGCACGTGTTTAAGCTGATGCTGCAATATGATTGCTATTCCCAATCTTTGAATTTTCAAGACAAAATGGAATATTAGCTTCTACAGTTTTAAGTCGATAGATGTGGCAGCATAGTGGTTAGGGCAATGGTGGTTATAGTCGTTATAGTGGTTAAGAGTACAGTCGTTATTGTGGTAATGGGTATGTTACTGGATTAGCAACCTCGAGGTCTGGTCTAATGATCCAAAGACATAAATTCAAATCACAATCGGACAACCTCGCAAAATTATACCTTTCATCATCTATCCAAGGAATTTCATTACCAACTTGCATTTGTTTTGTGCCATGGCAGTTGGGACAGACCCAGTGATCTACATTGAGTCTATCCCAGTGATTTACATTCAGGATGGAGCAGCTCTGCCATTCTCAAAATGGACTCTAGGCCCCATGAAATCTCATGGTTTGAGCTCAACAATGGGCAAGAACAGCTTCTGCTGGTTACCATCTACTTCCTCCCTGAGCTGATGTGTCAGCACTCAGAACATCACATGGGAGAAGCACTGACTGTAGCAAGAGCATAGAATGCCTGCCTAGGAGATGTCTAGTGTCCACCACCAAGAATCATACCTTTGCTGGCTGATCTGGTCAAGACATAACTTCCAGACTGGGCTGGCAGCAGAGAATATGACAACCACACAAGAGAAAAACCTACTTGATATTGACCTCACCAATCTACCTCTATCAGATGCACCTATCCATTACAGTATTGATAATTGTAACCACAGCACAGTCCTTGTGGAGATGAACTCCTATCTTTGCTCTGAGGACCCCCTCCACCGTGTTGTGTTGCAATACCACCATGTTAAATGGTTCAGAATGGATCTGGCAGCTCAAAACTGGGCATCCATGAGATATTGTAACCTCATGGCCCAGTATATCCCCCACTCGACCATTGCTATTGTTATAATTCAAGATCAGAAACTCTAAAGTGTTCTATGAAGTCCGCCTGGATCATAAGTTTTGCAATTTGAATTTGGCTAGGGTAAGGAAGAGATGTTTCCCTTCAAGTACAATTCAAATGACCCACTAGAGAGTTTTTATCAAACAAAGTTTATTTCAGAATACAGTTGACACAAAGCAAAAACATTTACCCATTACTGACAAGTAAAAAACAACCATGATATTGTAGAAACCTTAACTGCATGAAATGTTCCAACCAAACAAATCTCCTTAAGACATATGCTTGCCACAGGTTTAGCACAGAAAATACGAATGCTCATATGATGCTGGAATTTAGTCCTTTGATTGGATTCTGCAGCTGCCTTGACATATACATAGGCAAGGTTGAAGTCAGAACAGCTTCCCAAAACACCAGGGAGAAAGCGAGACACTCTAGTTACTAGCTAACAAACCACCAACAGCAGAATTTTCACTCGAGGAAGGCAATAAGACCTGCTTCCACTAGCCAGCAGAACTTACAATACCAGGGAGAGAGAAAACCTGTTTGACACTAGAAAACTAGAACAGCCTCTGACTCTGAACCAAAACTGAAAGTGAATCCTTGAATTCACTTTTAGCAAGATATCTGGATGTAAACTGTCCCATTGGTAAGACGCAGTACGGGTTCATGAAGAGCAGGTCATGTTTGACTAATTTGGTGGAATCCTTTGAGAACATTACATGTGCAGTGGACAATGGGGAACCTGTGAATGTGGTGTATCTGGATTTCCAGAAGGCATTTGACAAGATGCTGCACTAAAAACTGTTAGGTAAGATAAAGGTACACAGTCTTATGGGTAATGTATTAGCATGGAAAGAGGATTGGTTGACTAACAAAAAGAAAAGAGTGGGGGTAAATAGGTGTTTTTCTGATTGGTGATCAGTAACTAGTGGTATGCCTCAGGGATCAGTGTTAGGACCGTGATTGTTTACAATTTACATATAGATATTCGTAGTTGGGGACCAAGTGTAGTGTGTCAAAATTTGCAGATGACACTAAGATGGGTGGAAGAGCAAAGTGTGCAGAGGATGCTGAAAGTCTGCAAAGGGATATAGATAATCTAAGCGAGTGGGTGAGAGTCTGGCAGATGGAGTACAATGTTGGTAAATGTGAGGTCGTCCATTTTGGTAGGAATAACAGGAAAAGGGACTATTATTTAAATGGTAAAAAATTGCAGCATACTGCTGTGTAAAGGGACCTGGATGTCCTTGTGCAGGAATCTCAAGGAGTTGGTTTGCAGATGCAGCAGGTAATTAAGAAGGCAAATGGAATTTTGTCCTTCATTGCCAGAGGGATGGAGTTTAAAAACAGCGAGGTTATGTTGCAGCTGCATAAGGCGATGGTGAGGCCACACCTACAGAACTGTGTTTAGTTTTGGTCTCCTTACTTGAGAAAGGATATACTGTCACTGGAAGGGGTGCGGAGGAGATTCACTAGGTTGATTCCGGAGTTAAGAGAGTTGGCTTATGAGGAGAGACTGTGTAGACTGGGGCTATACTCATTGGAATTCAGATGAATGAGGAGAGAGCTTATAGAAACATATAAGATTATGAAGGAAATAGATAAGACAGAAGCAGGGAAGTTGTTTCCACTGGTGGGTGAAACTAGAACTAGGAGGCATGGCCTCAAAATAAAGGGAAGCAGATTTAGGTCTGAGTTGAGGAAGAATTTCTTCACACAAAGGGTTGTGAATCTGTGGAATTCCCTTCCCAGTGATGCAGTTGAGGCTACCTCATTGAATATTTTTAAGGCAAGGATAGATAAATTTTTGAACAGTAAAGGAATGAAGGGTTATGGTGAGCAGGTACGTAAATGGAGCTTGGGGTCCACAAAAAGATCAGCCATGATCTTATTGAATGGCGGAGATGGCCTACTCCTGTTCCTAGCTCTTATGTTCTTTATGTTCTTATTCCTCTGTGGAGGAACCATCTGACTTTGACTTATCAATCAATCTTCTTCTTAACAATTCAAAAGATCATAAAATCCCAGACACTGCACGAAACTCAGAGTAAAAGTAAACAAAACTCCATTTAAAAAAAATTGGAGCGGCAATAAAAGGTCTTCTAAGCAGGCATCCAGTGCCACAATGAAAAAAAAACTGCTTGCAATCTGCAGAGAACATGATTTAAAAAAAATTCTTAAAGGTACATAAACGTTATACTATAAAGAGATAGGACAACTCCAGTTCAAAGGCAAGTATTGAACAATATGTAAGGAGCAGCCAAAAGAGAAAATGCTAGAAAATCTCAGCAAGTCTGGCAGCATCTGTAAGGAGAAAAGAGCTGATGCTTCAAGTCCAGATGATCCTTTGTCAAAGCTTTGTCAAAGGATCATCTGGACTTGATATGTCAGCTCTTTTCTCTCCCTGCAGATGCTGCCAGACCTGCTGAGATTTTCCAGCATGTTCTCTTTCGGTTTCAGACTCCAGCAGTAATTTGCTTTTAATATGTAAGCAGCAGCGCCTCAAACCCAGGTGCCAATGTGATGAAGCTACCATACAGGACTATATGCAAATTGAACTGCAGAGGCAGCATGCTGCAGACAAAGCTGATTGATTCCATAACCAACAGAAGAGATCAAAGCTCTGCAGCCCTGCTATATCCAGTCGTGAATGGTGATGGATAATTAAACGACATACATTTGTGGGTGGCAGACTGGGAGATTCCACAGATGTCCTTTGTGCTGCCCTGGAATGAACCACTTGCATAAAAGTTCAGAGTGGTTATCGGTTTCAGGACCACAGGCATTGGGTGTCTTCCAGTTCCATGTGGTGCCATATATGTCAGAAGTGGCCCACTGTCCCCAGGACAGACGCATACTTCCCCGGCATTGCAGCTTGGACAACTGAATGTAGGAACATCAACGCTGGAAGATCCTTGGTTGCCACTGTCTCTGACATTGTTCCTCCATGTGAGTTCCTGCTCCCTAAGCAGCTACAGCCTGCTGGTCCTGGCCGTGTGCAGCAACACATCATTGTCTCTGCAGCTGGTCAATCCCGATCAGTAGACAGACCAACTCAACAGACTCTATGATTATCCTGAATCAGGCACTGAGAGATTGAGAACATCACAGTGAGCACTGAGGAGTCATCCCAGAGCCCTGACCTTCATTGTTCCATGTGTCTGTGACTTCCACCCCAGTTCTTCCCATTAGCTGTGTGAATTTCTGCTCTCCCTCCCTCTTGTTACTACAGCCAATTCCGACATAGCTTACTCTGTACTCCAGCAGGGTGAATAGTGTTGAGCTTCCATTGTCTCATGGCATCTGACCCACACCTACGCCAAAGAATATAAGTCCCAACTTTGCATAGCACCAAAGTGCATCAGAAAAAATGCATGACAACAAGGTCTGCATCCTGATGGGGCACCTCAAAAATGATGCTGGACGTGATATAGAGGGGAGAGGTGCCGGATACCACCATCCTACCTTGCCAGGGAGCTCATCACAGTGTGAACTGCTAAAGCTTGAATTGAAAGGTGCATCTACATTCTTGGGGCCTGGTGTTTCAAAGGGAATCTTGTTCCCTAGACCATATAACTAGATCTAGCTCTGGATATTAAACTGACACACTGGAATCCTCAAAGAATTGTCAGTTAGTCCCTCTGCCAACAACATTTATCTTGGTGAGTCACAGCTGATTCTTGAGTGATATACAATTAGCTTTTGAAGCAATCCCCTAGAGGACAGCCTCATTCTTCAGGGTCTTCAATGCTGTGCAGTTAAGCAGCCTTGCATGAGAGTAATCAATGCACTGTCACTGCTGTACCTGACTGTCAGAGTTCACAGAGAAGTGGATTTAAACTTCCTGTCCAGTAATCCGTCTGGCTTCACACCATTGACTGGGTGAGGGTTTCAGGTTTCACTGCAGTCACCCTCCCCTAAGGGAGAGGGTCTTTTTGCCTCATGAGGCAAGGTAGCTCCCCACCACTGATATCCCCACATTACCTTTGTAGTCTGGCTTCTCAGAAAGCAGGATTGCAGGACCTCATAGTCACGCCCAATACTGCCCCTCTATTGTGGCCGCCTTCCATTCAGTTTGTAGCTCCAATGTGGAAGGGAACCCATTCAGCTACTGTTTGAACACTAATCCAGCATGGAGGAACCAGGAAGTGATGCCTGCTTGTCAGTCAGCACATCTCATTGGAGCATGGGGTGACCCTATATGAGGGGAAGGTAAGGCTTCTGAGGTACCCACCCACATCCCCCCCCCCCACCATCCCCTCTCCACCCCTCCCCTTAGATGGTGATAGCGACCCTCACTTCCAGCCCTGAGCTGCACTTCTTTGTGTCCCCAGTATTGTTGGTGCCCCTTGAGTGTTGAACTGCCCAGAAAGAAATGACCACCTGTGCACTCACTTCTAATATTCCCCTCGGAGGTGACAGCATCGGGTTCATGCTTATGTAGAGCTGTTGTAAATGGCACCAACATGACATCACACTGGTGCCAGCTGAATATTCAGTGTGGCCTCAATATCCAATGTGAGTGCTTGTTAATGATATGTGGTGCATTCACATTAGGTTCCTGTTCTTCCTCGGTCTGTTCCACAGCACTCCTCCAATTCCATGGGCTTTTACTTTATGCACCAGCCTCTTATGTGGCACTTTGTCATATGCCTTTTGGAAATTTAAATGCATTACATCTACAGCTTCCCTCTATCTATTCTTCCTGTTACATCCTCAAAGAATTCAAGCAAATTTGTCAAACATGATTTACCTTTCATAAAACTATGTTAGCTAGGTTTGATTATATTCACCTTTCCTAAATGATTAGCTATTTCATCTTTGATTATTGACTTAAACATCTTGCCAATAATAGATATTAAACTAACTGGCCTATAGCTCCCTGCCTTTCTCCCATGTCCATGTCGTTATGCAGCAAGACTAGAGAAGATTCACGTTTGCCTTGATAAGTGGCAAGTAACATTTGCACCACATACGTATCAGGCGATAGCCACTTCCATCAAGAGAGAATCTAACCATCTTCCTTGATGTTCAACAACATTACTACTGTTAAATCCCCCACCATTAATATCATGGGATTACCACTGACCAGAAACTTAAATGGTCCAACCACATTAATACTATGGCTACAACAGCAGGTCAGAGTCTCAGAATTCTGTGATAGGTAACTCATCTCCTATATCCTCAAAGCCTATTTGATCTACAAAGGCACAAGTCAAGAATGTGATGGAATACTCTCCAATTACTTGGATGAGTGCAGCTCCAACAACCGTCAAGAAGCTTCATACCATCCAGAAAAAAGCAGATTGCCACCATGCACCACTTTCAACATATACTCCTTCCTCCACGGGAGCACAGTGAAGTATCTTTATTTATTAGTCACAAGTAAGCTTACATTCACAGTGTAATGAAGTTACTGTGAAAATCCCCTAGTTGCCACACTTCGGCACCTGTTCAGGTACACTGAGGGAGAATTTAGCATGGTCAATACACCTAACCAGTGTGTCTCTGGACTGTGGGAGGAAACTGGAGTACCTGGAGGAAATTCACGCAGGCATGGGGAGAACATGTAAACTCCACACAGACAGTGACCCAAGCCGGGAAAAGAACCTGGCTCCCTGGCACTGTGAGGCAGCAGTGCTAACCACTGTGCCTGTATACCACCTGCAAAAGGCAGTGCAGCTACTCACCAAGATTTCTTTGACAGCACCTTCCAAACCTGTAGCCTCCACTGTTTAGAGAGACGAGGGCAGCACTTGCAGGGAACACCATGTTACTCTCCAGGTCACCCACCAAGCCTGACTTGGAAACGTGCTGCTGTTCTTTTATTATTACTTGGTCAAAATCCTGAAACTCCCTCCCTAACAGCACTGTGAAAGTATTTTCATTGCAAGGCTCAAGAAGGCAGCTCAAAATCAACTTCTTGAGGGAAATTAGGGATGGATAACAAACGAAACCTCACTCAATTGCAACATACTTTTTGCTTTTTGACAAAGGTCACTGGCCAGAAATCAAGAGCTCTGGCGAATCCCTCTTCAAATAGCAAATATATATCCATTATAGAGCTCTTGATTCTGAGTCAAACCCTAATCCAGGACCTAAACTAACTAATATTCTAGTGCGGCATTAACATAAGACAAAAAAAGGGCGGAGGTTGCCCATTTGGCTCATTGAGCTGCTCTGCCTTTCAGTAAGATTATTTCTGATGTTGTGGCCTCAACTCCACTTTCCTTCCTGCCTTCTGTAACCCTTAACTACCATATAGATCAAAAATCTGTCCAATTCAGCCTTGGATATATTCACTGACCCAACCTCCACTGCTCAAGTGTAAAGAATGCCAAAGATGAATAGCCCTCTGGAAAAAGAGATTTCTTGTTATCTCTGTTCTAAACTACAGATACCTTATTTGACCCCCTGGTCTACATTCCACATGATGGGAAACATCCTCTCAGCATCTAAGCCCCCTCAGAATACAAACATAGAAACTAGAAGCAGGAAATTAGAAGCCCTTTGAGCCTGCTTCACCATTCACCTTGATCATGGCTGATCGTCTAATTCAATAACCTGATACCCCCTTCCTCCCATATCCCTTGATTCCTTTAGCCCCAAGAGTTATATCTAATTTATTCTTGAAATCCGACAACATTTTGGCCTCAACATTTGGTGATAGTGAATTCTACACATTCACTGCCCTCTGGGTGAAGAAATTTCTCCTCATTTCAATTCTATAAGGTTTACCCCTTATCCTCAAACTATGACCCCCTGGTTCTGGGCTCCCCCACCATTGGGAACATTCTTTCTGAATCTACCCTGTCTAATTCTGTGAGAACTTTATAAGTTTCCATAAGATCCCCTCTCACTCTTCTAAACTCCAGTGATCTTATGTGTTTCAATAAGGTCATCTCTCATTTTTCTAAACTCCAATGAGTACAGGCACAAGCTACTAACCTTTCGTCATGAGACAACCTCTTCATTCCAGAAATTAGCTGAGTGAACCTTCTCTAAACTGCTTCCAATGGATTGACAAAGTTGCCGTCTTTCAGATGTCAAAGCTATACCTTGTTTGCCTTTTTATTATTAGAATTATTCAAAGAGGAGTAGGAAGTGTTTTCAATGATCTGACTATCATTTCTCCTTTAATCAACACCAGCAAAAATAGATTATGGTAACTGGCCATTCATCAGTTTGTGTGAACTGACTGTGTATAAATTGTGTTTTGTCTTTATAGATAGTCAACCACGAGAATACATCAAAATTAACTAACTGGCTGTGAGGCACTTGGCAACATCTTAAGGATGTGAAAATTACTACATAAATACAAATACTTTCTTTGCATTATTTGAAGATCATTCTGTAACAATTTGTTCAATGTTCCTAATTGAAAATGGCTGGTGTGGGTATGATGGGCTGAAGGCCTTTTTCTGTGCTGTACTCTATGATTATGGCGGCAATGGCGTTTGAACTGAAAGTTAACAGCTACATGGTCCCTTAATATTCTTGTTTTTGTTAATAGTGGGCATGGCCCAACTCACTGGTCTTTGAGGTCTGATTCCTGCTCCAAAAAAGCCAAAGAAAAGGTAAGTGCTTCTTATTTGAAAGCTTTGTAGTGTAAATAATCCCTCCTTTTACAGCTCGCCCCCTCCCCCCACAGATCTCCCCTTCCTCTCACAGGTCTCCCTATTCCCCCTCTATCCCCAGATACCCCCTTCTCTAACTGCTCCCCCAGCCCACCCTTGCAGATTTTCCCTCCTCTCACAGCCCTCCCCATTCCTCCCCTACCCTCAGATATCCCCTTCTCTAACTGCTCCCTGAGCCCACCCTCGCAGATCACCCGTCCTCTCAGAGCTCTCCCCATCCCCCACAGATCTCCTTGCCTCTCACCCTCTCATTCGACCTTGCACAGCTTTACCTGCCACCTGGCTCATAAGGCTGTTTTCAAGCCTCAGTAAGAAGTCTCACAACACCAGGTTGTGCTTCAAGCCCCATAACAGGGTGTCAGTGGGAAGCTATGGTGCAGTGCTGGTGATCCTGCCTAGTGCCTGAACTACCAAGAGGGGGCAGGAAAGGACAACCTCCAAGCCCCATTGCTTGGATCTGTCCTAGAACACAGAAAATAATTTGAACAGTTCACATACTCTAAACCACAACACTACAGTTGGAAAAATGAACGAATACACTTATAACTCTGTGTACAACGAAATATTTTGGGAGATGGCACTAGGCTTAAGTATTACATGTCACAACATCCTGATGATTTCCCCATCTAACCAGTACACAGAGTGCATAGGCTGAAGTGTTTGCCGGTAAACATCAAGAGCAGATATACATGTTTCGCCTCAAGTGATGCAAAATAACTTCTCTTCGTCCTGATCCCCGAGTTGCTAACTGTATTGATCAATCTCTGGCTGTTTATTTCTGCAACAAAAAGAATAGCTTCCAAGTCACCCAGGCTGAGTGTTGGCTCGGGTTGAGTTTGCACATACACAGTCCTGTTGGTGGTAATTTCAGAAAGATTTCTCCTATTTAGTTATTTAAACGGAGCAAACTAATTTGCCACATTTCAGTCTGTTTTTCTTTGCAAAGGGACCAGGACAGGATGCAGAAGGTGAAAGGATTGCAATCTCTAATTCCAAACAGTTCATCTGTCTGGCATTATTGGTAAGTACAATTATTTTAAGTTGGGGATTAAGTTGGGGAAGGGGGTGCACTGTAAACCTTTCTGAATTTTTAACCGCCAGGGGAAAACAAACATTGATTTTGTGTTACCTGTTTGAGAACGATGTCAAACATGTGGAAAGTTGCAACACATTCAGGATTGAAATGTGAATTAAGTGTGCAGAGTGTCTCGTGTCCCACATTGTGAGTTGGCGGGACTTTTGAGGATTCTGCCCTGCTCCTGTGTGGATGCTGGGGTGGGTTGCTGCTGTTGGTAGTGTGGGTGTGTGTGCGGGGGGGAGGTGCAGCCAGATGGATCTACCTGTTCTGGCTGAGACTGCAGGCGATGCACCGAGTCATTATTTAAATGCCGCACTTGGCTCCGGCTCTCAGAGAGCACAGTTTGGGATCAGAGCTCGCCCCTCTGCTCTTTAAAGCCCCAGCCAGCCTGGCCCCAGTGGATTATGAATGCCTTTGGACAGCAGCCGGTTCCTAATCCTCAACCTTCCCCTCTCCAACACCCCAACGCGCAGGAGATCCTGGACATGGCCGTGTACTGCGACAACTTCAGCGTGTATCCGCAAAACCTCCACCACCACCACCACCCTCAGAGACCCTCTCCCCACCCGCCCAGCTACGGGCTGGCTGACTACACCAGCCCGAGCGCCAACCCTTACCTCTGGCTCAACGGAGCCACCATGAGCTCCTCTCCTTACCTCCCCGGGAGCAATGGGGCGGCTTACATCCCGTCCGGCTACGGGACGGGCCAGCGGCAGTTCCTGCCGCCTCCCTCGGGCTACGGGGGCACGGAGCTGGGCTGGCTGTCCCTCCCCAGTCAGCAGGAACTCTTTAAGATGGTTCGCCCTCCTTACTCGTACTCTGCGCTGATCGCCATGGCCATCCAGAACGCGTCGGACAAGAAGCTGACCCTCAGTCAGATCTACCAGTACGTCGCTGAGAACTTTCCCTTTTACAAGAAGAGTAAAGCGGGTTGGCAGAACTCCATCCGCCACAACCTCTCCCTCAATGACTGCTTCAAGAAAGTCCCCAGGGACGAGGACGATCCAGGTACAGTTTGATTCTCTCCACCTCTGGGGAGCTTTTTGTGTTATATCCAATTCGCAAATCAGTCGATTAGAAAAATGACCTTCTGATAAAAGAGAGAGGAAATGGGGCTAGAACTAAATGTTTTTTGTATACAGACACTCACCGGGCAATTCCCGCTACAGACTCTGGATACAACTCTGCTCCTTTCTGACCCTCCTCCCCATTCCCTTTCTGATCGTTTTCCCCATGTAACAATTCTAAACCCCTGTCCTTAATGACTCGGGTTGATAATAAGCCGCTTGTTTTCTCTTGGCAGTTGCTTGGCTGAAGTTTGAAGTTCAGCTCACAACCCGAGTTGGGTCGGAATTGGAAGCGGGACATCTTTGCAAAGTTTGTTTTCAGAAAGTGTGGGCGAAAAACCTGTCATTGCGTTTGCCCTTCCCGAGTTGCAGTCAGGTGCCTGTTTAAAGGGAGGGGGTGGGGGTAGGAGAGATTTGAATCAATTGCAACTTTGCTAGAATGAACTTGATCATTCAAAAAAAACTGCAATTTGTTTCAAATTCCATTCTGTGGTTCCATACTCAGCTGAACGGAATTGTTATTTTTGAAGCATTAAGCCAAGATGTTGATGGGGGGAGGGGGTGGGGTGTTATTTTTAAAGCATTATGTTGAGTTGGTTATGCATGAACTCCTTCCATTTGACTGATTGACTCGGTGTGTTTATTCCTCCAGGTAAAGGGAACTACTGGACCCTAGATCCCAACTGTGAGAAAATGTTTGACAATGGGAATTTCAGGAGGAAAAGAAAGCGCCGTTCGGACACTCCGGGCTCCAGTGGACACCCTCTGAGTGACAAGACTGAGGAGGGCAGTATTAAAGCTGCAGACCCGGCCGGCATCCTGGGGGCTGCTGCTTCTCCCGAACTGGAGAACGTCCCGGGGCCCGCAAGTGATCCCAAAGCCTCGCCTTCACCCACCATGCAATCCAACTCCTGCTATAGCAACTTTGTGTCGAACATGAGCTCCATGGTCAACAGCAGCAATGGGATGCACCGGCCTATTTCCTCTGGGGGACTGCTGGGCGATTTATCACAAGGCAGACAGACTCTCCCCGGACTTAACTCTTACTCACCTTCGCACAACTCAATGCATAACACAGGCGACTTCCACAATCGGTTGAACTACTACCAATCCCCAGTTTCAGGCCAACAGAGTGGACTGAGTGGCTCCCTGTGCAACAACTTCAGCGTCAATAACCTTATTCACAGCAGAGACGGCCCAGAAGTGTAACCATCAAGATAAAGAATACCAAACTTAGAACAGAAATATGCCCCCTTTTTTATAGAGTAACGATGTGAGTAATTTTTTTAGTGTAGTTTTTGTTTGGTATAATTGACTTGTTTTCCTATCGAAGTGTCCTTATTATTAATGCCATGGAGAAGTCCGATTGCCTTCCCTGTCAGTTGGCAGCGTTTCGGCACAAATCATTTGTTTACACAAGGAACATTACAAAACAAGGACAAGTGTTTGGAGTGTCAAACGAAATATTGTTTGAAATCTGTAGCTGGGAAATAATGCACTAAGTAACCGATGAGTAAATTAATTTGGTAGATGGATGAAGTATATTTCTGCTTATCGCAGTTTCGGACTAATCGATTGTCGAACACTGCGTTATATACGGAGAAGTCAGCAGTTTTTGTCAAGTTGATATTCGGACCTTTCTGAATTTGTATTTTCGGATGTATCTATCAGGCCTCGGGTTCATTGCTTGAATGGGATTCACCAAACATCTGGTTTAGCAGTGTTTTTTTCGCGTTGTAATTCTGCGCCTGTCATGCTGTAGTTACTTTGAGATGCTATCAGTTGCAGTTTCTGTACTTAAACTTGCCTTTCCTTTATTCTCCCCCTTTTCTAATTAAAAATGTTCACTCTAACTGAACAAAGCTTCCCGAAATTATTTTGTTTAAATGCGTGGCACACGCTCAGAGCTAGAGTTGAAAATGAGGGGTTGGAGAAGTTGTCTTGTTTCCAAATGTACATTTATCACATATAATGGCGAACATATTTGCGGCATATCACTTAACTGCGCGTTTAAACCTGGGATTTATCCGATTGTACTTCATGTAGGTGTAATTCGAATTGCGAACGGTACCTTAGCCTAACAATTGAATAGTTAGGCTATTCCAACACCCCCCATATTGTGGATTTTATTTCAATTATCATTTTACAGTTAATGTAGAATTTATACCGTGTACCTGTTTTCATATTAAAACTACGGTGCAAAAGTTTGTAACCCGACTTGTAATCTTCAGCAAACACAATGAACTAATTTGTTCCATAAATATTAAGCATTCAGAATTCGCCTGAATACAGTTGGTGTACACTATTACTATTTTAATCATTATGATTTAACATCAAATATTTCAAAGGACTGTGCAATGACATCTAGTTTTGCGTAAGAAGGTTAATCCCAGTTCTTTCCTTATTGACTGAGAAGGAACCTGTTATTCTGACTTCACAACGCAGAGGGGGGAAATATACGCGATGCTACTGCTCCTCCCTCCAGCCCTGAACCCTTGATGTTTGAACGGAACAGAAAGGGGGCTCCAGAAGAGGTGATGCTATGTTTATTTAAAGTGGATTAAAGGCAGTTAGAGCAAGGAGTGCAAGGTGGCAATGCTGGCTTCCCTGCCGAATGATATCTTTGCACGTGTTGCTATTTTAGTGCCTGTAAATAGAAAACCAAACTGGCCGCTGACCTGTTAGCGTGAGCCACGGCTACAACATTCATTCATTTTACACAGACTGTATATTATCATTAGCATTGCCTACATTCCGAACTGTTGTCACGCATGATTTAGTGATGGTTGGCAATTATATTTGGAAGATGTTGTAATTGTCTGATTGCGCGGATTAGTTGCCAGCAGGTACAGAATGATGCTGGGTTGAGCTCGGCGTTTGGGTTGGAGAAGGGAGGCTATGAATGGAGAGAACTTACCCGGAAACTGTGTGTGTGTGTTTACTTTAGGCGAAGCAAATAAACATAACTGAAACCGAATCTTTCGTGGCGAGGGCTTGTTCCAAAACACGGAGTAGTCTCGGATTTCCTTCAGTTCCTAAGGTGTGGGTGAACCGACACTGCTGAAATGAAACGGCCACTTCCTGTACTTTCAAGTAAACCAAACGAGAATTCGGATCTAAATTCATATTTTAAAGGAAAGATGGGTCAAAGGTTGGGAGGCCAGTTTGGAGCCAATATTAGAGAATTTGATTTGATTTGATTTATTGTTGTCACAAGTATTAGTATACAGTGAAAAGTATTGTTTCTTGCGCGCTACACAAAGCATATCGATCATAGAAAAGGAAAAGAGAGAGTGCAGGAAATAATGCCTAGGGTGTAGAGAAAGTTCAACTTAATGCGAGGTAGGTCAATTTAAAAATCTGATGAGAGTGTTAATAGTTCTTATTTAAGCATTTTATGAATGCTTTATTTCAAGTGTTAACGTAACGCCAGGTACATCTTTCTCTCTGCCTGAGTGCTTCCTGATTCTTTAACTTTTTCCTGCGAATTAAAGGAGTTGCTTCTAACTTCCCGTCCCGCCCGATACACCAGGCGGACAGAATACACGGCTGTGTTTTTTTTCTGGAACGATTCGCTAGCCTGACACCAGAGGTTTTAGCTTGAAAAGCGCCGCTGCGTGTCGAGCATGGCTGACCACTAAATCTCTTACTCTTACCCCCGGCAGCCAACCTCGCTCGCCGACTTCTGAACGCACCTTCCGTGGCCATCAAATGCTCCGATGAGACCTGGGAGCTTCTGACCGAGAGTCGGGGGATCACAGCTGTGTCACAGTAAAGCAGGAGTAGAAATAATCGCACAAGACTTATCTCTTTGTGATCTCCATTCCTGCTTTACAGTCGATAGAGAAACTTTATTATGAACGCGAAATTGAAATGAAGAGCCCTCAATGATATTACCCGTCATTGTAATGGAATATTTACTGCTGAAAATGCATTTCCGAGTCCTGTAAGATTCTTTACAAGTACCGGTATAGAAAGTTGGATGAATGTTTCGGATGTTTGACATTTTTTGTTCTGAAAAGCAGAAAGTAATAGATATCATCTATACCATCATTACAGAATGACATCGAGAGGGACCGGAGATACGTTCAATAGACCCCTATCCCGCTTAATTCCCTTAACAGCTTGCATTTATATAGCGCCTTTATCCAGTAAAACGCTTCAAGGCCTTTCAGAGGAACATTTTCAAACACAATCAGACACCCTTCTACATAAGGGAGAAATGAAGACTACGCCAAAGTATGGCCAACCCACTTTTCAGGAGCGATTTAAATAAGGGGGTGAAGTCCAGACATTTATAGAAGGAATTTTAAGCGTTTAGGGCCCTGGCCACTTCAAACTGCAGTTCTGTAATCCCTATACAACCCGCAATTGGGCAGAGTATCAATTGTGCGTGTATTTTAAAACGGACATGTCGTTTTGTTCGGATAGCGTTTTAGTAATAGACTTTCCCTGCATTCAAACTTGAAAAAATTTGTTTTCAAATTTAATACGGTCTTCTGCCGGGCACTGCTTTAATAAGATGCTTTCTTTCCCCAGGACCAGTGAAGCTTTCCCTTTTTAAATACCGCGCGCAATAAAACTAATGTTACCGGGACATTAACAACACTCTTCAAGGCAGGGTACCTGGTATTGCCCCAGTGCATGGGTAGATTCCACAGGCTACTTTGTGAAATCAACTTTAACTGAAACAAATCTTCACTGGAAACATTGTCCACCACCTTTATAAGACGATGGGAGCTGTGTGGAGTAACTGTTGACTCGTATTTAGTGGACTGTCTTTCTCTGCGAGTTGTTCAAAGGCACTGCGAAACTCTCAGTACATTTTTACGTGCTGAAAGTCAGATACATTTTATTTAATCTAATACAACAAACTGTTCCTAACGCTTCAAAAGATGAAAGTGCAGCAATTACTTTTGCAAACACGAAGCTTCAGAATAGATAAGCAGGGTTTCTCTGTGATTTCTTGTGACGTTTCATCCTATGAATTGTACTGACCTCTTCCACTCACAGATTCGATGGACTCACCTGTCTGCTGCTCACTGAACAGCAGAAGGCGGGACTGGAGTATCTTATTCCTTCTCACTTTGCATAAAAGGAATGTGCAGCGAAAGCTCTGAAATCCGCTTCGAAAGTTCACAATCGCACTTGTTCCCGTGTCTTCTTAGATAGATTGGATTATTTGGGTTCGTTTCTGAACTTGCCATGTCTCCCAATTAAGTGGACAATCTTTATTTTTGTTTGCTTACACAGGCTGCGTTTCAGAGCAATTAAAAATCAAACACCCAAACAAAAGATTAATCAATCAAAACACCTTATTCACTGCAAGTGTCTTCACAGATTACAGAATAGATTGGTACTCGTATTCGAACATACCTTATCATACACAAGCAGGCTTGTGTTAAATTTATTTGTATAGCTCACGATTAAAAACGAATTATTGGGCAATTTTCGTGACAGGCTCAATAGTTGCAATGTTTTTACTGCATTGAAATTTTTGAATTAATTTTGGAATGTAGTTTAATTGTTACCTTTAAAATTAGAACAGTACAAATTACATTTATATTGGCTTTAACAATAACGGCGTCAAACAAATGCAAAAATGACAGACATGAGCATAGATAAACAACCTCACACTAAAAATACCTGTTAGGAGGGAACAAATGAAATCACAGATCAAGTTAAAAACATTTTTTGCAACCCGCTGTCCCACAGAATCACTTTCTGCCATTACGCTGTGAGGCTGGGCGAGAAATTTGTTATGGTGTCTGCACTTTTTAGGAGAGATCCATTATGATGTCGCTATATTTGTTTAAGGAAAGATTTATTATCGTGTCTCGGTACTTCTTTTGTGGAGGGAGGGATGATTTTGTTATGGCACCTCTGCTTGTTCAGGGAGAGTTGTTAGGATGTCTCCATTGAAGAGAGATTTCTTATGGTGTCTGTACTTTTTTGGGGAGATTTGTTATAGTGTCTCTATACTTTTTTGGGCAGAGAATTCTTGGTTGGCTCTACTTTTTTGGGGAGATTTGTTCTGGTATCTCTGTACCTTTTTGGGGAGATTTGCTCTGCTATCTCTACCTTTTGGGGGAGATATGTTATGGTGCCTTTATCATTCTTTGGGGAGATTTGTTATGGTGTGTCTGTACTTTTTGGGAAATTTGTTAAGGTGTCTGTACTTTTTTGGATAGAGATTTGTTTTTGGGGGTAATTGGTATGGTGTTTGTACTTTTTTTTGGGGGGGGGAGATTTGTTATCTAGTACTATTGACATCTATTGTGTCTCTAGTACTTTTTGAACAGAAATTTGTGATGGCATTTGTACTTTTTTGGACACTGATTTGCTCTGGTAACTCTGTACCTTTTTCAGTAGATTTGTTATGGTGTCTCTGTGAATATTTGGGGAGACTTGTCATGGTGTGTTTGTACTTTTCTGGGGCAATTTGTTAGGTGTCTCTGTAAAATTTGGGGGGATTTGTTATGGTGTCTGTATTTTGTTGGGGAGATTTGTTATCATAACTCTGTTTTTGGATAGAGATTTGTTATGGTGGCTGTACTTTTTTTTGTTGGGGGGGCTTTGTTATGGTGTCTGTACTTTTTGGAGAGAGATTTATTATTGTGTCTGTCCTTTTTTGGAGAGCTTCGTTATGGTGTTTGTCCTTTTTTGGAGAGCTTCGTTATGGTGTTTGTCCTTTTTTGGAGAGCTTTGTTATAGTATCTCTACTTTTTTGGACAGAGATGTGATATGTTGGCTGTCCTTTTCTGGGGAGATTTGTTATGGTGTCTCTGTAAATTCTTGGGGAGATTTGTCATGGTGTGTCTGTACTTTTTTGAGAGATTTGTTATGGTGTCTACTTTTTTGGACAGAGATTTGGTAGCTGTACTTTCTTGAAGAGATTTGTTATGATGCCCCTGTATTTATTGGACAGAGATTTGTTATGGGGTCTCCATACTTTTTTGGGGAGATTTTTTATGGTGTCTCTGTACTGTTTTGGGTAGAGAATTGGTGGCTGTACTTTGTTGGGGAGATTTGTTATGGTGTCTCTGTACTTTCTTGGGGAGATTTTTTATGCCTCCTTGGTTTTTTTTGGACAGAGATTTGTTATGATGTCTCTGTATTTTTTGGGAGAGATTTGTTATGGTGTCTCTGTAATTTTTTGTGAGATTTGTTACGGTGAATGTACTCTTTTTGGACACAGATTTGTTATGGTACCTCTGTACCTTTTTGGGAAGATTTGTTATGGTGTCTCCGTATCACATGGGGAGAGATTTCTTATCGTGCCTCTGTGCTTTTTTGGGAAGAGATTTGTCATGATGTTTGTGTACATTTTAGGGGAGAGATTCAATATGCATTCTCTGTATTCTTTTGTGGAGGTTTGTCATGATGTCACTGTACCTCTCTAGGGCAATTCGTTATGGCGTCTCTGTACTTTTTTGGGGAGAGTTGTTATGGTGTTTCTGTACTTTTTTGGGCAGAGATTTATTATGGTGTCTGTGTACTTCCTTGGAGAGATTTGTTATGTTGGCTGTACTTTTATGGATAGATTTGTTATGGTAGCTGTACTTTCTTGGGTAGATTTGTTATGGTGTCCGTACTTTTTGGACAGAGATTTTATTATTGTGGCTGTGATTTTTGGAGAGATTGTGATGTTGGCTATACCTTTTTGCAGAGAATTGTTATGGTATCTGTCCTTTTTTGGGAAATTTATTATGGTGCCTCTGTACTTTTTGGACAGAGGTTTATTATGGTGTCTGTACATTTTTGGAGAGATTTGTTATGTTGGCTGTACTTTCTTGGAGAAATTTGTTATGGTGTCTCTGTACATTTTTGGACAAAGATTTGTTGTGGTGTCTGTGTACTTTTTTGGAGAGATTTGTTTTGTTGGCTGTACTTTCATGGGGAGATTTGTTATGGTGTCTCTCTACATTTTTGGACAGATTTGTTATGGTATCTCTCTATGTTTTTGGGGAGCTTTGTTATCGTGTCTCTACTTTTTTGGACAGACATTCGTTATGGTGTCTGTACTGTTTTGTCACAAATGTGTTATGTTGGCTGTTCTTTTTCAGACAGAGATTTATGTTGGCTGTACTTTCTTGGAGAAATTTGTTATGGTGTCTCTGTACATTTTTGGACAAAGATTTGTTGTGGTGTCTGTACTTTTTTGGAGAGATTTGTTTTGTTGGCTGTACTTTCATGGGGAGATTTGTTATGGTGTCTCTCTACATTTTTGGACAGATTTGTTATGGTATCTCTCTATGTTTTTGGGGAGCTTTGTTATCGTGTCTCTACTTTTTTGGACAGACATTCGTTATGGTGTCTGTACTGTTTTGTCACAAATGTGTTATGTTGGCTGTTCTTTTTCAGACAGAGATTTATGTTGGCTGTACTTTCTTGGAGAAATTTGTTATGGTGTCTCTGTACATTTTTGGACAAAGATTTGTTGTGGTGTCTGTACTTTTTTGGAGAGATTTGTTTTGTTGGCTGTACTTTCATGGGGAGATTTGTTATGGTGTCTCTCTACATTTTTGGACAGATTTGTTATGGTATCTCTCTATGTTTTTGGGGAGCTTTGTTATCGTGTCTCTACTTTTTTGGACAGACATTCGTTATGGTGTCTGTACTGTTTTGTCACAAATGTGTTATGTTGGCTGTTCTTTTTCAGACAGAGATTTATGTTGGCTGTACTTTTTTGGGGAGATTCGTTATGGTGTCTCTGTCAGTTTTTGGGGAGATTTGTCATAGCGTGTTTGTACTTTTTTGAGAGATTTGTTATGGTGTCTCTACTTTTTGGACAGAAGTTTGTTATGGTATCTGTGTACTTTTTTTTGGAGAGATTTGTTATGAAGGTTTTACTTTCTTGGGGAGATTTGTTATGGTGTCTCTGTACTTTTTTGGACAGAGATTTGTTATGGTATCTCTGTACGTTTTTGGGGAGCTTCGTTATGGTGTCTCTGTATTTTTTTGGGCAGAGATTCGTTATGATGTCTGTACTGCTTTGTCAGAAATGTGTTATGTTGGCTGTACTTTTTTGGGGAGATTTGTTATGGTGTCTCTGTCAATTTTTGGGGAGATTTGTCATGGTATGTCTACTTTTTTGGGGAGACTTGTTATGCTGTCTCTGCACTTTTTTGGGAGGGATTTGTTATGGTATCTCTATACTCTTTTGGGAAAAGATTTATCATGGTGTCTTTGCACTATTTTGGGGAGAGATTTATTATGTGTCTTTTTTTGGGGGTAATTGTTATGGTTGCACTGCATTTTTTTGGGGAGGGACTTATTATGGTGTCTCAGTACATTCTTGGGGAGATTTGTTATGATGCCTCTGCATTGTTTGGACAAAGATTTGTTATGGTGTCTCTGTGCTTTTTTGGGCAGGGATTTGTTAGGGTGTCTCTGTACTTTTTTTAGGGAGATTTGTTATGATGGCTGTAATTTTTGGACAGAGATTTGTTATGGTGCGTCTGTACTTTTCTGGACTGAAATTTGTTATGGTGTCTCTACTTTGTTGGAGAGTTTTGTTATGGTGTTTCTGTACCTTCTTGGAAATATTTGTTATTGTATCTCTGTACTTTTTTGGAGAGATATGTTCTACTGTCTCTGTATTTTTTGCACAGAGGTTTGTTAAGCTGGCTGTCCTTTTTTTGCAGAGATTTGTTAAGGTATCTCTATTTTTTTGGGGGGGGGGGGATTTTTTCTTGTATCTCTGTATATTTTGTGGAGATTTGTAACAATGCCTCCGTACTTTTCTTGAGGGGATTTGTTATGGTGTGTCTGTACTTTTCTTGGGGGGATTTGTTATGGTGTGTCTGTACTTTCCTTGGGGGGTTTATTATGGTGTCTCTGTTCTTTTCTTGGGGAGATTTGTTATGTGTCTCTGTACTTTTTGGGGAGAGATTTCTTTTGGTGTTTCTGTACTTTTTGGGGGGATTTGTTCTGGTGTCTCTATATTTTGGGGATTTGTTATGGTATTGTTGTATGTTTTTGGAGAGATTTGTTATGGTGTTTCTGCACTTTTTTGTGGAGATTCGTTATATTGTCTCTACTTTTCTGGGGCAATTTGTTATGGTATCTCTGTAGGTTTTTGGACAGAGATTTGTTATGGTGTTGCTGTACTTTCTTGGAGTGATTTGTTATGGGGCAGAGTTTTACCAACATGTTGCCCTCATTTTTGGGCGCGAAAATCTTGTAAATTGGGGCATGAAGCAATGAACGCGATTTATGCCCATTTTCTTGCCAGTTCCTCTTTTACAAAGGGAAAAATTTGGGCGCAATCAGGGCCCACCCAAACCATGCAAGACGTCAATTTAAATATTTTTCCATTCATCTGAATGCAATTAGCAAGCTGCACGTCCCAATTTATCAGCCTGCCTGCCTTTACCACCTCACTTGTCCCAGCTGGATTGGTCTGGAAAACAGCTCCCCTGTGAAAGCCAGGTTCTGGCGCTCCATCAGTGAAGGCTAGTGAGGAGGTAAGTGCCTACAATCGGGTGGCTCTGTGGTGTTCACAGGGGGTTGTTTCATAGTGGTCATGTTGTATTTTGAGTTGGGAGAGTTCTGCGAGTGTGTTGGGGGGTGGGTGTGGTGGGGGCCTGTTGCTGATCATGGTGTCTGATGTCGGATTTTCAGCACAGACGTGGATCTCAGCACTGACCTCAGATCGTAGGGATGCTGCTGGAAACCCCATGAAGTGGCAGCTCTGCAGCCTTACATCTTTTCAAGTAGCACTGCCTGTGGTCACTACTGCATTGGTTCCGAGTGTGTTACTGGGGGGGGAGGATGGGGCGACTGTGTTGCTGAGGGGGAATGGGAGGTCTGTGTTGCTGGGGGTCTGTGGGCAAGGATGGGGGGCTGTGTTGCTGGGGGGCTGTGGGATGGGAATGGGGGGATTGTGTTGCTGGGGAGCTTTTGGGGGGAACGAGGGATCTGTGTTGCTGGGGGAGGATGGAGGCCTGTGTTGCTGGGGGTCTGTGGAGGGGATGGGAAGTATGGGCAGTATGGGCTGGGCTAGGGCCAAGCAGAGTTCCTGAAGCTCTTCATCTGTCTCTCCCCTTCTCCAAATTCTCCCCCCACCCGCCACTCAGATTGATGATATCTTTTTGCGATGCAACAGATTGACCTTGCTGTTCTTTTGGTTGCTGCTGGAGCAGCAGGAGGAAGAATAGTGAATGGAAGAGCCCAGACCTTACCACTCGCCTGAGGAGAGGGAAACAGCCACTAGAGGCAGGACATGGCCGTCATTCACCCTGTGGGGGAGTGGGTGGAGAGGAGGAGGGAACCGAGATCCTGGCAGTTCCGCACGTGAGTGTCCTTTGAACAACTGGCAGACATTATGTGCTGCTGATGGCTCGGGCTTCGAAGGAGGCAGTGCAACACCTGTGCCATTTCACCAGTATCTTGGATTTGACCAGACCAGGACTTGCAGGAAGCCCGGGCTGCAGAATTCACGGCCATCGTGGGGATGCCAAGTGTGCAGGGGGCTATACACTGCACCCATATCGCTTTCAAGGCCCTGGTTCAGAGTCAATGATTCACGAATAGAAAGGACTTCCATTCCCTTAATGTGCAATTGGTGCGTGACCATAAGATGAAGATCATGCACATCCACGCCAGACACACCGGCAGCATACATCTCAGCTCCATCGTGAGGAGTGCAGATATCCTGGAAGTCTTTGAGGAGGAGCCCAGGATGCAGGGATGGTTCATGGGATATATGGGTTATTTGCTTCAGACTTGGCTGATGACGCCTGTGTGGAGGCCTGAGACTGAGATGGAGACCTGATATGATGAGGCCCACATTGCCACCCATTCAGTAGTGGAGTGGTGCAGAGGGCTCCTCAAAATGCAGTTTATGTGCTTGGACCACTGTGGCAGGGCCCTCCAGTATAGCCCTCTGATATTGCCCAGCTTTGTGGTGGTGTGCTGTGCCCTGCACAACCTGTGGCTGTGAAGAGACCTTCTGGTGGAGGAGCACGTGGAGACTGACCAGCCGGGTGTTGCTGGAGAGGAGGCCGCCCAGCAGGAGGGGGAGAAGGACAACGCTAAGTAACACTACCCAGGAGGGTTACTGGAGGGTTGGTAGCAAAGATCAGACATGCGAGTGCAATATGGGAGGCCCCGATCATCAGGCACTTTGCTCACTAGGGGTCTGTGTTGCTGGGGTTCCATTTCCCCCCCACCCCCAAAGTCCTGCAACATTGTAATACTGGAGTGGTGGGCCTGGGTACGCTGTGATAGCGAGTTTCTTTAGCAGGCAGGAGAGTGATGATGACTGGCTAAACACCAGTATGATGATACCCCGATGCAAACTAATCTGGCTCCTACCTGAGCTTTATGTGCACACTGGCACCTGGGCCCACACCTGTGGAGTGGCTAAGGGGTAAACAAAGAACAAAGAACAAAGAACAACACAGCACGGGAAACAGGCCCTTTGGCCCAACGAGCCCGCGCCGCCGTCCCATTGTCTCAGTGACCTATTCATGATTTTAGTCTACGCCTAATGTGCGAGGATCAGGGAGGTCCAATATAGGGACAATTTGTTACCCAATCAATCAGCCTAAAAGCGCATCTTTGGGATGTGGGAGGAAACCGGAGCACCCGGAGGAAACCCACGCAACCACGGGGAGAACGCGCAAACTCCCACAGACACAGGCCCAAATCCATGTGTCCGCACAGCAACAGAGATAGTCTCTGAGCTGTCATGTTGCCCTCGAGATGGTCCAGTTTAAGCACACTAACGACATGAAGCAATAGGCAACTCCCGAAGCAACATCCAAGAGCAGCCCACTACAACCTGCCGCATGCATGCCCCTTGCTGGTCAACAAGGTGGACTTAAATGCCTGTGGAGACAAAAAATTCATTATTAAACAGGCAAAGACTGTAACATCCCTGAGGCAAAAACGGAATCCCAAGCCTACAATGTTTAGTAAGGCCTACTATATCCCCCTATATGTAGCCCGCTCATGTGGCTGTCTAAGTGACTCTTAAACAACCCTAGCGTGCCTGCTTCCACCACCTTACTCGGCAGTGCATTCCACACCCCCACTACCCTTTGCGTGAAAAACTGCCCTCTAATATTTGTCTTATACCTAGCTCCCCTCACCCTAAGCCCGTGACCCCTCATTCTATCCATTTCTAATAGCGGAAAAAGCTTACCACCATTTACTCTATCTATCCCCTTCATAATCTTATAAACCTCTATTAGATCCCCCCTCAGCCGACATCTCTCAAGGGAAAACAGCCCAAGTTCGTTCAATCTTTCCTCGTAAGACAGCCCTTCCATACCAGGCAGCATCCTGGTAAATCTCCTCTGCACTCTCTCCAGGATCTCTACATCCTTCCGGTAGTACGGCGATCAGAACTGGACGCAGTACTCCAAGTGAGGCCTAACCAACGTTCTATACAACTGCAACATCAGACTCCTACTCTTATATTCTATACCCCTTCCTATGAAGGCTAACATACCATACGCTTTCCTCATCACATTCTGCACCTGCACCGACACCTTCAGGGACTTGTGCACTTGCACCCCCAGGTCTCTCTGCGTATCTATACTCCGGATAGTTCTACCTTTTATCGTATAACTCCCCTCCACATTATTCCGGCCAAAGTGCATCACCTCGCATTTCTCCGGATTAAATTCCATTTGCCATCTATCTGCCCAATCTACCAGCCTGTCTATGTCCTGTTGCATTGCCAGGCACTGCTCCTCAGTACCTGCCAATCCAACCATCTTAGTGTCATCAGCAAATTTGCTGATCACACCACCTACCCCCTCTTCCAAGTCATTAATATATACTACAAATAGAAGAGGTCCTAGTACCGAGCCCTGCGGCACACCGCTGGTGACAGACCTCCAACTGGAAAAGGAGCCTTCCACTACTACCCGCTGTCTCCTCCTCCCAAGCCAGTTCTCCACCCATCTACATACCTGGCCTTGTATCCCATGAGCCTTCACCTTTTCTATCAGCCTACCATGAGGGACCTTGTCAAACGCCTTACTGAAATCCATATAGACGACATCAACGGCTTGTCCTTCGTCAACCGTTTTTGTCACCTCTTCAAAAAATTCCACTAGATTCGTAAGGCACGACCTCCCTGTAACAAAGCCATGCTGCGTATCCCTGATCAGATTGCAGCGCTCCAGATGTTCATACATCCTATCCTTGAGGATCCTCTCCATTAGCTTGCCTATAACTGAAGTCAAGCTCACCGGCCTATAATTCCCTGGGTTATCCCTCTGACCCTTTTTAAACAACGGTACTACATTTGCAATCCGCCAATCCTCTGGGACCTCACCTGTGTCCAAAGAAGAGACAAAGATTTGCGTCACAGGCCCAGCAATTTCATCCCTCACCTCCCTTAGCAGCCTGGGATAGATGCCATCAGGCCCCGGAGATTTATCCGTCTTTATACTGTCTAAAAGTCCCAACACCTCTTCCCTCGTGATGACTATTTCCCTCAACGGATCCTCAAACTCCTCAAGCACAGCACCAGACATCAGGCCCCTCTCCTGCGGGTCAGTAAACCCCGTACAGTGCCCCGGGATGGGTAGGGTGGGGGAGAGGAGGGAATCTCTCATAGGTTCTGGGGTGCCATGCCTTTATTTTCTCAGTGACAAAGTGTCACTGACATCAACATCAAGAGTCCCCCCAGTGACCAGCAGGGTAAGAGCATTCCTGTTAGAGGAAAATCTGAGACGAGTTCGTCACAGGTGAGTGAAAAAATATTTATTGCTGCCAATAAAAGTGTCTAATTGATGTTAACTAACATAATAACATGTGAACAGGAAACGGTAAAGTGCTTAAATATGTATCTAACTAGTACTGCCCTTCACCTGTGCCGCCTTAGTGCTACTACAACTTTTGAACCTTATGTGGCCTATCACTACCTTTTGATGTGTCCCCAGAATGTACACTGGAGTTTGAGGGGGCCAGCTGTCTAACATGCCCCATGGCCTGTGATGTGTGTGGCAGATGTCCCCTGGATTGCCTGGACCTTGAGGGCCCTGGCTGGCTTTCAGGTGTCTGGGATATATCCATGACATCCTCTTCATACCGCTGTCCCTGAGATGCCTGGTATTAGGAAGGGGGGCGTCTGAAGGTGTAGTCACAGCTGCAGCCTCCTGGCTGGGAGGCCCTGGCATGGGCTCAAGCCCTTCCTCCTCCCTTGGAGTTCCTATGGGCCTTTGGGTCACTCCAAGGGATGGTGGTGCTTCTGCAGTTTTAGGTAGATTGAGATCATTTTTTAATGAAATGCAGTTGATTCCATGCCAGACAGTGTAATTAGAAGGGATGTTCGCTCTGAGGATATGAACAAAGAGCCTTGCACAGAAAACATTGACACAGATTTTTGTATAACAAGGTGAAATGAACGAGAACCAGGGTTTGTTTCATTTTCCTGGAAATCTTTCTGCAAAGTTCAGTTCAAAGTGAATGTTGGTGGCAATGGTAATCTGTCCCTGAGAACCAAGATTAAAAACTCTGACCTGGGATGAAGTGAATTCTATCACTCAAAATACCCAGACCAAGGACAGAACCCAATCCCCATCAACAACCAATTCATCCAATGGGCTACTGTCTCATGCCTGTAATCGGGGAACACATTGCACATTCGCTTCTGAAACAACACAGTGCACCCTCTGAGTGATTTTCTTGCCAATTCCCTTTTACGGTAAATGTATTACAATGTTGTGTCACATCTGAGTGAAACACCTGAGCGTCACACTCTCTTGATGAAGGGGCAGTGCTCAAAAACTTGTGCTACCAAATAAACCTGTTGGACTTTAACCTGGTGTTGTGAGACTTCTTACTGAATATATTTTTGAAGAAAGGATTATGCTTTGGCCAAATGAAAAGTTTGATGCTCTGTAGCTTTAGGTTAACACAGCGGAGATCCATTAGCAGCACTGGCACATATGGGAACAGGGCTGAAGGATGATATAATAGAGACAAATCAGAACCTTCCACCTTCTTTCTCCAGATAAGTTGACAATGAAATAAAATGAGTTGATGAATCATTAATGATTTAAACCATTATTTTGCTGCTTTTAAATTGCCAGTAGGTTACCTTCTACTGTGTAGAAGTGAAAATGTGTGCCCGAACCCCAGGTGTCCTGCCTCATTTAGAGATTGAGGACGAGGCACCAAAATCCCAGTGAATTTGTCAATCAGTCAAACGGGATAACTGCCCAGAATATTTGGATTCGCTGGCTTCACTGGCCAGAGTTTAATCATGACACTTGCCTGAATGGTTTTGTTGTTAATACCCTACTCTTTTCGGAGCCACTCGCACTTTGGAATACTTGGTACAGAGGAAGTGAATACATGGGATGGGAAATATTTTCACAGACTATTCAGCTTTTCCAAACTAATGAAGATTTTCTCAAAAGATGTTCACCGGAACAACAGAAACAATTCACAGAAACACACACACAACAGCACACACAATAAAACACACTCAAACACACAATAACTCACACTCTCAAACATACACACAACATACACATACAATAAAACACTCATACAAACACACAGCTTGTGCTCTCAAGCAGACATAGATTTGTACACCTACACACCCTCTCTCACACAAACACCCTCTCTCACACACAATAACATACACACACAACCACAAAACATACACAGCCACAATGACACACACACTCACAAACACACACATGATAACACACAAATGCATACACAACTTGCACCAACACACACACACACAGTCACACGATAGCACACACTTACAAACACACACAATTACACACAAAAAACAAGGGTTGGATTTTCCAGCTACACTTGTCCCAAAATTGGAAAATCACACCCAAGGTTAACGGACTTTTCAATGGTGCGCCTCTCACCCACTCCAATTCCAGTGATGGGCAGAATGGGAAAATTCGCCCTCTAGGATGGAATTTTCCCCAAAAAATTTGAATGGGAGCAATCTTAGCAAAAAAGTTCAGAGTCTCAAATGAGTGTGAAAATGGGAGAAATTAACATCACTTTTTGAGGTGACTTAAAAATCGAATCTTATTTGACTTAGGGAAAAATATCTTGACAAACTTGTTTCCTGTCAGTGGTTGTGGGGGGGTAGTGGACGGGCCTAAACTGTCCGAAAGCTGGCTGATAGCACCAGAGGGCGCAATTGAACATTTTCAGGAATCTGTCGATTCTTCTCCTAGCTATAGCTGGCCTTCATGGCTGAAACCCCTGCTACCACAGTACTCCATGGCTGATTGCCAACCCTCCTATCACTGTTGCAGAGTGACAGCGGTCCCTCCTTGCCCTAACAATTACTGTTACAAAGCAGCAGTGGTTTCCCCCCCACTGAATGGCCAACCCTGGCCTGGTCCTGCCCCCTGGCACTGCCCAATGCCAGGTAGGCACTGCCAGTGTGCCTGGCTGGCAATGCCAGATGCTTGGTGGGCAATGCCACCCTGCATCCTGGCACTGCCCAAAGACATCCCTGACCTCCTGGGATGGGGGCCTCAATGGCCTCTGGTTCTATCAGTGAGGCTATCACATCTGGGCCCCATTAATGGGGATCATATGTGATCCTTGCAGAGAAAATCTTTCCGTGCAAAGTCACAGAGTCAAGTTAAATATATTTAAATATTGTAATCAACCTCAATATTGTAATCAACCTTTACGGGCACGAGGCTGATCTCACCAGACATCTGGTGTTGGTAAGATCGCAAGAGGTGAGAAATTAAGGGCAAACCCAATTTCTTGGCTGTCTTGCAGTCTTTCCAGCTCACCCTGTCTATTGGCCGATGGAACAAAATGGTAAGATTGCCCCATAAACGTTATAATAGCATGAGTGTGTTGAGCTTTATGGCAAAGTATCAAACTTTAGGGAGAGATCAACTAGGAGTGGTGAGTTGGCTAGACAGCATTTAAAGATGGCACAGCATGTGATGAAAAAAGAAGTGGATAAGAGATCAAAAACTTGTAGTGTTGTTAGTGCAGAGAATGTATTAATACTATTGCCATTGGTAGGTGATCCATTAAAAGCATTGCTTAGCGGACCTTATTAAATCAAAAGAAAATTGAGTGAGATGAATTATTTGATCAGAATGTTAGATAGAATGAATAGTATTTTGATCGCGAAAGCAGAAGAGGGATGTACTAGTTGTTATAGTTCAGAGTGAAGAAACAAATCCAGATGATTCTGAATTTGACATTCCTCAAATTAGTTTGGACAAAGGGAGGTAATCTAAAATTGGGTTATATTACTGGGATATTTTCGGGAGTAAAACCAAAATGATCTGAAAGAGTTATTACAATCAGAGACAGCTATATATGGAACAAACTGGGAGGTACTAAAGTAATTGGGCATGACATAGATGTAGAAAATGTTGTTCCAATTAAGCAACATCTGCATAGACTTAATCCACTCATGTTGGCTCAGGTTCAGAAGGAGAAGCTGATGTTTGCTCAGTTTGAAATGCAGCAGCCAAAAGTCTAGATGAATCATTACCAAGGGCTGGTGGATAGTTACAAATCTTAGTTAATGAAGGCATGACTAGAAACATTTGACTGCAATGTAAAACTGGTGAAAGCAGAGAAAGAGAATCAGTTTCTAGAAGATGATGTGAAGAAGGAAATTGTGCAAGTGCAGAGATAGACGCAAAAAAAAAGTTGACTGATTTGAACCCTGTTCTTGGGTTGATGAAATAAACTGATTATAAACTGCAGGACCATTGGCAGCAGTTCATCATCTAGGACACGAAAAATGTAGATTAATTAGCAATCATATGTAATCTCAGGATGGAGATTGAGAAGCAGAAGTATTTTACGATTGCAGACAGAAGAAAAGGACAATGATGTGAAGTATTACTATTTGGTGAAACTGTACCATCATTCCAAATGAACTGCTGTGATAATGAATCTACACAGATTGCATAGACATGGATGCTCAGGGAAACAGTACTGTTCTAACTGATGTTCAAGTGAACTACAATGGATTTCGCAACAGCATAACTACCATAATGATCACTTAAAACCATAATTACAACAAATTCTGACACTAAAGAAACCGATCTGTTAATTTGCCACAGAATGTGCAGAAAATGATAATGAAGATCCAGAACATTAGAACAGAAAGATACACAATTGGAGGCTCTGGAAATAATTTTGAGCATACCATTTCATAACAGAAGGTGGAGTTGGACTACCTGACAGAGGAGCTAAGGCCAATAAACAAAAAAAGGGACAGGGATAAGGTGACTCTTCTGTGTGGCCCTGAACATACATGTGGAAGTTGAGAAAGCATGAAAAGGGACAGCTTCTCTTTGACAAAGTCTGTGAGTAGCTCAGTCATCTGAAAAATATTACTTTGGTTTGACATTTCAGAACTTTGGAAATCAAAAGAACTGGTTAGACTCAGCGAAGAAAATTACAAAGAAAATCCAACGTGGTTTGTGGCAGTTTGCATTCAATATAAAGTTTTACCCTTCGGATCATTCCCAGCTCTCTGAGGACATTACCAGAATTAATTTCCAATCATGACAATGGAATTAAGCTCGGACTTGGAATCAAAGCGGGATTGAATATGGAAGGAGGCCTCTTGAAAGAAGGAGGAAGCAGCTTAACAACAGTGTGTCGAGAAAAGTAGGAATAACACAAACTCACACAAACACACTCTCACATACAACACATGCACTCACACAAACACACACACACACACAAAAACACACACACACAAACACACACACTCACACAAATACATTCTCGCACACAATGCACACTTGTGCAAACACACTCACACAAACACACATGGCATACACACTCTCAAACACACACACAAACACACACACAACACATTCACACATGACACACACAATCACACATACTCTCATATGTGACACACACATAAACACACACTCGCGCACATGACTCACACGCAAACACACACACTCTCACATACAATACATACACTCACACAAACACACACACTCTCGCACAAGGCACACAAACACACACACTCTCGCACAAAGCACACAAACACACACACTCTCACACAATACACTTGCTCACAGAAATGTACACACTCACACAATGCACATACTCACACAAACACACACTCTCACACACAACACACACAAACACTCTCACACACAGTACACATGCAAACACACACTCACACACATTCACCCTCAACACACACACACACACACAAAATAACACTCTCGTACAGTGCACAATAACACATTCATGCAGGACACACATCCTCACCCAGACAATGACACACACACACACACACACACACACAATAGCAAATGCCTTCACAGATATATGACAATAACACGTTCCTCACACACAAACTTTCACTCACACACACGCGTGCACACATACACACATGTGCACCCACACATATACACACTGAAAATATGAAATGTCATTTCATAAATCTGATTGAAACAAAATGACCACATTCTACAAATAATTTTGTTTCAATTTCAAATAATTCATTATTAAAATTAATGCAATATTTGCATACAGCTCCTCACCTATCGTGAATTAGAGATTGTTAGGTTGGCAAACACTAATCTGTTCATTTTAACAAACTGTTGGATTTTATGTCATTACATTCCATTAATTATTACGTTCATTGTTTAAATGTACTGTAGCACATTACACTGATAACAAAATTAAATGAAGTCAGCACATTTCACTTAGATCCCAGCAGATTTGTTTACACTAGTGGAATAAGCCAGGTACTGTCTACCGCTGTGTTAGGAAGGTGTGGAAATAACATTGGCTGCTTCCCTTAACCTACCTCAGGTAGCTAACATATAAAATGTAATTCAATATAATTTTGAAAACTAAGTGCCGTGTATCCTGCATATCAGTCAGTGAATTATGGAGTGAAATGCTGAGCTGACCAGAACTGGAATACAACTGTTGCTTAGAATTATTATGACAGCAAATGGCCAGTTTCAGAGTTTGTACAATACCATAATCCAATCTTCATTTCACCAGTTCCTGTGCAGCATTTGTTAAACTAAAGCAAATATTCAAAGGCTGAACTTGCTCTGTAACTGATGTCAGAACAGACCAATTTCACTGACTAATCAGTCTCTATTAAGGTGTTTTCTTGGCTTATGTCACTCCAACATGTCCACAGCACGGTGGTACAGTGGTTAGCACTGCTGCCTCACAGCGCCACGAACCTGGGTTCAATTCCAGCCTAGGGTGATGTCTGTGTGGAGTTTGCATGTTCTCCCCATGTCATGGGTTTTCTGCGGGTTCTTTGATTTCCTTCCACATCATAAAGATATGTGGGTTGGGTTGATTGGCCATGTTAAATTGCCCCTTAGTGTCAGCGGGATTAGCAAGGTGAATACATAGGATTACGGGATAGAGGCCTGGGAGAGATTGTTGTGAGTTTGGACTTGATGGGCCAGATGACCTCCTTCTGCACTATTGGGATCCTATGTTCTAATTCAAATGGCGCAATTGAAAAATAAATAAATAAATACTCTGAATGCTACAGTTGAGAAAGAACAAGATATGTGAAACTTCAATGGTACATTAATGATAGATCCCTGAGTATTGCACTAGTAAATGTCAAACCAGTTCAGGAACTTAAACCTCAGTATGGGGCTTAAACCCATAATCGCAAGGGTGCTATTTAGCCAAGCCGACACATGTAGGGTTATTATTACAGTATTTATTACAGTAAAGCTGTGTTATATACTTCCATTTAGTTTAATTTATTTTGTTTTGCTTTGAATGATTATGTTATTAAGAACACATTAATATAGAAGGGTATGAAGTTTTGCTGTCTTATTTGACCATGAGTTGGACTTCACCCCACACCCAGTTCATCACCATGTTCCAATTGCAGACATTGTTTCATGCCCATTACTGCTGTAATTCTCACCCATACCTTTATCAGCTCCAGTCCTTCTCACTAGTCTCTTCATCCCCATCCTACAAAAATTACAACTCATTCAGAATTTCATCTATTCCATCATACCTCCCATGAAACACTGGTCACCTATTACTCCAACCCTTATTGAGCTGTGTTGGCTTTCCTCCCTCAGTGCATTGATTACAAAATCCTCATCCTCATCTTCATTCCATTCACTTCCCTAATTTGCAATTCACTGTAGTCCATTGGTGCTCGTACCCTTTCTTTTACAATTCTGACTTACTCCAGGACTGCTCTCCCCCAGCTCTATTCATCAGTCACTTTGTTCATCTCATCCCCACAATTTGCAACTCCTTCCCAAATTTGCCCACATTACCATCTCACTTCTCACCTTCAAAAGGGTTCTTCAAAAGGACCTCAAGCCACCTAACCCAAACTCCATTCTATTTAACTCATCACCAATTATGAAGCACCTTGAGATATTTTGTAACATTGAAGGGATTCTATAATTATAATTGTTTTTACAGCATATATGCAGCCTCTCACCCACCTGCAGAAGTGATTGGCCCCTGTTTTAAAAACCTCCCAAACAGGAGCTACATCACATAATGGGTATGGCAATCTTAATCCAAAATCTTTTACCAATTACATTGCTATTGGAAATTTAGCTTGCCCAACAGGGGCAAAATATTTAAATAGATTTTAAAGTTAATCTTTAACAACTATGAAAAGGAAAACACTCTTAGGTGTTCAAAGTGTAAGTAGGCCACAAATCTAAATTCAAATTGTTATAATATTAATCAGAAATTATACTTTTAACTATAGCATACACTTGTGAAATATTTCTCACATGATACTTGTGGACTGATTTGAATTTTGATATTAAGATTGTTACAAATGAAAACATCACAGCAGAAGAACGAATGATTGACTATGTGCATTTTTGATATATTTTAATATTATTGTTTTTACACCATTAAACTATTGCATTTTAGTTTTTTTATATTTATTAATGTCACAAACAAGCTTACATTAATATTGCAATGAAGTTACTGAGAAAATCCCCTAGTCACCACACTTCGGTACCTGTTCGGATACACTGAGGGAGAATTTAGCATGGCCAATGCACCTAACCAGCATGCCTTTCAGACTCTGGGAGGAAGCACCCAGGAGGAAACCCGCACAGACACAGGGAGAACATGCAGACTCTGCACAGTCAGTGATCCACTCCTGGGTCTCTGGCACTGTGGGGCAGCAGTGCTACCTTTTATTAAAATTCTGACAAAGGAAAAGTGAAAGAAATGCATTATCAGATATACTATCACAGTCAGTAATGTTTTGCTGAACACTTTCCTAAGTGTAAATAATAAAAAAGAGGGTGGATGTTTAAAAATGCTGATCTGTAAGTATTATATATTGTTAATTTATAATCACAATTCAGTTCAATGTAACCACTGAATTCAGAAGCAACAAATGAAAAGGCATTCCATTTCTAAAGCTGTCACAATATACAGGACTTTAATTGAACTTTCTCTAAGTCTCTGTGGCAGTTTAGATAATTCATCAAACTGCTGGTTTAGTTTCTATTTTGTAAGCTTCACTGCTCTGCAGCATCCCCAAGGCTAGTTTACATCACCACCGGAACTGCACTAAACCAGGTCTACTTGATTTGGTCTAGTTAGGTAGATTGGAAGATATTTTTTTAAACATGCCTGAGGGGCTGGGATTGGCCATATAGTTCAGGACAGGGGTGATACACTGAGAGTGAGAACCTATAATACTTTAATGAAAGGTTTCAGGCTCAGGGGATCAAGCCCAAATAGAAGAGCTCTTAATTACAGGGCCTGAATTCTGCATACTTCAACAATTTAATCTGGTCCTTACTACTTAGCAGAAAGGAACATTCTTCGGGCTCTTGATGTCCTCCTAATTTTCACACAAGGAAATGCACAAGTAGCAATGCTAAGAAAGGTTAGGTGTCACACCACAGGCAAAATAGTGGAAAAAGACAACATTTCCTGAAGTTGTAGTGTTAGGAAGAAGAGATCATTGCAACTACAGGTCACCGTCCATCTCAGATGTCATGGGGCCAGGGTAGACATTTTAATCTGCTGATTTCCTGGTAAACTACAATTATGAGAGATGAGTTGATTGATTCTTGTAGTGGAAGTGAATTATGGCACATGTCACAGTTGTTCTTATCAGAGGGCACAATCCATACCATTATAGAAGCATTAAATTCTGACATTCAACAATTTATACCTGAGTGTCACAGCATTGAAGAAAGGATTAATCACATTGTTTCAAGACTAATTAAAGATGAATTATATTAAACCACCACCAATTTACTAAATGTATAATTTTTGGAGACCATTTATTATTTTGCTTGAGGTGTTTTGAGTATAAATAGCATTTTTAATTTTCAATGGTCTTCAATATTATTTTTGGGCCATGTCTTCTCATTAGATAACAATCCAGAACTTCATTTTGCTAAACAAAAGTTGCAGTGTTAGTGTTTAACTTTCAGTAGCAAAATACTAAAATGTAAATATTTAAATATTTTTCAAACTTTTTAAAATCTGTCTTCACCTGAAAAATTACAGAATCACAAAAATATGATTGTGACCCAGAAAGTGGTCATTTCAATTAATTATACCTGTGTTATTGCAATCTTCATTCCTGTGATGATATGATCGCTGATCCTAAATGCTTATTTGCCCCAGGTGATTATTTAGAACCAGGTCTCCATCTTTCTTCAGATGAAAGCAAAATACTGCAGATGCTGGAACCTGAAACAAAAACAGATAGTGCTGGAAAATCTCAGCAGCTCTGATAGCATCTGTGGAGAGAAAATAGAGCCAACGGCCGGAATTCTACCGCCTTGCAGAATGGAATTCTCCGTTAGCCCCGGGTGCGATTTTACAAGCTCACCTGAGCAAGGTTGTAAAATCCCGCCCAATGTCTTGAGTCAGGATGACCCCTTATCAGAGTTCCCGCTTGTAACATTGGCTCTCGTGTCTCTCCACAGATTCTGCTGTGATTTTTCAGCATTTCCTGTTTTTGCTCCATCTTTCTTTATTGAACATTGTACTTAGAAAATAGACCTTCAACTGACTAGACACTTTCCATAAACTCATCATTTACTGTATCGTCATGTGTTTTAATCCTCGTCAACCTCTGGAGAGTTAAAAGTTCTCAGTGCTATGACCACAATTGTTTTTGTAAGTTCCTCTGCTTGATGAATCCCTTTTACTTCTTTCACATTATTTTTCTATCTATAACGGGCATTGAATGATAAATCACATAGAGAACAATTTGCTCAGTGTCAGCAGTGCTCCTGTACATGTTAATGCATCTCCTCCTAGCTTAAGTGTCAGGAGTCTGTGTTACTATGTGGGAACTATCAGGGCCAAGATTGGTTGGGTCCTCCACTAATGCCTACATTTGTGCATTTAATAAGGATCTCTGCTTACTGATCAGAAGTGGTAACTCAAGATAATTCTTTCACTTTCTTAGCCTACAGATGAAAACCAATTCTGATCTCAGATTGGCACTAGTAACTTCTTTTTATATTGTTTTATCACAATAACATGTCCCAAGGTGTTTCACAAGAGCACATAAATTTCATACTGAGCCACACAAGTGATTAGGGCAGATGATCACAAGTTTGGTCTTAAGAAGGTTTTAACAAGTGTCTTGAAGGAGAAAAGTGGGAGAGAAACAGACAAGGTTTCAGAAATGGAAAACTTAGGGCTTTGGCAGCTGAAGGCCTGGCCATCAATAATGATTACATTTGGGGATGCTTAAGAGGCTAGAATTAGAAGAATGCAGATTTCTTGGAGGATTGTGGGGCTTGAGGAGAAGTCAGGGATATTGCAGGGAAAGGCCATGGAGAGATTTGAAAACAAAGACGAAAACTTTTAAATTGAGGTGTTGCTTAAGTGGGAGCCAATGTGTGCTGGCAAGCACAATTGTAGTGTGAATGGAAACAATTGTGAGTTGGAACACGGCTTTGGATAAACTCATGATTTGGGTGGGTAAGATATGTCTGGTTGGTCAGTGGTGAGTTTGGATAATCAAATTTAGAGGTAACAAAGGCATGACTGAGAGTTTCATCAGCAGATGAGCTGAGGCAGCATTGGAATTCAGCACTGTTATGGTGGTGGAAATTGGTGAACTTATTAATGGTGCAGATATGTGGTCAGAATCTCCCCTCCAGGACATCCCACAAAGATTGATTAGTTTAAATAAATAACATTCTTAAAACAATAAACTTACATTCTATGTGTAAGCCATACATATTTATACAGATAATTTAGTTGGGTATTTCACCAATTGATTAATACAAAAATAAACTTACAATTTGAAATTCAGCTCTGTTTACAATCTTTATTTTCACTTTTGATATTTTCACCTAAGTAAACATCATGTTGGGACAATGTGTCTGGACGTTTACAAGTGTGTGTATGTCTTTGTCAAATAGTGAACTCTAGGCCTCTTATCAAAACACCCAGGGAACATCTATGTCCATTTTAAAGGTCAAATGAAGTGCATTGAATATGGATGAGAACCACAACACTAGAGGCCATGTTCATCAATTCCCTCTGTGGTGATGCATGCTTTAGAGACTGTAATGTATTTTATAAATTATTGTCAGCTTAATTGGATTTGGGTTATAATTACACAAAATGAAGCCCTTCCATAGTATCTGAAGTCCATAATAACATACTTAATCAACCGAAGGTGATTTCTTTTACATTTGATAGCGTGTGCAAATTTCTTATTGGTTTTGAAAAATTACACTTTAATGTTTAGTGTGCATAGATCATATCTACTTGTGTTATAAAGGATTTGATCTTATATTTTCAGCAGACATTCTGATTAGTCACACATCTTTTTGAGAAACCATCTATTTTTGTGCTCTGCCCAACTTTGTGCCCAAGGCAAAGAAGCTTTAAACAAATGCAAAATGCTGCATCAGTGAAGTATGCAGTTGCACTCTTTAAGGTGTGAAGTAACTATTGGATATAATTTTTCTGATTGCCTTCTTTATTACTATCTTGTAATTGAAATCTTCGAAGAACGCGATTTTCAGGGATTATTTTTTATGATGAGTAACTCTCAAAAGTATCTGAAAAATTGCATTACATAAGTATATTCCTTTAAACATATACACTGGAATTCTACTGCTGCTTCCATCAGGGAATCAAAGCAGGCGAGGGGCAAACAACGAGACTGTCTGTTGACCTCGGGTGGGAATTTCCAGTCTCGTTTAAGCACGGATGTAAAATCCTGCCCATCAACCTCCATTTTTACTGGGGGATGGAAATAGTGTATGCTGTTTGGAGGAGGTCCAGTTCCAGGCACCCTCCGCACTTTAGGAAAGATGCGAAGGCGTTAGAGAAGATGGAGAAAAAAATTCATGAGAATGGTTCCAGGGATGAGGAACTTTATAGATAGATAGATAAATTGGGGAAGTTAGGATTATTTTCCTTGAGAAAAGAAGGTTCAGAGGACATTTCATAGAAGTATTCAAAATCATGAGGGGTTTGGACAGTCACTGTTCATACTAGTAAGAGGGTTGAGAATGAGAAGGCACAGATTTTATGTAATTTGTAAATGAAACACAGGGGACCTCCTAAAGGAGGTACACTCACTTCATGCCCGAACAAAGCCCGTGTGGTGAAAGTTCTCAGGCTGCGCACCTTTCCCCATTGGACAAAAAAATTACAGCAGAGGCAGAATGAGGTCCTTAAGGAGCAGTTAGCTTAAGGACCGCGATAGGTCTAAGGGCGGTGAGCGCATTGCTCACCCTCCATAATATAGGAGACAGGTTGTGGATAGGTGGGAAGGCCACAGGCAGGCCTCCTTTTTTATTTTACATATTCCCTGCCTTCAAGCACACCAGTGGGGAACCAGTGATACATCATGCTGGTTTGAACACAGGGGAATTGAAGTGGTAGCAGCTGAGCAAAAACAAGAGAAAATGTCGGCTTTGTGGACTGATGAACCCATACCTTACTAGGGCAGGAAAAGAAGCTGTGGTCACTAACTAGCAGAAGTGCTTCATAAGGTTTTTTAAGAAGTTTTAGAGTTTCCTGTACAGTGTGTGTGAAACATGTAGCATTGCTTTTCCGACATTTATGAAGGAGCTTTCCTAAGGATAGAGGATGCATATAAATAAAGATGTTCACTGGGACTGTGTCCATCCCAGTTGAGACTTGAGGCTCAGTGTCCAGAAAGTTCTCACTTCTGGCCTTGAGAGATCAGCATGAAAGCAGCTTGATACTGTTTTTCATGTTCCATGCTAAAAATCTGTCCACACCAGGGCCCTGGCCATCAGCAAAGGGCACCCAGTAACTGCAGCAATTCAGAAACAAGCAATAAACCTTTTAAGGTGATCTGTCTAACACATCCAGCCCTATCTGAGTACGACAGCAGAAGCAATTAGTGGACAGGAGCAGTCAGCTAGCAGTTGCTTAGTCAATTCATGACCTAACTGGAGATGGTGATGACTACAGCTGAGCCATCAGTTAGGAAGAAATGATTAGTGGTGATTAGCCCTGAGATGCTATCAATAAACCTACAGTGTAATCACATAGGGCCACAAATGCAGTTTAGACATGAATAATTTGTCAATTGATGCACCACTCCTACTGATGGCTATAAATGTTCCATCAATGAAGCCCTGTACTTTAGAGAACTGCCTGTTGCCTGCTGAAAGTTTTGTGTGCTCTCATGCAGATGGTCTCATTTCTATGTTACTGCTGGTAAACAAATCTTCTGAGACCAACTTGATGCATATTTGGATTGAAGTCTGACAAACATGGTCAACGTTACAACCAGTGCCTTGAAAGATACAGTGGAGCTGTCTGATTCAATGCTGTACATGTTCTGCCAACAATAGAAGGTTCTTACAGCAGAACTTTAGGGAATCAATCTTATTTTTCATCAGTTACCATCTTTCTTCATTACCTATCTTGAACAACTATGTGACCTAAAGTGTACATAGTTATTTGTGTTGTACAAATAGCTCCAGACATGCACAGCATTTACTGTGAAAGCTATATGAGTTCTGTCATTCATATCATTCCTGTACAGGGATTAAGACTACCACATTTTTATAGTTTTAAGATGAGTCATTTAAACAGTTTGGACTTACTGTAATTGCGTTTGTAGCAGCATAATTTACAGAATGCATATGCAACCCAAATATTAAGTACATTTTCATGATTATAAGAGACTTGAAAGCAAACAGTTATCAGATTATGATGCAATGGACATAAAAGATGTTTGAAACAAGAATGTGAATGAGAATGGAGCATTGAAAAGAACAGGAAGGATCACTGTTTGCTATGAATCAGGACTGGGATATTTTGGAAAGAAACAGAGTCAGATTTCATAGTCCTCAGCTGTAGAAAATCTAACTAATGTATAATTTATAACATCACAACCTTGGACAATATCCACACATACTTCTTGATATAATTACTAAAGTTTTATTTTGAGTTTGTTGTTTCCATATGTGACTTTAATATTGATTTTAACCAACCATTTCAGAATTCTTCAAGTTAACATGGCTGTCTTTATCTTAGAGATAAATACTGGTTTGAAATTCTGTTAGATTTTACATAATTGGTATATTACTCCATTTGATCACTAGTGTAACATTTTGGAGCAATTTATTCACTTGTACACTTTGTCCTAACAAATTTTAATTGAAATTTGATGATGTACTAGATCCTAAAATTATATTGTATGCTTCAAAAATATTTCCAATAAGCTATTATGATTATAAAGTAGTACTTTTATAAAACAGATCTGAATTATCCTTTGAGGTCTGGTGTTATTAGGCAGTGCTATGTGTCTATTATTTTTAAACAATAGCTACATTAATATTTTGAAATGTTGTCTTTATTTTTAATAACCAATGATACCTAGTTACTGTGAATTCAGCAATGCCTCATTTATTCCATGGTCCATCCCTGAAAACCTCATCAAATTCACAGAATCCACCTGAATTTACAATCCATAACAAACCTTTCACCTTTTTCCAATGGGACTGTAATCAGAGAAGTTGTAATAATTGATTAATAGATGGCTCCTGCTTTCAACTTCTTGTCTTTTTACAACCAGAGAAATTCACAGCTCTGAGACCATTTGGCCCTTCGCATCTCTGATTTTCCATCCTCATAATTTCAACCTACACCTCAACTCTTCTCAAAGTCTCTCCTCTAAGTACACTTCTCTTCCTATTGATCATTAAATCCCTTTCTCCATATAAGTTCTCCTGCCATGTTCATGGTGACTCTCTTGATCTTGCCATCTTACATGGCTTTGTTGCTCCCATCAAACTACGGCCAATAAGGCAATCTATGATCACTTCCTTGTATTGTACTTCAACCACATTCTCTTCTCTCACTGAACCCCTTTGAACCTCTTAGCCTCCGGTAAAAGCTCAGTTTTTAACACCTTTATCAGTTCTCCCCTTGAAACAATTTGTTCTGAAGTAAAAAAAACTCCAGCTTCTCTAGTTTTCCCTCATAATTAAATCCTCTTATTCCCGGTATATTCTTCATCATATAATCAACATATCCTCCCTAAAGCAAGACACTCAAAGTTTAAACAGATTTGGAATTTGTGTGATTAGTGTAAAGCAGGTACTTGTGAATCCATTGCCCTTTTTACTGGTCTTCATTGTTATTTCCATTGACTTCAGTAGAAGTAACAATTGAGAGAGATGCAAATGCACAGTGAATTCGCTATCACACATATTACACTTAATGAACTATTAAAGCTACTATTGAAGCCAATATCAGCTCTATTTATAAGCTAACTGGTGATTTGCATGGGTTTAGCTTTCCGCCATGTTTGTACTCTGTATCTCTATTTATAATATATTTTTTAACAGATTATCCTTCCTTTTTAAAGACTTTTGTGTGTATCTGAATTCCTAAATCTCTTGTTTTCTGAACAGTTTTTTGAAATGTGCTGTTATTTACCGTATATGTTCTCTTCTTTTAGATCTTCCCAAAAGACATTGCCTCACAATTTTCCACATTAAATTTAATCTTACATCTATCTGCGCAATCTACTCATATTAATTCGCTTTCACTTTTTTTAGTTTAACTAAATAACCAGAATAAAGTATGAACCACTGATCTTTAAAATATGGCCACATCACAACTAAAGAGGTCACACCCACACCATTCGGTCAGTAATGTTTACATATTAGTTTCATTTAAAATGTTTTTAATATATCTTTAAAATAAATTTAGAAAATGATCAGGTAGAAGGCTGTAAGTGTGAATTATAATAGAAGATTGTTTAAAAAAGTAATAATGGTCGACTCACTTTTTCAAGTTCCTCATCTCATTATTAATTGGTGATAAAACTTTTTGATGCTGATGTTGTAGTTATTTACCTGTTCAAAACTGTCCTGCCCAATGCTATCCGTTATAAAGATCAGTTTCAGGGAAGTGCAGCTCATGGAGTCAAACCACTGACCTTTCCTTTTTGCCCTTGGGTTCCTGCCAATCACAATCAGAATTCAGGGGGTGAAGCACAGAGGTCAATTGCATGTGTGCACAAATCACATGATTGCAAAACTCTAAAGAGGTATACACTTCCACAGTGCGTGCTGCCACAAAGAACAATTTTCAGCAGGTAAACCTTGTTTCCTTATTTACCTATGTGTAATAGAGAACACCTAGAAACAATTGTGGGACATGGGCCAGCATTCTCCAATCTCATTCGCCCCATCACCACTGCCAGCGAGGAAAGAGAATTTCATGCTCAGCCAATTCTCCATTCACCGTGGCGGGACTGGAGAATCCCAGCTGCAGACAAGTTCAGAGAATCCTGGCCATTGTTATTTCTCAGTAAATCAGTTGGTAGCCAACATTTCTTCCACTTCTGAAATCTTCACTCTTTTCCATTATAGCAAATAATCCAGATTTCACTGGTAACCAAATTTAATCTTAAGGGGCATTTTCTGTTCATTTAATTTGCAAAATGTATGTAAATAAAATAAATTCCTCATCCAAAGGAAGTACAAGTGGATAATTGTTGTGTTTAGCATTGATCTGAACATTCATACCTCTTCACAAAAGGAGCTGAAAAAGCTGAGAATTATGACTTCTCTTGGTAAAAGGCAACAATCATCGATTCCTTTAACATTCCAGATCTGCACAATCAAATTGATATTTTATGCTAGATTAAGTCTGAAATTATTGAATTCAACATTTTGAAACGCACAGCAGTGACAAAAGCTGATGTTGTTTGTGGGTGGATGTAGCAGAAATGAGAGGAACTGGGGGGTAATGGGGAGGCGGGGGGATGCATATTGCAATACATCAGGAAGAGAAACAAAAGGGATAGAGCTCTCCCTTTTGCAGAGATGCTGGCGAGAAAATAGGAATGTTTCCCATTGGTGCTGGCATCGTCTGTCAGGTGGGATTCATCCGCCTGAAAGACGCGAATGAACTAATCTTGGAGGACCTGCCAGGTAGTCCCACTGTTCTGACATTGGGATGCCCCAATCTCTGCACTCAGGGACAGTCCCAAAACCTGAAATTGTGTCCCCCACCACCCCCCAACACCAGCAACCCCTTACCAAAGAAGGGCGTCTTCCTCCCACCCACAAATAACAGGGAGCTCCCCCACACCATGCAGGCATGAGGGTGGCCCGACCTAAATAGCCCCTCCTACTTCCCCATCAAACCGCCTCCCTTCCCACTCAGGGCCCTTTTCAGGCCTTGCGCCTTGACAATACCAACGGTGCACTATCCCCAGCACCTTAGCACCCTGGTACTGACATCTCGGCCTCTCAGAGTGGCAAAGGGCGATTGGAACTGGCTACTGCCAAGCTGCAGAGGAAGTGTTCCTCAAGGGCCCTGGGTATAGGCTTGGGTGGGTTCAGTCTGGGGGCAAGAGGTTGACTTCACCATGCTCCCCTGGTAGGGGGGTTGGTGAGGGTAAAGGGGACCTGCATGGGGGTCTGAGTGGGAGTTGGGTCACCCTAATGCCTGTGTCATGTGTGAGGGGGGGGTGAGGGTGGCCCGTGATTTGTGTGGTGGAGGAGAGGAAACCCTGGACCTTCAGGCTCAGCATGCCATGTAATTAATAACACCAAAGCCCCACCTTGCACTGCTTCAGATGGCGAGCCAGGTTCATGATGGTGGGGTGGCAGGGGGAGTGAGCGGGGAGGTGATGAATTCAGCCATAAAACCCAGTAACTGTATTATGATTTGTGGCTTTGCATAATTATCGAGTTGTCATGAAGTTCCATTCCGACTGGTGAATGGAGGAGAGGTTTAAGTGTAGGCTGATGTGGTCTGCCTTGTCAAAGACTGCAGAACTATCACAGTCGCATAAGATAATGGGTACAATCTTACTGGCCGTTCATGCTATACTTCCACTGCAGTGAAGTCAGAGAATCTGACGCACAGGCAAATCTCTGTCCACTGCAGCAGGATGGGAAAGTCCCACTGGCGTGAATGGCAGGATCATTCTGGCCATAATATCTGACTTTGATAATGGCTATTTCGATACTTTGGCAGGAACAGAAACTTTGGAAGGACTTTCAGGGACTTTGGAGAGGACAAGGTGTTTGGAGATAAGGAAGTAGGAGTTGAGGGTGTTTTTTGTGGGAGTGTGCAGGGTGATGATGGCAGGTTTAAAGGGGAGCTGGCAGGTCCTGAGCAGAGGAAACTGTTAACAATATTGGCTAATATGGGGGCCTCAGGGGAAGTAACAATTTAGTGGAAATAGAGTCAAGGGAGCAGGAGAGTGTCCCATGAACAAGGGTATGAGAGAAGATAGGAGAGAAAGTAGAGAAAGCTATGAGTTGTCTGTTAAGGCAAAGGTTAGCAATGGGAAAATTTGTTTTGGTGGGATAAAGAAAGGGAGAGAAGAAGCAGTGGAAGCTCCTGCCACTTTTATTTACATGCCTTTTACTTCTTCGTCATCACCATATATTAAGTTTATTTATTAGTCACAAGTAGGCTTATATTCACACTGCAATGAAGTTACTGTGAAAAATCCCCTAGTCCTCCGGCACCTGTTCAGGTACACAAAGGGAAAATTTAGCATGACTAATGCAACTAGCCTGCACATCTTTGTACTGTGGGAGGAAACCAGACCACCTGGTGGAAACCCGCACTGACACAGGGAGAACATGCAGACTCCACACAGACAGTGACTCAAGCTAGGAATCGAACCTAGGTTCTTGGCGCTGTGAGGCAGCAGTGCTAATCACTGTTCCCCCGTGCTGCCTGCCTATATATGTTCCATTTTGTATATTTATGGATGAAGGAGATGGTGGGTAGTTCTTAGATGCAAACTTCTGTTAAGTGTGACTGGTGTTCAAGCATGAATTACCCTTAGAGTCACATTTTGCTTTGTGAGGTGAATAATTAGAATATTATGAACACACAAGGCACATTTATTTATTCTTGGTGCTGCTTTGTCTCACATGCACAATTAGTTTGTATGGACATATTTACGTAAAAAAAAGTACATCATAGAATAAAAGTACAATAAGCACATACTAATAGCTCTCCGTCACCTGCAAATTCCTCCTTTCAATGAAATCACATCTCAGATCACAGCAAGTTCCTACATTATCTTCTTGGCAATGGCATAGAAGTATGGAGGCATTTTCAATTTAAGACTGGCCAGCAACATCATGATGGCTCTTACGAGGAGGAGGCAAACAGAAAACTAATAATAGAAAGTGCTGGAAATACCCAGTGGGTCTGGCAGTATCTGTGGAGAAAGAAACTCAGTTAACAGTTTGAGTCAAGAATGACCCTTCTGAACTGATTGAAAAAGGCTGGTCTAGATTGAGGTTCAAGTGATAGAAATGAAAGAATTGACATGACCTATTTTACCTTACTAAGCAGTTTTTTTCTGTTGCACTATTGCATCTTATTGTGCCATGTACCAATCTTTGATGTACTCTGCCCCAAAACTTCTGTAAATTTCATTTTTATTGTAATTTTTATTGTAGAGGGTATATAAGAGTTTTTAAAAGTTTATTTATTAGTGTCACAAGCAGGCTTACATCAACACTGCAATGAAGTTACTATGAAAATCCCCTAGTTGCCACCCTCCGGCACCTGTTTGGGTAACACTGAGGGAGAATTTAACATGGTCAACACACCTAACCAGCACAACCTTCAGAGATTATATTTGTATATATTTGCAAATTTCTTTTACCTTATCTCTATTCTCAGCCTTTCCCAGATAACCATTGTTTCTGTATCCCAGAAAGGATACAGAAACAATGCTTATGGTGCAATGCTTTGATGCAACACCATTTTATGATAAGGGAAAAAGTTTAAGATTATTGCAGGTTAAAAATGCTTATGAAATTATAATTTTAGCTGAGTTAAATTGCTTTTGGAAACTAAACTTAATTATATATAATACAATACATATAATACCAACAATATTTTACTAGGCTAGTTAGTAAAGATTCATTCTTTTTCTATTTGATTGACTTTATGATTCACCCCTCTGATATATCACAAGCACATTCCTTAGCCAAGAAATACACTTGCAGCCACAATGGGAGGTTTGTTCAATGTTATACAGTGAGATGGTGTATCAAATCCTATATATCACAGGAAAGAAAATCAAAACACTGGGATTATAATGAAAATAAACATGAAGTGACCTTGACAAAATTGTAGGAATTGTCAACACTTTTAATGAACATGGCTGTAAAGCAACTGTGTGCAATTCTAGATTAGAGGAATATTTTCGACATGAAAACTTTATTGCCCACCTGTTTGTACTACTCATCGGGAATTACTGAGTAATATCACGCATTACACCGAAATCTCAGGAGGCAGTTATATATCTGAGTTCTGTACAGTCTGATGACAGCTAAGGGCAGACAGTGACTACTACAAGCAGAGAAAGGTGCTTCATTTCACAGCACTGTAAAAAGATGAAATGTACATACGATATCTGAGTCTAATGACTTCCAAGAAGCTTGAGTTGTATCAGTTACATAATTTCACATACTCCGCTCATAAAAAATGACTCTGCAGCGAGGGGCGTTTACAGTACCTGTGTGAGCTGTCCATATGCTGCCCCCCTCTGGGGAACTACAGTCAAAACTCTGAATGGAACACACAAAGCCTTCAAACACGGCACCCCGACAGCCATCTGTACTTCTCATTATCACATACAGCGAGCAATTTTTAAAATGTATAAGAAGTCAAGGGTTAGTCAAATAGAACCACAGATCACCATGCAGCCTTTTTTTCCCCTTCCAACAACCCTCCACAGCTCTGCAGTCTGAGGAATGACAACAATATACGCCGAGGTTATGACACCATAATCTGTGTTGACCTCGCAGTCATCAGTTTACGGTCGGTTTGAGGGTTTTTGTCCTGCTGGCTGTAGAATTGATGGAGCGGTAGACAATGGGGCTGTCTTTGAAATCTGCCATGCCCCTGGTATTACCTTCGCTCATTTTAGTTCATTTAAGATTAATATTGTTGATGTATGGGCAAAGGAGATTAATCTGAATGTGGTCTGATTTACTTTCTGTGTCTGGTCAACCCTTCCAAAAAGACGATGAGGACGACATTAGGTTTAAAGTGATTAGTCACATTCTGCTAAGGGTTCATTCATTTCTTCTGGGTGGTATTTGTAATTAATTCAATGCATTCATTCAGATTTCATTAATTTCCAAAGGCATCTATAACTGAAGTCATACTTACTGAGAACTGATTTGAATTGCTCAGATCGACTTTGTTTCTGATCCTTAAAGGAATATTCTTTATTCTTCAAATGTAAATGTAGAAAACCTGCATAATTAGTTCAATTTCATCATCTTTTTAAGTGTGCCATTGTATTTATATTGTATATATAGACATGCCTATTTTGGGAATGCTGTAGTATTTGGGGGTCAGTTTAGTTCAGTTGGATGGACAGCTGGTTTGTGATGCAGTGTGATGCCATCAGCATGGGTTCAATTCCAGTACTGGCTGAAGTTATTCATGAAGGCCCCATCTTCTCAACATTGCCCCTTGCCTGGGGTGTGCTGATCCTCAGGTTAAATCACTGCCACTCCCCATCAAAGGATGGCCATCTGGGACTATAGTGACTTTAACTTTTCAAGCACTGCTATTTTAGATTGAGCAAATGATTTCTCCCTCATTATTCTCAAATCTTCATGCCCTCTCCATATCTCAGTATTTCTCTCTCCATATCAATATATCTTCTGCTGTAAGTATCTCACACTCTACTTTCTTCTCCAATTGTGACACTACTGCTTTATACCTGTGATATCGCAGCTTAAGGCATGCTTCCCGTTTATGCCTCATCCCAACCTTCCCTTGCTGCCAGCTCTGAAATCTCTCCCATGCTTCCTCCATACGACCATGAAATAATTGCTTTCTTTCCCTGGGACACCACTTCTATCTTTATTTGCCTTGCAATTGTCCTTTCTCCCTGCAAGCAAATTTTATTAGAACTTGTTCAGTATCCTTAATGTCAGTATGAGCATATTGTACTCAGTGGTTCTGACAATGCCAGGAAAGTCATGTTGCCTTAGCATTTGCTCAATGTATGGAGAACATTGAGACAACATTGAGAACATTGAGACAATGTTCTCCATGGACAATGGAACACCGTTTCTACTGTTGGTGTCTGAGGGTTAATTCACTGAACCAAAACAACCAGGGAGAAAGGTCCAAGAATTGGCACTAAAGTGTTGCCGTTCTTCTCCTGGTCTAGGCAAATGAGTGTGGCAATACGTGATCTGTGAATTTATCCTCTAGGGTCATCACCAAGCATTTGAGATGCCCAACAAATTCCCTTGTTCCCTTACCCAGTCATGTTCCTTAATCCCAGCTTCAAAAAAGTACTGTGGGAGCATTAACAAGAGCAGAAAGAGAAACCTTTCATTCCATCAATCTATGGCGGAATAGACCCTGGGATACAAGTGTGAAATTTTGCACAGCCCTTGAAAATCACTAGATAGAAGGGGTGAATCTACTGAATTTTAAGGAGGTTTTATCAATGCACTTACAGAAGCGTAGTATGACTAGAACAAGTTAACATTCAATACAATTCTTCCAAAAAATGACTAAAGGTGAGATTTTCTGGCTGTGCTCACCCCAAAACCGTAAAATCCCACCCAACATCGTCGACTCTTTGCCTTGCCCACTTCCCACCCATATGATTCCCTTGGAAGGTGGGACAGGAAAATTTCCCTCCAAGTGTCATCTCCAGCAGGAAAAGCTGTGAAAATTCTGGTAAGTGGATCGGTATGATCCAGATGGCAATTCACACACACCTTCTTGGAGGTTGGAAAGATTCCTGCTAGGAGAGAGGTGTGCGGGATCTGAAGACACCGGCAACACCAGCTCCTCAGAGGTCAGGTCATCACTTTTAAAAGGTTCCCCAATATCAAAATAAAATTGAAGGTCCCCTCATATCACCCCCACCTCCCCTTGGATATCATGGCACCTCTGCAGACATGGGGACAGCCCCAAACCACCCCATCCCTCCCCCACAGGGTAGCCTGGGCACTGAGGCATTTGGACCCCTCCTCCCCCCAAATTGCTAGCATTAGAGGTAACCCACCCAAATGGATGAGACCCTACAATAGGATTGTCTAAGGCCCCACATGCTTCAGGCATTCCTTGAGGCCTGGTCACTTACCAGTGCCATTTTGGCCGTTCCAACCTGGCAGTGAAATTTAAGAAACAGACTGCAGGGAGGCCAGAAAATCCCCCCCCATGTGCAGGTTAGGTGAATGGGCAACAAGATGGCAGATGGATTATAAAGTAGGGATGTGTAAGATTATGCACTTTGGTCATAAGATTAGAAAGCAGATTATTTTTTAAAAGGTGTGAAACTTGTAGGTTTTGCAGCTCAAAGAGACTTGGGTGTGCCATACAGAAAGTTAGCAAGCAAATAGGAAGGTAAATGACATATTAGATTTTATTGCAAGGGGAATGAGGTGCAGGAATAAAAAAATCTCCTTTGAAAAGGGGTTTGGCGAGACCATACTGTGTGCAGTTTTGGTCTCTATGTTTAACGAAGGATATACTTGTATTGGAGGCAGTACAGTGAAGGTTCACTAGATTGGTCCCTAGAATGATAGGGTTGTCCTATGACAGACTCAATAAATTGGACTTACATTCTCTGGTGTTTAGCAGAATGAGAGATGGCCTACAAAATACTGGGGGTTTGATAGGATAGACACTGAGAGATTGTTCCCATTGATTGGGGAGTGTAAAACATGGGACATAGTTTCACAGTAACGGGTTAATCATTTAGGACTGAGATGAAGAGAAATTACCTTACTTAAAGCGTTGTGAATCTTTGGAAGTTTCCCCATAGGGTTACGGATGTTCCATTATTGAGTTAATTTAAGGCTGGGATAGATAGATTTTCAATATCTTGGTGAATGAAGGGATATGGGGAGTGGGCAGTAAAATACAGATGAAGTCCATGATTGCATTGAATAGCAGAGCAGGCTCCGTAGGCCACATGTTCTACTCCTGGTCCCATTTTGTATATTCTTGTGTTTGTGACAGAGGAAAGGGAAAACAGAGTAGGAGACAAACCTGCATGGATGATGGTGAGGTGCAAGTATTGAGTTCAATGAGGCAAAGTGAAGAAAGGAAGAAACTGTCAAGGTTAGTGGCAAATTGATAACCATCTGAGAACAGGAACCTAAGTGGCAAGATGAAGATAAAAATCAGAAATGAAGGCAATGGGGATATGGATTTGTGGTGCTGTTATAATGATATTTTTATGTTAAAGCAAAGTGGTTTCTGCTGCAAATTAACATGAAACCATCATATAACTTGAGAATCTGATCTATATATAACTCTCCAGTGCATTGAGTTGTGAAACCCCCTCACATACCAGTGTTGATCTGTTCTGGGTGCAGTCAAATCATAGACTTGATGCAAAGTCCAGTTTTAAAAGGTGTAGTTCAGTTATTGAAAACATTCAGATTTTATTTGAGTCAGAATTGAAATCACAGCTAGAAACAGCTAAAAGAAACTTACGTGCTGAAAGTCAAAATAAATTATTCAAATGTTTAACCTTCCAAAAAATAGTTGAAATGAAGACATGAAGAACTTATTTTAGTACATCAACTATAACTTTACCTGATGGATGGTTTGCAATAAAGGGAGAGAGGCTTAAGTAAAACATCCTTTAGCAGAAAGTATTAATTTGTACTACACAAACATTGCAGTTTAGAGGCTTGTACTTTTTAAACGAAGCTTTGTTATCTCAGAGGATATTTATTGCATGGATAGATAGTAAAAACACCTGCATCATGGCAACATTTTACAACTATACACTTGTCAAATCTTGTAAGCAAAGTTTTCATGAGGAGACAGACAGCGAGTACTCAGTAACTGAGGTGCAGGTGTATAACACACGCTACTTCCACCTCCCCCCCCGCTCCACCAACACCCCCGCCCCCCGAAACAGAGGATTAACACATTTTCCAGCTTCAGGGCTGGAGCAAATCTTCCACAAGTTAATACACTTATAATTACCTTTTGTTTTCCCCTAGGGCACCTCTGAGTTCTGTTTTGACTCTAAATGGAGAAAAGGTTTTTAAAATGAATACCGTCAAGAGGGAGTTCTTTCTTTACCTGTTCCTGAGGTGATTCTGTAGAACAAAAGTAAGTAGGAAACACAAGTAAACACTTCAGGAGTATAAAGGAATATTATTGTTGAAGGATATTGTCATGTCATCTTCATATTCATGCACTTCAGACCTTATAGCTAACTGCACTATCATTCAAGCATATTGTTTCCGAAAGTAACTAAAATTTACAACAATTTTTTATCTAGTCACTTCCAGGATTGAAAATTTACTTTTCCCATGACTCTTATAAAATGACAAATAATTTTAGATTATTTTCTAAATTATAGACCAGCGGCATTACATTCTTTGCTTCAATAAAAAGCATCTTTGATTTCACATCAATAGAATTTGCTGCATAGCTGAATGGTGACCACGTTCATATTGAAGTTAGGCATTCTGAGGACATTGTCTCACAATGCACCCATTGCTATATAACAACAACCAAGGCAAAGCAAACTTTGTAAGGTTCCTAGACTCTTCGACTGATCCCTTGGGATCTTTTAAACTTCATCTTCCATCTTTTAAATGTTAACAAAGATTGGACATCCCTTCCCCTTTTTGATAAGGATGATGGTATGTTCTTACCTTATCAACCTCCTCATACCCCACTTCCTCCTCTTCCCACAATGCTTTTTGATTCATAAGTTGCAGATGATATAAAAAGATATTGGTCGCTGCCCCTACACCCTTGCCACCTCATTGCAACCTTACCCTTGTGCCTTTCTCCTTTCAGATACCCAAGAGCTGTTACCTGGTCAGGCAATAGTCAGGAGCAAAAACTGTGATGTCCATGAAAAAAAAACACCAATCACACACTCACAACCATCGAGGTTAACGCTCTGCAGACCTGAGTTTGAATCCCACCATGGCAAATAGTGAAATTTGAATTCAATAAAACTCTGGAATTAAAAGTTTGATGATGACCTTAAAACCTTTGCCAATTGTCAGTTTAAAAAAAATGTCCTTTAGGGAAGGAAATCGGCCATCCTTACCCAGTCTGGCCTACGTGTGACTCCAGATCCACATCAATGTGGTTAACTCTTAATTGCCCTCTGAAATAGCCCAGCAAGCCACTCAGTTCAAGGACTGCTAGGCATGGGCAATAAATGCTGAGCCAGCAATATCTACATCTTAGGGATGAATTTAAAAAGTTCAGATACTGGCATTGTGCGATCGTTAGTAGCATGGAGGCAGGTTCTGCCTTTTTTTCTTTATTCTTTCATGGGATTTGAGCATTGCTGGCTGGGTTGGCATTTGTCGCCAATTCCTAATGACCCTTCAATGGAGAGGCTTGCTAGACTATTTCACAGAACAGCTGAGAGTCAATCACATTGCTATGGGTTTGGAGTCACACGTAAGCCGGACTAGGTAAAGATGACAGATTTCCTTCCCTCAAGGATATCAGTGAATCAGGTAAGCTTTTATGACAATTGAAGATAGATTCATGGTCATCATTACTGAGACTAGCTTTCAATTCCAGATTTATTCATTGAATTTAAATTCCACCAGCTGCCATTGTGACATTTGAAGCATGTGTTTGTTAGAGTTCTCTTCAGTAACAGCAATCTCAAGACACTCAGTCGACTTTAACACAAACAACACTGGACACCATGCACCCAATGCAAGGTCTTTAATTATTTGTGCACAAAGAGAACTCTCCAAGGCCAAATTGGATTGACTGGAGCAGTTCTGAGCTCAGCAGTTAAAGTCAATTATAGCAAATCAGGAACAATAGATTTTTCACATCTTTCATTGACATTCATATTTGCCAATTAAATCCCAGCCTTCCTCCCTTTCTCATTTGATAAAAATTGACTTCTGCTACAAAGAACAAAGGATAAAGAAAATTACAGCACAGGAACAGTTCCTTCGGCCCTCCAAGCTTGCACCGACCATGCTGCCTGACTAAACTAAAACCTCCTATCTTTCCGGGGACCATATCCCTCCATTTCCACCCTATTTATGTATTTGTTAAGATGACCCTCAAAAGTCATTGGTGTATCCAATTCCGCTACCACTCCTGGCAACGAGTTCCAGACATCCACCGCCTTCTGTGTAAAAAATCTGCCTCGTACATCTCCTTTAAACCTATCCCTCGCACCTTAAATCTATGTCCCCTAGTGATTGGCTGTTCCGCCCTGGGAAAAAGCTTTTCACTATCCACCCTGTCCATGTCTGTCATAATCTTGTAGACTTCTATCAGGTCGCCCCTCAACCTTCATCATTCCAGTGAGAACAAACCAAGTTTCTCCAACCTCTCCTCATAGCTAATGCCTTCCATACCAGGCAACATCCTGGTAAATCTTTTCTGTACCCTCTCCAAAGCCTCCACATCCCCCTAGTAGAGTGGTGGCCAGAATTGAACACTATATTACAAGTGCGACCTAACTAAGGTTCTATAAAGCTGCAATATGACTTGCCAATTTTTAAACTCAGTGCCCCGGCTGATGAAGGCAACCATGCCATATACCTTCTTGACAACCTACTCCACCTGCGTTGCCACTTTCAATGACCTGTGTACCCATACACCCAGGTCCCTTTGCCTGTCAATACTCTTAAGGATTCTGCCATTTACTGTATATTTCCTGCCTGTGTTAGACCTCCACAATGCATTACTTCACATTTGTCCAGATTAAACTCCACCTGCCATCTCTCTGCCTAAGTTTCCAACTGATTTATATCCTGCTGTATCCTCTGATAGTCCTCATCGCTATCCGCAAATCCACTAACCTTTATGTCGTCAACAAACTTGCTCATCAATCCATTTACATTTTCCTCCAAATCATTTAAATATATTACAAACAGCAAATCCTTTTGCTAATCTTTCATTTGCATAGCATATACTCATATCTTGCCTTTGGTATTTGTTATGAAAAAAATCTGGTCTTCCTCATCCTCTGGTGAAAATGTTATGGGGCTTGCGAAGAAATAGCAGAGACTGACTCCTTTTGAAGATCAGTAAGCTGATGAACATTTTTCACCACTGTACAGAGACGACATGAATTTTTTAAATTTGAACACTTCAAGTTCCGCACAATTTAATTAAACTATGAAACTTAAATCTGAACTTTTTAACTTCCACATCTTCAGAGCACCAGCCTGGGCCTCGGGATTGCTGGTCTAGTGATATTATCTCTATGCCACCATCTCCCCATGATGAACTATGAGACAAGAGAAGAGGGTAGCACAGGTTCCAACTGGCTCCCCAGAGGGTAAAGATGCACATGAGTTTTGCTGCAGACTCTCAGGTAAAGGCTGGCCGGTTTGTGCAATGAAATGCTTAGAGCATTATCAAGCCTGCTAGGAAGACTGTGTTACTGCCAAAGAGCAGAGAGAAGTTTAGCACTAGCTTGGCTTTGCACAGAGTTTGGAGCCCATTTCTTCCAGCCTGGAACTGGTGGTCAATTGCATGAGAAAAGACGCAGTTGTGTTTCCATTGCAGCACAAGCAGAAGATATCCAACAACTGAGTGCTGCAGTGAAAACTCAAACTGTGGTGTTGAGACCCCTGCTTGTTGCTGTGCATGTCCAGGTTAACACGCTGCAGGATCAGAAGTGCTTCCCACTATGGATGTTGATGCTGGTGCTCAGGAAAGTGTCTCAGCGACCCAGCAATCTGTGCTCCAACAGATTGATAGGTTTGATGCAGCGCTGCCCAAGGTGAGTGGCAGTGACTTTGTGGAGTATGAACCTGCTCTCTTCTCTCAAGATAGCAGCATTTGCCCTTCCGACCCTGTCACTTTCCTAGTGTCCTTGCTGTTCTCTGTCAGTTAGCTCTATCTGCCATCATGCTGAAGTGCTGTAGTCAGAAGCCAGCCTTGCAAGGCTCAGGGCTACACATCGGTGTCTTGTAGTCTTCCCCACTGAAAGTCAGAAGCGTTCCACCAACCAACCTACAGCCACTGGGGTAGATATAACATGCATAGGAGCAGTGCATAGGAGCATTTATAGTATGCATAGGAGCAGTGCATAGGAGCATTTATAGTATGCATAGGAGCAGTGCATAGGAGCATTTATAGTATGCATAGGAGCAGTGCATAGGAGCATGCATAGAATGCAGAGGTGCAGCACATTAGGCCAGGCAAAGGAAGCCAAAAAACAGGTGCTCAGGGAATGCCCAAGTGTGATTGGCTTATTTTGTTTGGATGTCTTGTTTAATAAAGTTGGTTTGGAATTTTTTTTTAGTGGTGGCTTTTTTTCCAGTGCCGTGGCCAAGAGCATGCAGGGACTTCAGTAACAGAAAGATATGTGGGACTGGGATAGAATGGGGTTTTGGGTTGGTCAGTGGAACTATAGCGACATGACACAATCACAAACAGACCAGCCTGAAGAGGAATATATAGGTTTCCTTCCTCCCTTCCTTTTGATCCTGCTCTTCCTTTTCCTCCTCCGCCTGGGGTACTGAATATTTCCACCATCCCTCCCTATTGTTATTTGTGGTATTATCCTATTCATCTCTTAATGGTCATATTCCCAGCACAGCCCTCCTTTTTCACTGATGCACTTGAATGTAAACATTTGCCAGAATATAGGACTACCCCAAGGTACAGGATCCATCAACTGTAAACTCATGGCTTTGTGAGTGCCCCTGGCGGTAAGACTGTGTGCTCCTGATGACAAGGTCATGTAAGACATAGCTAACAATGATGAATGGGGGATGCAGATTCTGGTCACTGCATTCCTCCAGAATGCTCCAGGCAGCGTGAGCAGCCTGATCGGTCTATCCTGTGAACTCTCACGTGACAGCATAGCTCCCATTGCACACATGCTGGCTACCTGTGCCTGGGTTGTACAGTGGAGTCATGAGTCAGGCATTAAACTTGTCACCCAGCAGCCACCCTTTGATTTGACAATGGGTGGCTCAAGTACCAAGGGAACAGTGGAATGGTCCAGAATGAAAGCATCATGACTGCTTCCAGGATATCAGGAATTTACCTGCATGCCGGGCGCTGATCATGGTTGGACACCATCATTTTGGGACTGGAACTCTTTACGGGTGAGGTAAATTCCAGCAGTTAGGTGCAGGACTCACAAAGCCATGAGTTTACAGTTGATGGACCCTGTACATTGGGTAGTTTTATATTCTGGCAAATATTCACATTCAAGGACATCAGTGAAAAAGGAGGGCTCTGCTGGGAATACAAGCATTAAGAGATTAACAGGATAATACCACAAATTATGAGAGGGAGGGATGGCGGGAATATTCAGTAATTATTTTCTTCAATGTTCATCTGGGATAGGGAACAGGTAGGCATGACATTGAATGAAAAGCAATGAGATAAGTGCATTTTAAATAACAGAGGGGATATGTTGAATAAACTAAGATTCAAACAGGATGACATCCCTGGTTTAGATGGATTATATTTACATATTTTGAAACAATCAAGTGTAGAGATAACAGAAGCATTATTGCACTCATTTAGTAATTTGCTCGAAAAAGGCATCATGCCAGAGGATTGATGAATGCTTACTATATTTCTCATATTAATGTTTGTTCATCCAAGGGCTCAGGCAGAAGATGATCACTGGCACTATAGTCTCACTGTAGCAGTGGGTCAGCGAGAGGTTAATGGTGTCTTTGGATACCTCTCCAGATGCACCTTAATCAATGGGAAGGAGGCAGGTGCTTTCTTCCACAGAGAGGCTGGGGGAGCTGCAGCATTACATGCTTGAGGCTTCCTCCCAATGTTAGACACTTAAGTGTTCCTCCCCTTGTTACACACTTGAGAGTTCTTCCCCTTGTTACTCATTTGAAAGTTCTTCTCCTTGTTACACACTTGAGAGTTCTCCCTCTTGTTACACATTTGAGGGTTCCACTCCATGTTACACACTTGAGAGTTCCTCCCCTTGTTACACAGTTGTTACACATTTGATGGTTCCTCCCCTTGTTATTCACTTGAGTGTTCCTCCCCTTGTTATACACTAGAGGGTTCCTCCACTTGTTACACAGTTGAGGGTTCCTCCAAATGTTTCCCAGTTCCTCTGTCAGTGACCCAAACTTCTCCAGCAGCAGTGCCACAGAGGAGTGTCTTGCACTGGTGCAGGAGACTTGTAGTTACTCAGGGTGTTCAAGGCCTGAGACCACCGAGGGATGCCTGTTTTATTCATCCAAGGGCTCAGGCGGAAGAATGACAGCCTGTTCACATCACATCTACAGATGTTAGAGATGGACTTCACTGCAGCATCCAGAAGCATTTTAAAAAGGTCACACAAACACACTAGGGTTGCAGTGATAGTTGCATAATAATGTTATGAAAAGATTGTCCGAGTCACATTAAGCTGTTTTAGGGTGTTCACTAATGTGTTCTCTTTTTATTGAAGGCTTCCTGACATTCGAGAGTTTTGGAAATTTGTAAGCATGTGTGCATTGAGGGATTGCATCTCTGTGATAACATTGGAAGCATAACATGAGAGTTTTAGTGCAAGTAAATGTGCCATCCATGGCAAGAGAGTAAGGATGGTGAATGGGTAACCCTTATTGGCATTAAGGTATTTGGAACTGGCCGTGGTTAAAGTTCTCCCTTGTCTCCCATTTGTCTGCTTCCATGGCTTGGGTATCAACAACATCCAGATGCTCCGTCTCCCTTTCATTATCAAGCTCCATATCTCCATCCACCTTATCAATTGAGGCTTGTGCGTCATATTCTTCCTTGAGGTTGAGGTTCTCACTGCTTTGTATGGTGAAGTTGTGAAGCACACAGCATACAATGATGATCTGGGAAACCTTCATTGGGTCATATTGCAGAGCAATCCCAGAACATTAAAGGCAATAGAAACACATCTTCAGGAGGCTGATTGCCTGTTCAGTTATGGCTCTTGTGCCACACATTGTACCTCTCTTCTGCCTCACTACTTGGGTTTCTGGTAGGTGTCAGGTATGAAGAGGGTGATTCCTGTCACTGAAGACAATCATTAATCTGTGTCCTTGGTATGTAAGTGCAACGTCTGCAAATAGTGTGGCATATAGACATTGTGACTACTGCTAGAAGTGTTCCCTGTTAATATAAGCTACTGGCTGTTCAGATGGTGCCTTGATGGGTGCAATGTATTACACCCTGTCTATGTGGATACTGATCATGGCAGTGAATCACATTGCCCTCTCTGCCTGGCTGCCCTTGTCGACCTGATGTACCCTGCAACCCTCTTGAACAGTGCATTTATCACCTCCTTTATGCATCAGTGAGTAGCTCCTGGGGACATCTTCCAAATGCAATTTATGGAACCCTGCAAGTGACCAGAGGCATCAAAATTCAGGGCTGCAGTGACTTTCAGAGCCCCTGGCATTGGGATCCCACATTATCCCCATGGACTCAGGTCTATTCGGGTATTAGGAAGCAGAGTTGTGTGACTGTCTTCCTTGAGTGGCATTGTCTCCTCAGGCACTGCATTGCTGATATCTACAAGTAGGTCATCCTGCTCCTGTACAATCTTGAATACATTAGGGACATGAGCCGCCTTTTCCTTTTTTATTCATTGGTAGGACATGGGCGTCGTTGGCTGGGCCGGCATTTATTGCCCATCCCTGACAGCGTTTAACAGTCAACCACATTACTGTGGCTCTGGAGTCACATGTAGGCCAGACCAGGTAAGGACAACAGATTTCCTTCCCTAAAGGACATTAGTGAACTAGATATGTTTTTTCCAACAATCGATAATGGTTTCATCATCATCAGTACATTCTTAATTCCAGATTTTTTTTATTGAATTCAAATTCCACCTTCTGCCTTGGCAGGATTCGAACTTGGGTCCCCAGAACATTAGCTGAGTTTTTGATTTAAGAGTCTAGCGATAATAATACTAGGCCATCACCTCCCCTTTACTCCCTGACATCCTGTCCTTGTGATACCTCCTGTTGTTGCTGCTGCTGTTAGTGGTCTGCAACATGATGTGCAACACGGTGCTCACCAACATCATGTCTCCGCTCTAATGCACACAGATACAGGAAGACTGGGTGGATTATTCCCATGCTGTCTTTTCCTCAAGCTTTCCTTATAGACAGCCTCTAAAGTGCTCCCCATTCAGCTCCTCAGATCTGTGAGACCACTTTAATGAGTGACCCCTCTGCAACTCAATTATGGACTGCCCCTTTAAAGTTTGCACCCATTATTTCTTTGCTATGAGCTCCTTGACAGAGGCTTCGCCCCCTCAGACTCTCAGATCTGCAACTTTTTGAACAGAAAAATATGGCCGTGATTCTCCCATTACGACCCACAACTTTTCTGTCGGGTTGGGGTGGGAGATGCGCGTCTCTGGCTTTGAACAGGGATTTGCACATGCGCCGGGAATGCATGCGCATCTCCCAGAGCCAGGGAACAGTCGCCGAATAAACCACACTGGAAACCGGCAGGAAGGCAGGTAAGTCATTTAAATCTGTTTTTAATATGTTTTAAACATGTATATTAGTTAATTATCGGGAGTATTGAATCTCCCATCCTGCCAGGAGTACTTCATTCCGGCGGGGTTCAGACTAACTACCCACATTCAGGGAACTAGCCGGAGACCCCGCCAGAATGAAAGGTGGGGGTAATTGGGGCCCCTCCGGTGTCGGGCGGTGGGGGATGGTGCCCCCCCAGGACTTGGGCATCTTGGCAGTGCTAGCCCATGCCCCAGCACTGCAGTGCCCATGCCCAGGGGCACCTTGGCACTGCCCATTTGAGCATTGGGTGGTGCCAAATGGGTGGAGCCTATTGTGGGCAGAGCCTAGGGGCATTCAGTGGTGGTGGGAGGTCCCGCTACCATTCTGCAGACAGGATTGGCCTGAAATGGAGGGAGGGCAGCGATTGGAGCAAACTGGGGGTGGTTTTCTGGAAAGTAGAGTCTCCCTCCAGGGGGGCCTGAGCCCGGGGGGGGGTGAATCAGCAGTGGGGGGGTGGGGAGGAGGTCTGCCAGTGTGGGGGCTCACCACTGCTGGGAGACGAGGCCTGAACATCAGAACACACTAGCCCGGGAATTGTTGTGGGGGTCGCAATTGTTCCATGGGGTGGGGGGGGGGGCGGGGGGGGGGGGTGGTGCTGCTGGAGGAGCATCACTGTGTGGGCCCTGGGCTGGCCAACAGGCGGGGAGTCTGACAAATCAGAGCCACTGCACATGCGCAGAATTCCAGAACTGTCAAACACGGGCACAAATAGGTCCCACCTCACTGGGACCTCTGCAGCGTACAGAGTGCAGAGATTCAGATGAGAAGCTGAACTGACAGAACAATCGGGATTTGGAACAGTTCTCCCACCAATTCAGCACTTTTGGGAGAATCGCAGCCAATTATCCCTAGACCAACCCATTACCCTGTTACTCAGACTCAGAGAGGCAAAAGGACACGTAAGAGTGAGTCAAGGAAACCATTCTTAAGCCATCAGCTTTCACTGGGCAGATAACTGAAGGCAGAGGAAACCTGTGCACATATTGGGGCAGAAACTCAGTGGGGAATTATGAAACCAAAAGAGAAAATGCTGAAAAATCTCAATAGGTCCGGCAGCTTCTGTTTCAAGTCCAGATGACCTTTTGTCAAAGCTAAAAGGCATAGAAAATGGGAGATATTTATACTGCAGGGTGAGGGAATGAAAGCCATAGAAACAAGGGGAAAGACTGCAAATGGCAGCCCATAGAGAGAATAGAAGGCGTGAATGGCCAAATGGCGGAGAAACTAAAATCAGAGGGTAAATTGTGACAGATGGAGATGTGGGGGGAAGAGGTGAGATGGGTGGGGGATAGGTAAAATTGAGAAAAAGGGGGAAGAAAAGCTAAGGAAAGAGGGGAAAAAATAGGGGGAAAGAGTGGGGAGGGCAGAAAAATAAAGAAAGACAATAAAGAAATAAAAGATAGAGAACAATTAAAAAAAGAAATGAAACAAACACAAAGGGGTCGAGGAGGGATAGAGCTAATCATCTGAAGCTGTTGAATTCAGTGTTGAGACTGGAAGTTTGTAGCGTGCCTAGCTGGAAGATGAGGATGCAGTTCCTGAGGAATTATAGTTGTGTAATCATTATTACATTTAAATGAAGCTTCATCTTAGCTGAGCCTTGCAGTCTTACTTGGGTTGAGGAACATTGCACCTCATTGATCAGTTAGATAGTCAATATCTTTTCCTAAAGGTCAAAGAGTCTAAAACTAGGGGCTATAGGTTTAAGGTGAGGGGGAGAGATACAAAAGTGTCCAGAGGGACAATTTTTTCATACTGAGGTGGTGAGTGTCTGGAACAAACTGCCAGAGGTAGTAGTAGAGGCAGGTACAATTTTGTCTTTTAAAGACTGTTTAGATTGTTACATGGGTAAGATTGGTATGGGGGGGTATGGGCCAAACACGGGCAATTGGATCTTGCTTAGGGGTTAAAAAAGGGATGGCATGGACAAGTTGGGCCAAGGGCCTGTTTCTAAAGTGTAAACCTATATGACTCTATAAGACTCCAAGTGTTATGAATGGAACTCACGGCCTCACATCAATTTTGCGACCAAGAGGAAAGAAGATTATGTTGAGCGCAGGTCAAAAACAGTCAAAAAAAAGGTAAATACATCTACGGCTGTCTTCAAATATATTTTTATTTTGTCAGGGACTTTATGTCCTCACACCTATTCCCTGGTTGCAAAACAAAAATGAAGTGAACCTAATTGAAACACATCTTGGACACCATGAACTTCAAGGATCTTAGGAACATGTAGTCACTACAACTCCACAAGAGGCTTTGTGTCCAGAAAAGGCTCAATTCAGGAACAGCTAAACCAGGAAAGACTAAACCTGGCAGAAGTCTTGCTCTTGTACCTTTGGATAATTATCAGAAAGACATTGCCACAGGGAGAGAGAATGATGCGGTAGAGTTTGAGAATTACAATTAGAATTCAGTCTTTCCCCCTCAGGGCGGCATTTTTCAGACCTCTTTGTGGTGGGTATAATAATGGGTTGGGGAGGCAGGGGATAGGGAGATGGTGGTGGTTGAGGGAACAGTGCAGCAGGAACTGAAAAGTTGACTTCTCACTGGCATAAAATGATGGCGGGAATGTGCGCTCCTACCCATCATGGAGTGTTGCCATTCCTGCCAGAGCCAGGATGAAACCTGTTAATAGGATACAGATGAAGGCCCAACCAGCCCGATCATCCATCCCAACAGTGGGTTTTCATGCTGACCAGAATGTGTCTAGACTAACGTAGCATGCTAGTGTCAGCACTTGCATAGAAGAAGGCCAGGGGCAGCTCCTAGAGATTGGAAGGAAAGATGGAGGCTTCCAGAAGCTGGTCCCTGGAACACCACATGCAGCACATGTTGGGTGGAGCATCTCCACCATGGATCTTCTATCTTCAGGATCTTCTAAGAAATGGGCCTTCTGTCTCCAGGATCTTCCAGGACATGAATTGCTTCTTCAGGATCTTCCAGTCAGTGGGTCATATTTCTACAACGGTGTGTCAGCTGATGTCTGGGTGTCTTTTAAACATGGCACCTGGATATGATGGTGTAGTTCGAGCCATCTAGCCTGCCCCACTGCACAAAACATTGGGGAACCCCTGACTGCATAAATAATTAGTTCAACATCATGTGATATGCGCAAATTCCAATTGGCATCTGGGATGGGAAACTCTCCCAGTTCCTCACCCCCGCTATGGGATTTAATCCTGGAATGCAAAATTCTGCCTTAAGATAGGGGGCTTAGAGAACAGTATGGTCATACATTACATTATTAGTGCAATCTAAATAGGGATAATTAATTTTTTCATCCTTGCATATATTTGAATGGAAAATTCCTGAATATCCGGAAAGGGGATATTAAAATTTGATATGGTTCACTGTATTTGAAAGAAATATTGCTCTTAACTGCAGAAAGTCCAATTCCCACGCTGTTTAAAGCAGCCTGACCCCACATTTTAGTTGACAGCTGTGTGACTGCAACAGATATAAATAAAAGGACAGTAAAACACTCAGAGATAATCATTTACAGCTACTTGTGATTTACCATTCGATACTTCAAATGGTTTTCTGTTATATAATACTTATGTGAAACTGTATGATTTATAGAGAGTGTCTGAAACTGGTGGTCTGTAAGGAAGACAAACCACTGCGATCAACTCACTCACTGATTATTCAGTACTTTTTGCTGGTGTCTTTACATATCTCATTCAAAAAAACTGGTTTCTAGAAAACTTCTGATCTGAAAATAGAAACCAATTTAAATGAATATGTCGATTCCAAAGTACAAAACTGGAGGGCCAGCCACTTTCAACTAATGTAGAACAACTATTCATAAAAATGTGACCTTACAAATGTACTTACATATTCTCCACTTTGATTGAGGTGGCACAGTAGTTAGCACTGCTGCTTCACAGCACCAGGGACCCGGGTTCAATTCCAGCCTTGGGTGTGCAGAGTCTGCGTGTTCTCCTGTGTCTGGGTGGGCTTCCTCCAGATGCAGGACCTTGTCAAAAGCCTTACTGAAATCCATAAAGACTACATCAACTACATTGCACTCGTCTAACCACCAAGTCATCGCTTTGAAAAATTCAGTCAAACTTGTTAGACCTGATCTCCCCCTGACAAAGCCATGCTGACTATCCTTGATTAATCCTTGCCTCCCCAAGTGGAGATTAATTCTGTCCCTCAGAATTTTTTCCAATAATTCCCCTTCCACTGCTGTTAGACTCACTGGCCTGTAACCATACAATTTTTCTCTACTTCCCTTTTTGAATATTGATACCACATTAGCTGTCCTCCAGTACTCTGCTACCAGGGAGTAGCTGGGCTATGCAAAGCAAGAAAACTCTAGCTTCAATTGTCAATCTACGCTGAGTTGGCTAACTTTGGTGAGAAAAAAGTCAAGGGTTACTACAGTTGACTTTGACACCCTGGGGACAGGATGGAATGTACTATCCAGGGATGTTACTGTTAATGACTTTCTCTTCCAGGAGTACACATGCTGCATATTGGTGACAAGGGGATCACATTTGTCAGTGGTGGCCTTGGTAATTGAATAAATTCTGTGAGCGCTCTGTGCCAAGAATCACATAAGATTATCCCTTGGAAAAGCTCCCGTTTGTGCTTCTGAAATCCAGAATGGAATCAAGGCTCTGGAAAGAGATGGGAGAGAATTGGCGAGGTACCAAAGATAATGGTTAAGTGCTCTGACAAGTGAATGTGGAGCAATTTATGATCAGCACTTTGGGAGAGAGTCAGGAGAGTCAGCAGCTGGAAAGACATAAAGGGAGCTGCTGCCAATTTCAAAAAACAAGTTTGTCCTGGCTGTCAAAGTGTAAGTCTATACAAATGACACAAAATCACAAGTCACAAACATTGCACCCAAATTAACATGAACCCTGTATCATACAGTCTTAGACATACGGGAAATAAAGCCAACAAAGAAATAAAGTAAATCTTCTGCAGCACACCTAGCTGTAGTTGATATGGATCTCAGATCAGCACTGCCAAATAATGCAAACTGATTTATTTTGAGTGTTGTTTATCAGGCCTATGTATCAGTTCTAGCCGTTTGTATATCACAAAAAAAACACTCCAGAGGGATGGGCAAGTAGCGGACAGTTCATTGGAGAGTTTGATGACATGGAGAGTTTGACGATTTTAATGATAGGGCATCATTCAGATAAACATCTAACCTAACCACCAGTTAGATTCATCACCTTACCACCAGATGGGAGTGATTGACAACAGGAGGCTGCAATACGGGACCACATGGAAACAATCCTCTGTAGTCAGTGGGAGAAGGGCAGTATCGGTGATGGGGTGGGGGGGGGGGGGGGGCGCGAGGGTGTGAAAAGTTTAAAGTTTATTTATTAATGTCACAAAGAAGTTACTGTGAAAATCCCCCAGTCGCCAACTCCCGCACCTGTTTGGGTTCACTGAGGGAGAATTTAACATGGCCAATGCATTTAACCAGCACTTCTTTCGGACTATGGGAAGAAATTGAAGCATCTGGGGAGAACCCACACAGACACAGGGAGAAAGTGCAAACCCCACACAGACAGTGATCTGAGCCAGGAATCGAACCAGGGTCTCTGGAGCTGTGAGACCACAGTGCTAACCACTGTGCCAGTGCACCAACAAGAATGGGAGTGTGGGGTAGGATCCAGAAAAATTGAGGTAAGGCCGTGCCAGAAATAGGGACAGGAAGGCAAGGGTTTCTTTGTCGGGCCTGGGTGAAGCATCCCTGCTTCTAGTGACAATGTGGATAAGGTGTTCTAAAAGAAGCATGTTTTCAAAACTTACCATTGTCTCTTCTGCTCAGTCATCATTCTGGTGTAGGGCAGCAGACAGTGGGCTGCTCCTGATACAGCAAGTGGATGTCACTTCTGATCACGTGTCAGGAGCTACAACACATTATACCATCATGTAAATTTTAAGTATGTGCAGCAGACACATGTCCCACGTTAATCATGTGGAGTGGCATGGCTCTCAGCAACCTGCCACCTCATCAGCTGGTGTTGGAGTTGTAACAAGGTATAACAGTCTTCAAAGAAAAATGAACAGGAATTAAAGGCACAATAATGGATAGGTGTTGAGACACTGGGATAGTATGCCCATGCATATAAATATCACAATGTACTTTGTTCGCTTGACTATTGTGTGCATTATGTATACTTGTAGGAACATCCTTCTTTGGAGAGTATATTACACTATCATGCTGCATGGTTAACACTTGTTGCTGAATGAAGGGGACTGAGAGACATCTCACCTGTTCAGGCAACAATATGATGTTGTGGTAAAGGTCAGCCTTAATTGGACGGTAGTGTGTGTAGTATAATTTTTATTCTTAAGGCAATGCAACATGGTTTCACATGCAGCATCTGCTGGCCTCCCTATAAATGACTTATCAAGCAAGTTGGCCTAGGTCACTGATGAGTGTAAAAAGTGATGAACTGATTGTTCAATCATGGCCTAGAAAATGTGGGCAAGGAGCAGAGAGCTGGCTCATGATAGCTCCATTGACTTGGGTGTCAATTTCAAGCTTGGGGCATTGGTGAGAAGGTGGGGGGAGGGGGGGGGGCGGCGGGGAGTCATCTTTTCCCATCCCATGTGAGAACTGCCCACTCCTCCCGCACTTCTAGGTAGTAGCGGGTGTAAGTATTAATCATAGAAACATAGAAAATAGGAGCAGGAAAAGGCCCTTCAGCCCTTTGAATCTGCTCTGCCACGCAGTATGATCATGGCTGATCATCCAGCTCAATTGCCTAATCCTACCCCCCCCCCCCACCCCCTATGTCCATTGATCCCGTTCATGTCAAGGGTTATTTCTAACTGCTTCTTGAAAATCTTCAATGTTCTGACCTCAACTACTTGTATATAGAAAGCATAAGTAGCTGCAGGTGGAGGCTGGCAGATGTAAGTGCACAATCCAAGCAGGCAAAAGTTTCCAGGTGAGGAAACGATGGTCAGGTAGGAGTGTCACTCATGGGCAAACATATTGTAGATGAGGTTGTGAGGTTAGTATACTCTCCACTGGCCTGGATGAGTGCTACTTCAACAGTACTCAAGAAGCTTGGCACCATCTAGAACAAAGCAGCTCACTTGATTGCTACCCCTTCCACAAACATTCAATCCCTCCATCACCAACAAATAGTGACAGCAATGTGTACCCTCTACAAGATGCATTGCAAGAACTTACTAAGGTTCCTTAGGCAGCACCTTCCAAACTCACAACCATTACCCTCTACAAGGACAAGAGCAGCAGATATAGTGAAACACCACAACCTGGATGTTCCCCTCCAAATCACTCACCATCCTGACTTGGAAAAATACCACCATTACTTCACTATCGCTGGGTCAAAACCCTGGAACTCCTTCCTGAACAGCCCTGTACCAACACCACAGGGACTGCAGCAGTTCAAAAAGGCAGTTCACCACTACCTTCTCAAGGGCAATAAACGCTGGTCTACCCAGTGATGCCCACATCTCATAAATTTAAAAAAAGCTGGGACTTCTTTAAGCTGTATCTGTCATTTGTCACAGGTGGAGGATGTGGTCAAGAAGGCATATGGTGTACTAGCCTTCCTTAATTGAGGGATTGAGTTTACGAGTCGGGAGATAATGCTTGTCAGACCCCATTTGGAGTATTATACGCCGTTCTGGTCGCCTCACTACAAGAAGGATGTGGAAGCTATTGAAAAGGTGCAGAGGAGATTTACAAGGATGTTGCCTGGATTGGTGGCATGCCTTATGAGGATAGGTTGAGGGAGCTAGGTCTTGTCTCCTTGGAGAGATGAAGGATGAGAGGCGATCTGATAGAGGTTTATAAGATGTTGAGAGGTATAGATAGAGTGGATTCTCAGAGGCTTTTTCCCAGGGCTGAAATGGTTGCTATGAGAGCACACAGGTTTAAGGTACAGAGGAGATGTCGGGGTAAATTTTTCACTCAGAGGGTGGCGAGTGAGTGGAATCGGCTGCCGTCGGTGGTGGCGGAGGTGAACTCGTTGGGGTCTTTTAAGAGACTCCTGGATGAGTACATGGGATTTAATGGGATTGAGGGTTATAGATAGGCCTGGTAGGTAGGGATATGATCGGCGCAACTTGCGAGCCGAAGGACCCGTTTGTGCTGTCATGTTCTATGTCTATGTCTATGTCTTGAAGGGATTGAACAAACACCCACATAATTCTTTTTTGAAGGTTACAGACAACACAGGGCAGCACAGGTTAACACTGCTGCCTCATGTGCCAGGGACCCACATTTGATTCCAGCCTTGGGGTACTGTCTGTATGGAGTTTGCACATTCTTCCGTGTCTGCATGGGTTTCCTCTGGGTGCTCCGGTTTCCTCCCACAGTTCAAAGATGTGCAGGTTAGGTGGATTGGCCATGCTAAATTGCCCTTTAGTGTCCCAAGATGTATAGGTTAGACAGATTAGCATGTGAAATATATGGGGTTACGGGAATAGGGTGGGGTAGAGGCTGGGTAAGTTACTCTGTCAGTGAGTCAATGTAGACTTGATGGGCCAAATGGCCTCCTTCTGCTCTGTGGGGTTCTGTTCTATAACTTGAAGGTTAAGGGAGCAAAACCACTTCCAAATGATAAATGCAGCCATTCGCTGCATGGCCACGTGAGTACAATTGATTACACCCTGTATATGTGGAAAGTGCACGCTGTCTCCAATGTCAAATGTTTTTGTAGCCTGGCTATCAGCATCTGTTGAAAATCTCATGAATGATTTGACCATCTGAGCAGCGCACTTGTCACCACCTGTATGAATCTATGTGTGTCTCCAATAGAAACCTCAAATGAGCTACTGGTGTAGGGCCACTGTTGCCTTCAAGGTGATTGGCTTGGAGTTCCCTCCAAATCCATGGGGCTGCAATTATTGTTATAGGACTGTGCGCAGTTCAGTAACTACCTCTCTGGAAAGCTTCAGCTATCTCTGGCAATGCTTCTCAGATACCTTGGGGGGAGTTGGTGTACATTTTGAACATGTGCTGATGTGTCCAATGCTTTTCAGCAATGAAGACTGCCCTGCTTGGTTTCCTCCTGACCTCCATCCTCCTAAGGCTGGTGTCCGTTGTTGGCCTCATGGCCCGTGTTGTTTTGTGACCATGGTCCTCCTCTGTTGAATCCCCTCCTCCACCACAGAAGTGGCAAACACATTGGGTGTATGTGACACAATGCAAATCGGCAAAGTGAATTGTGGGAAGAAGGCAGGCAGTAATATGAGCAGCTCTGTTGACATGGCTCTCATCCCTAGAACAACTCCACTTGAGCAACGAGACTGCACAAATCTCCCAAGGGCCACACTCAGAGCACCTCCAATCCCACACAGGCCTCCTCCCATAACAATCCAATTTCCTGATGGAGAACCTGAGCACCAGACCCTCTACCCTTGCCTCATCCTTTGCATAATCTTCCACGGCAAGATCCCCTTCACTCCTGACGAATAAAAAGCCTTACCTCAGATCAAAAACTTGGACAGCCTCACCAGGTGAGCGTGAAACGTGACAGTCGGAGCCTTAAAAAAAGAAGTTCTGACATTTAAAACCCTCCAATCCACTTGCTGGGTGAAGGGAGTTAAAATCCCAGCCTGTGTCAATTTCTCCAGAATGAAAGGAAATTTTTTGTGTGTGGCTGCAAAAACCACAAACATTCTCCCACAACGTGTTTAATTCATAGGCATTGAGTAGATTGGCTGCTGAACAAGATTTTGGTATGTTTAAACTTTCGTCGCAGGATAATTTGTTAATTTTGGAGATTAATTTGATGTGTCTGAGCCTGGGAAGCAGGAAATGTAATGCTGTCCATCTTCCTTTAAACAGGTGATACTTCACAGTGGGAGTTCTGGTAACTGTTCAGAAATTAATATTGTTTGCATACAATCCTCTTTTGAAAATTGTCCAACAACAATTTAAAATTCTGACTCTACATGACATGTTAACATTGCTGAATTTCAGGAAACAACTGATATATTAAAGAGAGCCCACCATGCCTTCTTAGCCTCCCACTATGTTAGTCAAACCACCATTTACCTATCTGAGAGATGAAAGGGTGCATTCCCTGGTTGCTCAGGCTGCTGATGCAGGAGCACAAGGATGTACCAGGAACTGAAAAACCTGGCACTGGCCCAGGTAGCCAGCTTTGTGCTACCTTTGTGCTAGGAGTGATTCTTAGGCTTTAGATCAGATGGTGCAAAAACTTCAAAGCAATTTTAGCATTTAGTTAAATATAATTTACCATTTAAAATAGACAGGGGTGAGGTTCCTCGCCTTTCTCCTGGAAGTGGACCCAAAGGAAGATCCATGCATGATAGATTTCTTAGAGTTTTGAAGACATTTTTAATTTCCACTTTTGCCATAGCTTTTAGGGTGCTCTATTATTATTGTTGTAGAATTTTTTTATAAAGTTGTGATTAAAATAAATTATCTTTACCTTTCACATTTCTTTTGCAGAATATTTCCCCTAACAATATGCTTATGTAAAACCTAAATGTCCAAATTATCTGCTAAATTAATAGTGCTTTTTTTATTCGTTTGTGGGACATGGGCATCACTGGCTAGCCAGCATTTATTGCCCATCCCTACTTGCTCTTGTTCAGGGAGTAGCTGAGAGTCAACCACATTGCTGTGGCTCTGGTGTCACATATAGGTCAGACCAAGTAAGGATGACAGATTTCCTTCCCCATGTGAACCAGATGGGTTTTTCCGACAATCAGCAAGGTTTCATGGTCATCAGTGGATCCTTAATTCCAGATTTTATTTTTTGAATTCAAATTTCACCATCTGCAGTGGTGGGATTCAAACCCAGGTCCCCAGAACATTAGCTGAGTTGCTGGAATAATGGTATTAGTAATATCACTAAGCCACTGTCTTGATTAGTTTGGAAACCTCACAAGTACAATGAGGTGAATTCACTTCAGTTCTTCCAGCATGAGCAGGAGCAGAATAGTGTGAATTTTGAATCCAGCAGCATGGAGAATGCTGGGTGTGTAAGGTACTGGTATGAATAATGTCTCTTATCTGGCACCAGGAAAATGCAGCATCTGATGTTGTTGCAGGGTTAAAGGCTGGCCTTGACAGATAAACTGCAAGATGATTTTGATGGCAGAAAGTAATGGACAATCAGGGACGTGGAGATTGAGCTACAGAGTCATGGCATCCAAGGATCTCCAACAGAGGTGCCAGATTGTGATTAGCATTGTTCACCCAAATGATCTGTGCAGATTGCATTCTTGTACATCAATGTGGTCTTAACATGGCAACAAATCAGAGAAATGTCAGCAAGCTCACCAGATAAACAAAGCAAGAGTGCCCACAATGACATTGTACCATAGAACTATGCAAAACCTGTGCAATGCATTTGCTCCACACTAACCACATTGTCAAGGTGTAGCCTTTGTAGGCTAAACAATATCTGAATGAGGAGTGAATGCCATCAGAAGGGAAGCGGGAAGAGGAAAAAAAAATTGGTAAGTCAAGAAAGGATTAGTTAATTGATGTTTATGTTGGCTCACACTTCTCCACAGGCTTATACACTGATTACACTTTTACAACAGTATGTCGAAAATAACAATTAAACCAATTAATTTGCTGGAGGATAGAGATTCCTGGAAGATCACAGAGATAAGTAAATGAAGCTTCACGGAGGCTGAAATCAGGAGCAGATAATTGAAACAGTTGAATCGGTGCAAGTTGTGGTAGAGAGGATGGGTCAGCAGGATGCATCAAGCTTGAGGAATTTTATTTTCAGGAGAAGCCAGATTTCATACAAGCAAAATTCACCTTCACATGCTGGAGAAGGCTGGCTATTCAAGGTGAAAGAAAGAAAAATATTGCTATTCTACCTGTAGAAGTACTAACCTCCCAACGGCTGGTGACCAAAGACTTATAACAACAATCATTAATTTGCAATGATTAAACAATCATTAAGTCTCAGCAGCTCCTGCCTACTTATACATTGCCTGCACTCTGGGGAGAATGCCCATGCTTCCATCACATGACCTCTTAAGTAACCATGTCATCATGTGACCACTCAAATACACCTTTCCTGATTAAGTTGGGACAACTGGCAGTGCTGAGATGTAACAGTGTGCACAGTAATTGCGTGCAAACCATTTTATAACATTCAGATGGAATCAGACTAACAATGCATAACTATTTACATAGAGTGAATCACGGATTAAGCTGTTTCACTGCTGTATAGCCCATCACATCTCCAGAGTGATGTTGCCCTGAAGATCTAACAGTGGCCTTATGTTCTGGTTGATTATATGAAACTTGAAGCTGTTCTGTGTGCAACGAGAAGTGGCCCCATCGACTATGTAGATGGCTTGTCCACCATAGACCACGAGGTCCTCCTGGATATTAGGGACCGATGCTGCCTATGTGTCTAGTTCCCATAGCATTCGCCTGGGCAATACATTACGCTTTGCTCCAGAGTATATCTACCTTCAATTTTGTGGAGTTGTGAAACATGTTCAGCATGGTGAAGATCTCACCCTTTTCTGTGATGGTGTTGACATTCTCACAGTTGAGTGTTGTTGGAGGCTGACTAGTTTGGTTGCTCTGGCTGAGCTCCAGTTTGGTCAACTTCCTGATGCTCCTAACCTTGGAGAACTGGTCATCTGCAATATAGCTCTTGTTGAAAGAAAGCTGCTGTGATTTTGATCTGCAGTGTTTTGTGAAGTGATTCCACTTTCCACATTTGTCAGAGTGTTTACCATATTACAAATATGCTGCTCTGTGATGGCTGCCAGAGTTGGGGAAGGGCATGCCCTATACTGTGAAAGCTTCAGTTTCCTTTGCTGCTTTTTTTGAAACCGTTTGTTTAGTTAATGCTCATGGCTGTGATAAATCTTTATCTTGCAGCAGCTGCTTGTAGACGACTTTGGATCATACATCCTCTTTGATCCCTGATTAACTCATCGATAAGAGTGCCAAATACACATTATTTGCTAAGATTTTCAAATTTGCCATGTATGATTGTATCAATTCGTCAGATCTTTGGTTTGTAGGGATAAACTTCTGCTGTTGAGCATTATGTTTTCCACTGGCAGGCAAATTTTCTCAAATTTAATTAGAATTAACGCGGGGTCCTCTTTCTCCTCCATTTAAAATAGAAACGGTTCAAACTTCTCAATGACCTCAGGGTCCATTATATTTAAGTGACCTCTTGTACCTTTTTGAGTTATCTGATAATCCAGCACCATAATAGAAATACCGCTCCTTTTCAAACTTGGTCCAATTGTCCGCAATATTTTCATTGAATACGATCAGGTTGATGCAGCAAAGTCCTGGTGCCATATGCCATTTCCAAACATCATGTAGAAGTACAATGTTCTCAAAGACTGGCAAGCAAGGACTATTACTCTACATGCTTGTACTCTGTCCGCACTCCAAAGGATTCCCAAGCTTCCATCACATGATCTCATAAGTAACCATGTCATCATGTCATCATGTCATCACGTGACCACTCAGGCTACAGTACCTTTCATCACTTTGGGACATCTTTCACAGTCAATGAAATATTTTTGAAGCATTGGGAATAATTTTAACCACACAACTATATGGGTGACATGGTGGCATAGTGGTTAGCACTGCTGCCTCACAGCTCCAGAGACCTGGGTTTAGTTCCTGGCTTTGGTCACTGTCTGTGTGGAGTTTGCACATTCTCCCCAATTCTGCATGAGTTTCCTCCAGGTGCTCTGGTTTCCTCCCACAGTCCAAAGCTGAGTGGGTGAGGTGCACTAGCCATGCTAAATTGACCTGAGTGTCAGGCGGATTAGCAAAGTAAATATATGGGGTTAGGGGAATAGGACCTGGGGGGGATTGTGGTCAGTGCAGACTTGAAAGGCTGAATGGCCTCCTTTGCACTGTAGGATTCTATGATTTGATGTTTCGCCATGGTGGCAGATATTACACTATTGGCCAGTGGTGAGATTCTGGTCCCACCGTGTCAATGGGATTTCCTATTAAATACATTGTGGGAGGGGGCAGGGTTTGCTGTCAGAAGGACTGGCAGATCCTACCGACGGGAATGGCTGGAAATTTTGCTATGAATGAAATGCTACAGATTCTTATCCTGTCACGGCTGGAAATTGAACTTATCTCCAGCATTTAAAATGAATTGAGGGTGATTCAGAAAAACTAATGTTTGTATATGCTCTGCTCTGTAATGAGAGTCGTGTGGCAACAAGAACTGGCTTGTGCTTCACTGAAAGTGCCTGAAGTAAACTTTCTGCTTGTGCACCTGCTGCACCCTTTAACCAGTCGGTGCTGCACCCTTTACCCAGTCGGTGCTGCACCCTTTACCCAGTCGGTGCTGCACCCTTTATCCAGTCGGTGCTGCACCCTTTACCCAGTCGGTGCTGCACCCTTTATCCAGTCGGTGCTGCACCCTTTACCCAGTCGGTGCTGCACCCTTTACCCAGTCGGTGCTGCACCCTTTATCCAGTCGGTGCTGCACCCTTTACCCAGTCGGTGCTGCACCCTTTACCCAGTCGGTGCTGCACCCTTTACCCAGTCGGTGCTGCACCCTTTACCCAGTCGGTGCTGCACCCTTTACCCAGTCGGTGCTGCACCCTTTACCCAGTCATTGCTGCACCCTTTACCCAGTCATTGCTGCACCCTTTACCCAGTCGGTGCTGCACCCTTTACCCAGTCGGTGCTGCACCCTTTACCCAGTCGGTGCTGCACCCTTTACCCAGTCGGTGCTGCACCCTTTACCCAGTCGGTGCTGCACCCTTTACCCAGTCGGTGCTGCACCCTTTACCCAGTCGGTGCTGCACCCTTTACCCAGTCATTGCTGCACCCTTTACCCAGTCGGTGCTGCACCCTTTAACCAGTCGGTGCTGCACCCTTTACCCAGTCGGTGCTGCACCCTTTACCCAGTCATTGCTGCACCCTTTACCCAGTCGGTGCTGCACCCTTTACCCAGTCATTGCTGCACCCTTTACCCAGTCGGTGCTGCACCCTTTACCCAGTCATTGCTGCACCCTTTACCCAGTCGGTACTGCACCCTTTACCCAGTCGGTGCTGCACCCTTTACCCAGTCAGTGCTGCACCCTTTACCCAGTCGGTGCTGCACCCTTTACCCAGTCAGTACTGCACCCTTTACCCAGTCATTGCTGCACCCTTTACCCAGTCGGTGCTGCACCCTTTACCCAGTCATTGCTGCACCCTTTACCCAGTCATTGCTGCACCCTTTACCCAGTCATTGCTGCACCCTTTACCCAGTCGGTGCTGCACCCTTTACCCAGTCGGTGCTGCACCCTTTACCCAGTCAGTGCTGCACCCTTTACCCAGTCGGTGCTGCACCCTTTACCCAGTCGGTGCTGCACCCTTTACCCAGTCAGTGCTGCACCCTTTACCCAGTCGGTGCTGCACCCTTTAACCAGTCAGTGCTGCACCCTTTAACCAGTCGGTGCTGCACCCTTTACCCAGTCAGTGCTGCACCCTTTAACCAGTCGGCGCTACACCCTTTAACCAGTCAGTGCTGCACCCTTTAACCAGTCGGTGCTGCACCCTTTACCCAGTCAGTGCTGCACCCTTTAACCAGTCGGCGCTACACCCTTTAACCAGTCAGTGCTGCACCCTTTAACCAGTCGGTGCTGCACCGTATAACCAGTCAGTGCTGCACCCTTTATCCAGTCAGTGCTGCACCCTTTAACCAGTCGGCGCTGCACCCTTTAACCAGTCGGCGCTACACCCTTTAACCAGTCAGTGCTGCACCCTTTAACCAGTCGGTGCTGCACCGTATAACCAGTCAGTGCTGCACCCTTTATCCAGTCAGTGCTGCACCCTTTAACCAGTCAGTGCTGCACCCTTTAACCAGTCGGTGCTGCACCCTTTATCCAGTCAGTGCTGCACCCTTTAACCAGTCAGTGCTGCACCCTTTAACCAGTCGGTGCTGCACCGTATAACCAGTCAGTGCTGCACCCTTTATCCAGTCAGTGCTGCACCCTTTAACCAGTCGGCGCTGCACCCTTTAACCAGTCGGCGCTGCACCCTTTAACCAGTCAGTGCTGCACCCTTTAACCAGTCGGCGCTGCACCCTTTAACCAGTCGGCGCTGCACCCTTTAACCAGTCGGCGCTGCACCCTTTAACCAGTCGGCGCTGCACCCTTTAACCAGTCGGCGCTGCACCCTTTAACCAGTCGGCGCTGCACCCTTTAACCAGTCAGCGCTGCACCCTTTAACCAGTCGGCGCTGCACCCTTTAACCAGTCGGCGCTGCACCCTTTAACCAGTCGGCGCTACACCCTTTAACCAGTCAGCGCTGCACCCTTTAACCAGTTGGCGCTGCACCCTTTACCCAATCGGCAGTGCATTTTTCCATTTCAGAAATTGTTGTGCACAACTCTCAGGTGGAATTCTCCCATATGGGACCAAGTCCCATGACAGGGATAGGGATGGGGAGTGTTTCCCGCTGTAAAGGCCAGCGGGAAGCCACACCATAACTTCTAGTCCCAGTCTCATGAATTACGTATGCATTTAGTGCAGTATTCCGTGGAGGAGCGGGCATGATGGTGCATACCATTGTCATCATATCTGGGTGCCATATTGAAATGGTACCTAACATCACTGATGAGGACATAGAATGGACCTCCAGGAATAGTCTGGGACTGAAAGATGGGTCACCTCAATGAAATTGAATCTGAAGGATTCATCTGTAGATGCTAATCCCACCTATTGCTGTTGTGTTCCAGAGTCCAAGATCACTGGCAACTTCCATCCTGAACTCTGGAGCAGTCCCAAGCATTGTTCAGCTGAGTCCTGACTTCTACATGTCAGATTGGTCCAGAGGTGTTCTGCACCAGTGTGTTTACCTGCTGGTATTGCAGAGAACCTGAGAGGGTTGGAAGATTCTGGTCAGGCCTTTACGTGCATCTCATTAGTAGCATGCAAATCATTTCATGCCAGCCTCCAGTGGGTTTCCCAATCTGCCATGGCGGGCACCAGTGGATGATCCCACAGGAAATTTACACCGATGTGAAAATTATTTTTGAATGCCTGACAAATTCTCTGCCCACCCCAATCAGCAGAGCCATAGGAGAAATCCACCCAATATCTTCCCCACCACCCCCCCAACTGCTGAAGCCTTAAATCACATTTTCCGAATGATTTGTCCAATGTTTTCTTTGATGACCTTCCAACTTTGACCTTTCATAAATTTTAGTCAATTTGAAATATCATAGTAATGTTTCTTCATTCCAAAACACCAGTGGTCTTTGCCAAGTTTTACCTGATTCATTTGCAAATTACATTCAAGACCGCTGTCATTATCTTTGAACGTCTCTGTGGTTTTACATTACTCTTTCTAAGAAATATTCAGCAGCCCTGTGCCTCTCTGTCCCTGGGTTATGCTGCCTACTCTAAAATCAGTGGAATGCAATTTGGTAACTAAGCCCTATCTCACCCATTTGGTGTCTCCCTAAGCCTATTTGCCCTGCTATCTCAAACCCTGCCTTCGCTTCTCTGAAAAACCCTTTTCTTTGACTTTGGTCTCCTCTCCTAAATTGCTTACTTTATGCCACGGATGTCTGTATTTTTATCTGACATGACATTTTTTTTGTGCAAAGCAGCATGTAAGTGCAAGTTATCACTGAAGATATGAATGGGTAAGCAACGTATGAAATAGTTTTGCTTTTTAACCTTCTGATGCATTATACAAAATACTGCTGAATAGCTGCTGAGTTAACGTTTCACATTTATCTGGAGAACCACCCTGATGGTAAAAAAAACACTAGTCAGCAATTCAACTAAATGCCCCCATGGGGATGAAAGTAGGAGTTTTGATTTGACTTGACTTGATTTGATTTATTATTTGATTTGATTTATTATTGTTACATGTATTAGTTTACAGTGAAAAGTATTGTTTCTTGCACAAAGCATAATGTACATAGAGAAGGAAAGGAGACAGTGTAGATGTAGTGTTACAGACTTAGCTAGTGTGTAGAGATAGATCAACTTAATGTGAGGTAAATCCATTCAAAAGTCTGATCGCTCCAGGGAAGAAGTCGGTTGGTATATGTCCTCAGCCTTCTATATCTTTTTCCCAATGGAAGAAGATGCAAGAGAGTACATCCGGGGTGTGTGGAGTCCTTAATAATGCTGGCTGCTTTTCCAAGGCAGTGGTAAGTGTAGACAGTGTCAATAGGTGGGAGGCTGGTTTGAGTGATGGACTGGGCTTCGTTCACAATCTTTGTAATTTCTCGCAGTGTTGGACAGAGCAGGAACCATACCAAGCTGTGATACAATCAGAAATAATACTTTATATGGTGCATCTGTAAACGTTGGTGAGAGTTGTAGCAGACATGCCAAATTTCTTTAGTCTCTTGAGAAAGTAAAGGTGTTGGTGGGCTTTCTTAATGATATTGTCGGCATGGGGCGATCAAGACAGGTTGTTGGTGACCTGGACACTAAAAACTTGAAGTTCTCGATCGTTTCTAGTTCATCTCCATTGATGTAGACAGGGACATGTCCTCCACAATGCTTCCTGACGTCCATGACTATCTCTTTCATTTTGTTGACATTGAGGGAGAGATTATTGTCATCGCACCAGTTCACCAAGTTCTCTATTTCTTTCCTGTACTCCATCTTGTCATTGTTTGAGGCCCGACCTACTACGGTGGTGTCATCAGCTGACCTCTTGGTCAAAATGGGCATTGAATGCACTGAACTCATTGGGAGGGAGTGCATTGGTGCCGACGATTGGTGCCTTGTGGACCTTGCCATAGTCAACAGGGGTGTGTGTGGCTAGCCTGGGACTCTAACTTGGTCCGGTACTGTCTTTTGGCATCTTTGATGGATCTCCTTAGAGCATATCTGGCTTTCTTGTATAGGTCAGCAATGCCTGACTTGAACACCTTAGACCTGGAATTCAGCAAACAGTTAATATCATCCATGGTTTCTGGTTGGGAAACATGCAGATTTGCTTCTTTGGTATACAGTCTTCTACATGCTTACTAATGGAGTCAGTTACTGTTGTGATGTACTCATTCAGGCTGATCATAAAGTTTTTAAATACTGACCAGTCTACTGACTCTAAGCAGTTCCGTGGGAGATCGTCCAATTCCTCAGACCAACTTTACATGACTTTCTTTGACATATTCTCTCATTTCAGTTTTTGCTTGTAAGCTGGGAGCAGGAGCATAGCCATGTGGTCTGATTTGCCAAAGTGTCGGTGGGTGGTAGAACAATAGGCATGTTTGATATTTGTGTAGCAATCGTCTAAGCTGCTTGGGCCTCTGGTGGAACAGGAGACGTGTTGGTGGTATCTTGGTAGTATGCTCTTGAGCTTGGCCTGATTGAACTCCCCAGTCATGATAAATAAGGCCTCAGGATGTTTTGTTTCAAGGCTATTTGTAGTGGTGTATATTTCATCCAGCGCAGTCTTCATGTTCATGTGCGTTGGGATGTAAACTGGTGTCAGATAACAGAGGTGAATTCCCATGGAAGGTAGCAGGGAAGGCATTTTAGCTTCAGGTATTCTAGGTCCGGGGAGCAGAAACTCGCCAGTGTTGCTACGTCTAGGCACCACAAGGTGTTGATTAGGTGGCAGACCCCACCTCCCCTGTACGGTCCACTTGGTGAATTGAGAAGCCCTCTGATTGTAGAGCACAGAGCTTTGAAGCAGAAGTGAGCCATGTCTACGTGAAACTGAGTACACAACAGTCCCTCAGTTCACTTTGAAAAGTGAGTCTTGCTTTAAATTGTCTGGCTTGTTTTCCAGAGGTTGGACATTTGCCAGGAGTAAGCTTGGGGGTGGGGGGAGGGATGTTGTTTCATCTTCACCTGAGTTTAACTAGTTTTTAAATTTGTGCCTGCAGAGAGATAGCAAGATAATTCCAAAGCTTAATTTATCAACAGGAAGAAAATACTACCATGCATTGAAGTGTACCACTTTACAGGAAATGTCTAGGGTTCAAACTTAAGAAATTTCCCACCCTTTACACTGAGATGAAAGTTCACTGTTAATGCCTTCTGCTCGTGAATAAATTCAAATGTATTACCAAAAAAAATCCATTAGTGAAATTTTACAGGCTGGCAATTCCTGTACATGAATTCACTTATAGATCTAGAAGGCACAGACCAGCTGGATAGTCAATATCCTTTCTCAAAGGTAGGGGAGCCTAAAACTAGAGGGCATGGGTTTAAGGTGAGGGGGGAGAGATACAAAAGTGTCCAGAGGAGCAAGTTTTTCACACAGAGGGTGGTGAGTGTCTGGAACAATCTGCCCCGAGGTAGTAGTAGAAGCAGGTACAATTTTGTCTTTTAAAAAGCATTTAGATAGTTACATGGGTACGATGGGTATAGAGGGATATGGGCCAAATGCAGACAATCGGGATTAGCTTATGGGTTTAATAAAAAGAGCGGCATGGACAAGTTGAGCTAAGGGGCCTTTCCATGCTGTAAACCTGTATGACTCTATGACTCTAGAAATTCTCATTCTTATTACCAATAAATTGAAGTAGGCAGTAACTGCGTTTGGTATTAGCAATTAAGGAAGGGCAATAAATGCTGGTCCGGTCAGCGAAGCCCACATCCCAGGTGATGGCACAATTGTTTAGCATTGCTGCCTCACAGGCAGCTGTGCGGGACCTGGGTTGCATTCAAATTTTTGGTGACTGTCTGTATGGAGTTTGCACATTCTCCCCATGACTGCATGGATTTCCTCCGGGTGCTCCAGTTTTGTCCCACAGTCCAATATTGTGCATGTTGGTGGGTTGGCCAATGGTAAATTGTCCCTTAGAGTCCCAAGATGTTTAGATTAAGGGGATTAGTGGGATAAAAGTTTGGGGTTCGAGTGGAGGCTGGGGCTGAGTAAGATGCTGGAGAGTCGGTGCAAATTTGATGGGCTGAATGGCCTCCTTCTGCACTGTAGGGATTCTATGATTCTATTATCCTAAATCACACGTGATTTGTTTTCCTGCTGGTTCCTACTTTAACAGCTCTTCTGAGTGGCCAGAGGAAGAAGAGGAGTATGGAGAAGTCATATTTGATCTGAGAGGTTACCCCTGTTTCTCTGTCCAAAGATGCTGCCAGACCTGCTGAGCATTTCCAGCATTTTCTGTTCCTGCAATGTTAATTTTCCCCAGTAACAATTCTCAACAATTCCCCGAAAATAGACAATTAGTTTTTACCCTTGCTGCCAATACATCATACAACCTCCTGGACGAATATGGCATTTGAATTAAATATGCAAACATGACAAATATTATGCATGCATCTGAAATGGGCACGGTGGCACAGTGGGTAGCACTGTTGCGTCACAGCACCAGAGACCGGTGTTTGATTCCTGGCTTGGGTCACTCTGCACAGATTTTGCCTGTTCTCCCCATGTCTGAACAGGTTTGCTCCGGGTGCTATGGTTTCTTCCTACATTCTGAAAGATGTGCTGGTTAGGTGTATTGGCCATGCTAAATTCTCCCTTGGCATAACCAAACAGGTGCTGAATGTGGTGACTAGGGGATTTTCACAATAACATCAATGCAGCCTATTTGCAACATTAATAAATAAACTTTAAACTTTAAAAATGTGGTTGCTAAATGTTTTCTAGATTGATAAAGTATTAATTGCGTCCTGTCTATAAAAGCTTGCACCTATTATCACTTATTTGTTATATTTTCATATCAACTTTTTCACCAGTAATGAATCCTATGTCCATATTTAGAATGGAAACTTGTCTCTATGTTATTAAACCTTTCTAAGAATGACTGCGCGCTGTTTGTTTTTTGTCTTCCAAATCCATCCTGCAGATAAACCCCAACCAAGGTTATTTCTTTGCTTCATAAATTGCTATAAACTTTGCCATGAAATCAAAACATAAAGGCAGCATGTAATATTTTAAAATTTGGTTCTGACATACTTCTACATTCCTGGACCAATATCCACTGCCCTCAGAACTGAGATTCACCTGAAGACTACAAATAATTTGCAATAAATAGAAGATAATGTGGGACTCAAATGGATAGCATTTTATGAATGCTTTGTCTTTGTCCAAATGTGAGATAAATGTAAGAGGTAAAAAGTATAATTCATCCTAATTGCAAGAATCATTGTTTTAACAATGTACAATTCTATACTTGAATCCAAATGAGAAGTGTTCAATTCTCAGGACTGGGTGTCGATCATATGGGAAAAAGGACCCAGTTAGTTTATGCAACCACCTCACTCCTCCCCCCCACTTCCCCCAAGTAACAGACAGAATGTATGTGTTCTCTTTATTGCCCCGATGAGTATATTTGATATATGAGGTATGTCTTTTCTTACCCTTGGATTGTGGATCCCAATTAAATATTTTCAGCTGCAAGCTTTTGTGAAGTTTAAAACAAGAATCTCATTTATTCTTACACACTTGCCCCAAATGAAACATTTCTCACATTCCTCTCTCTTATTCTCATGCACAAGAAGATTAGATGCAGTTATGGTAATGTATTTTATCAAGTAGGGTTATTCCTGTCTCCAATTTATGAATTTGGATTTCCCACATAGCAGGCCTGTAGTTGTTTGAATAATTTTGTTGAGTTAAATGAAGTGAGGGTCTTTTACAATGAAACGTTCACAGTTGTGAGGTTTATTGTAGTCAAATTTCTAGGAGGTTGGTTTTCAGGTGAATGACATTTCAATGACATTGACCAACATTTCCCAAATGCAATCAGCACATTAGTGAGAAATAGTCTGAATGAATTTGAAGGAGAAATTTAAATGGAAGGCCATGTTTTGAATTACCGCCTTTGTTCCGAGAGCTTTGGTAAAGAGTAATGTTGATCAGTGCTTTTAAAAATCTGTACAAAAAGTTCCTAAACTCAAAATTGCTCATATCAAATGGCCTTCCCTTGTGGTTTATGATCCCAAAGTTCTGACACATGATTCTGAATGGTGAAAAAATAAAGAAACATGGCCAAAATGCAGGAATATGAACGTAAAAGAGTTATTCAAGGTGGCCCAATGGCATTATTGCTAGACTATTAATCCAGAAACTCAACTAATGTTCTGGGAACCCAGGTTCAAATCCTGCCATGGCAGATGGTGGAATTTGAAGTCAGTAAAAATGTCAAGAATTAAGAGTCTACTGACGAAAATGAAACTATTGTTGATTGTCAGGAAAACCCATCTAGGTTATTGATGTCCTTTAGGGAAGGAAATCTGCCATCCTTATCTGGTTTGGCCTACAGGTGACTTCAGAGCTGCAGCAATGTGATTGACACACAATTGCCTTCTAGGGCCAAATAGGGATGGGCAATAAATGCTGGCCAGCCAGTGACGACACCCTGGCCTCAAGAATGAATTTTAAAAATCCCCTATAAACTCACAGAAAATATTTTTTTTAAAAAAAGGTCAGAAATAGCTTGCAAAGACAAATTGAGGTTCAAATAGCCTCCTTCACAGCAATGTGAATCTACTGATAACAGTACACAAATCCAAAAGAAATGACGCACAATGCATTTTTAACAATGGTATGTAAAGCATTCAGTGCAGGCACAGATAATTAAACACATTTAGATGGAACAGTTTCTGGATCATATTATCTCATATAAAGCCAACTGCTGACTAAGGGAAAATGTGACCAGCCTGACCATTAAATAGACTTCATTTCCAGGAGCAGGTTAGGCCATGAATTCATGGAATTGAATAATTAGATAAATTCTAATTGGCGGTCTTTCACCGAATAGGGGAGATGAATAGGGATAGCCTCATTACTACTGAAGAAGCACCTCTCTCTGGAAGAAATTAATTATACAGTAGCAACATTTACGTTAAGTATCCAAGGACACATCAGTCTGACTAGATGTTTAATGAGTGAGTGAATCTCATTTGTTGAGGATTAAGGTAATCTCTGTCTAATACTTAACATAGAACATAGAACAGTACAACACAGTACAGGCCCTTCGGCCCTCAATGTTGTGCCAAGCTATGTCTAAACCCAAGATCAAACTATCCCACTCCCTATAATTCTGGTGTCCTCCGTGATAGAAGAAAGAACAGTACAGTACTTGATGGACGTTATTTTGAAAATATTATCCCTGTAACAAAAGAAGTTTAAACTGGGGTTCTCTATTAAAAGCAAGGCATTGCTATTTTCCCTATTCCTAGATCTATCTGGTGTTGCCATTTATGTTTTTCACCTAGACATTGGCTGTTCGACTATTTAATAAACTTTTATCTAATTTGAAATTTATGTTATCTCACATATTTCCTACACCAATCCCACTCACTGAACATCCCCTCTTTAATAAGCTCATTCAGGAGCCTGTGTGCTCGCAATTGCAATTTCTAATTTTTAATTCAGTGGAAATTACTGCACAACTATTGAGTTCACTGTGGGGTCATGAGAAGCTCTCCCTTCATCTACTAAAAGCTGATCTTTCTTGGATCTCCTCGCACTTGATTGTAATCTAGCCTGCAATGGATCTTTCATCAGGTGGATGCTTGTAGGAGTTGTCTGCTGTCCTTGGCAGAGCAGCAACAGATCTCAATATGGTTTCTGCCAGCCTTTGCCGTTGGTGCCAGACTGGCAGCTCTCACCTGCTGGAGATGCTGCTAACTGGGTGCCAAGCCTGCCTCCCTGTCAATTAAGCCACTTGAATTCAAAACTAGTGTTGTGAGAGCGACGCAGTTCCTGCGTGGGGTCAGGACCTGGAATTCAACCCCGCATTGAAAATCTGAACACGCATAAACATTTGTTTATTTATTTAATATTGGCAGTCAGGCTCCTGATAGGGAGCTCAGCTGGGCGAAGAAGACTCCAAACAGCATATAATTTACTTTCCTCTGAAATTTAGAGTGACATTTTGTTTGGACATGGTATGAGGAATTAAAATGTCAGAGGAAACTGGAGTGGCAAAGCTATGGACAGATATAACCTTGTTAGCTGATTAAAGATATCTTTTTTTAATGCATTGAAGCCCTGAGGCACCTCTAGAAGAACTGCAGCAAAAGTCAATCCTAATTTATCAGAAAAATGTTGTGAGGATTTCAGTAATAAGCCTTGAGCCATATGATAAATCAGTCTGGCCATCAGTATAATAGGTAGATCAGTCCCAAACACTTGCAAAATTGCCATCTAAAGACATGCAAGAGCTGACTCCAAGTATAATTGCATGAGTAATGATGGGTTCTTTAAGAATCATTCTATTGTAATACTTGGGCAGAACTCATTCTCCAGTGCTTATTTCCAGCCATGAAGACTGAACTCAGCAGGGGATTGTACCTGCTGCTTACATGAAGATAAACTACCTGCCTACCTTTCTGAAGCTTCCAAAAACTGTGGCCCCTCCATTTAAGCATTGCTGTTGATAGACGTTCATTGACTGATAAGAATCTCAACCTTCGCCTGCTATAAGAGCTGAAGATTATTCAGATAGCAAAATGGCAACTAAACAATACCTTTACAAAGGATAGCTTTTCCCCTCATACCTCCCTCCCTTCATTTTTAAAGCTTTTCTTGCCAGCGTTTCCATTCAAAGGCAATCTTTTATTGTCAACTTCAAGACAGCTGCTAATAATTTGAAAGCATTACCTCCCTTTCAAATGACCTAATTTCTTTTGATAAACTGATGGTTCGATTAAATAACCTTCCCTTGCATGTGTCAGCAATTACCACTTGCTTGATGGCATGCTGTCTATGTAGATTAAACACATCAAAGAATGCAAAGTCTTACAACAATGAGCTTTTTGTGTTTGTGGTAGTAATTACTGCTCTTTCCATATATGTTGTTTCCTTTAAATACCGAATAGCCTTCAGCAGCTAGGGAACAGTGTCTCACTGTACCTGAAAACACCTTGACACAATGCAGCATTCACCTTTCATAGTGGAACGAGATTGTAATATAGAGTGATAACCTTTAGCATATTATACAGTGACAACAACTTGCAGTATCTTTTCTGTGTTGAAATTTCCCATTGTCTTTCAATAAAGGAAGAGTAAAAGACTTTGAGCAGGAACTAGGAGAGGTGACTGGTGATCATGAGCACACGAATGGTTATGACATTGGGGAGGATTGTAACAAGGTGGAATAGCAAAGGAAGAGATTTTCCAGAGTGTTGAACCTTGATTATTCAGGACTTGCTATTAATGGGATCAAAGGAAGGAAACATGCACAAAATTCCAGTCTCATAAAAGTGGAATTGGGATGGCGCTGAAGTCATGGAATATTTTGAATAACTACAAAGATTTTGGATCAATAAACTGGGAGGTAGAGATCTATGGAGGTTAACGATGATTGAGTTGATGGATAATTGTTAAGTGAGACTTATTATGCCACTAGCAGAGTTATAGATGAGAGATTTTGGAGTGGATGGGAGGGAAAAGGAAAGAGTTGGGTCTTATTTTGGAGGTGGACAACCATCCTTTTATCAATGAACTGGATATGGTGCTCAACTCTGAGTTGAACAAGACACTGGGAACGAAGGTGCTCGCCTGTAATTTTTATTCAAGTGTGGCTATAAATAGCGTGAAATTGTATAACACTAGGTTCTAAGAACAGGAAAAACTGTGAATACTCAGCAGGTCAGGTGGTGTCTGTGGGGAGGAAAAGAGAATTCCTGGGTTGAATTGTAGCTCCAGAATGCAGATTCCCCAGGCTGAATTCGAGGTAGGAAGGTGGTTGGGGCAGGAACCTGGAGGAGATTTCTGAGGAGGTGCCCAACTAAGACAATGCCTACAGTATTCTTGACCCATTAAGGATGATGCAGCTGGGAAAACCAAGGATGCTGAGATTCTGGGCAGTCAGTAGCTCTGCTGGGAGAGGTGGGCGCTACAGCTGTAGATAAGGGTTTAGGGCACCCTCTGCAGACATGCAAATTACACAACATACTGGGTCACGGCTGGTGGATCCAGCTGGGTCAAGACTGAGGACTGCACCTCTGCTGCATTCCCACCCCTCAACCACATCACCCTCCTCCCTCGCCCTTGCATTGCATACCCCATCTCTGTCCTGCTGCTATTCAGCCAGTTAGCTGTGTACTCCCCACTGGATTGCGCATAGAAATTATTTTGATTAGGAGGCAGCACAAAGTTTGTGTGATAATCGTGCATCATGCTCTGCATGCCAGAGAGTGGCCTTATCCTACTTAACCCCCTTTTCCCCTGTTATTTTGCTGACTTCTTGCCCAGTGATTTATGCTGTTCCCCCCCCACCCCTCCACCAGCTACTGCTCCTTTTAAAGTTTGCCCCCCCCCGCATCCATAGCAGTTAGTTTCCAAGGATCACCAGTTACAGCATCGGAAATCCAGTATAGGCATATCTAATTGACCAAGACCAAGAGAATTGGGCTGGGGCCATGTAAGCATCATAAAAGAGGGTAAAAGTCCACCCTCCTCCCAACCAACTACAGGTGAAAATCCTGTCACTGAGCAGGATTTCACTTTTAATTCACTTGTCTGAGTCAGTCAGTGAACTGACTCAGACAATAAAACTAGCTGATTATTTAACATGTACAAATTCAATCACTGCGTTCGGCGATCTGGGAGTTCCCAGTCTAACATCCAGGACCTCTCAACAAGCTCTATTTAGGCAGCAGATCAAACTCGATTTGGATGGCATTGAATTCAGTTTGAACCAATCTCCCAAATGTTTACACAACAAACTCCATCACGCATCAAACCATATTAACGTGCAGGCCAAAACATTTTTTATGCTATGGCATATGAGAAGGTTAAAAATTCAAATCTTGTGCTTTGCAGCTGGGTTCACTCTCCTCCCCAACACGATTTGCTTCATAGAGGGTTTGGCAACTTCCTAATGTTACACTAGGTAGGGTAATTAGCTATTATCCACGAAGGACCAGCTCCATTAGAGAGAGAGACAATTGGTTCTATAAGTGGGGGAGAATCATATCATGAAGAAGTGTCCAAATCCTCAGCGAAGTGAACAGGGCTGTGAATCTGCTGAGAAGCGTTAGGTTTAAATAACATATATTTTGGACTACACTTTAACTTGTATCAAACATGGGGCAAGACGAGGAGATAAATCTCCATATATTACCACAGTCGGTAAGGGAATTGAACCTGCACTGTTGGTGTTATTCACTATATGAGGACAACGTAGACAAATATGCAATTGATTGCCATTTAGAACTATAGAATCCGTGTAATACAGAAAGAAGCCACTTGACCCATCAAGTTGGCAGCGACTCTCCGAAAGAGAATCCCACCAAGACCCTACCCTCTGCCCTATCCCCACAACACTGCACATCTACCATGGCTAATCTATCTAACCCATACATCTTTGGACACTACAGGGCAATTTAGCATGGCCAATTCACTTAACCTGCACAATCTTTATCATTTACCAAATGTCTCTGCTTTTGTTGCTGTGGTTTCAACCACAGATATTAGTGAGAAATTTGTGGCATGCCATGTAAAGTGATTACATCAACTTTGCTGTTGGTAGCGCTGTTACCTCTGAGTCAGAACATTGTGGTTCAAACTCCACGCTATGACTAGAGGGCATGAACTAGGTTAGCACTTCCGTGCAAAATTGAATGATTGGAGAATCTGATCCCTCAGTTAAGCAGTCCACTGCTTAAGTGTTTTTTTTAATTGGCTGTTTTTAAGTGATACAAAATTTACTTCAGCCAGCAGGCTTCACAGTCTGAAGAAGTGTTGCCATAAACTCCTACCATTTCTGGCTTTTTCTCAAATCCTATGGTCGTGTTAGATACGCACGAAATTCAAAACTTTTATTATACTGACATGTTGTGTTTGTTTATGCATTCATGCGAGTACTTAGTTTAGAGTTCATAGTGAATTTTGAAAACATTGTAGTGGTTGGGTTCATCTTTGCAATTTGTTATTTCTGCTTGGGAATTTCCAACTATTTATAGGGTGAAAAGTTGCTGTAACAGCGAATCTATTGGCGTCTGCAGTTAGTTAGATTTACTGCTGCAGTCTTCAGCACAGTTGCCAACAAGATTGCTAAAAGTGTGAGCTGATAATGGTGCAGTGAGGGAAAAGCTGGGACCTTAGTGGACAGGATATCTATCGAGATTTAAGAATTAGCAAATAAGTCAAGAAGGAGGGTAGAAAGGAGGTTATTTTTCATGTTAAATCAAGCAAAGAGAGAGAAATAAAGAGAGGGGATGAAAGATCAAGAGAGAAAAAGAGAAAAGGAAAGGAAGAGTAAGGAAATAAAATATAAATTCAACATTTGTAAAATGTCTCTAAACAAAAAAATTAAAACTTGGAAGGAAGTGATTCCACACTTGCAATTGATTTTTTTTGTGCAAGGGGATTATCTGGCAGTTATTGCCACATGTCACATCATGCAAGCATGCTGTGAGAAAAATCTTTTTCACACAGCAAGTGGTTCGGTTCTGCCTGGAAGTGTGGTGGAGGTAGGTTCAATCAAGGCTTTCAAGAGGGCATTCGATGAATATTTGAATAGAAGCAATGTTCATGGGTACAGGGAAAAGGCAGGGGAATGGCACTAAGTCATGATGTTCCTTTGGAGAGCCAGTGCAGACATGATGGGCCAAATGGCCTCCTTCTGTGCCGTAACAATTCTGTGAAAAGGGTACTCGCACTGTATAAATTGATTAAATACTGCTGTCAATGACACGGTTTTCTTCCTTTTTGTATCTTCCTTGTGATCATTTGTGTTCCCCAAGCTGAAAGCAGTAAATTTATTTGTAATGATAGATTATATAAAGATAAATTACATTACGCCATTATTACCGTTAACTTGAATTTAGTAGACAATGCAAATAGTTGCAGTCATTCAACACATTACGCAGGAACTGAATGTGTAAATTGGATTGTAAACATGGCAAAAATGTAATCTTGTCAAAATATTGTTTAGTTACCAGTAGTCTAAGACAAGGGATAGGCTGTGCCAGGTTATAATCAATACAGCATTGGTTCCCAATCTTTGATAAGTCATGGCACACCTCTACTGTGAATTTTGAGGCAAACCTCCTATTTTCTCCACCTTCCTCCCTTTACTGGGAACTTTGCTTTTAACTTCTCCGTGTCCTCTTGCTTGTTTTTATTTTAAACCTTCATATTTCTCTCACTTCTCCAGAGTCTTTGCGCATGGGCCTGACCAATATAAAAATATCAAAACCACCCGTGTGACGCTCTTTCCCTGCCAACCCAACGTTCGTCCAGTCTTGGAGATGCCTCCCGCAGAGCTGAAAATGAAGGTTAATTTTAGTTTTATTACATGAATTTTGAATCATTTTGAATCTTTTTTTGCCGCACACTTGGGGAATCTTCGTGGCAAACAACCACTGCATAATGCACAGTCACAGCTGCTCTGCAAGCTGCATCTTGCTGCATGTTACTGAGCTCAGTGTTGCACATGCATGGACACTTGTACAGTGCTCATATATAATGGCTATCTTCTTTATTAAAGAACAAATTGGAAACAAATAGAAATCAGTGGACACAATCAGTGGCGTGAATGGAAAATCCTGCAAGAGGTCCAAAACGCAGTTCACGCTGGTGGGATTTCCTGTTGCGTTTGCCCCCACCCCTGCCAATGATGTACCAGGAATCTCGACATTTAATGTCGGGAAGCCAAATACAATAGAATTATGTCTTTCTATCAGGTCTCTACACTTAATAATACCGTGCAGTGACATACTCCTTTCACATTGGCATGAGGGCATGCTGGCGAGCAGAGGAGTTCAGGTTAGTGCATTGATCAAAGGGGAGGGAGTTTTGCCCAGTCCGGGCAGTGCTGGAGGCAATGCTGGGTGTTGGAGATTATGCTATGGAAGGATGTTGCATGGGGACGGTTTGTTGTGTGGAGAGGATGTTGTGTGATGTAGATTGTAGTGTGGGGGAGTGTCCTGTGGGGGGAGCACTGCTTTGAGACAGGGGTGTTGGGGTGTTGCATGGGAGTCTCCTGCGGAGGGGATATTGTTTGTGGGGGGGGTTCTATTTTTAATTTTATGTATTGGGTCACCATGAAAAAAAAAACCTAAGTTGCTGGTGGGACCCACCCCTTCTATCAGCTGAACGATAAGGCAGAGAAAGCCTTCTTTGTGGTCGACGGCTTCCGTGCCATTTTTCTGGCTGCTGTGGCACTCTGCCAAAAAATGGTAAAATTCCATCCTTGTTCTCTCTCCACTTCATTCCGAATCAAAACTCAATGGATGCACTGCCTCCCAGTGGATAGCAAAGCCTGCACAAAATACATTAACCTAACTCTGTGAAGGATATGTTGTGGAAAGTATCGCTTATAGTCATTTTCATTGCATCAGTCACCGTCCAGAAACAATTCTGATAAGAACACAACACATATTGCACAAAGCTCCTTTCATAATAAAGAAAACATAAAATCGTTTTAAAAAATGTCTATCATGTTAGAACATGTTCCCAAACAAGCCTTATGAGGATAATTTGCTACATACAAAATACTTCAGACAATTGGAAATCAGTACTTCCGTCGCCATTTCATATACAGCCTGAGAACTGTTCTATTGTGTTGTTAAAGGCTCTCAGTGGATAAATCATTTTGTAAAGAACACAAAGGGTCTGAGCACTGTCTGACACATGATATTACAACTAAATGGAGCCCAACATTCTTTACTCAATAGCATGTCATAAAAGAAAACCAAAATGCCTTGGATTCTATTCCAATGAAATACAAGACCAATGGCATGGAAGTAAGCTCTTGGAGGGGTGTGGGTGAAATGCTGGTACCCCAACTAAAGAGCCACTTGAGAGATGAGCTCCAACCTGCTTATGCTCCGCTAAGTGATCCCAGCTGCGCACTCTAGAATATTATCAACAACTTTCAAAAGAAATTTGTCCCAGGTCCTCACCAAGGATAGAGCTGAAGCTGAATCACGTCAAAAGAAAGAAAAAGTACTTGTGTGCTCTCTTTTAGCAACAGACATATTGGTCACTGTTACAGCCCTATTTCAGCGGCTGAAAGCTTAGTAAAAATGATTATGAGCAAAAGAAACCATTAGGTTAGCAATTCCTTTATTAACAAATGAAATGATTTGTTTCCTCTCTAGCGGTACAGTGTTTTGCAACTTGAATAAATGGAACAATTGGGAGAAGAGATATATGTTTGATCTCATACCACTTCCAAATTGTTTGGCAGCTGTTTGATAGTTTGCTCCAAAATTTGAGGTATGACTACTGATTCTGGGCTAGACACCAGTTAGTGGCAAGATGAAAACTGATGTGGTATAGTCTGTCTTTGTCCCTGATCTAATAATAATCAAAGTTTTAAGTGAGAGTTTTTTAATGCTGCTTGGATTACACCATTTCCTAAGTTTAGCAAATACAAATTGCTGCTTGTATCTAGCATAACATCTTGATCCTTGGTCAGACCCCCTAAACGTTGGTAAGATCCAGTTAAGGACCAATAAATAACCTTCTGTTTAAAGTAGACAAGTTTAAAGTTTGTTTATTAGTGTCACTAACACCACAATGAAGTTATTGCGAAAATTCCTAAGTTGCCACACTCCGGCACCTGTTTGGGTACACTGGGGGAGAATTTAGCATGACCAATGCATCTAACTAGCACATCTTTTGGACTGTGAGAGGAAAGCAAAGCACCTGGAGGAAACACATGCAGACACAGGGAGAATAAGCAGACTCTGCAAAGACAGTGACTCAAGTCAGGAATCGAACCCAGGTACCTGGCACTGTGAGGCAGCAGTGCTAACCACTGTGCCACACAAAGTTTGAGATTTAAGACACTTGCTCAGTGAATAAAGATACAAGGTTCCACAGGTTCTGAACAAACAAAAATAAATGTTATTCTGGAAAGATAAAATGATTTACAATATCTATCTTATATTCTAATATTCAGGATAAATGTGAGATACATGTGAATTAACAAGCCATGTGTGGTTGAACACGCTACACTACACAATAAATGACAGATGTCACCAAGATTTACTCCAAAATTTGAAGTTTGAGAGATTCCCAATCCTGGGCTACCAGTTAATTTCAAGTTGAATGTTGATATTGGCATAGTCTCGATTTGTCCCTGATTTGACAAAAATCAGCGCTTTAAATAAGAGTTTAAGGTAGAGTCCATAGATTTCTCAGCAACACACTCAGTAACACATCAGTAACACCGTGAGCTAACCAATCTTGCTGAAACTCAGCTTTGAAGATCTCACATGTTGGAATCCTCTTCAAAACTTGCTCCAACTCACACAGCACAATGGTGCACCTCGCAGGGTTTCATCATTGAGCAACTTGAAGCCAGAAGTCCAAACAGGTTTAGGCCATGTCAACAGAGTACCTTGTCGATTAACACCCAGGCACAAAGGGAGGGAAAAACTTGCTTCAGTGATTAAAATACAGTTTTATTCACGAGGGAATTTGAGATTTTTACTTTTCTTTATGGTTAGTCGCCAACATCTCAGGTAGCTGAATAAGTTAAAACTTGATATTATGATAAAGTATTCTGTGGGATCTAGGCTCACTCAGAGGGCAGCCGTTTGTTTCCTCTGAGTTGTAATGCCCTGGTTCAAGTCCCACTCCAGGAATTGGAAGTTGGTCACAGAAGAGTCCAGCCAATGGTACGGGCAAGTCATCCACAACATGTGTCATTGCCAGTTCCCAGACTGGATACATGGATAGGATTAGCAGCTGGAGGGACATCTGGCTGTGGAATAAAAAAAACACCTGCGAAATCCAAAAATGATGGTTATATGAACCATGGTTATGTTAAAGGAATGATCAAACAGCATTGTGCAAATCCCAATAACATGGGGAAAGAAAAAGATATTCTAGTATATTTTTATTGACGTTGTGGGGATCTGTTATAATACAGCCATGGTCAGCAATGGCTCATTTGGAAGTATCCCAACTTTTGAGTCACAAGGTTCAGGGACTTGAGCACAAAAATCAAGGTCGATACTCTAGTACAATACTAAAGGACTGTGGCACTACCAGAGGTCCTGACTTTTAAGTGAAATGTTAAACCAAGGCTCTACTTGCCCACTGAGTTAGATTTAAAAAATCCCATGGCACTATTTTGAAGGAGAGCTGTTATTTTTACTGCCTTGGCTGGTTATTCTATACACAGGTCAACATGATAACTGGTTACTATCACATTTCTGTTTGTGGGAAATTGCTGTGTGCAAGTTGGCTGCTGATCTTCCTACATTACAATAGTGACCACATTTCAAAATCACTTCATTTTCCACAATGTGCCTTGGGACAGCTTGTGCTATATGAATGCAAGTCTCTCTTTTTTATAACCTGACCATTTTTACATGGAAGCCATAAATAAGTGGCCTTGTTCATCAACTAATCTAACTGCTCAGTGCAAATATCGGCAGAACTCTATTTGATACTGCGGAAGCTGAATTTTTTGTTTAGTTCTTTCTCTGGGTTTTACTGTGAACTCTGACACAGCATGGGTACAGCTCAACTTTCTAACTTCTACCTTTTCTGATAAGATTCATTAAAATGTTAATCCAAGTAGGATATTTTATTTAATGATGTTTCCATTGCCAGATCAGATCGATCAGGTGATGGGGCCACAGGGCTGGCTCTCAGTACCAGGGATACAGTTTCAATTCCGGCCTTGGGTGACTGTCTGTGTGGAGTTTGCACGTTCTTCCCTTGTCTGCCATTCATTTCCTCTAAGCTTGGATGCCCTGGCTTCAAGTCCCAATCCAGGAATTATTGGTCACAGAACCTACCCACTGGTGCAGGCAAGTCACATGCATCAATGTGGGTTCCCAGACTGGATAAATGGATAAGGTTAGCAGCTGGAAGGTCACCTGACTGTGAAAAAAAACACTCACGAAATCCAAAAATGATGATTATATAGAATCCCTGCAGTGTAAAAGAAGGCCATTCAGCCCATTGAGTCTGAACTAACAACAATCCCACCCAGGTCCTATCCCCTTAACCCTATGTATTTACACTACTCGTCCCCTGACACTAAGGGGCAATTTAGCATGGCCAATCAACCTAACCCACATATCTTTGGAGTGCAGGAGAAAACCGGAGCACCCAGAGGAAACATATGTAAACAAGGGGAAAACGTGCAAACTCCACATTAAATTTCCCTGCCAGTGGGTAATTAGATTGTTCAGTTTGGGAGACTGTCTCGATCATGTTTAGAAGATGTGGAGAAAGTCGACCTGGTACTTTTTGGTTGGGGAGGGGATTAGTAAAGGTAAACTTGGAATTATAATGCCAAATCAAGTATTGGTACAATCCACTCGACTCTGATTCAATCACACATGCCAAACTGTCTAAAGCAAATATGTCAACCTAGCAAAATACAGCAAGCAGATTAAAAAAAAATGACAGAGCCTCCAAAGACCTAACAACTCAAGAAAAGCCATAGCGATAATCTTACTTGTGAAAACAAGAATTTCCTTAGGCCTTCTAAAAAAAATTATCAGGTTTACCCCAGATGCCTCCATTCTTACTGTATTAAGTAAAATCTCTGTGATGATGCAGGATTGTACCACACACTCTTGCTTATGTCAGCAGATTGTATCAAAGACTCCATAAATCCACACTCAATACCAGCATGGATCCTCATACTCCTATACTTAGAGGTAGTGCAGTGGGTTTGAAGAAGGCGTGTTGGGATCAGTGTAGGTGAGGAAATGAAACAGCAAAAGCAGGTCAGGTTAAAAAACGTTTATCTTATAATGAAATGCAAAAAAACTGTGGATGCTGGAAAACTTTGAAGACAAGGAGAAAATGCTGGAAGCGCTCAGCAGCTCAGTCAGAAGCTTTGGAGGGGACAAATGAAATGTAAAGGTTTTGGGACCCCTCATGACTTAATATTTGGAGGTACAATGTCACTATTCCCCTGCAAAATCCAACTGTAGCAGACCACTCTCTTCCTCCTACTCAAGTATAATTTAGCTATGGGCTTACTTACGTACACATCTTCTGGGATTATCACAGGAAAGGAAGATAATAAAATCTGTAGCTCTGATGGCTTCTGTGCTCAGCATTCAGGTCAACAACTCCCTGTGATGCTCCCTATGCATCTTGAGTGAGAAGCACTGCAAAAATAGTTAAATAATTGTCTTTGCGTTATCTCACATGGTCCATTCAGTACAACAGAGAGGCATAAACTGTCTGGTCCCAACAGCAATACATCAGGACAGTGATATGCACTCACAGGTCAGTGCAGGAGCAATTAAAAGCAGGTAAATATTTGGGAGAAAATGTAACTGTGAAAAAATCTAGGAGAACAGTTAGCAAAGGCAAAATAAAAAATAGCAAAGATATCCTGGCTCTTATATATAGAGGCATTGAGTACCATTGTTTGGCCACAGTAGCTGTTGAGGCAGAGACTATACATCATTGAAAAGCAATTGCGTAAGCAATTGCAGAGGTGGCATGATGGCACAGTGGTTAGCACTGTTGCCTCACAGGCCAGGTGCCTGGATTCAATTCCTGGCTTGGGTCACTGTCAGCGTGGAGTTTGCATGCTCTCCCCGTGTCTGTGTGGGTTTCCTCCGGTTGCTCTGGTTTCCTCCTACAAACTGTAGGAGGTGGGTTAGATGGATTGGCCATGCTAAATTGTCCATTAATGTCAGGGGGATTAGCTAGGATAAATGCATGGGGTTGTGGGGATAGGGCCTGGGTGGATTGCGGTACTACGTTCTCGATGGATTAAATGGCCTCCTTCTGCACTGTAGGATTCTATGAACTGTTTCAAAAGGAAAAATCTGATTTGATTTATTATTGTCACATGCATTAGTTTATAGTGAAAAGTGTTGTTTCTTGCACGCTATATAGACAAAGGCCAACATACATCAGGAAGGGAAGGAGAAAGTGCAGAATGTAGTGTTTCATTGGGGGTGGGGGTGGGGCGGCAGTGGTTAAAAGTTAATGTAAAATTCTCCTCATCACCACAACCTAGCACCTGTTGGGCCAATGCACCTAATCAGCACATCTTTCAGAATGTGGCAGGAAACCGAAGCACCCAAAGGGTGCTTCTTGCACCACGCAGGCAGCGAGACAACATGCAAACTCCACATAAAGAGTGACCCAAGCTGGGAATCAAACTCAGGTCATTGGTGCTGTGAAGAAGTAATGCTAACCAACATGCTACTGTGCTACTCAATATCTGAAAACTTACAACTGCCAGACTCTCACCATGCTACAGGGCATGTGCGTAATCAATTTTTACCTTCCCCAAGTTACTGAATAGAAGCCAGCATGGTTCTGCACCTAAAAGTGAAACTATCAACTAGTGTTACTAAGTATTTACCGAAGGGCGCACACAAGATAATTCTATAAGAAGGCTGATATGTTGACATTTGGCTATAGTGTTTAAGTTTAACCTGTTTTGAAGTTGTTAACTAAAGACAGTAGACAACTTGTTTTTTTTGTGATGGGATCTCTATAGTCACTCTCTGACCATGGGCACTCACTGGCCGCAGGAATTCTAATGGGCAGGGGTAGACCATGCAAAAAGGTCTGTTGACCTCGGACAGGATTTTCTGGTCTTGGGGCAAATGCGGCCAAAACTCCTGCCTAAAAAGTTGAAAGTTGAAAAGTTGATTCGTTGGTTAAAAAGAAAAAGGAGGCTTATGTTCGGATGAGACTTGAGGGCTCAGGTAGTGCACTAGAAAGCTTTAGATTGGCTAGGAGGGAGTTGAAGAGTGAATTAAGAAGGGTTAAAAGAGGACATGAGATGACTTTGGCTGATAGGATTAAGGAGAATCCTAAGGCGTTCTATAGGTATGTTAAGAAAAGAAGGTTGGTTAGGGCAAGATTAGGGCCAGTTACAGACAGCAGAGGGAAGTTGTGTGTGGAACCGGAAGAGATTGGTGAGGCATTGAACCAATATTTCTCTTCGGTGTTCACGCAGGGGGACATGAATGTAGCTGAGGAGAACACTGGGTTGCAAGGGTGTAAACTAGACAGTATTGCAGTTGATAAGGGGGATGTGCTGGATATTCTTGAGGGTTTGAAAATAGATAAGTCCCCTGGTCCGGACGGGATTTACCCCAGGATTCTCTGGGAGGCAAGAGAGGTGATTGCAGAGCCTCTGGCTCTGATCTTCAGGTCGTCGTTGGTCTCTGGTATAGTACCGGAAGTTTGGAGGATAGCGAATGTTGTCCCATTGTTTAAGAAGGGGAACAGACACTTCCCCGGGAATTATAGACCGGTGAGTCTTACTTCTGTTGTGGGCAAGGTTTTAGAAAAAATTATTAGGGATAGGATTTATAGCTATTTGGAGAGTAATGAATTGATTGGAGATAGTCAGCATGGTTTTGTAGCGGGTAGGTCGTGCCTTACTAACCTTATTGAGTTTTTTGAGAAAGTGACCAAAGAGGTGGATGGGGGAAAGGCAGTTGACGTGGTATATATGGATTTTAGTAAGGCGTTTGATAAGGTTCACCATGGTAGGCTTCTGCAGAAAATGCGGATGTATGGGATTGAGGGTAATCTAGGAAATTGGATCAGGAATTGGCTAGCAGATAGGGGACAGAGGGTGGTGGTTGATGGTAAATATTCGTCATGGAGTTCAGTTACGAGTGGTGTGCCTCAGGGATCTGTTTTGGGGCCACTGCTGTTTGTAATTTTTATAAATGATCTGGATGAGGGTATAGTTGGGTGGATTAGTAAATTTGCTGATGACACCAAAGTCGGAGGTGTGGTAGATTGTGAGGAAGGGTGTCGTAGTTTGCAGGGTGACTTAGACAGGTTGCAGAGCTGGGCCGAGAGGTGGCGGATGGAGTTTAATGCGGAGAAGCGTGAGGTAATTCACTTTGGTAGGAATAACAGATGTGTCGAGTATAGGGCTAACGGGAGGACTCTGAATAGTGTGGATGAACAGAGGGATCTAGGTGTATGTGTACATAGATCTCTGAAAGTAGGGAATCAAGTAGATAAGGTTGTTAAGAAGGCATACGGTGTCTTGGCGTTTATTGGTAGGGGGATTGAATTTAGGAGCCGCAGCATCATGATGCAACTGTACACAACTCTGGTGCGGCTGCACTTGGAGTATTGTGTGCAGTTCTGGTCCCCACATTATAGGAAGGATGTGGAGGCTTTGGAGAGGGTGCAGAGGAGGTTTACCAGGATGTTGCCTGGTATGGAGGGGAGGTCCTATGAGGAGAGACTGAGGGATTTGGGGTTGTTTTCGCTAGAAAGAAGGCGGCTAAGAGGGGATCTTATTGAAACATATAAGATGATTAGAGGTTTAGATAGGGTGGATAGTGATAGCCTTTTTCCTCGGATAGAGAAAGCTAGCACGAGGGGGCATGGCTTTAAATTAAGGGGGGGTAGTTATAGGACGGATGTCAGGGGTAAGTTCTTTACCCAGAGGGTGGTGAGGGATTGGAATGCCCTGTCTGCTGCAGTTGTAAATGCGCCTAGTTTGGGGGCGTTTAAGAGATCCGTGGATAGGTTTATGGATGAAAAGGGATTGGTTTAGGTTAGAGGGTCATTGTTTTTTAACTGGTCGGCGCAACATCATGGGCCGAAGGGCCTGTTCTGCGCTGTATTGTTCTATGTTCTATGTTAAAACTCACTAGAGAAAAAGTACGAGGGAAACTAATGGGGTGAGAGGCTGGCAAGTCCCTTGGACCTGATGGGTTGTGTCACAGGATATTAATGGAAGTAGCTAGAGAGATGATAGGGACGCTAGTAGCAATTTTTCAAGAACCCTTAAATTCTGGAAGAGTTCCAGAGGATTGGAAAACTGCCAATACAACACCCTAATTCAAAAAGGGAGGGAGAGAAAAAAACGTATAACTGTTGGCCAGTTATCTTAATCCAGTTGGGAAACTTATGGTCCATTATAAAGGATGTAATAGCATTTAGAGAAACAAAATATAATCAAGCAACATCAGCATGGCTTTATGGAGGGGAAATCATGCCTGACAAATTTAATAGAATTCTCTGAGGTGGTAATGAGCAGGATAGATAAAGGGGAACTAGTAGATGTAATATACTTGGATTTCCAAAAGTGTTCAATAAGGCACTGAACAAAAGGTTACTTAATAAAATTAGAGTCCATGGTGTCAGGAATAATATATTAGCATGGATAGAAGATTGGTTAATTCATAGTAGAAAGAGGGGACAATTCTCCCCCAAAAACTTTAAGTACCGAATTCATGTGAAAACTGGAGTAACTCTCACTGATTTTTTTAGCGGGATTTTCAGAATGAATCTCCCACACTTTGAGCACTGCGGAGTGTTCTAGTGAGATTCACACTGAAAATCTGTGAATGGGCCCTATTCCAGCTGGTGAGACCAGCACAGCTGAATGGGTCACTGTGCATACATGGATCTGTCAATAACACCCATGTCCCACGATAGAATTAAAGAAAAAAAATCATAGACTAGAGTTCATATTATTTCCACAGCAGAATATAGATTTCACAGACCACTTTGTCAGCTGGTGCAGAGAGAAGGCTAAGTACTGTGATTTTTTTTTGGGCTAATAGACAGAATCATTGAGTTGGCGATCACAACCACTCTCCAGAAAGATCTACTAAACATTGAAATGTATAACATTGAAGAGCTACTCAAAGGTGTATGTACAAAGTGATCCTCATGTGTCAATGAAGTACAACTAAGTACAACTCCAATTATTGATGCATTTACTAAAATACCTAATTCTAGCGAGATATGTGGAAGGTGTGGGTTTCTGCATGTGCCAAGAAAATGCCCAACTTTCCATCAACTCTGCAAGGTGTGTGGCAGATTGGACCTTTGACAATGACAGTGCACTAGATGCAGCTTCAAAGATCCATGCACTGATCCATACAGACTGTACATAATGACCAGCTATAAGCAATGAGAATGACCATCTAGTATCCCATTAGAAACACTTACATGAGATGATTGACAAACCAAAAAATGATGATGTGCATGATGAGACAAACAGTGATGAATACGGATTTCACACAGTCAATCCTGTGAAAAATGTAGGTGCTATTTCATTGTCTGAAGTGTTTTGCCAAAGTGCAAAATACATGCCCTAAGGAAATTGGTAACTATTATTGGCCAAGATTGACACAGGATTTGTGCCAACATACTATCCCTGTAAATTCAAAAAGACACACACCCCTAGACGCGGAAGGCCATGGTGAAAGCTACTTAGGTGAAACTTTCACTGTACAACAGCTCACTAATTGCATATGGAGTGTTTAAAGTCCTGGACTGCAAGTACAGCTAATCCTCCAAGGTGTCGCATATGTTCTACATCATGGAGACTAAAGGCTCAGTAATTATAGGTCTACCAGTTTGCTGTGACCTCACACGTTTGTGATAATCCATGGAATCAGTCAGACTTCATATAGAAGATCAACTGCAGAAGCTACTCCTATTACCACAGTTCACAACCTAACATAGAAATATCCAGAATGATTTTACAAAACTGGCAGTTCCCAGGGAACTGCAATGTTACACTTGCCGGAGTATGCAAGTCCGTTAATTGATCTGGTACATATTGTGCAATGCCAATGCTGGCAGATACAAGAAAAGACAATAAAAGATTCTACACTACAGGGACTGTGGAAAACTAAATTGAAGGATGGCCTCATTCAACTCAGCATGTTCACAAACATGTGAAATTTTGATCTTATTGCGTTGAGTTGTGCATTTTTAAGGGACATCATGCTAGAAGACTGATAAGACAGACAATCTATTGGCTGGTTATGAACAATGACATTCAAATCATTGTAGAGGTATGAGGCACATCAAGAGCATGTGCCAAGCCAGCACAAAAACCACTGATTCCATATGGAGTTCTTACTCATCCTTGGTTTAAAACCACATCCGACCTCTTTCATTTCCATGGCACTGATTCTAACTTCATCATCAATTATTTTCCAAGTACCTATTATTCAACAATTGCACAATGTGTCTGGCACAACTGTCATGCATAGTCTAAGTGCTATTTTTAGTTTATTTGGTGTGCTCAGAGAGATCATTACGAATAATGCATTTCAGGATATGTGTGAAAAGTGGAATATCGATCATATAACTTCTTCCCCTCATTACACAAGCTCTAACAGCCTAGCTGGACAAATGACACATTTAAGAGCAACATCTTCCAGTGCAACTGTTCCCCCACCAGCAGAGTTATCGTTTGGCAGACCAGTATGTACCAATTTACTTGCTCTTACTCTTTTTTACTCTCCAAGAAACTGCAAAATAGGATGACACGGTGCCACAATGGGTAGCACTATTGCCTCATAGTGCCAGGGGCCTGAATTTGATTCCTGGCTTGAATGACTATTTGTGCAGAGCCTGCACATTTTCCCCGTGTCTGTGTGGGTTTCCTCTCGGTGCTCCAGTTTCTGGAAATTTGCACGTATGTACAAATATAAATTGAAAGATGTGTGGGTTAATTGTATTAGCCATGCTAAATTCTCCATCAGTGTATCCGAACAGACACTGGAGTGTGACGGCTAAGGGACTTTCACAATAACTTCATTGCAGTGTTAATGTAAGCCAACGTGTGACACTAATAAATAAACTTCAAAACTTTTAAGAGAAGATGGCCAATGAGAAGCAGGAATCAGGGTGAAGGCTGTGGGCAGGGGAATGCATTGCCTTTGGCGTGCTTGTTGAATAGATTTCTCTGGAGACAGTCAATTAGGATGCTGTGTCCAGCAACTCTGTCAGACAACAGCAGGGTTGAATTTGGGTATGTTTGTCTGCAGCCTGCACAGAAGTATGATCTGTCGGTACAGCAAAAACTGTGAGCTGAACCCTGTGTGGGTGTGAGGCAGCCACTTGAGAGTGGGGAGGTGCTCCAAAGGCACAGGGCCAAAATTACGCACCGTCTGCGCCCTCCATCTCCAATGCCCTGCTTTGGTGATCTGTTTGCCAAGGTTATCAGATGTAAATTGTGACTTGAATGTTTGTCCTGTTGGCGTATACTCATGTACGATAAGAAAGGTATGAAATTATATGAAAGTTTGATGTAATGTGCAGTAAGTTTGGGACAAGTAGTTGAATCAATTTTCCCAGTTACTTTGACTGCAACTCACAAATAAAACTTCTTCCCACAAAAGTCTTCTATATTTTATTGCTTCATGGGATCTGGGCATCACTGGCATTTGTTGCATTTCCTTAATTGCCCTTTTGCCAAGTGGCTTCACCATTTCAGGGGGAAGTTAAGGGTTTGTGTTTGGAGTCACATGTAGGCAAGATCAGGGAAGGATGGCAGATTTCCTTCCCTAAAAGAATATTAATGATGACTTTTTACGACAATCGATGATAGTTTGATGGTCACCATGACTGAGGCAAGCTTTGACAGATTCCGGATTTTATCAATTGAATTTAAATTCCACCAGTTGCCATAATGCGATTTGAACCTATGCCCCCAGAATATGAGCCTGGATCCCTGGACTACTAGTCGAATCTGACATCACCACTACACCATCATCTTCCCATGTTGACTCAAAATGTCTGGGGCTTCCCACTGTTTACAGCCAAGTTTGATCTGTCCCAAGAGATCAGCTCAACACAATATTATGAAGAGCTAAAAAATTCATGAACACTGTGTTGACACTACTGCGCCTTGTAATAAATTCGCCATGAGTTCCTTAATAATTGGGGTCGCCAGTCTCCATTGCTTGGTTTCTTTCATATCGGCAGGGTACTACAGAAATATTAATCACTGGATCTTCTCTATAATGAAGTATTGATTAAAGTTCTTGCATTCGGTATGGCAACACGAAAACTGTTTCTGACTATGAATGGAAATATATCATACTTATACTTAAACAATTTTGTGCTGTATTATAAACTGAACAAGACAGAGGGGAATCGAATGCTGCAGCATGTTAGACCACCAACACATAAAATACTGGAGAGATGTAGACTCAATCCCACCCACATTGTTGTGCTGTGATCTCAGTATGCTACTTTTGGGAGGCGCTGGGTAGCAGCCAGAAATCTTTCCACAGTGGGCAGGAATTAACGTGAGAGAGAGCGAGTGAGAGAGAGCTGTCGCCACTCCCCATTACGCACTGTTAGCAGCTGGCTGAAGTGAAGCATTGGAAAAGACTCGGAAAAGGAAAGCTAACCTCTTGGCCACAAGGGGAATCATTATCCCTTAATGCTATGGGAAAATAATGAAAAGAAATGTAACAGAACAGCTTTCACAGAAATTGAACATTGAAATGTTTTGCCACTTAAGAGCATTTTATCTGCTGTTATAAACCTGTTCAGCCACTGAAAAGGCATTGAATGGAGTTCGCAGAATAGATTGTTCCTAGACCTGAACCAACTTGTACACTAGGGTGCCACAATGGTACAGTGGTTAGCACTTCTGCCTCACAGCACCAAGGACCCGGCCTTGGGTCACTGGCTGTGTGGAGTTTGCACGTTCTCCCTGTGTTTGCATGGGTTTCTTCTGGTTGCTCTGGTTTTCTCCCACAGTCTAAAGATGTGCAGGTTAGATGGATTGACTGTGCTAAATTGACTATTAGTGTCAGGGGGATTGACAGGGCAAATAAGTGGGGTTACGGGGGTAACGCCTGGATGAGATTGTAGTCAGTGCAGACTTGAGTGGCTTCCTTCTGCACTATAGGGATTCTATGATTTCTAGTTAGACCCTTGAAATATTGCAAACTCCATCAGAAATGCACTTTTTCATACCGGTTATAACTGAAGCAGGTGGGCTTGCTAAAAATTCCAATAATTCTTTAACCATTCTGCTGATTCTCAGTGAAATTGCAGCATGGTGTAATTATAATCACTGGACAAGATTTAGCAGACCCATTACCATGGGCTCAAATCCCACAATGACAGCTAAATATCTTGAGAGGCCAAAATTGGGTTTTATGTCAAAGAGATTTCAGAATACAATCTTCCCGGGCTGTCTCCGGTGATGCAATCAGGTTCACACCTAGGAAGGGCATGAACCTGATTAACATGAAATTGAATGCATTAGCATCTAATTAGCAGGGTTAATGTCACGATCCTCAGCCCTCACCTATCTTCCCACCCGCCAAGCGTGAAGTCACATGGCTACTTCTTTCTAAAAACAGGCTCCATGACCTCTGAAAGGGAGGAAGGGGTGAGCACAGCTGTCTCCATCCAACACCAGGGACTCCATGGGGACAGAGGCCATTTGACAGCTCCAGGATGCGGGAGTGTTTGGGGATGGTTCAGGAATCTGAAAGAGGATAGCTGTTGGGGGTGTAGGGCTGTACTCACAGAGTGGGGTGAGCGTCACGGTTGGTGCCAGTGGTCCTGGAATCTGCTTTTAGTATTGTGTAGGTCTGTTGCCTCTGGCAGGGGAGACAGGGCAGGGGCAGTTGCAGGTCTCCCGACAGCCTAAGATATTGCTTATCTCTCCTCCATGGCATCTAGCATGCAGGTGAGGGTTCCCTCTGTGAGTCCAGGAGCTGGTTTCCTCGCTGTCATCCTCCTTGCTTGAAGTGCTGTGGAGCCATTTAACTGCAGCATTAAAGTGCTCAGATGACCCTGGGGTGGGCAAATCAGATACTTGGTACCTCAGGCACAGTGTACATCACATGGAGAAATATTCTTATTACTAAGTGCCTATTGGATTGCGGAACTGTGGTTGGCAGGAATCAAACCGAGATAAAAGCAAATTATTCCAGATGCTAGAATCTGCAGATGCTGGAGTACAGATTCCAGGAATCAAACTGGTTTTCATAACAAGATTGATATTTCACCATAGTTTTGGAAAATTCTGCTCAATACATAATAAGGAACATAGGAAATTCGGAGCAGGAGTAGGCCATTCAGACCTTTGAGCCTGCTCTCCCAGTTAACTGGATCATGGCTTATCTTCTACCTCAACACCATCTTCACACATTTTCTTTGTAGCCCTTGGTGACACTGGTACCTAAAAATCTATCGATCTCTGTTCTGAACTTTGAAGTTTTCAATAAGTGAACCTCCACATCCCTCTGGAGTAGAGAATTCCAAAGATTCGCCACCCTCTGACTGAAGATATTCCTGCTAACCTTGGTCCTAAATGGCCTATCTCTAATTCTGAGGCTGTCGTTTTATGTTAGACTTTCCTAGCCAAAGGAAACATCCTTCCTGTCAAACCTTGAAAGAATTTTGTACACGACAATGAGATCATTGCTGGAATTTTACTGCCTCACCCACTTGGGGCTTGTAAGATCCCGCTGAAGACCAACAGAGAATGCTGTGAGCCTCATCCGCTCCGATTTTGGGACAGGCGTGCCGGTAAAATTCTGGCAAATGTCTCATTTCTTTAACCTTTGAAGAATACAGGCACCACCTCTTCAATCTTTCCTCATCGGATAACTCAACCATCTCAGGGATCAGTCTGGTGAACCGTTGTTTCACCCTCTCTATGGTCAGTATACTTTTGCAGGAATCAGTCTCAAGTACAGAGTGGATGGGAAGCTCTTCAAGCTGAGGAGACTTCAAGCTATTACCAAAGTGAAGGAAACTATTCTGAGAGACTTCCTCTTTGCCGATGACTGCACCCTGTATACTGGCTCAGAGACAGAGATGCAATCAGTATGGACAAATTTTCCATGGCTTGTGACAACATTGGACTCACCATCAACCTTAAAAAGACTGAAGTCATGCACCAGCCTGCTCCTCATGCATCATACACAGAGCCCATAATCACAATCAAAGGGCAGAATCTACAGGCAGTGGACCAGTTCACTTATCTTGGCAGCACCCTCTTCCAAGCAGTGACTATTGATACAGAAGGTAACTGCAGAATAGCAAAGGCAAGTTCTGCTTTCGGTAGACTGCACTCCACTGTATAGGAATGTTGAGGAATCAGCCCAGCAACAAAACTGAAGGTCTACATTGTCATGGTACTCACTACCCTCCTGTATGCCTGTGAAACGTGGACTGTGTATTGAAGGCATGCAAGACAGCTCAGTCATTTCCACATGACTTGTCTTCGCAGAATATTACACATCAGATGGCAAGACAAAGTACCAGACACTGAAGTTCTCTCTACAGCAAGTCTACCATCGGTCCACACACTGCTGATGAGAGCACAGACCCGGTGGGCAGGTCATGTCATCCATATGCCAGACAAGCGCAGACCCAAGCAGCTCCTTTTTGGGGAATTCTCTGCTGGAAGACACTCGCATGGAGGGCAGAAGAAACATTACAAAGACACACTCAAGGCCTCTCTGAAGTCGCTAGACATAGGCACGACCACCTGGGAAACGTTGGCACAAAACCGCCCTACCTGGCACTGCCTCATCCACAAGGGCTATCAAGCTTACGAAGCAAGGTGTATTGCTGAAGCACAACTTAAGCGCGAGCTGTGCAAGTCCACAGCCACCAGTGCAATAACTACAGTGCCTACACAAGTCTGTCCAATATGTGCCAGGACATTCCGTGCCCGAATTGGCCTCATCAGTCATCTTCGGATACATCTCATCCAACCTCAAAATGACTAATGTGTCGAGGTCCTCATCAATGATGAAGGACAAACTTTTCCAATTGTTCCTTAGGTAAGGAGATCAAAACTGCACACAATACTCCAGGATGTGATCTCACCAAAGCTCTATATAACTACAGCATGACTTCCTTACTCCTGTTCTCAAATGCTACATGTTAGCTTTCAGTGATTTATGAACAAGGACACCCAGTTCCTCTGCACATCAACATTTCCCAATCTCTCACCATTTAAGCAATATCCTGCTTTTCTTTTTTACTATCAAGTGGATAACTTCACATTTTTCCACATCATACTCCATCTGACATGTTCTTGCCCACTCATTTAGCCTGTCTAAATCTCTTTGACTTTCTATTCCTCCCACAACTCACATTCCCACCAGGTTTTGTGCCATCAGCAAAACTTTGAAATATTACATTTGGTCCCCACATCCAAATTCTTGATATAGGGTGGAATTTTGCACCTGTTTGGCAAAGTGTCAGCTTGTGTGGGAAAATTAAAGGGTAGCCCACCATGTGTGCTGCTGCCATTTTTCCCATCATATTTTTTGATACTTTGACAAAAGAAAGGAGGAGGATCCCACAACATCATGGGTAGTCTCTGAATCAGCCTGCATGGCTAGCAATTTCAACTTTAATGTAAAAATAAAGGACCCCATGGACATGAAACCTGCACCAACCCCAGATACGGTCCCTACCGGGTGGGGGGGGGGGGGGCGGACAGTGCCTGGGATAGTGCCAAGGTTGTGTCAGGGTATTACCCAGGCATGATTCTCTCACCCTTGGGGGCTGTCCTCACCTGTGCACCTTTGGCTAGGTGCATGTCATGGCGAGTTTGTTGTGATTCATATCAGCATAAGAGCATGCCAATGTGAATGAACAGTCCAATGTCGGGGGTCAATCAGCCAAAAAAAAATGTGTATGCAAATAGATGTAACAATTTTAAAGTCAGGATCTGGGTTATGTCATTTATGGAGGGCAGGGACCTCAAGTAGAGAAATCACAGCAGCGTAAGTAGTGTTTTGGGTCTTCTACTTAATGCTCTGCCCCCTTTGCTCTACTCTCCTGCTGAAAACTGAGGTGGAAAAACACCCCAATGTTTGTGAATAGCTGGGACCCAAGCACTGATCCATGGGGTGCCCTTTAACCCCAGCTTCCCTGTGCAAGAATGACCCATGTATTCATACCCTGTTTTTTGCCCATTAACCAATCCTCAATCCATGCCAGTATATTACCCCCAATCCCATGAGCTTTAATTCTGCACACTAATCTCTTGTGTGGGACATTATTAAAAGCCTTCTCCAAATCCAAATTCATCTCCTTCATAGGTTCTCCCTTACCTATCCTGCTAGTAACATCCTCAAAAGTCTCCGACAGGTTTGTCACACATGATTTCCCTTTCGTAAATCCCTGTTGACTTTGCCCAATCTCTCCATCATTTTCTAAGCATCCAGTTATCATGGCCAGAATTCTCTGATCTCACCCACAGCCAGGATTCTCTAATATCGCGGAAGTGTTATTTGGTTGTGTGCCAAATTATCCGTGCTCGCTGGCAGCAGCGATGGGGCTTGAACGGCTGGAGAATTTCAGCCCATATGTTTTAGAATAAATTCTAGCATTCCCCTCACTACTGATGTAAAGCTAACTAGTCTGTAGTTCTGTTTTCTCTCTTTCTCCTTTCTTAAATAGTAGGTTTATTTTTGTTACCTTCCAAACTGCAAGTTCCAGAATCTATAGAAATCTGGAAAATGACCACCAATGCATCCATTATCTCTAAAGATCTTTCAACACTCAGATCATCAGATTCAAGGGATTTATCAACTTTCATCCCAATAATTCATGCTATCTGAAATTATTAATCCGAAAACTCAGCTAATGTTCTGGGGACGTGCGTTCAAATCCCACCATGGCAAATGATGGAATTTGAATTCAATTTTAAAAATCTGGAATTAAGAATCTACTGATGACCATGAAACCATTGTTGATTGTTGGAAAAACCCAGCTGCTTCACTAATGTCCTTTAGGAAGGAAATTTGCTGTCTTTACCTGGTCTGGCCCACTCCAGAGCCACAGCAATATGATTGACTCTCAACTGCTCTCAGGCAACTAGAGACAGGCAAAAATGCTGGCCTATCAGCAATGCCCATGTCCCACAAATGATAGGCTTCACTGCCATTTCCTTATAAATTCTCCAATCTCTTTGCCTGTAACAGGTCCACATTTGTCTTTACTAACCTTTTCCTTTCTGCAAACCTATGGAAGATTTTACAGACCATTTTTATGGTCCTTGCTAATTTATTTTCAGATCCTATTTTCTCTTTCCTTATCAATTTTTTTTTAGCTCTCTTTTGCTGAATTTAGACATGCTCCCAGTCCTTGGGCTTACTTTTTTGATGACAAATTTCTATGCCCCTTCCTTTGATCTGATCAAATCCTTAATTTCTCTTGTTAACTATAGTTGGATCACTTTTCCTGATGGATTTTTGCATCTTAAAGCAATGTAAATTTAATGCAAACCATGTATTAATTGTTTTAATGTCAGCAATGTTAATGGAGTTTCCCAAACAACCTCAGTCATGGAGAGTCATGGAGCTTTACAGCCCTTCAGCCCAACTTGTCCAGATAGTCCTTTTTTTAAACCACTAAACTAGTCCCAATTGCCTGTTTGGCCCATATCCCTCTATAATCGTGTTATCCATGTAACTATTTAAAAAGATAAAATTGTACCAAAACTTGTCCCTCATACCTTCATAGTTTCAATTAAAGACCCTAGTTTTGGATTGACCTCCATCACTTTCATGTAAAATTCTATCGTAAAGTTGCAAAGATTTTGAGTGAATAATCCAAATTTGTTCCTTCAAATTCACACTGGTGTGAGGTAAGTTAATGTCACCATAGTCCCAGGTGACCATAGACTAATGATGACAATTTAACATGAGGATCACCACACCTCAGATGAGGAGCAAGATCGGCCTTTAGTAATAACCTCAATCGGTACAGGTATTGAACCCACACTATTGGCATCGCTCTGCATCACAAACCAGTTATCTAGCCAAACTGAGCTAACCAACCACCTCCAAGCATGCCATGAGAGAGGCCATAAATTTCTATCCAAGGATATTCTTACAGAGCTTCATTCCATCTCATAATTTTACAGCACAGAAATAAACATTTTGGCTGAATGCATTTGTGCCAATTTTCTGAAAGCAATATTCATTTAACTCCAGCTCTCTCCCTGGGCTTTTTCACATTGCTTTCAGCATTTTAAAAAAATTTGTTCTGAATTCAGCTTCCACAAGTCTTTTTTTTTTCTTGGCAGACAATCCTGGCCTCTCATGCAGTGACATGTGTATAGAAAACTGAAAAACAAACAGTAGAAATTTCCAGGTTTTAAAGATATTAATTTCCTTTCAAGCTCAAACAATCTTTTTGCAACAGCACATCAATCAATTTGATAGCACCTTAGCCAGCATTAGGGGAAATCGCTGAGGTGATTGCGCAAGTTGTACCTGCATTAGATATTTGTTCCTGCAAAAGAGTCTAACTGCTCTTTTAACTGGGGGGTGGGGGGTGCCTGAATGTGGAGGCCATTTTGGTTTTCACAATCTCACAGGATGAGGTGCTGGAGTTGAAAGAGACCCATAGAGATAAATTGTTCCACTATTATTTACTTTCCTGGCCCCACAGATGATATTTAGGTCTCCCCTACTGTAATAATTATTCAGAGACAGAAGTCCCTTCACCAAAATCCCTTTATTTACAATTCCAACACCAGCACACAGAGTGCTATCAAACAGCAGTCTACCTTCAGGAGTGCCACAGGAACTGAACCTACTGTTTAAATACAAGGAAAAGACTCCTTAATTGGCCCATCAATTGACTCTTTAATCAGGGGATTCATATTCCAATAGGCCAGCCACAATGGCCTGATTGAAGTCATTACACCTACCCCAAGGATCCTTCCTGTTCCTGACAACGAGATCATTCTGGAATTCCCTTCTCATGATGATCTGGAATGCTGAACATGGTGCTTATGGAACTGCTGCTCACCATTCCTCTGCAGGTTGCTACTAGTTTTGGATGTTCAGCTGACCAGAGGCATCCACAAGATGCTCACCAGTTAAATGAGGTTTGGCACTCACCTCACCCCTCACCCACAGCAGCCCAAATTTTCCTTGGAGTTAAAAACAGAGCCAGCGTCTCAGCCTTCAATATTTCACCTTACAAAAACAAATTGTGTACCATTGGAACCCCAACTTGAACACTGCAAACATCAAAGACAGAGGTTCCACTTGGTCACACAAGCCTCAGTTCAGTTTCTTCCTCCTCACTTTGTGGCCAAGATATACATAGAGGCCAGGATTCTCCCCAAAAAATTCTCAAAGAAGTTCCCAACGTGTGGGAAAATGGGAGTAAATCCCACCACTTTTTTCAGTGTGATTTGCAGAACGAATCTGTGCATCACAGAGAGCCCTAGCATGATTCACTCTAAAAATCAAGGGGCAGGGCTTATTTTTACCTGCAAGGCTGGCAACATAGCGTTGAGTGAGCCATTGTGCATATGCTGATCTGTCAGAGCAGAGACCGGTGCAGGCTCAGTGAGCTTCCTGATAACTGGCCAGGGCAAGTGCTGACCAGCCCTACAACCCCACCATCGCTGGCCTTCCAATCCCCCCACCACCCAATCGCTGGCCTCTCAGACCTTTCTGGGCCAGCCCCCATGTCACCACGACTTCCTCCCCTGGCCAGTCCTAATCTCACCGACCCCCAATGGGCAGTCCCAAACCTCCACTAATCCCCATGACCAGCCCAACCCCCCTCCCCGACAGTCCCAAACCCTCCCCCCCGCCCCGCAGATTTTTATCCCCGGCCCCCCTGATAGCCACAACACCTCCCATCCCCCTTGTGGACAGCCAGCCCTGATCACCCTCTGCCCTCCCTCTGCCAGTGATCCCGATGCAGAGTATTAGTTGTTCCCCTTCACCCACAGTAGGCCCCATGCCAATAGGCCCTGTCCCCTTGACACTGCTTGGTACCCGGTGGACAGTGTCAAGTTGGGCAGTGGCAGGGTGCCAGGCTGGCATTGCTAGGCTGACACTGCCCAAGGTGCTGACCCCTTTACCCCTGACCAAATTGGGTTGGAGGGGGGTGCTCAATGGCTTTTCTTCTCTCCAGCAAAGTAAGGCTGCCTGTTCCTCCCCATTTGTGGGCAGCTGGAGTAAATCCCAATGGAGTCAACTACTTCTGTTGGTTGGGGGGTGGGGAGTGAATGCTAGCGGGTCCAGAAAATTCCATCCCGGGCCTGCTAACTGTATGGAAACGAAGATTTCCATATTGAAATCAGCTGTGTGCAGATTTCTGGCACAGAGCTGATGATGCTGATAAATTTGGTCCTGGAAACACATGGAGGCTATGGCACCCAGCGGGGTAGCCTGTGAAACAGCTTCCGCTGATGTCTCCCAGCCCACTGCGCTACATGAGCAGCAGAGTGGGCTGGGAGAATCGCGCCAGGGTATTTTGTTGTCCGTAGAGAACTTTGTTAGCATTCCAACTAGAATTAATACCACAGGAAATGCACATTTAAAGGACAATATATTCAATATTTTGTAGAGCAAACCTACAAAATAAAAATACAAGTGTTCGCAAAAAGCAAACTAAGATAAAAGAGGATGTCTTATTAACTTGTAGTTTCTTGGTTCATGGAACACTTTTACTTGATGATTTAATGTCTCCAATGAGCATTCATGCATTTGCAGACTTCAGATTAAATGTTACCCGATCTGCATACTCCAGCTTCAGTTTAAAAAGAAAACAACAGGTTGGTTAGGTATATGTATAAATATATCCATTTAGCTGAAGGTGAACTTTGGCCATCTATTACAGGAGTTTGTTGTTGTGCTTCAATCATATAAAAAGCCTCTGAGAGGGTGCCTTTTATTTATATGTCAACACTATACCTCGTGCATAACACCAGCAAATTATTATATGACAAAAGGGGAAAAATGTGCCGAAAGCAAAAGATGCGTGGATTCTTTGTCACAGGCATTACCCCAGAAGGAACCTGTTGCCGCCTCCCCAGACTATTGCCTGACATGCAGCCACTGACTACCCGATACTTAGTGAGACATTCAGATTCAGGAGGGCTGGTAATAATTGTAAATATAAAATGGGATTAATGCACTCCTTGGAATGCCATTGCTTTTATTTCAGAAACAAAACATGTAAGATACCCTGAAACCAATTGTGCCTCTGTAATGTACATTGAGGAGTTTAATGCTCGAGGCAGGAGCTGTGCAGAGGAGCTTTACAGGGAAAGTTTAGTAATTTACCTTTATCAAATGATTCACCCAAAACATTCACAGTGTCAAATTCACGTAAAAACTGGATTAACTCCCACTGTTTATTTCAGAGGGAGTTTCAAAATGAATCTCCCTGAGCATCACAGAGTGCCTTACAGCGAATCACTCTGAAATTCAGTGGGCAGAGTCGATTCCCGCTGGAGAGGCAGGCAGCATGGCACAGAGCTGACAAAGCCAACAATCCAGCTGCCGGAGAATCACGGAGGTTGTGGCACCCAGCAGGGAGCCCAAGATGCAGCCTCCGCTCGACTCTCCTGGCCTGCTGTGCTACAGTTGCATTAATAAATGACCTCAATGCATGTGGACATGCATTCCACATGCATTGAGGTCCTTTATTAGTGTGACTGTAATCTGTATGAACAACAATACAGAGTTTGTGTCCGTTTCTTCCTCGCTTCACTAAAAGATAATAAGAAGATAAGAACATAAGAAATAGGAACAGGAGTAGGCCATCTAGCCCTTCGAGCCTGCCCCGCCATTCAATAAGATCATGGCTGATCTGAAGTGGATCAGTTCCACTTTCCCGTTTTCTCCCCATAACCCTTAATTCCCTTGCCTACCAAAAACCTATCTACCCTTGTCTTAAATATATTTAGCGAGGTAGCCTCCACCACTTCAACGGGCAGAGAATTCCAGAGATTCACCACCCTTTGAGTGAAGAAGTTTCTCCTCAACTCCATTCTAAACTGCTCCCCCCCTTACCTTGAGGCTGTGCCCTCTAGTCCTGCTGTCTTTTCTGAGTGGGAAGAACCTCTCCACCTCTACCCTATCCACCCCCTTCATTATCTTATACGTCTCTATAAGATCCCCCCTCATCCTTCTAAACTCCAACGAGTACAGACCCAGTCTATTTAGTCTCTCTTCATAGTCCAACCCCCTCATCTCTGGTATCAGCCTAGTGAACCTCCTCTGCACTCCCTCCAAGGCCAAAATATCCTTGCGCAAGTGCGGCGACCAAAACTGCTTACAGTACTCCAACTGCAGCCTCACCAGTGCCCTGTACAGTTGCAGCAAGACCTCCCTACTTTTATATTCTATCCCCCTCACTATAAAGGCCAGCATCCCATTAGCCTTCCTGACCACCTGCTGCACCTGCAGACTGGGTTTTTGTGACTCATGCACAAGGACCCCCAGGTCCCTCTGCACAGTGGCATGCTGCAGCTTTTCGTCCTTTAAATAATAATCCCTCCTACTATTATTTCTGCCAAAGTGGATAACCTCACACTTGCTAACACTATACTCCACCTGCCAGGTCCTCGCCCACTCGCTCAGCCTATCCAGATCCCTCTGCAGACTTTCCACACCCTCCGCACAATTTGCTTTTCCACTTATCTTCGTGTCATCAGCAAGATGGGCCGAATGGCTCCTCCTGCACTATAGGGATTCGATGATTGTACGATTCTCTTGTTGCATCAATCTCATTTAACTGCACAGATTGACAACGAATGTGAACATTAAATATCAAATGTTACTACTTAAAGAATGTCCCAGAAGTTTGATTTCTGGGAAGTCACACTGTGAAGATGCCCCAGAAAGTGTACTCACCCAGATGTCCCCACTTAAGGGCTGGACGGGAATTGCTAGGCAAGTTTCAAACTCTGCCAGTCAATCATCCTGTCCTGGGAACTGTCCTACATTCCGATTTAAAGCAGCAACTTTTCATAGTTACAACTGTTAGCAGGCTTAAAACCTCTTCTAACTCCTAGATATCTACAGTAGTGACTCCCCCCTGCTGATCCCGCACTGGACCCCTGATTACACCCCCCCCACCCCCCCCCCCCCACCCCCCCCACCCCCCCCCCCCCCCCGCCGTCCGACCACACCAGTACCCCACCACCCTATCCATTGATCACCCAACACACCTCATTCACTGTTTGACCCCGGTCAGCTTCTCGTCAGGGTCCTTGCCAATCATGTGGCTCCCCCCCGCCCACCCCACCCCTTAAAGGGTCATACTACTGCATGCTTCTTGATGCTACATTTGGTCATGGCTGTCACAGTGACATAGTGGTTAGCACTGCTGCCTCACAGCATCAGGGACCCAGATTCAATTTCGACTTTGAGTCACTGATTGTGTGGCGTTTGTACATCCTCGGTGTCTGCATGGGTTTCCCCTGGGTGCTCCTGTTTCCTCCCACAGTCCAAAGATGTGTGAATTAGCCATGCTAAAAGTGCCTCTTGCTGTCATGGAGGCTAGCAGGGTAAAAATGTAGGTTTACAGGGATGGGGCCTGGGTAGGATTGTTGTTAGTGCAGGCTCGAAAAGCCAAGTGGCCTCCTTCAGCATTATAGCACATTTAAATCAGAATGTAGGATCCTAGGTTACAAGCAATCAGGGCTGGGACCTGTCGGTCTTTAGCCCCATTAGTTTGTCCAATATTACTTCTCTAGTGATGGTACGTAGTCTTTCCTCTGCATTCTTTAGTATTAAGGTCGGTCAGCTGTGGAGTGCCCTAGGGATCTGTTCTAGGACCCTTGCTGTTTGTCATTTTCATAAATGACCTGGATGAGGAAGTGGAGGGATGGGTTAGTAAGTTCACCGACAATACGAAGGTTGGTGATGTTGTTGATAGTCTGGAGGGATATCAGAAGTTGCAGCATGACATAGATAGGATGCAAGACTGGGCGGAGAAGTGGCAGATGGACTTCAACACAGGTAAGTGTGTAGTAGTCCATTTTGGCAGGGCCAACAGGACGCAGGAGTGCAATATCAAGGGTAGGAGTCTTAGCTGGGTTGAAGAGCAGAAGGATCTTGGGGTCCGGGTCCACAGAACTCTTAAATTGGCCTCGCAGGTGGAGGATGTGGTCAAGAAGGCGTATGGTGTACTGGCCTTCATTAATCAAGGGATTGAGTTTAGGAGTCAGGAGGTAATGCTGCAACTTTATAAGACCCTTGTCAGATCCCACATGGAGTACTCTGCGCAGTTCTGGTTGCCTCACTACAGGAAGGATGTGGAAGCTATTGAGAGGGTGCAGAGGAGATTTACAAGGATGTTGCCTGGATTGGGAGGCATGCCTTATGAAGACAGGTTGAGGGAGCTGGGACTCTTCTCCCTGGAGAGACGAAGGTTGAGAGGCGACCTGATAGAGGTTTATAAAATTTTGAGAGGAATAGATAGGGTGGATTCTCGGAGGCTATTTCCCAGGGCTAAAATGGTCGCTACAAGAGGACACAGGTTTAAGGTGCAAGGAAGCAAGTACAGAGGAGATGTTAGGGGAAAGTTTTTCACTCAGAGGGTGGTGAGTGAGTGGAATCAGCTGCCGTTGGTGGTGGTAGAGGTGAACTCGCTGAGGTCTTTTAAGATACTTCTGGATGAGTATATGGGATCTAATGGGAGTTACAGGTAGTTCTATGGCTTGGTAGGTATAGATGCAACTTGTGGGCTGAAGGGCCTGTTTGTGCTGTAGTGTTCTATGTTCTATGTTCTATTAATAGAATATTTGAAGTAGATTGTACCATAAAGACTGATGCAAAATTCCTGGCAATATTCTGAAACTAAATCAGTCTGTTCGCAACTTTATGTCACATTTGACTCCAGAATAACTACTTACTCAATATTGATGCAGTTACTAAGGTTGTCTACTTTCACTTCCATCATTCAACCTCATCCCTGTTTCAGCTCATCTGCTGCTGAAACCCTCATTCATACCTTTGTTGCCTGTAGACTTGGCCATTTTAACACACTTGTGGTAGGTCTCCAACATTCTACCCTCTGTAATCTTGAAGTCAACCAACATTCTGCTACCCATGCCTTCACTTATATCAAGTCCAATTCCCCTATCACCCCTGTGCTCGGTGACCTATGTTGGCTCCCAGTAAACCAAAGTTTTGGTTTGTAGATTAGAACATAGAACATAGAACATAGAACAGTACAGCGCAGTAAAGGCCCTTCGGCCTTTGATGTTGTGCCGAGCTATGTCCAAACCCAGATCAAGCTATCCCACTCCCTATCATTTTGGAGTGCTCCATGTACCTATCCAATAACTGCTTGAAAGTTCCTAAAATGTCCGACTCCACTATCACAGCAGGCAATGCATTCCACACCCCAACCACTCTCTGAGTAAAGAATCTACCTCGGACATCCCTCCTATATCTCCCACCATGAACCTTATAATTATGCCCCCTAGTAACAGCTACAGCCACCTGAGGAAATAGTCTCTGCACGTCCACTCTATCTATCCCCCTCATCATCTTATAAACCTCTATTAAGTCGCTTCTCATCCTTCTCCGCTCTAAAGAGAAAAGCCCCAGCTCCCTCAACCTTTCCTCATAAGACATACCCTCCAAACCAGGCAGCATCCTAGTAAATCTCCTCTGCACGCTCTCCAATGCTTCCACATCCTTCTTATGGTGAAGTGACAATATTCCAGATGTGGTCTCACCAATGTCTGGTATAGTTGTAGCATAACCCCATGGCTCTTAAACTCAAATCCCCTGTTAATAAACGCTAACCATAAGCCTTCTTCAGGGCTCTGTCCATTTGAGTGACAATTTTCAGAGATCTGGGGAAATGGCAAGATTCACATCCTCATTTTCAAATCCTTCCATAGCTTTCCTCCTCTCTCTCCTTTCTCTCTCTCTTTCTCTCTCTGTGTACTCATCTAATTCAGGTCTCTTGCACATTCTCGATTTTAATCACTCTCCCATTGCTTTCAGTTGGTTATAGGCCCCAAGCTCTGAATTCTCTCCCTGCACCTTTCCACTTCTCCACCCCACTTACTTCCTTTAAGACTTAAAATCGACTTCTTTGACTAGTCTTTTGATCACCTGCCTTAATGCGGGGAGTCTTACCAAAAAATGGCAGTCTAGTTTTTGGCACAAACACCAAGCGTGTTTCTATCCAGAGAAACGCACCAGTTTTCTCTCCCACATCTTACCACACTCTGCCAAAAAAAATCAAGGGATATATTTCATGCCATTATGTAGTGGGGCCGGCCCTCAACACGCCAACAAAACCTGGCTGCAATGAGATCAGAGCGCCAAATCTTTTTAAGGGTGTCCCGACCAGAACATGTATTAATCTCCTCTCCCCCAACCCCCCCAGCACACCACATAGATATCAGGGGCTCCCCTCCCCAACCCCGATTGGAATCGGCACTTCTCTCACCCATCCTGATCCTTGGCCGTTTCCCCCCATCCTCCAACATCACCGGCATCCCCTGCTCCACCGTTCATTCCTGGCTGCCACCACATGTAAATGGATCCTCCTCCCACCCCCCCACCCCATCATCAGGCTCCCACAGGGGGCCTGTCCCTCGGTACAGGTTAGTACTGCTAGGTTGGCACAGCCAGGTTGGCATGGGCATGATGCAAACCTGGCAGTGCCAACCTGTAGAGATGCTGGCGTTGGACTGGGATAAACACAGTAAGAAGTCTCACAACACCAGGTTAGAGTCCAAGACTCTAACCTGATGTTGTGAAGCTTCTTACTGTGCCAACCTGTGCCAGAGGCCAGTGGAAGGGGGCATTACTAGGGACCTGATTGGCCATGTCCCTCTCCCTCAGGGGCTATGCTTACCATCACAGCACCCCCCACTCCCATCATTGGGGATTCCTCCATGACAGAGTCATGCCTAGGTGAACCTGTTGCAAACCATGCCAGCATGTCATCACATCAGCGTGACATCAATGTATGGTGGGGCGGGGGCTTAATATCTGGTGAAGGGACATGCAAATGAAATGGAAATGTATTGAAATTCATGTAAAACACGTTCAGGCCTGTTATTGGTGTGAACCTGATAATGTTGCCGGTGACGTCTGTGACTTCCGGATTTTGAGCCCCCACCGGCAATTCACACAGACGGTGGGCTCCAGATCGCCTCCTATATCTCCTTTTGTGTCTCAGTGTCAGAGTTTGATTTATAACTCTCCTGCAAAGCACCTTGGGACATGTTATTGAGTTAAAGGCATGACATAAATATGAATTGTTGCAGCAGGCCTATTCTGCCAAGGTCAGGCTGCTGCTGTTAATGTGAGCAGCTTTTTAGCTTTAAGATCTTTACTGGCAAATTTTGCAATTACAGTACAAAAGAGCAGAAGGTATAATGCTGCACTGATAAAGAATGCTGCTAATATAAAACCCTATCCTTTATCAATAATACCAGACAAAATGAATGGCTGAAACTGCGACAGATGGATTTCAAATCAGGTAATTTGATTTTGGATCAAAAAAAAGGACAGACCTGAGTATTATTTATATAGTGAAAAGCTAGCAGAGTAGAGGTTGAATGAGGTTTAGGAATCCGTGTCCACAGATCATTAAAATGTCGCGATCAGATACAAAAAGAAACCCAAAAGGCTAACACTATGTGACAGGGTTATGTTAGAGGACTTGGCAAGAGGGTGCTTTGCTACAACTATACAAAGCCAAAGTTAGACCACATTGGAGTACTGTGTACAATTTTGACCATCAGACTTTAAAAAGGGTATGTTGGCTTTGGAAGGACTGCCATGCAAATGCATTAGAAAATTTCCAGGGTTAGATTATGAGGAGAGTAGAAGGTTAAGGGCGGGATTTTATTCAGGGTTTTAATCGTTTGAAAGGAATTAACAGGGCAGAGATCAAGAACATTGTTGTTGACAGTGGAGTCCAGGATAAGGGGACATTACCTTCAAATCAGAGCCTAACCACTCAGGAGAAAGACTCAAAACATGTCTTCATGCGAAGTGGTAAAAGTTTGAAACTCCTTCCACTAAAAGCAATAGTTTCTATCTGAGTTCATAATTTTAAATCTGAGATCTATGAATTTTCGCTATTGAATGTTGTAAAATGACATACAGCCAAGGCAAGTGGTGAGATAAGATCATCTGTGAATGGATCAACTCTGAATGGTGGTAGACCAGGTTTGTGGATCTAATTGGCCTTCTCCTGTTCCAATGCTCTTATTTCAAGTAACTGACATCCCGTTAGTGTACAGTGGATGTTGCTGAATTTCATAGAATCGCAGAATTATTACGGTGCAGAAGCAGACCATTCAGCCCATTGTGTCTGCACCAGCTCTCCAAACAAATTTGACAGCAAAAATCAGGGAACAGTGCAGAGTTGCAGCCAGGTTGGCCCCTGTGGATTGAGAATGAGGGAGACAGAGAAAACTGTACCAGGAAGGAAAAGGCGTGAATAGGACAAGCCATGAAGAAATGATGCCAGGAAAATATGAATATTCAAACAGTCTTACAAACAAACGGTTGGTGCCACGCATAAGAACAAGAAGTTCATTCTATTTAATAAACAAAGCAAACTGATTTTTGCATTTAACTCATTTCTAAGTACCAAAAACTAAAAGCTATTGTGGAACATAATTAAGAACAAAAACATCATTCAACATACTGCCCACAAGAATTCCCTATCCATTCTTGGCTTAGATGATATTATAAAGAATGAATAACATGAACATGTTCTATCTGGGAATCTGGTTTCAAAAATGTACATTACAGCAATTCATGAATAAATGACTGCAAAGGTAATCTGATCTCTTGAGTAAATTCAAGATTAATTGAAGAACACTTTAACAGCCACTAAATGTCTATAAGAAAATGAGCCAGTTCTAATGAAAACGTAAATAAAAAATATACACCTTAAATGTATGAAGAGATCAATTAGCTCAGTTTTCCTGTCACATTAAAATTCCTTTCCCAGGTGCCAGTATGTCAACCTTTCCCAAATCCTGTCTTTAAAGTGTCCTACCAAAGTTTTCTGAGCACTGCCATTGCAACCACGTTTAAATCCAATGTTTTACAACACTGGCACAAACCTTTATTCTACATCCAGGGAGATTTACAGTGCTTTACAATAAGCGCACAGGGCCCAATTTGAACTCTGATGGGTTCTGAATAAGTTAAAATCACTCCAATGTATTCTGCTTTTATACTGGGGCATTCTTTTTCCAAAGTTAATCATAGAATCCTACAGTGCAGAAGGAGGCCATTCAGCCTATCAAGTCTGCACTGACTGCAATCCCACCCAGGCCCTATTCCCATAACCCCATGCACTTACCCTAGCTAGTCACCCTGACTATAAGGGGCAATTTTTTAGCGTTGCCAACTCACCTAACCAACACATCCTTGGAGTGTGGGAGGAAATGGTAGCACCAAGAGGAAGCCCACGCAGACACAGGGAGAATGTGCAAACTCCACACAAACAGTGGCCCAAGACAGGAATCCAATCCTAGTCCCCGGCACTGTGAGGCAGCAGTGCTAACCATTGTGCTACCACGCAGCCGTTAATAACTGAGTATATCGGGAATAAAGAAATATGTGGTTTGTGAACCTGTCCAATTCGAATGTTCACATTAATTACTAGAAATCTGAAAAAAAATATAAAAATGACTACAAGTGCTGAATAGCCTCGTCCAGAGGTCTGCAGCATCACAGATGCCAGCCCTCAGCAAATTTGATTCACTCCATGTGATATCAAGAAATGGCTGAGGAAACTGCAAAAGCTATGGACCCTGAAGAATTGTGCTCCAGAACAAGCTCCAGTACAGCTACAACACTGACATCTACCTGGCAATGTGGAAAACTGCCCAGATATGTCCAAAAGGCAGAACAACCTGCCAATTACTGATCAGATAATGTATTTTTAGTCATTTCAAAGTGATGGAAAGGATTGTGGTGTGGTACGCACTTACATCGTGACAACCTGCTCACTGATGCTCAGGTTAGATTCAGCCAGGGCCATTCAACTCCTGATCTCACTATAACCTTGGTTCAAATATGGACAAAAGAGCTGAACTCAAGAAGCAAGGTGAGAGTGACTGCCTTTAACAACAAAGCAGCAATCGATTGTGTGTGGCATCAAGGAGCCCTAGTAAAATGAAGTCAATCAGGTGGAAAATTCTTCATTGGTTGGAGTCAAACCTTGCATAAAGGAAGATGGCTGTGGTTGTAGGAAGTCAATCATCTCAGGTCCGGGACATTGCTGCAACACTAAGTGAAGAATTACCTTTTGTAGGCCAGGCAAAGCAGGAGTGTTCCTCCACCCTCCACAAGAGTAACACGAAGACAAGCCATTTCTAGCTCCCTTCCCTCGATGAACAGCTACCTCTTTCCTCCCTATTCCTCGTGGCTCACTTTCCTGCTGGCAGAGTTGGATGAATGATGGGAAGCTGGTGAATTGGCCTGTCAAACTTGCTAAAGGCATTCAAGTGGGTTTGTATAATTCTCCCCCTACACATTTCCACTTCTCTACCCCACTCTGGGCAGGGACCCATTCGGGGAAAGCAGGGCAGGTCGGGTGAATCTTGAGAGCCCTCACACTCATGGGAAATCCTGATTTTTGGCTGAGACCTGGGATTCTGAAAAGGTTGGCGAATCGAGACCTGTGGCTTTTAGGATTAGGAGGTGATCATGGTAAGTCAGAGGGAGATAGGGTGGCAGTGCTGAGGCATCAGGGTGTTGGGGATGTCAGTGATTGCAAAGTATGTATGATTGAAGAAGGAATGGCATGATTGTGCTTGGTGATTTCATGAGGGCATCCGATCACAAAGTAGGAAAGCAAGTTAGCCTGTGGGGCTGGGAGGAAGCACTCCTGTTCTTCTTGGCCCATAAGCTGTGCTGCAAAGACACTTCTTCCACAGAGAAGCTCTTACCACCCTTTAACTGCTGGATTTCCCATGGCCAGGGCTAAACCTGGAAGCGAGATCAATTCTGAGTCACGCAGCCTAATTAAAATATTGAATGAGTTACAACCCTCTTGATCACAAATGACTGATGATCATATGTGTCGTCCCCTGTACTTCCAGTGCAGCAGAGGAAAGCCTTGAAGCTTACTCTCTGCCAAGTACTTAGTCATGTTGCAGCTCTATTAGCATGACTTCAAATTTCTGCTCCAGCCACAATGCTCCTCACCTTTAAAGCAAAGAGGCCTCTCATGATTTGGCACCCTTTGCTCAGGCTTACAACCACTCATCTGTGCAGTTATGGGTGAGTGCAAGCTGCAGTTGCTTAAATGAGTTGGTGGCATGAAGACTATATGCTGCCTGCATCAGAAACAATGGTCGCAGATAATCCTGCTTTGCTATCCAGTGTCTATTTTCTAGAACTATCCAATTTTAATTCCAAGTTCCATTATGATGTGAATATATCAAATACGAATATATCTATTTTCTGTATATTGTTCAATCAAAGCAATGCAATTGGGGTTATATGTTCAAGTATAAATTTAAAGCAGCTTTTTAAAGTAAAATCAAGAGAATCTTTCCATTCATAATGTGAGTGGGATAGTGGAAATGAGGCTAATTAGCTGGCGAGGAAAGAAGTAGCTTGAAAGGATGAGGGAAGCGACCACCAGCACAGACACATACAACATGCACACCCAAACATTAATTATCCAAATCAAATAGAAAAAAGAACGAAATACAAAATATGTTTTAAATGAAGTTCACAGTAAAAAGAAACACCTCAAACTATTGTCATATCTAACTCATTTACACTCAATTTACACTCATCTCTTAATAACTAATATATATTACATTTTAAGAAAGAAAGCAAAATAAAAAAAGACCAGCTACACAACCAGTATTTACAAATGCTATAACCAAACTGAAGGAACTAAGAATTGTAAGAATTATAATTGAATGTTGATTGCATTAAAATGACTAATATAATTACACAAGCAAGAATTTAATCATAAATAGAGGTTTGAGAGTATGAACACTGACAATATCATTGCAGTTTTTAACATGGCAGTGATTACAGATATAGATAGCATGAGATGGTGGGTATGTCAATGTCCTAACAAGAAATTAGACTGTTCACAGCTTGGTTGCATTCAGTTTTGGTCATTGCCAATGGAAAGGCAAAGCAATTAAAGAAAAATCAGGATAGTTCTGGCTCAGAATGACCTAAGAAGGACGAATATGGGAAAAAATGATCTCAAATAATCTTTAAAGCCATGACATGAATCAAAGTGCTTTGTTTGCTGAATGAGAAGAGCAGGATTTGGGAATATGGTTAGAATCTGAGGAAACATCAACTTAGTCCTGAGGCTTCCACTGATAGGTTAATTCATGCCAATATGAGCTCGATTGTGTGTGCCACTCACATGTAGGCCTGGATCTTGCAGTGGTGATGATGACAAAACGATGCTTCCTGTCATTATTCCACTGGAACTGATAACAACCTGGCAGTCTGTACATGCTTGCTTAAAAGTGGACATCTGGGGGTTGCTAACAGTTGTTTTAAACGCGGTCAATAGTTATGCTGTTGAGGCATCCTGAAATTATTATCAATGGAAATCAATTGAATGGACAAGAACTTTCACCTTCACCCTGTCCATCTCACTCTAAAACTGTTTGAAAAAGTTACACTCTGTTGAATGAGGTGAATTCATTTCAACTATTTTTTACGTTCATATTTATTTCTCCCTCACTGGCCCTGTAAAATTAACTTCATATTTTGGAATGTCAAATTTCTCCATCATGATGTAAAAATCCACATTAAAAAATATTTTTCCATTTTTTAAAGTTTCTTTATCTTTATTTTAACTTCTATCTTAATCTAATCACAACTTATTTTGCTATCTGAAAATTTAAACTCAAAGTTAAGGATAAGAGGGTAGGTTTTTATAGTCCAATTGGGACAAAATGGAGGTGGGTCCAGAAAAAATGGCAGCCAAATCCCACCTCCATACCCAAAATCAACTCTTTTCACTAGCACAGGAAAGTGAACTGCCTGTTGTTCTAAGTCGCCAGTTTAAGGAAGGCCAGTTCAGATTTACCATGATTTTCATGGAGGCAGGTATGATTGGTAAGGTTGTTTTATGTCTGATAATGAGTAAAGTCACACACTGTCACTTAGAGGCAGGAAGAATGTTTCCTGCTTTACAGTTCACCAGGAAATGCTGCAGTCTGAGTCATCCATAGTCAGGGCTGGCAAGGCTTTGGATTAAAAATATAACGACACATTGCTAGGTTTTCTGTAGTCTTTGAAAGGCTGATTGTTCTCTTATGTGGTTTTTAAATGTTTTAAATGTTTTACCTGTTTCAAGAACAATTTCCCCAGTGGCTTGTTCGGCTAATGTTTTTTTAAAATTTTGACAGGTCAACGGGAGTTTGAAGGGATTGCAACATTTTATTATAGAGCCAAAAGTTGGTGAGGAGTGTTGAGAGGGGTTGAGGGGTAAGGGGAGGTGAAGAAGGTTGGAACGGGGGCCATGACACTGATCTGCTTTGCTTTACTTATTGTTTCACGCCACCAATATTCTCATCCATGGAAATAGGTCTCAAAACTTTGTCACGTCATCATCGGCCTGCCTCTAAATCTGGGCCCATGTTGACCTTGGGTCTGCCTGTAGAGGTGATGCCCATCTCAACCCCATGCCCACCTTCCCGACATGAAAATATGGTGGGTGGGCTTATCCAGGATGGAGACAGGATTGAAGGGTCAGGAAAATTCTTGACCCCTCATAGCTGTTTCAAGCATGAAAGTCTGAGCTTGTGTTTTTATCTTCCTCGTCTGGTGTGTGTGTGTGTGTGTGTGTGTGTGTGTGTGTGTGTGTGTGTGTGTGTGTGTGTGTGTGTGTGTGTGTGTGTGTATCTCAATGTATTGGCTGCTTACCCTGCTTGCTGACTCATTGGCATCCTTGTGACTTGACTCCAGGTTTAAACTGCTGCTGCAACAGTGGAAAATCACACCACAGAAGTTGCTAGACTTCTTCATGGTCAGTGGTGAACACTATCACTTTTCTCCTGATGCAAAACCTGGGCCATTGCCTTGTTGATCATACAGGCCAACACAAGCTACTGAGGGCTGGCTAGATTTTATTTTCACAGTTTCAGGTCCCCACCAGCAGTGTCAAAGAACAAAGAACAGTACAGCACAGGAAAAGGCCCTTCGGCCCTCCAAGCCCATGCCAATCACATTGTCCTACCTAGGCCAATCACTTATATCCTTTTATTCTCCATCTGTTCATGTGTCTATCCGGATAAGTCTTAAATGTCGCTAATGTAACTGCCTCAACCACCTCACTAGGCAGTGCATTCCAGGCCCCCACCATCATCTGTGTAAAAAACTTCCCCCGCACAGCTCCACTGAACTTTTCCCCCCTTACCTTGAATTTGTGCATCCTTGTAGTTGTCATTTCTGCCCTAGAAAAAAGCTTCCAGCTGTTCATTCTATCCATAGGCCTCATAATTTAATAAACTTCTATCAGGTCACCCCTCAGCCTCCGTCTTTCCAGGGAGAACAATTCCAGTTTAATCAATCTATCCTCAAGATAAGAACTCCAGCCATCCCATTGGAAGAAAAAAACAAGTTTGAGGACAAACTCTGATCGATAGCTTTTAGAAAAAAGGCCAAGATTGTCTAAAGTGCCAATATGGTGTGGAAATTAAGTTATGACAAACAGCTTTGTTAAGCATGGAAAATGATTATCAGCCTACTAGGCTTTCAGTGAGGCCAGCACTTACGTACTCAAGATAAGGGACTAATCTGACCTTGCATCAGTTTCATAAACCCTGCATTCCGGGCTAGGACTCAAGATGAAATAAAAGACAGGTTACCATGACAATCACCAAATGAAGAAAATGGTTTTCTATTGGTTAAGAGAGGGCAAAAAGCTATACTATGATTGGTGGACTATGTATGCAAATGAAGGATTAAAAAGTTGCTCCTTTCTTATTTTTTATAACCAACGTTAACTGCTAAGTATCTGTATGAATCGACACAACACCAAAGTGAAATTCACTGTTCAATGCGTCTGTTCTCCTTGCTAGCAGGTTAATAAAAGATTTGCGTACTCACCATTCATTATTTGGGTTAATCCTCAACAATGGAAGGAACCCGATACAAAAACACTCAGGTCTCAGGTCAGCTTTACAGCCACTGGCAATGCAGTGCTCACCTTGCTCTGTGTTTGTGGATCTGCCTGCAACAGGGGCCAGGAATCAGTGAGCATCTCCTATTTAATATGAAAAAATTAGCAATCATTGTTTCTTCCTGAGGTTGAGGTAAGAGAAATGTACCCTGAAAATTCTGATGAATCTGGCTTCCTGTTGAGAACCCTTCTCCTACTCCACATCCTTCCTCTGTGAGCACTTCATCCTGCACATGAAAGGCTGATTAACAAAATTGAGACACATGGAATAGGGGGGTCAATGTCAGCTTGGATAAAAAATCTGACTCAAAGATAAAGAACAACAAGTGTCCTAGGCCCAACCTTTTTCAGATATTTCATCAATGACCTTCCTTCCAACATAGAGTCAGAAGTTGGGATGTTCACTGATGAGTGCACAATGTTCAGCACCATTTGCTACTCCTAAAATACTGAAACAGACCATATCCAAATGCAGCAAGACCTGGATAATATCCAGGTTTGGGCTGACAAGTGGCAAGTAACATTCGCACCACACAAGTGATCATCTTCAGTAAGAAAGGACCCAAACAATCACTGATTGACGTTCAATGGAATTACCACTGCTGAATCTCCCATTACCGACATTCTGAGAGTTACCATTGACCAGAAACTAAACTGAACTAGTCATGAAAACAACATGGCAACAAGAGCAGGTCAGAGTCTAGAAATCTTACAGGAAGTAACTCGTCCCGTGACTCCCTGAAGCCAGTCCAGTCCACACGATTGACTTACACGTCATTAATAATCAACGAGGCGCAAGTCAACAGTGTGATGGAATACTCTCTACTGGCCTGGATGAGTGCATTTCCAACAACACTCAAGCAATTCAACACCGTCCCGGTCAAAAGAACTCGCTTGATTAACACCTTAGCCACAACATCCAGCCCTTCCACCACTGATGAACAATGGCAGCACCATCCTGACTTGGAAATATGTCACCATTCCTTTACTGTCACTGGGACAATAGAACTGTCTCCAAACACTGTGGGTGTATCTATACCACATGCATTTCAGTAGTTCAAGAAGGAAGCTCAGCACCAACTTCCCAAGGTTAATTAGAAATGGGCAATAAATGCTGACCTAGCCAGTGAAGACCTCATCCCATGAATGAATTAAAAAAAATTGTGGTAAATTGTTGTTTTACAGACTGGAGGTTAGCAGACAGTATTGTTCCTCAAGAGACAGCGCTAGGACCATTGTTGATTTATATGTAGAAATGATTTGGGTATTGGATATTGAAAAAACATGCATAAAACATGCATAAAAACAATTTATGTCAAACTGAATATGTAGGTTCCTCTGTGAAGAAAAATTACTGGTAATGTACCAAAAGGTGCCTGAGGAGTTGGCCGCAACATGAATTTGGTAAAGAGTGAGGAAAAAAAGGGATTCTTGTTAAACTTCATTCCCATGCATTACCATCAGGTATAGATGTGGTTGTGTTTGCAAAACTAGGATTGACTAGATAACACTGGTACGTGTAATGCTAATACCAGTCTCAGCAGTGTATCTGTGCTTAAACTTTCAATGGTAATGATGTGGCTTTAATACCTGGTTACTATCTCAAATGCCACTGGTGCCTGCCCAAGGGAAAATTCCACCTCTGGTGTTTACTGTAGGGACTATTCATTAAGCAAGGGTTTTGTTATTGTTGAGTCTTGAGCACCTGTCCCTTCTGACATTACACAAAACACAAGTGTATTCCTGGCAGAAACCTTCCTACTTCACTACATATTTTCAGTTTCTGTTTTCTGAAATTCTGAAATCAGTGTATATTTATATTTTCTTTGAAGCCAGTGGTAGCATAATTTACAGTCAGGATTTGTACATAATAATTAATTTCCTCAGTGGGGGTTCATTTTATTACAAAACAAAATTTTAAAATGTCCTCTGAAAAGTGCCACATACAAGTTCCTACTTACTATATTTTTTCCAGTTTACTTAATGAATTAAATCAAGCCAAGCCAAATGTTTCCACTGTCATTTTGTGCAATAATATTCATTCTGACTCTAGGATAGGATCCACTTTTGGTCACACACTATCTTTATTTAATCACAGGCTTTACAAAACATCAATTTAGTCAAAGTGTCATGAGTTCTCATTGTACGCAGAACAAGTGCTGGAATGTGGCGACTGAGGGATTTTCACAGTAACTTCATTGCAGTGTGAATGTAAGCTTACTTGTGACTAATAAATAAACTTTACTTGACTTAATTTATTGCCTGAATGTTTGCTGACATATCTCACTGTTTTCACTGGTCTTATCCATTTTTGTTTCTTCGTGTAAGACAAGGCAAGGAATAATCTAATCCCACCAATATACACTGGTCTTCCCAAAATTATTTTTTAGCTTTTCAAATGAATAAAGATTGGGATATAAATTTAAAATATAAAAATGCAAAGTAGAAATAAGGAGATACAATTAACCTTTGCTCATGTGCATGTGTAAATTCTTCATTTTCATCTTCAAAGTGGGAATTCTGAGTTGAACCATTTCCCAATATCTTGATCCCATATTCATCCCAGCAATCTCTGACCATGCTATTTTCATTCTGGGAAGGAGTTGGGGCCATTGTCTCTGGACGTAGGCATCAAGCAAAAATGGAGGTAGGTAGGTGAGGAGACCCACCTCAGTTCCTTGGGACATTGGCCCAGTTCTGTAGATCAGTGTGAGGACCCCCTAACCCTCATCTTCTGTGCCCTCATCCCCTCACAGCCATCTTCCCTCATCCCTATGTCCCTTCATATCTCTATATTCACATATCTCCCCTCACCGCTCTTGTGCAATGACCCACTCCACAGCTTTCATACCACCCCATGCCCACTATGTATAGTAATCTTGAGGACTATAAATAATATTGGGAAGTCTTAGAGCTGCTCATAAAACTATCAGAATACACAAACATTCATTCAAAACCACTTCAAAAATATTAGCTTATTAAGTGGTCATAAAACTGTCAAGATGAACAAATTCACATCCACCTTGACAGCTATGTCAAACCCCACTGAGCTAAATAAATTAGTGAGGTTTGGAAATTAGCTAAGCAATCACAATAAGATTCCATTTTACAACTGTTTCAACAAAATTTCCAGAGTTGAATACGTTAGAACTATTGAGGTCACTAAAAGAACTTAGGCATCTGTTCAAGCTTTGAAACAGGAAACAGATTTCATGAAAGATCAAATCAAAGGAGGCATTTGACACAAAATCAAATCAAAATATCAATATTGTTCAATGAAAAATAATATTTTATCCATTAAATAATGCCTCTGAAGACTTTTCCACCTTCAATGTGCTGCTCAATTTAACAATCATTTATCTTCTAACAACAAAGCCCTATCTTCAATTACTACATTAGAAATATATTTAATATATTATACTGCATTTCGTTTTGACATATGATATTGGCAGCACCTTTTGAACTTGCCTGCCAAAATGTTTCTAACTCCAGAACAGTATTCTCCAATGTTTCATGACTCCCTTTGTTGGTGTGAACCACACCACCTTCAGAAGCCGGGAGAATTCTATTAGAATTGCAATAGAGAGTGTGGGCTCTGAAATATGCACTTCCGCAATGGAGCCAGCAAGGCCTGAAGATCTGCAAGTGTTTTGCTGGTCTGAATATGTTCCAACAGGGGCAGAGATGTGAAAGTTCAATCCCTTGAGTTCAGTGAGGCAGATGCAAACCAAAACTATTGGTGCCAAATTGCCCTCTGTAACCCTAGCATATAATTGGGTGGCATGGTGGCATAGTAGTTAGCTACCTCACAGCTCTAGAGACCTGGGTTTGATTCCTGGCTTGGGTCACTGTCTGTGTGAAGTTTGCACATTCTCCCTATATCGGCTTGCGTTTCCTCTGGGTGTTCCAGTTTCCTCCCACAATTCAAAGATGTGTGGGTTAGGTTGATTGGCCATGCTAAATTGCCAATAGTGTCCTTGGTTGTGTAGGTTAGTGGGATAAATGTGAGGGGTGTGGGGATAGGGCCTGGGGTGGGAGTGTTGTCGATGCAGTCTCGATGAGCCAAATGCTTTCTGCATTGTAGGGTTTTAATAATGCATTTTGTTGTTTGAATAGTTTCTCAACATTGAGTGATTTTGCTTTGTGAGGTCATGTGACTTTGTTGACGCATACTGTCTGGCTATAAAATGACTTTCTATTAATAATACATACCACACTCTGAGGCCTGCTCAGTGAAAATTAAATATGAAGGCGATCAAATTTGAATAATATCAGGACTTGTCCAAGTGATATGATTTTGTATTATTTGAAAGAAAGTCAGTGCTGTCCCTCGTCAACAGGAATAAAATTCACAGGATCTTATGATGATCCTGTGAATTTTTTTATCTATAAAGTTTTATAGATCTATAAATATTAAGATCTATAAATATATTTTTTATCTATAAAGTTTTATAAAACATCTGCAATGTTTTATCTATAAAGTTGATTTTTGTATATTTGTAATATAATATTTTTCAGCAAATTGAATAGGCACAACTGTTCCTAAAATTTCAAATTGGTGTGCAAAATATTACTGTTTATAAGTGACTACACTGAACAATCAATTTTAGACTAAAGACTGTAATTAACGATTGAAGCTATATTGCATTTACCTCACTCTTCAAGCAGTAGAACCATTTTTGACCATCTAGAATGCCAGCTGTTTAATACATCAAAGGTTCAAGTGCTTATCCCATATTCTTCTCTCTAATATTTTGACCAAGGTGTTAACACATTTAAAATAACTGGGTTAGACTTCCATTAAAATAGGAGGGAAAGAGCAGAATTTCAGTTGATTTGATGTGTGCCCTATTCAGACATCCTGTGCGCTTTAGAACTCTGCTGCCACGGTCAAATGGGCATCAAAAGCCCACACTGTGGGGAAGAGTCACATGGCTGCAATTTTTCCTCAAATTGCCAGCAATGGCCAGAGGCTAGGCTTACTGTTTAATTAGTGCAGTGGGGATTTCTCAAAGCTGTAGGGCCAACAGGAGCGCCCCCAACATTAAAGACATAGCCGGCAGCCTTTTATATCATAAGATCATATAAAATCACAGCAGGAGTAGGCCATTTGGCCCCTTGAGCCTGCTCTGCCATTCAATAAGGTCTTGGATGTTCTGCTTGTGGCCTTAACTCCACTTTTGTACCTATCCCGCATAATACTTCATTCCCTTGTCAAACCAAAGTCAATCTTGAGTATACCCAATGATGCTGGGCAAATTTTGCCCCCACACGATGGGAATCATAGCAGGAGGGGAGCAGGCCATGCAAAGGTCTGTTGACCACAGATGGATTTTCTAATCTTGGGGACAGCATAGCTGGAAAATCCCACCCCCAATCTCCTATGTCCACTGTTTTTCCTGAACTTTTGCAATGTCAGAGAGGCTCTCTGACTTAGCCAAAATGGCACCACTGACCCAATTCTGGAAATCCCATCCCTTAACCTAGCACCCAGCATTTTTGCAGGAAGGAGAATGGTGTTGGGCTGTAGTTTGGACATTTGTTTATGGATGGAGGAAGTGGCACTGCTTAAAGTTCAGCATTGTCACTGAGATCCATTATTTGCTAATGGGATGTCCCATATATGAATTGTGGGCTTTAAACCTTTCAGGGAAGGTAGGTTATCCTTTTGGATAGGTTTAAGGATTCTTGGTAAAGTGCCCTTTGGGAGAGGTCAATTACCCTTTGGAATTGAAAAAAGTAGAAATTAGTGTACGTAAAAACTGGATAAACTAATTGGAACTCTCAAATTCATTGGAACTGCCAAGATGCCAAGGCAACTGTCAAGCTGTCAAGAAACTGTGCTTCTTCATTATTTGTCCATAGGATGGCTGGCTAGCTCAGCATTTATTGTCCATTCATAATTACCCTGGAGAAGGAGGTAATGTGCTGCCTTCTTGAACTACTGCAGTCTAAGTGGTGTATGTATACCCACAGTGCTGTTAGGAAGGAAGTTCCAGGATTTTTGACTCAATGACTGTGAAGGGATGGCAATATGGTTCCAAATTAGGATGGTCTGTGGCTTGGAGGATAATTTGAAGGTGGTGGTATTCTCATGCGCCTGTTGCCCTTATCCTCCCAGATGGTAGTTTTTGCAAGTTTAGAAGGTGCTGTTAAAGGAGACTTGGTGTGTTGCTGCAGTGCATCTGGTAGATGGTGCACGTTGCTACTATTGTGCATTCATTCTCATTAGTGGGAATGAATGTTTAATGTGGTGATGGGATGTCAATCAAGCTAACTGCTAAATCCTGGATGTTGTCAGAGCTTTTTGTGTGTTTTTTGAGCTGCACTCAAATGAAGAGTATTCCATCACACCCCTGATTTGTGTCCTGGGTAGATGATGGACAAGCTTTGATGATTCAGAAAGTGTGTTACTCTCTCCAGAATTCCCAGCCTCTGACCTGCTCCTAAAGTATTTATATGGTCAGTCCAGTTCAATTTCTGCTCAATGGTAACCCCCAGGTTACCAGGATAATGGGATTTCAGTAATGGTAATATCATTGAATGCCAAAGGGAGATGGTTATATTTTCTCTTGTGCAGATGGTCGTTGCCTGGCACTTGCATGGTAGGAATGTAACTTGCCACTTTTCAGCCCAAGCCTGAATATTACTGCATATAGACAACTGAAACTGAAGCTGAAGCCAAGTAGGCAGGATAGACCTCTAATCCTAATGGGAGCATTGGTCCCCCATCTGCCACCAGGAGGCAGCCTTCAAGCCAGCTACACTCTTGCCTGATGCTGCCCTGATACCTGAAGCTTGGCTGGAAAACAGACTCTAATGGGCCTTTAGTTAATTGAAATCTGGTTGTGGGTGGCTAGATTGCTAGCCAATGATCTTGCCTGCAGGAAAGTGGCCCAAAAACAGGATAGAGTCGTGAGCTTTCACGCCAGCTGGCAGTATGAAATTCTGCCCCTTCGCGTCCACCCTCATTACAGCCTAGAATTCAGCCCCCTAATTATCCATATCTGTTTGTATATTGTCTGGTAAAGCACCTCAAGCTATCTTATTTTCTATCAGCACCTTAATGGAATTTTACAAGTAATGAACTGAAAAGGTAAAGGGAAATAAAGGGAAATCAGGTTCAATGGGTTGAAGACTTTGCAATGCAGTTTCAAAGGTTGAAGAATGTCTTTTGTCACGCAACAACCAGCTGCATGAATGAAGTGTAATCATTTGTTGTCATTAAATAATGCATACATTCCTCCTAGTTAACCATTACAGCACATTACTGCTTTATGCATTGGAATTTTAGATGCTGTGTTCTGCGGTTTTCTGTAAAAGGGTTTGTATTTGATATAAATTCAAGAATTTAAAAAGTATTTTTTTTATATCTTTCTTTGGATTTTCTATCTCCCACATAAGGCTGGACTTTCCATTCTGTGTGACTGGTCATGCTGTTGTGGAATGGGCAAACAAGTGGGGTGAAACCAGGTGTAGATCCTTCTCAATGTACCTCCACTTCCATGGCAGTTCCTGAGGACAGAAGTCTCACAACACCAGGTTTAAGTCCAACCAGTCTATTTGATAGTAATCCCACAAGCTTTTGGAAACGATGTTCCTTCATCAGATGTGTGGAAGGTTCTGGTCAGAGAAAGGCATATAAAGACACACACAGTGCACCTCTACATCATGACTACCATCGTTCCTGAGGACCAACAGAGTACTTGTCATTGGAATGATCTGTTCCTCTTAATACCGCTTCCAAAGGAGCAAAGGCCTGCTCATTAGTCTTGCCAAAATTCAGCGCTTCTCAAAGTGCAAAGTTGTGGAGGGCACAGTAGATCATAACCATTTATGCCACATAATGTGGGGTATTTTCCAGATCCTCTCAACCTGTCCAGGCAGTGAGAGCATGCTTTTTATTACACCTCAATTTCTGGTTAAACAAAGGCATCTGCCTCATTATAGTAATCTGATTCTCTTCCCTGAAGATGCCGCGAAGGGTCAAATTTTAAAAGCTGAAAGCATCATTACAACTCTCTAAATGCTTGCTGCCAAAATGTAGTCATTGAGGCAGTGGAAGCCCTTACTATTGACTTAGTTCATTGGGTACCCTCAAATGACTGCATGTCCTTGGTTGTAGTCTGGGCCTGAGGGAAGACAGCTCCCCTATTAAACTGTATGTCCAATCTCACTGCGGCCTTGTGGTAATTGCCAAAGCTGATGTACTGGAAAGCTCACCTATCTGGATGTCATTACCCCAGAGAATACCTGCCCTTCCGGAGCCCTAGCTGATGATACAGAGATTATTTGTAGTTGTCTGAAATAACCTTGTGTTATAGAAGCTGGGAGAGCTGATCCCCTTTACAATCATTGAAAGAGCAGTGCTCAAGGCAGAGGCTTAAGGATTACCTACAGAGGGTTACAGACAAATTCAAGTGATTTTTTGATAAAGTGCACCCTGTAATTCCTCAGAAAACATGTGCTGCCTGTTCATTATATAAGACTGCATTGCCTCACCAACTACATCCTCAATAAATGATTCCTGAATCTCTTCAGTTCCAGCCCAGCCAACAGCTTCTTTCCTGCTGCCATTAAACTTTTGAATGGACTGCCATATATTAAGCTGATCTTTCTCTAGACCCTACCTATGACTGTTACATTATATTCTGCACCCTCTTCTTTCCTTCTCCCCTGTGTATTCTATGAACAGTGTGCTTTGTCTGTATAGTGTGCAATAAGCAATACTTTTCATTATATCCCAATACAAATCAAATCAAATAAAATCAAATCCTGCCCTGCTCTTCCTCCTGCATAATAATGACATATGGTAGCCAATGCCATATCCTAAAAAGTCCTCAATGGGTGGTGGGGATCAGAAACAATGCAGACTGGCTGATAGCTGGAGGATGCATGTCACAGTGTCATGAGGTTTGATCTTGACAGTTATTCAATAGTTCACCATTGTCTAAGTTCTTTATATTTGCAGGGTCTGTTCCAATCTGGTTTCTATTTCAATACGTTATGCATTTATTTATTCAAATATTTTTGGCCAAGATAGTTAGCAATAGGCTACTGCTGGCTTTGAATTTCAGGTCCATTTTGAGCCACTTGGTATTCAGACTGAGATTACAGGTTCCACTGTTCACAGAGCTCGATGGAATTGAGAACAGATGACAAGGAAGTCATGGCAGAGCAGCAGATCAATGTATACAGAGGAAGAACATGTCAGGAGAGAAAATGTAGCTTATGGCAGCAAGCCAAATTGGCTTGGCTATTGGAAAACCATTCTTAGAGTGACACTTGCAACCAGTAAACACCAAAAACAAAACAGTAGTGCAAATAGTATAACTGTGGAACAGAAGTATTGTTTAAAACAAGGAAGAAGGATATTTACATTATATCTAACCCATTGTAGTCCTGATAAAAAGTTGGAAGTCATTTTACACCCTGACAAGGTCAGATGATATTTCAGTTGTTTTAATATATTTATTTATATATATATATTTGGAAAGGTATGGTGGCAGAGTGGTTAGCACTGGTGTCTCACAGCGCCAGGGACCCGGGTTCAATACCTCACATGGGCCACTGTCTGTGTGGAGTTTATCCCACGTCCGTATGGGTTTCCTCTGGGTGCTCTGGTTTCCTCCCACAGTCCGAATGATGTGCTGGTTAGGTACATTGGCCACGCTAAATTCTCCCTCAGTGCACCCGAACAGGTGCCGGAGTGTGCGACTAGGGGGATTTTCACAGTAACTTCATTGCAGTGTTAAGGTAAGCCTACTTGTGGCATTAATAAATAAACATAAAAAAAACTTAAGTATATATGTGGAAATACTGTTTGGCAAAACCCAAAACCCAAATATTAGTTATTCAACAGCAACCCATTCAATGGATGAACTTCTCAGCCAGCCTTTCACGTGTTGTGAAATGTCTGGAATTTAGGACCAGGCATGGATATTTGCATCGAAACGAAAGAGGCGCATTTCAGGGCTAAAATCTTCCTGGCACACTCCCGCATGGTGGAGCTGTTGTGTTTGATGTTCCAGACAAGATGTAATTACTGACATAACATTGCAGAGGCTGTGACATTACTGGCCTCCTTTGTTGAAGTAATTGAACAGAAATTGTAATCTGTGTCCACTTAAGTGCACACTTTATTAAACTGACAATGATTTAATTCATGGAACTGTAACTGTGGCACTGGAGTGAATAAAGTTTGGTTACAAATAATGTGTGTGACGGGGGTATTATGTTATCACTAGGGCAGCAGGCTGCATATCATTTGATCTTCAGCTCATAAATGTACATTTGTTCTAAACATTGCATGTCGATAAAAAATAATATAGATAAGCCTCATTTACTCATGTAACTATGCACATATATTAAACCTTTACTGTAATAGTTTTGCTAATCTCTTCATATTAGTTGATTACTTTTAATTTTACTTTGCTGATTTGTGGCTTTTGACTTAGTAATTTTATCTAAATCATTAATAGCTGGTTGTTCCTCATGGTTCATTAAATTGCTCCTCGGATTATCTATGAAGCTGTATAGTACACATCATAATTAACCTTAAGCAAACAGCTCCATCATAATTTGAAAAGTTAATGAAATAAAGTTCAAAGAGAAAGCACTACATTTTCAATTGTAGTCTTCTCATTTGTGGATCTGAATGAATTGAATAAGAATCAGAGACCACTTTTAAAAACATGGACAAACATCTCAATGCGTGTCTTTATAAATTAGCAAACTAGGGGCTGGATTTAATGCAGCCCATCATGATAGAAAACTATGGCAGCCGGGTCCACTCAGTCTCCCAGTTGTGGGAGAACCTCCCCCAATTAAGTCAGAGCACAGAAAGGGCTGTCATGGGATTCCTGGCCGCCAGCAATGCAATGTCATTTCGGTTCATTAATGAGGCAACTTACTGCTGCATCAGGAATTTAACAAGATCCACACAACTTTCTTGGAAGGCTGTCCAATTGGGTTTGCCAATGCTTCCCGCAAGGCAATGCCTCATTATCAGGTGCTGTGTGTCTCATCGGGTGACTCAGAATCAGGAAGTGAGGGGGGATTGCTGGCTGAAAGTCACTCCTTGCCCTTGCCTCAGAACCACTTTCCCCCCCAGCCTCCTCCCTCCTGTGACACCTGCCCTACTACACCGTCATACCATCACTCATCTTTCATCTGGGGTGCCATGCAATTCCTAGCTCTCTGGTGAGTGCAGTGCCACCTGCAGTCACTGTTCCCAGTTGTTCTCCCATGATTATGTGGACTGGACTGCCATGGTTTCCTAAGTTGATGGGCTACATTAAATTCGGCCCCTAAATAGTTAATATATAAAGCCAAACATTGAGATGTTTGTCCATATTTTTAACTTTGAATCTTATCCATTCATTCAAATTCACATATCAGAAGAAATTCTCATTTCAAAATTGAAAATGAATGTAGTGCCTTCTCTTTGAACTTTATTTCATTAAGGTCCTACTGGAGGTGATGGGCAGCTTCCGGCCTCTGATTGACTGGCAGCTACGCAGTGGGCAGGACTTCTACCACCAGGGGGCAGGGTGGCTGACAGTAGCCACTCAAGCAACTGAAGGACACCAGATTCTGTCAGGCCTCCCCCATGCAACGAACAGAGATTCACTGCTGGTTCTCTAACCAGTTAACCCTATGGAAACCAGCCTCAGGACTTCGAGAGAGGATACCTCTGGAGTGATAACTTGTAAAGTTTTTTTACAGCTTTACTATGAATTACTTTTTTTGATGGAGCTTTCCTCAAATTGTCAATTGTACAGAGCGAATCTAAGAGAAACTCAAATTTGAAGCGTGAGTTATGTCTTTCACCCTAAAGGGGGAAATCAGTACATTAACAACACTTTGTTTTTAACTCACTGCTATCCTGAAGTCATACTCTGTACATAATTATTACCCATGCATGATTGGGAGAGATGCATCAGGTCATTTGACAAGAAGATCTTGCTGAGTGCAAGATCTTTCAATGCACGGTAAAGTGTAATTGGATATTCTGAAATTTTGCAAACAAAAGTAAAATATAAATAGATCATTTCCTGAGTGCAAGAAAGAAAAATACCAGCCTACTAATTGTTCAAGCAAGCCTTTCAAAAAGAATTTCAATTACAATTTATGCCATTAAGGGGAGTTGGAAGATATGGGGTACTGCAGGATAGTTCTTCACCAAAACATGGCTGATCATCTCGACCCAGTTTTGAACTGGGGCAATGTGGTGGTTGGTTTGACATATTGAACCTGCAAGTAACTACAATGATACTTGTCCTGAACCATGACTCCATGTTTTCAGTAGGCCCAGTCATTTCCACATGACTTGTCTTCACAGAATATTAGGCATCCGATGGCAAGACAAAGTACCAGTCACTGAATTCCTCTCTAGAGCAAGTTTGCCATCAGTCCACAGACTGCTGATGAGAGCGCAGACCTGGTGGGCAGGTCATGTCATCCGTGTGTCTGACGAGCACATACCCAAGCAACTCTTTTTTGGGGAACTCTCTGCTGGAAGACACTCGCATGGAGGGCAGAAGAAACGTTTCAAAGACACACTCAAGGCCTCTCTGAAGTCGCTTGACATTGACACGACCACCTGGGAAACGCTGGCACAAAACCGCCCTACCTGGCACTGCCTCATCCACAAAGGCTGTCAAGCTCATGAAGCAAGGTGTATTGCTGAAGCACAACTTAAGCACAAGCTGCACAAGTCCAGAGCCACCAACACAACAACTACAGTGTCCACACAAGTCTGTCCAATATGTGCCAGGACATTCCATGCCCGAATTGGCCTGATCAGTCATCTTTGAACACACTGCAACCAAGCTCAAAATGACTAATGGCGTCGAGGTCCTCATTGATGATGATGGACAAACAACAACAACAGACCCAGTGAACTTCCAGTAAGCACCTTTGAACTTTAGCTTTCTCCAATGGGGTCTGAAAACCTCTTTGGGAAGGTGACTGTTTCCTTTCAGCCCTATTACCTTTTCCTTGCAAGGACCTGATTCTTTCTCAAAGATTCAATAGGGTGAACTCCAGATTTGAACTGGCAAGAGATCCCCTGTAGCTTCATGGGGATAGGGATAAATCAGGAACTTCGCCTGACACAGCTCCTTCGTGGATGGGGGTGGAAGATTTGCTGATTGCCATCCCTACTGCAGTTTACGTGACTGTAAAAGGCTGAACGGAGCAGGGAGGTGGAGGCATTAGCATAACTGGGTTAAGCCCTAAATTGCCAATTTACTGCAGTAATCTGTATCCTTGGTACAATTCAACAACATACACACAGGCTGCTAAATACAAAAGATAAAACATTATCAACATTTCAGAAGAAACAACAAAAGAAACATAATTACATTGAATCAATTGCTGCCAAATATTGGAAAAAGTCTATTTATATAAATTGTAATGAGGGCAATAAATACGCAAATAATTTGTGTGGGTAGCATAACAGATAACGGTCAAGAGTTTCCACTTTGGACACAACTGAGAATCCAGAGGCCAAATACACTCAATTTCTTAGAATCTTAGAATGAATACAACACAGAAAGGGGACACTGGGCACATCATATCCACACAGCTCTCTTCAAGACCAACTCTGCGAGTCCCGCTTTCCTATCTTTTCCTCATCAACCTGCAAATGATTTCTCTTCATGCCTTTCCAACCCTCTGAAAGCCATGATTGAATCCACCCCCACCACATTGTCTGGCGCAGCATTCCAGATCCTAACATCCACCATGTAAAAATGTTCTTCCTCATGTTGCCAGTAGCTTCTTTTGCCAATCATTTTAATATCTCTGTCCTTTGGTTCTCACCCTTCTGCCAATGGGAACAGTTTCTCCCCATCTAGCTTGGATATTTTTATCATGTTTCAGATCAAATTTGTTTGCATATCGCCGAATCAGCCATGGAACAGCACAATCAGGCAAAACTTTGGAAGAATTTCTTTTAAAACTTTGCATTTTAAAAAGTTTCCAAAATATTTCACTGTGGCAGCTTCAGGAATAAAGCTGAGAATTTGTTTGTTATAAAACAAAGCATTTTTAAAATCAAACATTTTTAAGTCCACCGATTTGATCTAACTGAAAATGACTTTTAAAAACTACCCAGAACCATTTCCTCATTACATTGTCAGTTTCTTAGTGAATTACAACAAAAATAAAGCTATTAAAAGGTCTATAGTAGTACCCTTGTATCTAAAAAACATAAAAGCTTAACATTACAAGCTCCTTTGAGAGCTTGCATATGGACATAATTAGCAGATACTCACATGATCATTAATTTAAACTCAGGCCATGGTAATGAGTGTGAGTTGTGTTGGCTTATAGAATAATGCTTTTTAAACTAATGCAAACAAAATGGGGAAACTCGATTTCTGCTGGATGTAATTTGTCCTTGCAATTATTCAAACATTTGAGCTGGTGTGCCCAATATTCAATGGATTACAGAAACTCAAGGACAATATTTTAATCTAATTCATACCTGAACATATGCTTAATACATGATATGGGATGCTTGGAAGTTAAACATGTATCTGTGCAGTAAGGGCTTATTCCCTGTTACAGAGTTCCTATTGTGGAGTGTCATTCATAGCTACTACTATCTGGGTATCCTCTTGGCCCATCAGTGCATGACTTCCCACATATTTTAAATTAATGGATGGAACATCAGTCACTGTGACAGTCCGAATTACCAGCCAACGCTCTCTGTGGTCATCACTACTTTTGGGGAGCATCTGTTCAGGAAAGAAACCATTAGGCTGCATTTGAAATTATGCAACATATTGTAATATACACCTGACACACGTTCGAAGGCACAAAGCGCATCATTAGAATGGTGTTTGAGTGAAAAATCCTAATGTCTGGGTATTAAGTCAAGAATTACATAGCCTAGCTTTTCTAATTGATGGAAAATAGCTTGTAAACAATTTTTCTTGAAGAAAATACATTTAATTAAATGGTGTATTTGTATGTGTGGGTGTCAATGATCAGGGAAGATCTTGTTTAAGATATTATAAAATGAAAAAAATCAGTTAAAAGGAGGAGTGATGGAAAGTAAAGGCTGCATTGTAATATTTGGCAGAAGAAAGCAGGATGTTGTGATATTGTGTGCATGCTATTGTAAAAATGCTCTGCAAAGCAAGGCTTAACAGTGGACTGGAGATTGGCACCGCCCATTGCACGATGTATAGAGTCACATGGTAATAAACTCAGAGAGAGCATTTTACAAATAGATATCCTGCATGGAAGCATCATGCAAGAAAGTCCTGGGATTTGCAAAGTGTTAAAGACTACCGGTTCATGCTTAAATATACAGGATATGAACCACATCATCGAGACATCTAAAGAACCCATATTATGACAAATATAATGCTACATTTTATATTCGTTGTTTGAAAATAAAAGAACATTGAGACAAACTTAGGTGTGTATTAATGTTTAGAAGCATGATTACAGAATTCAAGAATTATATTGTTTAAATATGAATCCAAAATGTGCGACTAACACCTGAAACTACTGAACTTTCCAATGCAAGATAGCTGGAAAGTCTATTGTGTCATATGCATATCTCCTCCACATTTTCACTCTATGGAGAAGAAAAGAAAACCTGGACATTATACTGAAATATCCAATAGCTGTTGTGAAGGGTAGAACAAAAATCGGACATCACCTTTAAAAAGACCAACTTACATTTGGATCAACCTATACCTATCATTCATTCGCTTGCATTTCTATGTTCTGGTGAAAATAATTGAATGCAAAGAATTAAAATGCACAGGAAAAGCAAGCAAGGACATAGAGCATGAAAAGAGATGTTTATTGGAAAACAAAGTTTCTAAGGTATGCAGCATGTCTGTAGGATCAAAACAATACACATGGATTCTGCAGTCATTTAGAAACTCACCTACAGCTTGGAATTGTTAACACCACTGCTGTATTTTGCCTACACTTTCTGAGCACATGCCAACTTCATGCCAGTCAGGATGCTAAGCATTTTAGGTGGGCGCCATGTTGTATTGTATGAAGGAAATAAAACCTTCACCCAGGCACAATGCATCATTCATTATAGAGCCCCCAGGTAAGTCCACACATTTCCACATATCACATCTCCGAAGGTTTACTGACAAAGCCATTGACAGGCTGTCTAAAATCATGGTGCTACTTGATAATTAAAAACAAAAAAGGAAATTTGAACCCTTTTCCTGAAATAAGCTTACAGAGAAATTACCACAAAATTTTATTTTAATACTTTCCAGTGTCAGCTGCCAAATCTTGGGGAGTTGTAAGAACGTTATTACAGCTTTAGTCACTCTAAAATTACCAAGACCGAAGTACTGGCACAAACTTAAACATTCCTTTTTTGTTCTCTACTCAAAAGCCATATAAGAATTACACAATTCACAGTCTAAAATTCCATGTCATGTTAATTTAGCAAAATATAAAATGCATGCTGCAATTTTAACCCTTTGAGATTTTGAGAATAGCAAAGTGGTATCATAGAATCCCCACAGTGAAGAAGGAGACCACTCGGCCCATCGATCCTGCACTGACTTTCTGGAAGAGCTTCTTACCCAGGCCCACCCTGTGCCTTACTCCTGTAACACCACATATTTACCCAGCTAATCCCCTTAACCTACACATCTTGGGACTCTATGGGGCACTTTAGCATGGCCAATCCACCCAACCTAAACATCTTTGGACTGTAGGAGGAAACCAGAGCACCTGGAGGAAACCTACACAGACACTGGGGAAATGTGCAATCTCCATAAGGTTGGAATCAAATCCGGGTCCCTGACGCTGTGAGACAGCAGTACTAACCACTGTTCCACTGTGCCGTCTACTGGTTCATTCTTTCTCCATCAGGGTATATTAGAAAAAACGTTGGTATTTATCTCTTGTAAAAATCAGGGTAATCTTTTCAACATTGCTTGATAGAAGTAATTTGAATATTTTGAAAACTCAAACAAAAAATAGGGCAGGGTTACACGACCTCACTCATCCCTAAGCCATAAAATCCTTCCCAAGATCGATGGATTTTCCCATTGTCCGCCCCTCACCCGATTCTCATGGTGGATGGGGCAGTAAAATTCTGGCCTTAGTATTGAATAAAACACGAATCAACAGAATCTCATTGTATGCGATTTCCTTTTGTTCTGCATCAATTCCCCTTTCTGTCATGTGCATTCTTCAATTCTGTCATGCAACAAATTTCTAACTGCAGATTATCATGGATTCATGGACTGAAATTCGCAAAAGGCAAATATAAGTTTGTGCAATTAGCAGTTATAATGTAAGCCTAGGATTTGTGTGACATTTACACATTTTGTAAACTTTGTTGCTATGGATTTTGATGCAATCTTTTGTTTACATTTAAAATTTATTTATTAGTGTCACAAGTAGGCTTACATGAAGACTGCAACGGAGTTACTATGAAAATCGCCTAGTCACCACGCTCCAGTACCTGTTCAGGTACACTGAGGGAGAATTTAGCATGGCCAATCAACCTAACCAGCATGTCTTTCAGACTGTGGGAGGAAACCAGAGCACCCAATGGAAACCCATGCAGACATGTGGAGAATGTGCAAACTCCACATAGACAGTGACCCAAGCCAGGAATTGAATCTGGGTCCCTGGCGCTGTGAGGTAGTGTCCTGGGATGTGTATGCTAGGGGGATTAGCAGGGTAAATATGTGGGGTTTTGGGATAGGGCTTGGATGGGATTATGCTTGGTACATACACGATGAACTGAATGGCCTCCTTCTGCACTGTAGGGTTTCTATCATTCTATTCTACAATTTTAATGGCTGAATCAACATCCAGGAAATGCATTGAACAGTGTCACAAATCAATTTGAGCTGAGAGTTATCCTCCAACACCATCTTGTAAAATAAATATTTTCAACACATCCTCCTTAATTACCAGCCTGCATCCCACTGTCTTTAAATTTGATTATTAGCTTTCACCTCGTGGGCTTATGCTCGGGGCTATTTTTGAATTGTCAGCTTAGTAGGAGGTTTTTTTTAGTTTTATTTAAAGTAATTGGCAAATTTTTGCTATTTCTTCATGTCAGCATGTGTGGTCGACTTACTTCACAGCAACCAGAACTGAATGTAATAATCCAGTTGTGGAACAGATGGGGCTAGATTTTGCAGTCAGTGGAGAACCAATAAGGCCACTGACCTTGAAGAGAACTATCTAGAAAAATCACTGTGGCACTGTCTTCCCCTTTCCAAATAGCAGTTTAAATCTGGCTCCAAGTCTCGGGAGGTTTCTGGCATATAGTAGCAGTGGAGTCAGAAAATAGAATAAGCAACCAATCACACTGAAGTATTCCCACAGACAGGAAACCTTGATTTAAAAGCACTTTATTCATCATTTTTGATTTCAATTTTCAGAAATCAAAATAAATTGCCATGATTAGATTTAAATAAAAGCTATCATGTCTACACAAACTTTAATTTTTTATTACTTTAACAACGCATGGGGCATTTTCTCTGGTCTCCCTGCAGCATCTTTCTTGTGGCAGGAAGCAGCCACCGGTGGCAGGATCTTCTGGTCTTTCCGCTGCCAATGGGATTTCCCATTGATTTCACCCCATGCCACTGAGAAACCCATGGCGGGAGTGCACCCTTGGTGGGGACAGACAATCCTGCCGGCATGAACAGCCAGGAAGTTCCAAGCATGGACTTATTTTGATCATAATGGAGAATTTTGACATTAAGCAAATGTAATTTTTTTTTCAGGGTCAGGAGGGTATTTACCAGCGAGTCTGAAATTAGGACGCCATTAAAAAAAAGTTACAACTCATTCAACAAGATGTAACTTTATCAAGGATTATGACCAAAAGTCAGAACCCTTAAGAGTATTGATAGACAAAGGGATCTAGGTGTACAGGTACACAGGTCACTGAAAGTGGCAATGCAGATGGAGAAGTTAGTTAAGAAGGCATATGGCATGCTTGTCTGCATTTGCAGGGGCATTGAGTTTAAAAATTGGCAAGTCATGTTGACGCTTTATAGAACCTTTATAGCACTTGGAATGTAGTGTTCAATTCTGGTCTCCACACTACCAGAAGGTTGCGGAGGTTTTGGAGAGTACAGAAAAGATTTACCAGGGTGTTGCCTGATATGGAGGGCATTAGCTATGAGGAGAGGTTGGAGAAACTTGGTTAGCTCTCACTGGAGCAACAGAGGTTGAGGGGTGACCTGATAGAAGTCTACAAGATTATGAGAGGCATGGACAAAGTGGATAGGCAGAAGCTTTTTCCCAGGGTGGAAGAGTCAATTACTCAGGAGCACAGGTTTAAGGTGTGAAGGGCAAGGTTTAAAGGAGATGTACGAGGCAGATTTTTTACACAGAGAGTAGTGGATGCCTAGAATTCGATGCCAGGGGAGGTAGTGGAAGCAGATATGATAATGACTTTTAAGGGGTGTCTTAACAAATACATGAACAGGATGGGAATAGAGGGATATGGTCCCTGGAAGGGTAGGGGTTTTAGTTAAGTTGGGCAACATGGCTGGTGCAGACTTGGAGGGCCGAAGGGCCTGTTCCTGTGCTATAATTTTCTTTGTTCTTTGACTACCTGTGTAAGACTTGAAGTTTTTGTGAATTCACTAATTGCTTATCATTTGCCTTTTCAGGGAACCCTTTTTTGTAAAGACTTGCTATTAAAAGGACATTTATTTTTCAGCTTAATATTTCTCTAAGGCAGCATCAAATATGTTAAAATGCACACTTAAGTGAATCAAGTAAATCTGTCTTGCGATACATCTAGGAAAAGTTGAATCAGCACATTTTATGCCTACATAAATAAATTTACAGTAAACAGAAAAAAAGCTTTACACTATTATTTCAAAATCATAGTCCCATAGATGCACCTGCTTACTCACTTTCACCTGACTTACATACAATATCGTGAACCCTGTTTGCTATCAATATATTTTTATTGTAAACCAGACCAAGCAATGCTGCCTCAAGGTGACCTTTATTCTTCACATTTTCATGTAGATACTTTCCAGGCAATGCCCCACCTCTGGAAGCTGACTCTGTTGCAGTTGATCTGTTAGCTGAGGTAGAGTCTGCCGTGAGCCTCCATGTTGTTATTGCAACGAGAAGTGAGCAGGATCCCAGTGTCTCCAATTCCGAGTTGGGTTGGGGGATGGGTCAGATGCCATGGTGCATTCCCTAAGAGGCACTGGCTTCCTGCCAGTAGGAATGGCCAGCCCAGGAGGATGCTGGGCAGGGAACTGGTAAATTCTGTAGACCCCCCCTCTGGAAGAGAAGTGAAGTCCTGGCCAAGCTAATGCATCAGAGCTTGGAGTACAGGCTCAAGAAAGGAGGGAGCTGAGCCTGAACTCCTATGGAGAGAGAGAAAGGGAGAGAACAGGACAGCGACAAGGGATATAGATGTTCCTAAACTCACCACTATTGTGGCAAAGGGATCTACTGGGAAAGATATGTTTAACCTCATTTCTGATATGTACATTGACAAGATGGAGGAGGCCCAGAGGAGACTGCTCATTTCTACTCTCACTGAGCCTGGGATAACTTTTGGTCAGGATGACAACGACATCGAGTATTGTGACCTGGTGAGTTGCAGAGTTGTGCCAGAAGGTGACAGTAAAGATTCCTCACCCCCAGATCCCACCCCATCACTGGGGGGATATCAGAAATTATCTCTCGAAGCCTTTGGAACAAAATATCGCCTGAGAGTCATCGAGTCCGCACACACTGTGGATACAGCCTGCTAATGATATGTAACTATGTGGTAATTAAGTTCCTGACCTCTTGTGGCAAGAACCTCATCACATCATTGGTGGAGGGGAAGGGACAACAGAAACAGAAAGTCCTGCCAGCCTAACAGGCATCTGAGGACTCCCATTAGATTCTTCACACCCCCACCAGCTTTCCTGCCCACCAAAAACTGGGGTGGAGAATCCAGGCCAACAATAAGAAGTTGGGTCAGAATGGATTGGACCCTCTTACCCAGTGCTGAATGACGAGAGCATCTTTAAGAATGTGAAAATTCCAATGCCTTGCCAAATAGCCTGCTGACATTCACTGTTTATTTGGTCCATACACAAAGAGTGCCAACATGAGTAGGAATAGTGAGTACCCAAGGGTCCATACTACAGCAAGGAATCAATGTATTCAGGAGCACAAATGAAATTGTCGTCGTGAGGAAGAAAGATGGAAAACTGAGTATCCGTGTTGATTACATGGTGCTCAACACAAAAACACTTCAAGATCCTTAACTTGAGCCTCGGACTGAGGAAGCATTCCGAGTCTTCAAAGGTGCTAAGTAGGTCTTGCAGACTTAATTTGACCCACAGTTATAATCAACTACCCATCGCTGAGGAAGACATTGAAACCCAAGGACGTTACAAATACACAAGAACACTGAGCTTACTGCAGGAGATTGGAAAGGCCTTTGGTGACCTTAATTTCCAGTCTCTCTGTGTGTACCTGAATGGCATGCTCATCTTCACTTTGACATTCAAGAAGACTTTTGAAAGACTAAACATCATTTTATCCAGCTTGTTAAAGCTTAACTTGACAATCAAACTTGAAATGCCAAATTCTCCAGACAAACGTAGGGCATTTCATCACCAGGGAAGGGATGAATCCCAATGATGAGAAAGTCTGGGTGGCACTGGCATGGCTGTGACACTAAGCTGGAGAGAAAACTGCATGGGTTCTGTGAACTGGTAAAGCTGTTTGACTTCATCATCGTCCTGGTACCCTTCTTTGAATGGAGCAGGAACACACAGCTGAAAGATCCCCGGGTTGAGATGGCGATGAATGGGAATATCTGCATAGAGTTCAGGAGGTTTGTGTAAGGCTGTGTGCAGTTGCCAGTCCTGCTCCACAACTTACAAAGTTTGGACCCCCAGCATGTGAAGACTCCATTTGAACTCTCTCATGATTTGTCCTTAGCTACCTGGATTTTCCTCTCCCTTTTGTATTAAAAACCGATGCCAGTCTCCCGGCCTAGGAGCAATGTAGTCACAGAGCAAAAATAAATGGTTATCATTTATACCAGTCAGCATCCCAAGCCAAATGGGAGGATTAAGAAAAGCATTCCAGTATGAAACTCAAGCTGTGAGCTTTGAGTTGAGCTTTTTCCCAAAGGTTCAGAGACATACCCAGTTATTTCAAGTGTCTGACAAGCTTGGAGCAACCTGACTGGCTGCTGAACTCACTCAGTTCCAAATCCAGATCAGGTGCAGGTCAGGCAAAAGTCATGCCAATGCTGATGCCCTTACTTGGAAAACTGACCACAAGAGGGCACTCTCCTTGCCTGGTTAGAGGATGCTATGGCAGATGCTAGGCCTGTGTTTCAAGCAAAAAGCAGCGTTCAAACTCTGATTTCTCATTGCATCTGGGCTGGGATTCGGCAGAGTGCCAGACCTGTGCTCAAGGGTGAGATTAATCCAGGTTCAGTGGGGTAGAATTCCATAAGGGTTCATCTTTGCTATTCATCTGAAAAGAGGACCTCAGGCAGCTTCAACTGATCAATGAAGAGATTGGTAAACTTCACCAGTGCTGGCCAGAATCCACCAACCTGGCACCAGATGGAGTTCCAACAGACACATAAACTCTGAGGTGGAAGAGGATCAGGGAGGATAATGGAGTTCTCTATCAGTTGGTTCTTGACAATCCATCCTGTCCCAGCAGTTCCAAGTATCAGATGATTTGCTCTACCCCACCATAGCCTCCTCTGTTTTCATTCTATTTTATTTTACTTTTTAATGTTCTCTACCTTTTTTATTGTTTTTCTTCATTTTTCTTCTCCCCCCACCACTCTTTCCTTCCCCTACTTCATTCCATTTCCCTTACTGTTTCTGCCCTCCCCCCTGCTCCACAGCTTACCCTTTTCTACATTCTTGAATGGCGGGGCAGGCTCGAAGGGCTAGATGGCCTACTCCTGCTCCTATTTCTTATGTTCTTATGTTCTTATGTACTCTGTCCCATTCACCCACCCCCACCCCAAACATCTCTATCTGTCACAGCTTACAGCTTCTCTGCCATTTGACCATTCACACTCTTTGTTTTCTCCATGGACAGCCATTAGCAGTCTTTTCCCCTGGTTTCTATGGCTATGACTCATCTTTCATTCCCTTCCCCCCGCCGCATAAATATCTCTCACTTTCCAAGCCTTTTAGCTTTGACAAAGGGTCATCTGGACTTGTAATGTCAGCTCTTTTCTCCGCTTACAGATGCCGCCAGACCTGCTGAGATTTTCTCTTTGGTTTCAAGTATCGAGTGCTTCATTTCTGGCAGGATAGCATACATCAGAAAAGACAACTGCACTTAGCAGAGGGTGCTGTTACTGCACTGAGCTATCGATATTGGTGGCTACTGTTGAAATTGTGAGAGATGTATTTGGACCAAAGCAAGGAAGTGGCTTCACCTCAGCATGAGATCCCTAATCACCACTCGGCCACTGAAGGTCCTCATAATGAATTTTACAATCTGCAACCTCAGTGGTAACAGGACTGAGTACATTCTTATACTCATGGATTTTTTATTTTATTCGTTCAAGGGATGTTGCCAAAGCCAGTATTTATTGCCCATCCCTAATTGCTCTTGAAAAAGTGGGGGTGAGCTGCCTTCTTCAACATCTGCAATCTATGTGGTGTAAGGTGTACCCAAAGTGCTGTTAGGGAGGGAGTTCCAGGACTTTGGCCCAGTGACAGTGAAGGAATAATGACATAGTTCCAAATCAGCATGGTAATTGGTTTGGAGGGGAAATTCCAGGTGGTGTTCCCATGCCTGTTGCCATTGTCCTTCCATAGGTTTGGAAGGTGTTGCCAAAGGGACCTTGGTGAGTTCCTGCAGTGCCTCTTGTAGATGGTATGCGCTGCTGCTGCCACTGTGAGTCGCTGGTGGAGTGAGGGAATATTTGTGGATGGGGTGCCAAACAAGTGGGCTGTTTTGCCCTGGATGGTATTGAGCTTCTTTAGTGTTGTTGGAGACGCACCCAGAAAGACAGGGAGAGAGGATTCATCACATTCTGACTTGTGCCTGGTAAATTGTTGAAAGGCTTTTGTAAGACAGGAGGTGAGTTACTCACTGCAGGAATCCTGGACTCTGACCTGCTCTTGCAGCCATGGTATTTAATTGGCTAGTCCAGTTCAGTTTCTAATTAGCGCTAACCTCCAGGAAGTTGACATGTCTTCACTAAATTCATGCAGATTATTCCCATCTATAACCAAAAGTCATCAACTATAGCCAAAGTATTAGTATGTGATTTGTTCATCCATGTTGGTGTTCCATGTTGAATCCACTGTGACCAAGTATGCAACTTTGAGACTAAGAGCCGACAGAAGCTTTGCGAAGAGTATGACTTTGTCAAATGCTACTTTACTCAATATCATATTGAGGGTAATAGACAGTGCGAACTATTTAACCATACTCTGCAAGGCCAATTGAGAACCTTGCTCTCTGAGCGGTGCTTATAACAGTACCCCACATTCCTTCACAGGTTGCTTTCAACGATATCTCTTTTTTGAAAAAGACCCAATCCTTCCCATGGACTATCTCCTTGGGTTGACCATGTATTTAGATGGAGATGGCCCAGCTGATGAATGGATTGTGGAGCATCACACGAGGCTACACCAGGGGTTCATGTTTGCATCCAAGGGGACCAAGAAAGAAGCGCTGTGAAGAAAAATGCTACACGACCACAAGTGGACCTTCCAATAACTGTGAGGCTATAATTCTCAGGGATGCGAATAAGATCTATTCTAACCCCTGAAAATTATACTCATGGGGGTGGCATAGTGGCACAGCAGTTAACACTGCTGCCTCACAGCGCCAGAAACCTGGTTCAATTCCCAGCTTGAGCCATCTGTGTGGAGTTTGCACATTCTGCCTGTGTCTGCATGGGTTTGCTCCGGGTGCTCTAGTTTCCCCCCATACTCCAAAGATTTGCGGGTTAGGTGGATTGGCCATTCTAAATTGCCGCTTAATGTCAGGGGAACTAGCTAGGGTAAATGCATGGGGTTATGGGGATAACGCCTGGGCGGGATTCTGGTTGGTGCAGATTTGATAGGCTGAATGGCCTTCTTCTGCACTGTAGGATTCTATGATCTATAGCTCCAGGACGCCACAAAGCCATCAAGTTGCTTGACACTGCTGGTCACATGTATGTTGTTGAAGCAGTAAAGGGAGGGTAAGCTCAGAAAATGGTTCACAGAGGGGAGTTGCACCAGGCCAAAAGTCTGGTGAATGGTGTGGAAGCAAGTAGCTCACTGAACAGCACTGCTAGTGCTGAAATAGCTGCAAATCAGGAAACAGAAGAGAGGGAGGAACTCAGGGGAAATTACAATCACCAGGGGAATGATACTGAACAACTTACTGGAGCTGTGAGTCCTGATCAACTTCATCCGAGGGTCTTAAAAGAAATGACTGGACAGATTGTTGCTGCATTGCTATCAACTTTCCAAATTTCCCGAGATTTGGGAAAATTTAGTCTGGAAAATAGCAAAAATAACTTCAAGGGGGAGAGAGACAGAGAGCAGGAGAGTGTTCAGGCCAGTTAGTGTAACATCTGTCAAATGGAAAATATTAGAAGCTATTACTAAAGACCCCTTATAGCAGGGCACTTGGAAAACTTCAGGGTAATCAGACAGTGACAACCTGATTTTGCAGAAGGGAAACCATGTTTAACCAAAATATTGGAGAACTTTGAAGACATAACAGATGCTGTGGATAAAGGCAAACTAATGGATGCATTCTATTTAGGGTGGGGCGGGGGGGGGGGTTCGATACTCCCATCGCGACCTGCAAATTTTCTGGCGAGTTGGGTCAAGAGGTGCGCATGTCGGCCATTTTGCGGGACTCATGCATGCGTTCCCGATGCATGCGCATCTCCCAGAGCCAGAGAATAGGCACAATTGGGACCGCGCTCAAAACCAGTGGGAAGAGAGTTAAGTGATTTTAACCTGTTTTAAGTGTGTTTTTAATCTATTTTTTAAATATCACTATTGGGCCCTGCACGGAACTTGCATTTCCCACCCCATGAGGAGTATTCCACTCCAGCGGGTTTAGAGTAGCTCCTGATGTTAGGGGAGCTAGCAGGAGACCCTACTGGAATGATTGGGGGTGAATCGGGGCCCCTCAGGGGGTCGGATGACAGGGGTGGTGGTGCCCCCTGGGCATGGGCACCCTGGCAGTGCCAGCCTGTGCCCTCTGGCATTGCCCAAGGGGCAAAATGTCCATGACCATGGGGCACCTTGGCACTTCCCAGTGAGCATCAGTAGTGCCAAGGGGGCAGGGCCTATTGTGGGCAGGGCCTAGGGGCGATTGATGGGGGTAGGTGGCCCCGCTGCCACTCTGAATGGGGATCTAGAGAGAGGCCAGTTGCACAATTGTTGACCACGTCAAATTGCATCTCTGCCCACCCCGATTCCAACCCTGACCCTGGTTAAAAATTCAGCCCTTGGTGTTTTCACCAATGTTTATTGCAACAGAGCCAGAATAATACAATTAAACACACACCTCCATTTCGTTCCTGTCTAACCTCTTTTAGGATTACTTTTAGTGTATTTGCACATCTTAAAAGAATCTCAGTTACTCTGACTTCTGAACTAAATCAAATAGTTTTGTCGTTAAATCCCTCTTTCTTTTACTTATCAACCTTATACTTATCAACCTTAAAAATAACTGACTTACATAAAGACATATTTCTTGCTTTTTAGTATAGTAATATCAAAATGTATGATGGAAACATAAATGAAAAATTATTGCTGCTGAACACTGAGTGGGAAGCACAGATAAGTGAGTTCTAGTTACAGTATTGTAGCTTTTCCAGCTCCCATTCCCCATAAATATGACTCTTTTGGGAGTGTGGGGAATTACTGATACCTACATCATTCCCCGTGGTGCTTCACTTCACCCTGATATTATAGGGAGCTGCAGGGTCAGAGGTTCCACCAGCTTCTTGATTGGTTAATGGCGACCATTCTAAGGAAGGTAAAAAGAAATGTGATTTCCAAACATTCACGAATGCTAGTTTGAGTCGTTTAGACGTGGAGGAAGCAAGTGGCTGCGGCCTATTGATGGAAAGGCTCCACTTGTTGCCTTGTGTGGATGTTGGAAGTCGAACGGTATTAAGTTGAAGAAGAGCAGGGAGCTTTCTGACTCCCCTGGCAACATTCCTTCCTCAACCAATGCCACGAACAAAACAGATTAACTGCTGCACCCCCCCCCGAGATAACAGTCACTTCACTTCAAAATAATTGTGTGTCAAGCTCCAGGAGACATTTCTGAAACTCATGAGAAAACATTATGTAAACTGCTTTTCAGTCAGTCCCAGTTGGAAAGCAAAAATATCCAAAGATGCATTCTTCCAGACACTAATCTACATTTTATAGAATACATAAACTTACAAATGGTATACCAACAGAAACATTCATCCCTAGATGATAAATATGAAGAGCACAGCTGATACATGCCTGCTACAGTTAAGCAAAATATCTTCAGGTCATTTTCTGTTAATTCGAACTTTCTTTTTGTACGCCACTGGTCCTTGCAGATTTTTAACCTGCCACACAAGCAAAAGACACTCATTTACATTGATAATTATGGTGTTGATAGGGTGGCACAGTAGTTGGCAGTTCCTCTCTCACAATGCCAAGGACCCAGCTTTGACTCCGGCCTTGGGTGACTGTCTGCCTGGAGTCTACACATTCTCCCCATATCTGCATGGTTTTCCTCCAGGTGCTCCGGTTTCCTCCCACACTCCAAAGACATGCAGGTTAGGTGGATTGGCCATGCCAAATTACCCCTGCTGTGTTGGTTAGGTGGATTAACTATGGTGGATGTGCTGGTTGTGGCAATGGGGCAGGGTGATATGACTTAGGAGGGATGCTCTTTGGAGAGGCGGTGTAGACTCGATGAGCCTCGTTCTACACTGTAGGGCTTCTATTTGTACATCTTGAAAACTTTTCAGGTACTATTCCTTCTGAATTAAGATCTTAAAATAAAATAGCCTTTTACTTAAATTCCTCTTGCTTTTACTTATGAACTTAATAATGGCAAATAACTGACTTACAGAAGAACATATATCTTGTTTTCAATATGATAAGACCACATTATTAAAATTCTAAGATTTATTGGTTGTACCAGTTCTTCAGTAGAGTCATGCTGTATCATTTTCTTAGAATTCTATATAGTGGCTTTTTTTCAAATCAAGTGGAAAATATGGCAATTATAAGTTTTGAAAAAAGAAATATTGATCACTTAATAAAGGCTATTGAAACATTGTATTTCCTCAGTACAGAAAATAAATATTAAATTTGATCATCAACCTTTTGGTTACCTATAATAAAAGTAAAATTAGGTGAAGAGAAGAAGAATCACAACAGTACAGAAGGAGGCCATTCGGCCCATCAACCAACTTTCCAACAGAACAATTAATCTAGGCACTATCCCCATGACCCCAAGTATTTACCCTGCTAATTCTCCTAACCCTCACATCTTGGGAAAGGCACTGAGAACATAATGCTCATTTGGAGAGCTGGTGTAGACACAATGGGCTGAATGGCCTCCTTCACAATTCTGTGTTGTATGGAACAGTGATTTGTCTATTGAGAAGGACATCCGCCCTGCTTATTCTTTCAAAATTTTGGATGCGCTGAGGCTGATGGCACTTTGTTTCAGTTTGGCGTGGGTCTCAATGAAGAAAACGAATTAAATTTTGAAGAAGATCATCATTAAACTGTAAAAATATCAGTCATGCAGGTATCAGGTGACAAGACTTAAACCAGCAGCACATTATTCTCACAAATCTACAAAACTTGTGCAAAATAGTATTTGTGAATTAGAATTGTGAAGGAGGTAGTTCGGCCCATATTATCTTCACTCGCTCTCCAAATGAGCATTATGGCTCAGGACAATTCCCCTGCCTTTTCCCTGTACTCTTGCATATTGTTTCTATTCAAATAATCATCTAATGCGCTCTTGGATGCCTTAATGGAACCTGCCTCCACTACACTTCCAGATAGTTCAACAGGCCAGATTTGAACTAGTCGCTGTTAGAAAATTCTTTCTCACATTACGTGTGCTTCTTTTGCAAATTGAGGGATTTTTCACATCGTGATGTATTAGTGTAAAACTGGAGTCAACCAGTTCGGCATTAATTTCCTTAGGAAAAGAATTGCATAACTGTACTCCTCAGTCAGTCAGATTGAACCTTTCCGGAGAATTCCATGTCATTGCCCTAATTTGATATCACTCTAATTCTAAGAACATGATCCCAAAGTTCATACAGACCTGAAAAAAGTACACAGCAAGAGTGCCAATCAAGTAACAATATGCCATTGAATGACAAGCTCAATCTCAGTTACTAAAGCATTTTTTTTAGTGTGTGAAGGAATTACCAAGCCCCGGCAACAGCTTCTACAGCTGGAATTCTCTGAGCCCTGTGCTCAATTTTGCCAGGGGGCAGTCTTCAATGATTTGTTGCTCTGAGGCCTTAGCCAGTATGGAAACAGTTGAGGAGTACCCAGTAGTGATACGTCAGGTTGAAGCTGTGTGGGAGGCTGTGAGATCTGTGATGAGGAAGCGGCTTTTAATGTTGGCGCGTTGGTTCCATTCCTGTTGCTATAGGGCCTCTGTTGAAATCCCTTGGCATGGCGGCCTATGGAGCCTGTTTGATGCTGAACACCAGAATTACTTCAGATCTATATTTACATAACTTATAAATCATAGTAACCAGCATGTGTGCATGTTTGCTTTGTAATAAACACTTCAGAGATTGTAAGGCATTTATTTTATACCCAAGACATTAGTCAAAATAAAGCTCATTATTATTCTAGTGTGTCATGAGGGATATATTTCTATTAAGTCAGTACAATGCCATATAACATAGAATAAAAAAGACTGATTTCTAACTTCACTGGCGTGTCAGTGTTACTTCACATTTTTGTCTCTCATGGTGATGGAGCTGTCAGAATTAGTATACAAGATCATTTGTTTACCACAATGAAACTTGATTGTTTTTGACTTAATATTATGATCAAGGATCTCGGAAAATATGGAATTAAATAGGTCTGTATTGATCACTCATGTTTCAGGGCAAGGTATTAACCATAACACAGTGGCTGCGATTGATGTAACAGAACTGTCAGTGTATTTCGTGCTGCAGGCAGTTTCTGAGTTCAGAAATATTTCTAATCCTAAAAAAAAGCAACTTAGAGGATCTTCATATCTCTGTGCATCTGAAAGTGACATTTTAGCTGCAAAATCTGTGTTTTTATTATAGATCAGAGAAAACATTAAAATTCCACCAGCAGTTGCCTGCCACTTCTGACCAATATACCTAAATTTGTGTTCCCAGAATTGAAATGGTTCCTAATCTATTACAGAGTACAGGGCAGTGCAGCTCCAACTGATTAATGGTTACTCATGGTAACATATGTCCATATATTCCACTCCTTCACTACAGAATAAGTTGTAGATATTGAGGTGGGCAGAGTTGGTTTGGTTGTCTGCTAAGGTTATTCCAGGGCTCTGACTTTAACATATTCCTTTCTATTTGGATAGATACAGAAATGGGTCATGCACTAATTAGCAGGAACTAATAAGTGAACAAAATTATTAACATTTCCAGTCTACACAATTTCTCCAACATAGCGGGGTCATCCAGCTATGAACCTTTAGGAAGAACCAGCAGTGTTACCCACAGATGTTGGGAAGAAAGAAAATCAGAATATATTTCTTTAAAAAACAGAATTAGTGAACATTCTGAGGCATTTTGTTCTCCTTAGCCCAGACCATTAAACTTTTTTTTAAAATCTGAAGTGCTTAATTTCTTACAAAAATCATGCCTTTTATTCATGTCCCATATCAAAGACAGTTATTCCTTTAATAGGCTCTTTGACCTGTATTGTCACAGGCAGGATGGGAAAACTTGGAGAATGGCCAAATGTCAATGACAAACTCGTCCTGCCCATGACTATGTCTGCCATTTCAGGTCAGAAAATCCCAGCCCTTGTACAAGAAAGATGGAACGATAGCATGCAGCTACAGAAATCAATTAGAATGATAAATAAAATGCTGGTCTTTATTGCAAAGGGGTTGGCATAAAAGAGTAAGGAAGTCTTGATGTAATTATATAGAGCTTTGGTGCAGTCACACGTGGAAAGCAGTGTACAGTTTTCGTCTCTTTACCTCAGAAAGGAAATACTTGTCCTGGAGGGTTCACTAGGTTGGTTCCTGGATTGCCTATGAGGAGATATTGAGTAGAATGTGCCTATAATCCCAAGACACAAGAATGAGAAGGGATATCATTGAAGTGTGTAAAATTCTTATAGAATGTAGATGGCAAGAGGATGCTTCCTCTGCTCAATGAGACTATAACTGGGAGTTAAAGGTGCTACCAAGGTGGGTTGATTGAGTCGCCAACCCATGCAACAGAGTGTAGACAGCAATGGGGATAGTCAAGTGCCAAGGCAGACTGGCTATCAGGCCAGCCTCTGTTCTCTGGGGCATTGTCCCAGTTCTGTTATAAAATTTTAGGCTCTCATCCCTCACACCCCCTCAGCCTGCTCCCCATTTATCATCCCAAGTTTCCTTACATTCTTCATGCCAACTCTTCCCAGCTCACTCTGTATTCACATGGGAAGACTTCAGGAACCAAGTGAGGAAACAAAATAAAATGTTAGAAATCTAATACTGATCTCATTGTTCATATTCAGTAAATATACTATTCATGAAAGACCATTAAACTTTTTTAAAAATCTGATGTGCTTAATTTCTTACAAAAATCATACCTTTTATTCATGTCCCATATTAAAGACAGTTATTCCTTTAATAGGCTCTTTGACCTGTCAATCAAACTGTGAACACAAATACCACACCCAAAACCCCTGCTGAGATAACTGTATCTTTTGGAAAACAGCTAAATATTCATAAAGAATCCTTAGGGAATTATCGAAAAGCAACTAATGAAACTGTTGGAACACATATTATACTACCTGGTGTAATCAAAGCAAGAGAACCATGTTTCTTTTAACTCTCACTGACACCAGCAAGTGTTTTGTTTTTAAAGAGCTGGGGGTTTAAATAACTATAGATCATGATAATTAACTAGAATTTACCCACCCTTCAAAAACATTTATGTCTACTCCATAAATTGTCATTCCCACTGCGGGTGAAGGCCCTTGCAACAGTCTAAATAGGGTCCGTTTGAAGTTAACACGGTATTGAAATGGCCTTGTTGAGGTCAGGTTTCCTTCATGTGTGGATCAGATGCCCCCTCACCATTGACCTTTCCCCTACAGACAAAAGTGGGATCTGTTGGAAAAGGGGGGCAGTGCTTCTGCATCTGGTCCTGCCTGCCATTTTGAAGGTCTGCGGCATCTCCACAATTCCACGAAAATCTGGTCCATAATCTCAGGATAAGGTCATTTAGGACAGTAATGAGAAGAAATTTCTTTACTCGGAGGGTTGTGAGTCTTTGAAATTTTCTGCTCCAGAGAGCTTTGGGTGCTCAGTTGATGAGTAAATTCAAAATGGGGAGCAATAGATATTTGAAACATTAAGAGATTGAAGAAATAAGGAAATAGGGGAGAGAGGAGGAGTTAATGTCGAAGATTAACCACGATCTAATTGACTGCTGGAGCAGCTTCGAGAGGCTGCTTGGCTTATTCCTGCTCTTATTTCTTATCTTCTGAGGCCTACATTATGTTTCAAGATAATAGCGATAGGTTTCTCCCCCCCCCCCCAAATTATCCAACCCCCAAAAAAATCCCACCATAGAGTGGCACCTAATCTAATGGTCCAGTTATTAAACTCCTGCCCAAGGTGTGATGTTACATGATGGAGTCTGACTCTCAGTTTGTTGAGGCCAGTGCAGCATTCTATCACTACGGACAGCCTGTTTTAAAATTCAGTCAGTGTTGTTATGCGAGATCAGAGAGGAAGTTCAGAGATTTGGCCCACAGTGCCACCTGGTGACCAAATTCAGTAACAACAACATGATAAGTTTACATGGCAATTTCCATTCTAAATAATACAGACAAATGATTTGAACATGGGACAGTGCCCATGGTGTTTACACTTCAAATACAGGTGTTTGAGTGGGAAGCTGAATGGGCTGAGAGGGAGCAATCTAGTCCATATCTGCTCCAGACATATTCTTGTTGTATTTAATGAACAATGATATCTGAAACAGGAACATTTTCTTTGCAAACAGAAAGTGGGCCAAATGCTTCCAGGATATGATGGTAACCATGGAGATTTCTGCTACACACATTTGCAGAGTTGTATTTGACTTATTTGCAACAGAATATAACAGGGAATTCTGTACTGGAGCCACAATGATGGAGGTCTTTTTCTCACATGAAATGCCAAGATTCTCCAGCTGTTCAGGCCAGCGGGATCCTCCAGTCCTGCTGATGGTAGGGGTGGATTCAGTGGAAAATCTCTTTGACAGTGGTGGGACCAGAAGATCTTGACAGACAATCCCACCCTATGAGACCTTGGGAATTAAACTCCAGTGTACTAACCAATTAAGTTTCAATTTGCTGTGGGGTTGGATGAAGAGAGCAATTTTACAGGAGTTCAGTGCCCATCATTGCTTCACAGTGAAATGATCCCATAGGAAGCATCCTTTCTGGGTGTATCACAGCTTGGTATGGCTCCAGCTCTGTCCAAAACCACAATGAACTACAAAGGGGTGTGAATGAAGCTCAATCAATCACTTAACTATTTTCAGATTGCAGCTTACTGTCGTGCCTGGTATTGCTACCGTGCAGGCTGACAACAACTGAACTGTTCTTTCTAAGTAGTTTGAGACTTGTATATTTAAACATGAACATTTTATTGATAGTTTTTAACTATTTACAGATGCCATGATACTGGCATGCATGATGCTGCTGCCTTGCAGGTAGGGCTGCTTCCAGACTGTTTTCTCTGGACTGTTCTCCCAGAATAATTTGACATGTGACTCTATACATCATTCCGTGGGCATTGCTATAATCCTGTCCCACCTTAACCCTTGCTCTGCTGACTCTTTTACATTACAATAACAAGTGGGCACAATGCGCGACACTGATCACTTTTTTGGTGTTGTTGGCAGTTGATATTGTGCTGAGGGCAACATTGACCATGATGCATTCTACCAAACCTTTGTGGAGAGGACTGTTTGCATATTAGGCAGACGTGGGCTTTAGCTCAAGATTTCCCTCAAGAGCTTTGACTATGACTCTTGTTGCCCACTGAGTCACTGTTAGCATCTTGATCTATAATGGCAGCAAGTGGCTGTCCTTCTCCTTCACCACCACTTGTTGAATGTTTAGAATTTTCTTGGCAGCACCAGTAATGTTGCATGTAACAGACAATGGCAATCTTGCAATGTTACTCCTAAATTCCCCTTAACCTGTGTCAAGATGCCTGCAGCCTGTTCGATAATGGCTCAGGTGGCTGTACGTTCCTTGCTGTATCTCAGCTCATGTTTATATTGTGTGCGAACCCCCTTCAAGCACTTTCTTTCACCTTCCTCCCGCTCCAGGCAACACGGAGAGCAGAATGCCCAAAAGAATGACCAAATTTCCTTTTCTTTAAATTGAAACAATGAGAAATTTTGACAAAAAGGCAAGTTTAAAAAAGATGTCAAATACTTTCAAATTCAACCTTCAGGAAACCAGTGTGAAAGTTCCCTTACAGGATCCATGTGATCTGAAAGAGCTTAGCCAGTTGCCTTTATCTGCCATTACTTGGTATGTGTGCTGAACTGACCTGTCCCTCACTGACCACATCAAATGGCAGGGGTCCATGATACAGACATTTCATGCACTGGAACCGAAAAGGGTACTTTGATCTCCTAACTTTGTTGTCTGCTTCCTCCTGCAAGTAGACCAGACACTGTATTAATTCTTATATATTGGTCAAAGAAAAAGAAAATGTAATCACTCAGTGAATTTTAACAGCAGAAGTGAATTTAAAAGAAGATCACAGCGACATCTGCTGTCACTTTGGAGACACTGCATGCTGCTGACATAATTCTGTGTTTCCAACATTGCTGCCAAATAAACCTGTTGGAGTTTAACCTGGTGTTGTGAGACTTCTTACTGTGTTTCCAACATTCTGTCAGGCATTTATTCACTTCGCAGTTGACAAAAAATCTTGACTATGCCGATCAATGCTGCGTCATAACTGGGGATTGAAAGTCAGTAATCTGAGAGCAGCTCAAATTCTGGGAAGTAGAGGGGAGATCACTGGGAGAATGTAGTGGCAGTGTGCATGGGTAAAGGTGTTCACTTTGGTGATTGAAGTGTGTACCGGAAGCAGATGGAAGCTGATAGGTTTTTGCTAATTGAGGTACCCATTGTGTCAATGGGACCCCGGTTGGATTTTAACTTGGGGCCTGGGAGGTGAGGCCCAAAGACTTTCCCACCAGGCTGAAGCAGGTGACAGATACCGTGAACTCTTCTCTGCCATTCCTTCAACACCCTCCACAGAATCCTCCCACAACTGAACTCTTTGCCAGCCAGTCTTCCTTGCTACTGGCTACCAACCTCCAGCTGCTTGAACTTATTCTCTCATGAACTGGTCTATGTGGCATTTACACATTCTCTCCCATCTGCGTGGGTTTCCTCCAGGTGCTCTGGTTTCCTCCCACAGTCCAAAAATGTGCGGGTTTGGCTGATTAGCCATGCTAAATTGCTCCTTAGTGCACAGATTAGGGGATTAGCAGGTGAAATGCATGGGTTTCAGGGCTAAGATGCAGGGTGGGTCTGGTTAAGATATTGGTTCACACTTGATGGGCCGAATAACCTCTTTCTACAATGTAGGAATCCTATGATTCAAATTTGCTGAGTTTAAAATCTGGGTCAATGAATGAGTTTTATATTTGCCACATCTGAAACTCACATTCCTTTGTAACTATATTGGCTGCAACCAGTGATTCCCTCTTAAGTATGGGTCCAGTTTACTATGCTATCATTAAAAATGAGCCTGATTTATAAGTGCATAGGCACAGAGCTGACCTTTACGACTGATACAAAGTCTACCTAAGTTAATACCTGCAACATTACATTGCCATTACTCAATCTGTTCTAGACACTATGAAATTATAACATTGGCAATGTAGCTATTTCAAGATAAAAGCACATTTTATGTCATTTGTTATGAGGCTATGCCCCTTGCTTTGTGATTTTTAACTTTTACAATTTGAACTGAGACAGAACATACAGCTTAGGGCACCTTACAAGAAGGTGAGAAACAAGCAAAACACCTTCAGGGAATGTGAAGAGAGAAACATTTCCTGCAATCCAGATACCCATCAAAATTCGTAACTGAGAAAGAGACAATAAAAATGCAAAGTGCTGAATATTGAAAATGGTTGCCTATGGAAATGCACAATGGGTGATGTATCTCAAGGCAGGGCTGCCCAGCCACTAGAGAGAGATTGCAAGTGGCAGAGGCAGCGTCCAGCAGGCCTTCAGCAAAGAATGCAGGCTTAAGGCTGCTCTCACACCCTCTCTCATTTTTGGAATAAGAGTGTCATCTTGAAAAAGTATTACCCCACGTAAAAAAGAAACTAAACCTTTGTGACAGAGGAGGTCGAATAGAGGGGAAACAGTTTACTTCTTCTCACCTGGTCGTAACACCTTTCACAAATATGTCTGTAATTTTGTTTAGTGGACAAACTAAAGAACACTTTAACAAACTCCCAGATGCAGAAAGTCACCCCTCCCTTTTTATTAAGTCATTGCAGTGTGATCTTTGACCTGGAGGATTGTTGGTTCAAATTTCACTCTAAGAGTTTGGCCCAGTATCAAGGTTAATACTCCAACACTGTTAAAGCCTGCCTGTTACTATGGGAATGATTCAATGACATATTCAAAGAAGAGTGGCACAGCTTTCTGGCTGAGATTTCTGCCACAACCAACTCAAGGCAGGTTAATTGGTTAATAATTTAATTTGTTGTCTGTGCTATTTCACTGTGCACAGATTAGCTGTTACATGAGACAATGGGTGGAATTTTCCAGTCCCGCCCACTATGGGAATCATAACAGACGGGACACGGACCATGCCAAGGTCTGTTGACCTTGGGTGGGACTTTTCAGCTTTGGGATGACTGCAGCCCCGTGGGTGAGACTTTACAACCCTGCTCCCCTCCCCCCACCCCCCGCCAACCCCCTGCATTCTGCAATGAAGGTGGCCTGCTGTTGGCCAGTGGTGGGATCGTCTGCCTCTGCTGCTATCAATGTGTTTTCCCATTGTTCGCACTCTCAGTGGGGGATTAGCATCGGTGGGAAAATTTTGACCTACGTTTCAAAAATAATTCATGGATGTGAACATCCTGAAAACATGATAAGCTTCTTTCTAAGTGCCAGTCTTTTATTTCTGTGCCTGCACAAAATAATGTCAAACTTTTTGTTTTTCAGTTCTAGTTGCCAGAAAGGTGAAGGTAATTCATATAAGTATTTTAATTCCAGATTATATACAATTCCTGCACTTTCTTTTTATCTTTCATTTTCTTATATTTACTCATTTGGAATATAAATAATAATACTCCAGACAGTTAGTGATACCTTCAGTTCAGAATTGAAGTATTTATAAAGTACACACTATGAATTTAGCCTCTTACATCATTAGATAATATTGACTGGGAATGCATTCCAGCCTTGTGTAGATTAGTTTCTACATGATTTATTATCTTCAATATTGAAGTAAATCATGTCATAACATCATTATAAATGTTCATGAATATGAAAATGGTACTACATGGATTAATTTATTAATTTATGATTTGACTTCTTCATATAAACTGTAATATGTTTGTTAATATAAAAACTCCCTAATGCACATGTCACAAAGGTCTTTAAACCATGGATATCAATGCAGAATGAAACAGTTTATATATTCAATTGCTAGATAGCTTCATATAAATTATATTACCACAAGCTGATTGAAATTTATTACCAGTGTCATAAGGAGGTCCCTTGCTTGCAACAAAGTAGGAATATTGAAAAGCAGATCTCTTATTTGGTCATTTAAAGAAATATCTTCTAATGTATCTTGCAGCATTCTTCGCTAATTTGAAAATCAAGGGGCGGAATTTTACCGGCACGTCCACTCGAGGTTCATACAATCCCGCCCGAGGCCAACAGAGAATGCTGTTCTCCGAGCTTCGCCCGCCCCCGGAATTGGGGCAGGAGTGCCGGTAAAATTCCAGCTAAGGTGTGCATAATGATGTGATTGGTAACACAATGGCTGGGATTCTCTAATGTCGTACTCCCTGCTATCACTGTCAATGAGAATGGAGAATTTGGCACTCAGCTAAGTATTTATTCACAGCAGTGGGACCAGAGAATTCCAGCCACAGACGAGGTTGGAGAATCCCAGCCAATTAGTCTTCGAATACGTTCAAGAACTCAGTATCAAACAAACAGAATGTGAATGTTTATGCTGCTGCACGTGCCATAATACCAATATGCCAGATTTACGTCTGATGGACTTTACGAGAATACTTGAGAGGTTAATTTTGGGCTGCTTAGAAATTCCCCAAATGTTGTGAAACCATTTTGATTGGCTATAACCTGTGACTATCATTGAAGTAATTCGTTAGAAATGATACTCTTATTGAAGAATTGTGCATATTTGATCCACAGGTGCTTCGGTCTGCCTTGTTGTCCAACAAGGGGCATACACGCGGTGGGTCGTGCGAGGGCTGCTTTTGGATGTTGCTTCGAGAGTTGCCTAGTGCTTCACATCATTAGTGTACACTTAAACTGGACCAGATGCTGGGCAACACGGCAGCTCAGTGACTATCACTGTTTGCTGTGCAGGTACATGGATTTGGGCCAGTATCTGTGAGAGTTGGTGCATTCTACCCATGCTTGCATGGGTTTTCTCCGGGTGCTCTGGTTTCCTCCCATACCCCAAAGATGTGCTCTTAGGCTGATTGGTGTAACAAATTGGTGTAACAAATTGTCCCTAAATTAGTCTGCCCTCAATCTGGTTTCCAATGTGGAGTGCCATAAGCATAGACAAGAGTCATGGGTGGAGAGGGGACTCACAATGTTGAAATGGCGGCGCGGGCTCGTTGGGCCAAAGGGCCTGTTTCCCCTGCTGTGTTGCTCTTTGTTTGTTCTTTGTTGGTTGTTACAGTGCAATGAATACATAAGGAATTTTGTTTATACTATATTCTGTAATTTAGTAGAAAATATTGTCACTCACAATCCAGCAGTGGAGGAGGAAGCTCCAGAAATAACCCCATCCTCAGTGTTGGGGGTGCCCAGTACATTAATACAAAAGACGTGTGAAGATTTACACCAATCTTCAGCCAGAAGTGTCATGTGACTGATTTATCTCAGCCTCCTCCTGATTTCGCAGCATTATAGATGGCAAACTTCAGCCAATTTGATTCATTCCACATGATATCAAGACATGGCTGAAGGTACTGGATACTGCAAAGGCAATGGGTGCTGACAATACCTCCACAACAGTACTGAAGACTTGTGTTCCAAAGCTAGCTACTCCCCCATCCAAGCTGGCCCAGTACAGTTATAACACTGGCACCTACCTGACAATTTGCAAAATTGTATGTCCTGTCCAGAAAAAGCGGGACAAACACAATCCTGCCAATTACAGCCCCATCAGTCTACACTACTCTCAGCCAGCAGCAAGTGATAGAAGATGTCATCGGCAATGCTATCAAGTGTCACTCACACATCAATAACCTGCTGTAAGACACTCAGTTTGGGTTCTGCCAGAGCCAATCAGCTCCTGATTTCATTACAGCCTTGGTTCAAACATGGACAAAAGCACTGTACGCAAAGGCAAAGTGAGATTGACTGTTCTTGATGTCGAGGCAGCATTTGACTGAGTGTGGTATCAAGGAGTTTTAACAAAATTAGAATCAATGGAAATCAGATGGAAAACTCTCCGTTAACTGACATCATACCGAGCGCAAAGATTGGCTCTTGAAGCTGGAGAACTGTTTATTTGAACAGCAATGACTTTAATTGTTGGGGAATATAACTGGTTTAAGGACAAAGGCCTGGTGTTTTATTGGAAATCACCTGACAGATAATCTTTAAGTGTTGTTTTTGAACTGTTTCAGGGAATAGGGCAAGAAGAAAGGCCGCTTTAACTCACTCATTCTCTGTCTTGCCTGAGAGTTTATGTGTGGTAATTAACCTGCAGCCAGAGAATCCTCACCTGAGGTACAGTTTTCTGTATTTGGAAACCTACAAAGCTCAGACAAGAAGAACTGATCCAGATCTATATTCTGAATCTCCATTGATGGGAATCTCCAAACATCTCCTGCGATCTTCTGTCTTCACATGAGGGGGCTCCAGATTAACACTGAAACACTGCAGGCTTTATCCTTTATATTAGAAAGTCCATCCTATAAAGGACATCTCTGCTACCTATTTGCCCTTTGTTTGTGTGCACATGCTGGGATATTTTCAAAAAGGAATAGATAGTTGTATTTTCAAAGTACGATTGTGTGTATACCAGCTCTTGCAACTTGGTTTGGAAAATATTTATTTAATAATAAATCAATCATTCTGAGTTTATTGAAAAAAATCTGGTTAAAATCTATTTTATTCTGGGTCTAACAGCAGTGAAAGTAAACAATTGTCCATTTAGGTGAGTGAATGAAACTTTTAAACAAATGGTGTGACCTGCAGAATAGTGGAGTTTGATAAAATGCGAACTCCTCCCATCTTGCTTGTAGCAGTGCGAATATCAACAAATTATGTGACCACGGTGGCAAAGGAGCAAATCACTTTCTAATTCTTGTTGAATAATAATAATTGTTCACTTTCAGCAAAGGTCATTACATACCTGGAGGGGGATCTCTGCTTAATATTCTCCTCCTTAACCTGGAGACACTGGGGCCATGTTATAGCATCCCTACTAGTAAGGCTCTGAAGAGATGATCGAGATGAGGAGTTGAGCACAAAACTTCCCCGGTCTCTGTAGCTCAGATCTTTTTTTTCATTGCCTTAACCATTTGAGTAATTCCCAGTTCCTTTTAGAATAATTTTCATATTAGTCAGAGTGAGTTAGTTTCTTTTCATAATGATTGTTGCATATTGTGATTTATTAATTTATTGTGTTTCATTAAGAGAGGTGACTGTGTAAATGTAGAATTCGCTTCAGAAATGCTAACAATTACTGTATTCCAGGATAAGAAGTGATGGGGGGGAATAGAAACAACTTTTAAAACACTATCCCAGTAACAGAGACAAAAACTCTTGGAAACAAATCTAACTGTTACCCTGAAAACCAAAGCCCGTGCTTGACTCATGAAATTGTCCAGTGTAAGTAGAAATTGAAATTGAAACCTTGGGAACCGGGAGTGGATACTCTTTTGGCACTTACGGGTATTCATGAGCATCTTAAAAGGCTTGTCGAAGATGGAGGCAACTGAGAACTGCCACAGGCAAAAATAGTTGCAGGACTTAAAATGTTTTCTTTACCATTCCTGTTCAACACCACCAAACCTTTCTCACATTTAGTCTGTGTGTGTGTGTGTGTGTGTGTGTGTGTGTGTGTGTGTGTGTGTGTGTGTGTGTGTGTGTGTGTGTGTGTGTGTGTGTGTGTGTGTATCTTCTGGTGACTATTTCTCATGAGTTATTTTATTGTATCATTGCCTTCCAGCAACTTCCAACTATTAACACTGTCACTCCACTTATATTTTGATACAAGATACTCAAAGAATTTGGTGGAACCATGATGTGATCTTCCATTCCAAACCCAATCCTCTAACTACATCTCCAAATGAATGAATTTTCAAAAATTATAGTAAAATTATTAAAGAAAAGAATTTCCATTGATAATTGTGTTGCCCTACATAGTGTTGAACTGTATGGATTTGGAACATCTAGCTTTGTTCTTCAGTTGGTTGGCTGTTGGTTAATCCATTCACAATTAGTTTCAGTGCCCGCAGCTTGAGGAGACAAAATAAATCAGCCAGTTTTGTGCTTCTGATTAATATCCAGTCACCCTAATTGGAAATTAGATGGCAAATATAGAAAGGGATGGTTTGGATGAAATGTTTCCATGCACTCACAAATGAAAATGTTGACTACTCGTAAACGTCTGCTGTATTCGTTGCTCCCAATGCATTCTCCTCTGCACTGGGGAAACTAAACATGAACTGGATGACAGCTTTGCAGAACACCTTCACTCAGTCCATAAGCATGACCCCAATCTTCCCATCGTTTGCCATCTCAACTCAGCATCTTGCTCTCAAAGCTGGCTGCAATGTTCCAGTGAAGTCCAATGCAAAGTGGAGGAGCAAAGCTTATCTTTTGATTAGGCACTTCTGGGCTCAACACTGAATCAACACCTTTAGACTGTGAAATTTCTCCTCCACCTTGATCCCTTTTTAATCCTATTTATTTTTTCTTTTGATATGATTTTATTTTATTTGATTTATTATTGTCACATGTAATAGTATACAGTGAAAAGTAGTGTTCCTTGCATGCTTTCAGACAAAGCATATCATTCATAGAGGAGGAAATGAGAAAGAGCAAAATGTAGTGTTACAGTCATAGCTAAGGTGCAGAGAAAGATCAACTTAATGTAAGGTAGGTCTATTCAAAAGTCTGATGGCAGCAGACTTTTGCATCTTTTTCCCAAAGGAAGAAGTTGGAAGAGAGTATGTCCGGGGTGCATGGAATCCTTAATTATGCTGACTGCTTTGCCAAGGCAGTGAGAAGTGTAGACGGAGTCAATGGATGGGAGGTTGGTTTGCATGATAGATAGGGCTACATTCATGACCTTTTGTAGTGGGTTGTGGTCTTGGACAGAGCAGGAACCATGCCAAGCTGTGATACAACCAGAAAGAATGCTTCCTATGATGCATCTGTAAAAGTTGGTGAGAGTCGTAGCTGACATGCCAAATTTCCTTAGTCTTCTGAAAAATTAGAGGCATTGGTGTATTTTTTTACTATAGTGTTGGCATAGGACAGGTTTTTGGTGATCTGGACACCTAAAAATTTGAAGCTCTCGACTCTTTCTACTTCATCCCCATTGATGTAGGCAGGGGCATGTTCTCCTTTATGCTTCCTGAAGTTGATGACAATCTCTTTCATCCTGTTGACATTGAGGGAGCGGTTATTATCACCACACCAGTCCACCAGATTCTTTATCTCATTCCTGTACTCCCAAACAACCCTGTCCTCCAAAGGGCCTTCTTAATTTTTGCTTTCACTGAGCATTAACTTTTGTTCTCCTATTAACACATTCTGCTATCTCACGTTTATGTCACTGTCAGCGCCTTCTGTAGTTTTTATTGTCATTAACACTTCCTTTGCCTTGTGCCCACAACATCTTTGTGCAATCTCTCCTAGCTCTCACCCATCACTTCTATTTTGTTCCATGTACTCTACCATCTCTTAATCAGTATAAAACCTATCACGTTTCTCCCTCTCTTTAACCCTGGAGGAGAGTCATACAGACTTGAAATGTTAACTCTTTTCTCTTTTCACAGATGCTGCCAGATCTTTTGAGGTTTTCTGTTTTTAATATTCAAATAAAAATGCCCATTTGAAGAAGATCAGACAATGCATGTAGATCATTACCCAACGTGAATGTGGATAATTCTCTTGGGGAGAGTGATCATTGTATGGTAGAGTTTCTGGTGCAGATGGAGGAGGAGAAAGTGGGCTCCCGGACACACGTCCTTTGTTTGAATAGAGGGGAGTACGGTAGGATGAGAGAAGAATTGGCGAATGTGGACTGGGGGAGCGCGTTGGAGGGAGGGTCTGCTGAGGAGCAGTGGAGGATCTTTGAGGAGACCTTTCTTGGTGCTCAGCGGAAATTTATTCCGATGGTCAAAAAGGACCGTAGGAGGAGAGGTAATAAGCCGTGGATAACGAAGGAGGTGAAGGAAAGTGTTAAATTAAAAGCGGAGGAATTTAGAGTAGCTAACAGTAGTGGGCAAGAAGAGGATTGGGAGAGGTTTAAATGTCAACAAAGATTGACAAAGAAGTTGATAAAGAAGGGTAGGAGAAACTATGAAGCTGGGCTAGCGCTTAATATAAAAAAGGATAGCAAGAGTTTTTATAAATATATAAAAAGGAAGAGGCTGGCTAGGGTGAACGTTGGTCCTTTAGAGGATGAGAAAGGGGACCTAGTGGTAGGGGATGGGGATATGGCTAAGGTATTGAATAACTTTTTTGTTTCTGTCTTCACGGAGGAGGACGTGAATAATTTGTCGGGTGTTAGTGATGGAAAGGTGGTAGGACTGGAGGGTCTTAATGACATTACTGTTACTAGAGAGGCGGTGCTCGACAGACTGGAGGGGCTGATTGTGGACAAGTCCCCAGGACCGGATGGAATGCATCCGAGGGTTCTGAAAGAAATGGCAGAGGTGATAGTGGATGCCTTGGTGGTTATTTTCCAGACGTCGCTGGATTCCGGGGAAGTGCCAGAAGATTGGAAAACGGCTAATGTTACGCCGTTGTTTAAGAAGGGTGCCAGGCAAAAGGCGGGGAATTATAGGCCGGTTAGTTTAACGTCTGTGGTAGGTAAAATGTTAGAATCCGTCATTAAGGAGGAAATTGCGAGGCATCTTGAAGGCAATTGCTTGATAGAGCGGACGCAGCACGGTTTCGTTAAAGGGAAGTCGTGTCTGACAAATTTACTGGAGTTCTATGAGGATGTGTCTAGGGCAGTGGATACAGGAGAGCCGGTGGATGTGGTCTTTCTGGATTTTCAGAAGGCGTTTGACAAAGTACCTCACAAGAGGTTATTGCAGAAGGTCGAGGGACATGGAGTTGGGGGTAGGGTGTTAGCGTGGATAGAGGATTGGTTGTCAAATAGGAGGCAGAGAGTGGGGGTCAACAGGTGCTATTCGGATTGGCGGATGGTGACTAGTGGAGTGCCCCAGGGGTCGGTGCTGGGGCCTCAGCTTTTTACCATTTATATAGATGATCTGGAGGAGGGAACCGAGTGCAGGGTGTCGAAATTTGCTGATGACACCAAGATTGGGGGAACGGCAAATTGTGCGGAGGGTGTGGAGAGTCTGCAGAAGGATCTAGATAGGCTGGGCGAATGGGCCAGGAAATGGCAAATGGAATTTAATGTTGGCAAGTGTGAGGTGGTCCACTTTGGTAGGAAGAATGGTAGGAAGGACTAGTACTTACGTGGCGAAAAACTGCAGCAGGCGACGGTGCAGAGGGACCTCGGGGTCCTTGTGCATGAGTCGCAAAAACCCAGCTTGCAGGTGCAGCAGGTGGTCAGGAAGGCGAATGGGATGCTGGCCTTCATAGCGAGGGGGATTGAATATAAAAGTAGGGAGGTCTTGCTGCAGCTGTATAGGGCATTGGTGAGGCCGCAGCTGGAGTACTGTGTGCAGTTTTGGGCGCCGCACCTGCGCAAAGATATTTTGGCCTTGGAGGGAGTGCAGAGGAGGTTTACTAGGCTGATACCGGAGTTGAGGGGCTTGAGCTATGAGGAGAGGCTGAATAAACTAGGCTTGTACTCATTGGAGTTTAGAAGAATGAGGGGAGATCTCATTGAGACGTATAAGATAATGAATGGGATGGATAGGATAGAGGTGGAGAGACTCTTCCCGCTCAAAAAAGACAGTAGGACTAGGGGGCACAGCCTCAAGATAAAGGGGAGGCGGTTTAGAACGGAGTTGAGGAGGAACTTCTTCACTCAAAGGGTGGTGAATCTCTGGAATTCTCTGCCCATTGAAGTGGTGGAGGCTGCCTCACTAAATATTTTTAAGACGCGGGTTGATGGGTTTTTGATAAGAGAGGGGATTAAGGGTTATGGGGAGAGGGCAGGAAGGTGGAACTGAGCCACGACAGATCAGCCATGATCTTATTGAATGGCGGGGCAGGCTCGAAGGGCTAGATGGCCTACTCCTGCTCCTATTTCTTACGTTCTTATGTTCTTTAAGAAATGAATTTTAATCATGTCTCACAGCAGGTTTTTCAAGCCATTCCTTTGCAAGACTTTATTGGTTCTCTAATGTCTGTAACTGGGGCCCTTTAATAATTGATATAGAACATAGAACATAGAACACTTACAGCACAAACAGGCCCTTTGGCCCACAAGTTGCGCCGATCACATCCATACCTACCAAGCCATAGACCTATCTATAACCCCCAATCACATTAGATCCCATATACTCATCCAGAAGTCTTTTAAAAGACCCCAGCGAGTTCACCTCTACCTCTACCGACGGCAGCCGATTCAATTCACTCACCACACTCTGAGTGAAAAACTTACCCCTAACATCTCCTCTGTACTTGCTTCCCAGCACCTTAAACCTGTGCCCTCTTGTAGTGACCATTTCAACCCTGGGAAATAGCCTCTGAGAATCCACCCTATCTATTCCTCTCAACATTTTATAAACCTCTATCAGGTCGCCTCTCAACCTTCGTCTCTCCAGGGAGAAGATCCCTAGCTCCCTCAACCTATCTTCATAAGGCATGCCTCCCAATCCAGACAACATCCTTGTACATCTCCTCTGCACCCTCTCAATAGCTTCCACATCCTTCCTGTAGTAAAATCAATATCATATTGATTTTAATCTGGACTCATGCAGAGTCCTGTGGTGTTTAATGATCCCTTGGATTGCTGAGTGGAGCTTGATTGAGAGTTTATATCAAGTGTCTAGGGATAGCTATGCTTCACAGAAAAGTTCAGTTTTTAGTTCGGCTTTTCAGTAGTAGATTGAAGTGGAGAACAGCAACAGTATTTTCCCCTCCCTCTGGAATTGGAATTATTCATTTCATTTTCTCAGATACTGTTTGGACTTGAGGCAGAAAGCAGTGTCTTTTGTTTTGCCTTCTGTGGAGTTGGAAGTTCTGTTTTCTGTGAGTTGCTGTTAGAAGCTGGTCGAAGAAGGCAATGGTCCAATAGCTCTAGCCTTCAGCATGTTCTGCTTCTCTCAATCTTTCACCAGTTGATAAACCCTTAAGGCACCTCAGCCCTACTTTCTAGGACTGCCTCCCTAAATCTCTTTGCTTCTTTAATTCTTTTGTCATATTTAATACATTCTCAAAATCACTGTTCTTCATTCCTCATCAAAATAATCATGTGAACTGCCAGTGACTGCTGTGCCTCAGCAGATAGTGCACCCAATTGAAAGAGCAAATTTATGTCTGCCTCTTGTGGTGGCCCTGGTTGTCAGCAAGTTCAGACATGGGGGAGTTCCCGACTTTAGGCAGCTGTTCCCTATGGCTGATAACGGAGCTCAGCCAATTTCAGGACAGATGTTTTACAGGTGTTTTTTGGGGTGCAGGGCATTACTCTCCAATATTGAGTCACATTGCGCCCATCTTATGCCCATAAATCAAGTGCAACAAGGTCCAATTTCTATATCCTCCTTCCTGACCTGTATCAGGCTCCCTGGATTTTGCATATAGCATTTAATCTGCCAGTAATCTGCTCTTGAAATTGTTCATTCATTAAAGCAGGGTGTCCATTTGTCAAATAGACACAGCAGCCAGAATAAGGACCACTGAGATTGGCCTTCAAAGTTTTCACTTCTGACTCAACTTTACAGTAAAGCAATTAAGAGAATCTGACCTATTCCCCTCTCCGCAAATGCAGGGTTTAGATATCTGTTTAAATCCATTAATCTGGTGGGAACTTCATGAACCCCATAAGATGTTCAATATTCTTCAGGGAAATGTAATTGAGTTTTTAATAGCAATTTGAGTTCTAGCCACTGCCTAACACCTGATCTGGTCCTAACATTATATTTGTGGGTTATCCTTAAATGCCTCCATTATGATTAATTACTCGATTTCTCATTTTTTTTTAAACTTTGTTCATGATATTTCAGCTTCTACCTTAACCTTAGTGCATGTCCAAATCTTTATTATTCTCTCTGTTAAAACTCTAAGAAGCAATCTGATTATTTGTGCTTTTCGTTTCCTGGGTTGGCTGCCTATGAGAATTCCTTAATGTGATTGGCTGCTGGGACAACTTGATGACAGTGCTACTAGCTCAGGTTGGGAACTGCCATTAAACTATACTATGATCAATTGTACATCAAGTGAGATTAAAGTTCTCGCCTCAGAGATCATAGGATCTTTCAGTTAAGTTTCCTTCAAAGCTAATGACAAGCACGCTTGTTGTGCTGTTGACAACAAAATCCAAGCCTGAGGATACAGAACAAAGAGACCCAATGCCCCAAATGGTCCATGCTGATGTTTTAAGTTCCATTTGAGCCTCTTCTAATCCTTCCTCTCTAACTCTATCAGCATAGCCCTCTATTCCCCACTCTTCATTTGCTTAGATTTGGCAGTATTATACTTAACACAACTGCCTATAATAGCTGAGATTAATTGCTTTTGCTGAGTTCAGATCAGCAGACAGAGAACTGAAGAGCAATGCCAAGTCAGGCAAAGATACTAATAGCAAACTATACCTGAGGAGTGACACAGCACATAACATCCGTGTGTGCATTTCTTTCCAGTTTCATGCCAGCCTCCGGCAGATCTCCCGATCCACCACAGTGGACACCAACAGAGGATCCCATGGGAAATTCACGCCAGCATTGAACTGATTTCACATTCTCTCCATACAATTGAACCCCCATTGAGCCACCATTGAACCCCATTGAGCCCCCATTGAATCCACCATTGAACTCCCATTGAACCTACCATTGAACTCCTGTTGAGACCCTATTGAAAGCCCATTGAATTTCCATTGAGCCCCCATTGAAACCCCATTGAACTCCCATTGAACCCTCCCTATTAAACTCCCATTGAATTTCCATTGAGCTCCCCCATTGAAACCCCATTGAACTCCCATTGAACCCCCCATTGAACCCTCCATTAAACCTGCCATTGAACCCTCCATTGAACCTGCCATTGAACTCCCATTGAACCCGCCATTGAACTCCCATTGAACCTGCCATTGAACCCCCATTGAACCCCTCCATTGAGCCCCCATTGAACCCAACACTGAACTCCCCATTGAATCCAACATTGAACCCCCCATTGAACCCCCATTGAACCTGCCATTGAACCCCCATTGAATCCACCATTGAACCCTCCATTGAATCCAACATTGAACCCCCCCATTGAACCCGACATTGAATCCCCCCCATTGAACCCCCATTGAACCCGCCATTGAACCCACCATTGAACCCCCACCACTGAACCCTCCATTGAATCCTCCATTGAACTCGCCATTGAACCCCTAGTGAACCTGTCATTGAACCTACCATTGAACTCCCATTGAACCCGCCATTGAACAAGCCATTGAACACTCATTGAACCCCCATTGAACCCGCCACTGAACCCTCACTGAACTCCCATTGAACCTGCCATTGAATCCTCCCATTTACCCCGGTTGAAACTCCCATTTAACCCCCATTGAACCTGCCACGGAACCCTCCATTGAACCCGCCATTGAACCCAGCATTGAATCCTCATTGAACTCCCATTGAACCCACCACTGAACCTGCCATTGAACCCCCATTGATCCTGCCACCGAACCCTCATTGAATTCCCACTGAACCCACCATTGAACCCTACATTGACCCCCCCCCATTGAACCCTCCATTGAACCCACCATTGAACCCCCAATGGAATCCATGTGCAGGACCATAGGTAAAGTGTACCTGTTAACTCTGTTTCTCTCTTTACGAAATGCCGCCTGACCTGAGTATTTCCAGTATTTTCTGATTTTTATGGTATATATTGTTTACTCTGGATTGGCTATACTCATGTTCCCACTATTCATTTCTGCCAATGTCATTGAAAGTGCTCCAGAAAGTTAAATTATGGTTTAACCTGCTGTTGTGGTGGGTTGTATTTAATGCTCATTCCCTCGGCTATTTTTATGTTGTACTTAATGAGAGTCAGTGGTACAACAACAAAGAGAACAACAAAGAACAACACAGCACGGGAAACAGGCCCTTCGGCCCAACGAGCCCACGCCGCCATCCCACTGTCTCAGTGACCTATTCATGATTTTAGTCTAAGCCTAATGTGCGAGGATCAGGGAGGTCCAATTTAGGGACAATTTAGTACCCAATCAATCAGCCTAAAAGCACATCTTTGGGATGTGGGAGGAAACCGGAGCACCCGGAGGAAACCCACGCAACCACGGGGAGAACGTGCAAACTCCCACAGACACAGGCCCAAATCCATGTGTCCGCACAGCAACAGAGATAGTCTCTGAGCTGTCATGTTGCCCTCGAGATGGTCCAGTTTAAGCACACTAACGACATGAAGCAATAGGCAATTCCCGAAGCAACGTCCAAGAGCAGCCCACTACAACCTGCCGCATGCATGCCCCTTGCTGGACTTAAATGCCTGTGGAGACAAAAAAATTCATTATTAAACAGGCAAAGACTGTAACATCCCTGAGGCAAAAACGTAATCCCAAGCCTACAATGTTTAGTAAGGCCTACTATATCCCCCTATATGTAGCCCGCTCATGTGGCTGTCTAAGTGACTCTTAAACAACCCTAGCGTGCCTGCTTCCACCACCTTACTCGGTAGTGCATTCCACACCCCCACTACCCTTTGCGTGAAAAACTGCCCTCTAATATTTGTCTTATACCTAGCCCCCCTCACCCTAAGCCCGTGACCCCTCGTTCTATCCATTTCTAATAGCGGAAAAAGCTTACCACCATTTACTCTATCTATCCCCTTCATAATCTTATAAACCTCTATTAGATCCCCCCTCAGCCGACGTCTCTCAAGGGAAAACAGCCCAAGTTCGTTCAATCTTTCCTCGTAAGACAGCCCTTCCATACCAGGCAGCATCCTGGTAAATCTCCTCTGCACTGTCTCCAGGATCTCTACATCCTTCCGGTAGTACGGCGACCAGAACTGGACGCAGTACTCCAAGTGAGGCCTAACCAACGTTCTATACAACTGCAACATCAGACTCCTACTCTTATATTCTATACCTCTTCCTATGAAGGCTAACATACCATACGCTTTCCTCATCACATTCTGCACCTGCACTGACACCTTCAGGGACTTGTGCACTTGCACCCCCAGGTCTCTCTGCGTATCTATACTCCGGATAGTTCTACCTTTTATCGTATAACTCCCCTCCACATTATTCCGGCCAAAGTGCATCACCTCGCATTTCTCCGGATTAAATTCCATTTGCCATCTATCTGCCCAATCTACCAGCCTGTCTATGTCCTGTTGCATTGTCAGGCACTGCTCCTCAGTACCCGCCAATCCAACCATCTTAGTGTCATCAGCAAATTTGCTGATCACACCACCTACCCCCTCTTCCAAGTCATTAATATATACCACAAATAGAAGAGGTCCTAGTACCGAGCCCTGCGGCACACCACTGGTGACAGACCTCCAATTGGAAAAGGAGCCTTCCACTACTACTCGCTGTCTCCTCCTCCCAAGCCAGTTCTCCACCCATCTACATACCTGGCCTTGTATCCCATGAGCCTTCACCTTTTCTATCAGCCTACCATGAGGGACCTTGTCAAACGCCTTACACATTGGTTTCCAATGTGTGAGTTTTACACAGTCAACCATAACCTCAGAGTAAAGAGGGTTTGAAATTAAGGAATTAACTATTGGTAAATGCCATAAAATAGCAACATTTCAAATTCAAAATGAAAATACAGCTGTATTTTGAATTCAGTAAATCTAGTGAATTTGCAATGTCGGACCATTGGGAAGACTTGGTGTAGGAATGCATGATGAGAGTTTGGGTCACAACAGTCAACTTCTATTTGCATCTGAATGGCAACTCACCAAGATCCCCTTAAGAAGGCAGAGCACAGCCCATTACCCCTGATCACTCCTTTGGCCTCACTGAGTAAATGGAGTGAGATTAAAGGGAAGAAGGGGTTTAATTATTCATTCAAAACAGACCTTTAGAGAAAATACAATTACATCAAAGACCAGGCAAACTTCGAAAATAATCCTTGTTAAGACATAACCCATCATTTGTCTTTGTTGCTAAGAGGGACGTTTATTTAATCTATCAGAATTCTACAGAAAAATTTATGAGATCAAAGATGCATTTGAAGCTACGTGTAAAGTATTAAAAATAGTTGTTGACAAAAGTGAGTAACTGGATTGGCTATACTCATGTTTCCACTATTCATTTCTACCAATTTCATTGGAAGTGCTCCAGCAAGTTAAATTATAGTTTTATGCCACACCATTTCAAAGATAAAAGCAAAAATTAACTCATTCATCTATATTGCAGACAATTAAGCAGCGATAAAATATTTATCTATTTCTTTTGGCAGTATGAATATCCAAGGAATTGAGATTATTAATGTACATTTTCACTGTCTGAATGCGCATACTGTGTGCACAGTCAAATTGTACTCAGAGAAACACATCTTGTGCAAAGGAGCATCTCAGTTTGAACAGGAAGGTGATGAGATGCCAGAAAATGATAGTGCCAGTACCAAGACACTTGATGTTGAAAATGAGCATTTAGGCAGCATACTTGGAGATAGAAGATTACTGGCATTCGTAACATGTGTAACTTCCACCAGTATGCATTTCTGACTTTTCAGTGAAGATGGGAAAAAAGAGGAACGGGGAATTAAAAAGAAAAATGGCTAGATCTGAAATGAGAGTTTCCACAATAATTGGTGATGAGTATTGTATTGTTAAGGGTAGTTAATTGCTTTTTAAAAATTTGTTTGTGGGACATGGGCATTACTGGTTGGCCAGCATTTATTGTCCATCTCTAGCTGCTCTTGTTCAGAGGGCAGTAAAGACCACATTGCTGTGGCTCTGGAGTCACGTGTAGGCCAGATCAGGTAAGGATGGCAGATTTTCTTTCCTGAAGGACATTAAGTTTAAGTTTATTTATTATTGTCCCAAGTAGGCTTATATTAACACTGCAATGAAGTTACTGTGAAAATCCCCCAGTCTCCACACTCCAGCGCCTGTTCGGGTACACTGAGGGAGAATTTAGCTTAGCCAATGCACCTACCCAGCACGTCCTTCAGACTGTGGAAGGAAACGGGAGCAGACAGGAGGAAAACGTGTACAGTCCTCAAGCCAGGGATTGAACCTGGGTCTCTGGCACTGTGAGGCAGCAGTGCTAGTCACTGTGCTGGGGGTTTTCCAACAATCGACAATGGTTTCAAGGTCACCAGTAGATTCTGAATTCCAGATGTTTTTTATTGAATTCAAATTTCACCATCTGCCCTGGTGGGATTCAGACTCATGTCCCAGAATATTAGCTGAGTTTCTGGATTAATAGTCTGGCAATAATACCACTGGGCCATCGTCGCCCCCTAATAAATACACTTAAAAATAGGAAATAGTTCTGCCCAGGGGATCACTCTTGGATTGCTGAATATCTTCACAACCAGAAAATATCTTTGTTACTGATTAATACAATCCTCCAACTTTTGCTGGGATTAACACTTCTTTTAAATCATATGCATAACCAGATTTTTTATCGGAAATATTAACTATAAAGAATTAATCTTGCTCTTTTTAAATACCTGAATTATATGCTGCACAAAATATTATGAAATGTCCTTAAAAGTTTTGTATCTGAGGTAATTATTGATTATTATACTCTTGTATTCAGTTGAAAGATTTTATATTTTTAATGTACTCCTGTAAACCTTTCTTACTATAATTTTCTTTTACTTTAAAGAGAACCTGCTTTCTCCCAAGTCACATTGCGCAGTTGTGAAAAATATACTGCAGTGCTAAACTCATATCTTTGTATTCTCAAGTTTCACCTTTTTCCAATAAAATGTAATTGCATTGCTAAAACTGGGTGCTACCCTTAATTCTTGCCTTATAAAAGTGGCTCTGTAGGATGAAAACAGACCAGTTTGTCAAAACTATTCAGTGTTTTCCAATAAGCCTGGAGTACAATCCTTTGAATACCTTGCAACATTCAAAACAGTTCAGCACCTTCTATGAGGTTGAGTCAGATGTGAAATGAACAAATTACAAACCAAAATCCCCATTCAATAAAGAATATTTGAAATGAAATACTTAAGAGTATGTGGGACAGAATTCATTTGGGCTGTGTTATGTTTTACTACTGTTACGGATGAACCATAGAAAGCATTCTTTTTGGTTGTATCACAACTTGGTATGGCTCCTGCTCTGCCCAAGACTGCAAGAAATTACAAAAGGTCATGAATATCACCCAATCCATCATGCAAATCAGCCTCCCGTCCATTGACTCTATCTAAACTTCCTGCTGCCTTGGCAAAGCAGCCAGCAGCCCCATGCACCCCGGACATTCTCTCTTCTGCCTTCTTCCCTCGGAAAGAAGTCTGAGGTCACATACCAACTGACTCAAGAACAGCTTCTTCCCTGCTGTTGTCAAAACCTTTGAATGGACTTACCTTGCATTAAGTTGATCTTGCTCTACACCTTGGCTATGACTGTAACACTACATTCCGCACTCTCATTTCCATCCCTGCGAACGGTATATTTTGTATATATAGGGTGCAAGAAGCAATACTTTTCACTGTATGGTAATACATGTAACAATAATAAATCAAATCAAAAAGTCATTTTTTTACTTCATAAGGAATCCATTGATCTGTTCAAAGATGATTGACACTGACACACAACGGATGTTTATTATGTATAGGCGGTATTGCTACTATCTTGTCACTTTAAAAATGTAGTCTTTTTTCCTGTCATTCATTACACTTGGCACAAAGTCACCTTTTTCTTTCAATGGATGCTGATCTTACTCGTTGAGTTGAAACAAAATGTCTAAGACCCTGCTGTATTTGAAACTAAACAAAATGAATAAAATCAGTTCTTTCCAACCCATTTGAGAAGGATCATCCTATTTTAGTTTGCATTGTAGCACTCATGGTAAAAATTGACACATTAACTCAACAAAGTGAGTTCGAGTGACAGGAACATGAACTTGTGACCTTTTGGTCAACTGTTTGAGCCAGTGGGCCACCCAAGAAAGCAGAACATGATGAAAGGTATGTTGTGATCTCACTGCCGCTTTGTATTACAAGCCTTCAACTGCTCTATTCCTATTAACACATCTAACTAACAGATTGAGGAAAGGTTCTTAACCCTCTTACAGTTTAGTCTAGGGCTGCGTTGCCTTGACTGATAGAGCTTCACTGGCTCCATGAATTGGTTCCTAGTATTTAGTGCTGATTAAACTAATGAACCTGGCAATATTTGGGTGACATAGTTTAGACTCCTCCTGCCTGCCTGTACCCTGGGGCATTTGCTAATTCAGGATCGGTGGAATTATTTGATTCATAGACTCAGGAGGATTTGGAAGAACAAATTCTGCCCCTATTTCTGAGGATGACTGAAATGTTTGAACTTGACCAGATTTAGTTCAACATGTCGAATACAATCCGGAAATTTGGTCATTTAAAATTCATTTATAGGTTTTTTTTGTTTTTCATTTACAACTTTGAAAAGCATCTAAATTCAAGTTGACAAGTGCTAATTAGATGCTAGTCGCCTTGTCACAGAGAGAAGTGTAATTGGTGTAATGTGAGAATGCAGCAATAATACACACCTTGTTGCCAGCAGCAGTGCAATTAAAAGCTGATTCAATGTGTACCAACCCAGGGCACATTTTACAAAAGGCTACTTGGAGACAATGTACTAATCAGACCTTGAATTAGATGCTGTCACTCATTCTTGAAAATGGTAATAAAAGCTGAATTAAATTCACTTACCAATCAGATGAACAATTTTACCAAACTTTGTCACATTTTGCTCTACTTGTATGAAGTCCAGTGGCTTGAAGTAAAACCTTTACTGCCAGCTCTTTATTGATAAATTCACATTTGCCTTTGTCAATGCAAATGAGATCATGCAAACTGGAACAGCATTTATAATGAAGAAATTTATAAATATGTATATAATGAGTTGTTTGAAATGTAGGGCTACATTTAAGCAGCATATATTTAAATTTCTTCAAAATTGTCTTTTATTTTAGGCATTGTACAGTACCAAGTCTTGATATGGCTAATTAATATATAATTTCATGTGTTAACAAAATGACTGACACTTTGTTTTAAGAAGCAATTGATTTACTGGGAGTTATTGGGAAAATGCATGATATACTAAAGAACTCAAATTAAAACGATATTATTTAAAACTAAGGTCACATTGCCTGTATCTCCCAGTTATAAATGAACAAACTGTTCCTACGAATTGAAATGGGTGGAAAAATAATCCAAGGATATTAATGAATACCACAGCCCAACCCATGGATTCCTGACAATTCCAAGAAATGGTGTTCTTTGCATCAGCCAATTTTTGTTCCTGAATGCATCTGACACACAAGGCGGGATTTTCCAGCCACACTGGCCCCAAAACCGGAAAATCCCACTTGGGGTCAACGGATCTTTGCATGGTCCGCTCCCTGCCCGCGACGATTCCCATGCCAGGTGGGATGGGAAAATTCCCCCCACCATTTTAAATAAAATCCTCAGATTTCTGGGTTAGATTTTTTACTCTTAACAGTCATATCGAATTACTAAAATATACACTGAGAAATATCTCGATCAAAACATTTTATAAAATGGTGGGTCCGCACTCTTTCTACTTCATTATCTGCTCTTCCTATTAATTCTTCATTCTTTGTACTTCATTCTTCAATTTTACATTATTTCAGAATATGCTGTATTTACAGGTACTGGTGCAGTTATAATGTCACATTTGTACCCAAGCAAAAGAGATTGCATCATGCAAATATATCAGCAGAGTCAGGAACTGGTCCTCATCTAACTTTCAAGCAGTATACTGCAGGATCTATGAGGCTGCTCTAGAGAATGTAATGCTTGGGTTTGACACTACATTACGTAAGTCAAGTGTGTTTTCAAACCTGGCCTTATAAAGTGCCCGAGGTTTGGAAACTTATCCAGAGTGGTATTAAATACTGTGGTGGTCCAAACACTTCCAATGACTCTCTCAACCTTTACCTCTTACTGGCCAAGAGCAAAGCTCTAAACATTGTCCAGGGTTGAGCTTTCCAGTTACATTGTTTGGAAAACAAAAATGGTTTTAAGGGATTTATATTTGCATTGATAAACATTAGAAATAAGATATAGTTTTAAGTGGGTTTAATTTAATGTTTCTGTGTCTGGAAGGGTAAAGCCTGCAGTTAGATTAATGTTGGAAAAGGGTGTTTGTATGTGGAAGTTGGTTAAGTTTCAATTTGTTTCTACTGTGCTTAGAGAGGGCTACAGCATGAAGAGTAAATAGAAGTAGCAAACATTGCTTTGCAACATGAGGCCCTTGCAAGGTAAAAACACTTCTAATTTTTATATACAATACAAATAACAGAGATCCCAACATTGATCCCTGCAGAATACCACTAGCTACAGATCTCCATTCTGAAACACACCCTTACACTGCTTCCCTATGTTTTCTATAACCAAGCCAGTTCTGTATACAATTAGCCGGCCCACCCAGAATCCCATGTGATTTTAGTTTTTGTACCAGTTTGCCATGTGGGATCTTGTCAAACGCCTTACTAAAGTCCATATAAACTACATCCACAGCTCTTTCCTCATCAATTATCTTTGTCACCTCTTCAAAAAAATCAAATTGGTGAGATATGACCTTCCCCATACAAAACCACAAATTAATCCACTTCGCCTGTCACTAACTAATCCATTTCCTCCAAATATTCATCATTCTTGTCCCTCAGTATCTTCTCCAAAAGAGTGTCCGCCACTGACGTCAGGTTTACTGGCCTATAATTTCCTGGATTATCCCTGCTTCCTTTCTTAAACAAGGGAACAATATTGGCTGTTCTCCAGTACTCTGGAATCTCGCCTGTGGGCAGGTATGTGAAGATATCTGTTAAGGCCCCAGCTATTTCTTCCTTTGCCTCCCACAGTAACCTGGGATAGATCCCATCCAGCCCCAGGGTTTTGTCTACCTTAATGCAATTTAGGAAACTTCCTCCTTCGATATATTGACATTCTCTGGAGTGCTCACACACGTATCTCTGACCTCAACGTCCATCATGTCCTCTTTGATGAATACCGATATTAGGTACTCATTAAGGATTTCACCTACTTCCTGTGGCACCATGCATAACTTCCCTCCATTGTTCTTGAGTGGCCCTACTCTTTCTCTTGCTACTCTCTTGCTTCTGATAAATGGGATTCTCCTTGACCCTGTTTGCTAAAGGCAGGTTTGGAAGGACAAATTCTATCTTCATGACAGATGACAACAGGTGCTCTATGGAGCCACTCCATCTCCCCTGGGGTGACATCTCAGCAATTCTCATAAACTGTAAGAGAATAGATTGCAGCATTCATGTAACATTCTGCAAGCCCCTATGCACATTGTAATCCACAGCTATAATAACAAAGGTTTGAGTTTGCATGGCAGCAAGCTAACTTTGCAGGACTTGATTCTGAATTGCCATTGCAACAGTCAGAGTGTTGACAGAAGCTTTTTATGCCGTACTACAAGCTGAGACATTGGCCATCAGAGGCACCATCATCGTCTGTTGTGGGAGTTTTCAATAACTTTGAGGAGTCTCTGAAGCAGTGCTCGATTGATTATTATTGCACCAACACTGGGAGAGCCCACTTTGCCAGAATGAGTTCTAATTTACTGGCAAGTTATATATCCTTGGACAATTGTAAACGCATGACTACGACTCTCACCAATCTTTACAGATGCACCATAGAAAGCATTCTTTCTGGTTGTTATCACAGCTTGGTATGGCTCCTCCTCTGCCCAAGACCGCAAGAAACAACAAAGGGTCATGAACAAAGCCTAGTCCCTCACCCAAACCAGCTTCCCACTCACTGACACTGTTTACACTTCCCCTCGCCTCAAAAAAGCAGCCAGAACAATCAAAGACCCCACACACTCTGGACATTCTCTCTTCCACCTTCTTCCATCGGGAAAAAGATACACAAGTCTGAGGATGCCTACTGAACCGGCTCAAAAGCAGCTTCTTCCCCGCTGCCACTTTTCAATGAATGTACTTCACATTAAACTGATCTTTCTCTACACCCTAGCTATCACTGTAACGATACATTTTTGACTGTCTCCTTCCCTTCCCTGTGAATGATATGCTTTGTCTGTAGAGCGCACAAGAAACAATACTTCTCACTGTATACTAATACATGTGACAATAATAAATCAAATCAAACAAGATTGAACCATTTCCGTTATATTATTGGCTTATCAATATCTACAGGAAGGGAGGTGGCAGAGTGGGTTTTCAGCAGAGTTGCTTTATCTCAAATTATCCAATCTGCAGCTACTGTGTATGGGAAGTGTCCTAATCTAATCATCCTTGTTTCTGTCAGTTGCTGTGGGTTATGGAGTTCTAGCTTGGCCTCCCCATGGCTGTGCTTGCATACTTAGAGATTGCTGGGCCTATTGTTGGACTCAGTTTCCTGATCAGAGTTGGACTGTCTGATGTAATTAATTCAGAAAACCTTGTTAACCATGATGGCTATTCCATGTCTAACCATATTACTCCTTCTGAGTCTGCAGCTCCCAATTAACTTTTAATCCACACAAGCTATAATGTTAGACTATGAACTATAATATGCCTTGTGAACTGCAACAACACTCTTCATGATTGAGTCCAGAAGTGTGCTAATAGAGTTGGCCACTAAAACCTTGATGCCAGCACTGTACAAAGACCTGTGGAAATGGGTGCTGGACAAATGGGTGAAGTCCATGCTTCTTGATGCTGGCAGGCTTCTCAATGTACATCACACTCTGCAAGCTCTACTTACCCTTTCTTGCCCCCTGCCTTGGCTACTTGCACCTCTTCTCACCAGGTGCAGATTGGCCTCTGACGCAGTGTCAGTATTGAAGCTAGTGCTACAAGTGCGTGTGTCTTCATCATCATTGCTGCTTTGCTATTCTGTCACTGCTTGGTGAGGTTGCATTGAAAAAAGAAAGATGCAAGTATCTTGTTATGGTACAAAGAGGGAAATGTTAGAGATGAATGCTTGCACGATCTGCAGCTTGAGAGAGGAGGGGGAGGTGGCATGCGAGAAAGGAAGATTTACTATGAAGTTACTGTCACTGCCAATGGTTTCAACCCTGCTACTGGCTACAGGCTCAGGAATGGCCATCCCAACAAAAGCCAGCACATTTCTCTGAGTGAGTATAGCTACGCATGTGCCCTGGGCCCTCTCCCATTCGCAGCCACTGCCTCCGGTTCTGTGCTACCTTCTCCTGCTGGAGAGAGTGAAGCACGCTAGTGAATGTGGTGCGATCTGTTTGGGTGATGTTGCTGTCCTGGTTCAACAGTTTAAGGTGTGAGATGTGTGTGCTTTGGCTTTGAGCAATGTTAGGTATTGTGGAGCACATGAACATCAGGTGTGAGTCCTGGCTGATGGGGATTGTTGGTGGTGAGCGGTGAGCTTGTAGTGCATTGAGCAGTAACTGAGACTAGTGGCCATGTGCTATCACTGCCTTCAGAGTGTGTGTGTGTGTGTGTGTGTGTGTGTGTGTGTGTGTGTGTGTGTGTGTGTGTGTGTGTGTGTGTGTGTGTGTGTGTGTGTGTGTGGAGGGTTTGCCAATCTCTTGCGGATCTTGCTTTGTACCTCCTCCACTAAGGCTTTGAGCGCAGGTTCCAAAAAGTATAGAGCCCACACTCTTCCGTATTGCGCCATTCCTCATTGTTTCCAAGGTCACAATCACTTCTTTCACAACTAATAGCACCTACAGCAAAGAACTTGCAGGTTAGCTTTCAGTGGTGCATAATATTGGTCTGCTAATGTGTTCAGCTAATCAATAGTATGATTAGCACTAGCTTGGTGTTGAAATCACCAAAAGGAGCAGCCAGTAAGAATTTAGCCTGTGGCGTAAATCGCAATCAGTGAGTGCAGATTAATTGCACATTGCGATCACTGGGCCTGTTGTCAGTGCTGTCCAATTTAACCCTCAAAATCTGTTATTTTTACGAATGAGAAACCTTTTGTTCAATATCTTACTGACAGAGACTTCTCATCGCATGCTTGGCTGATTTTGTCCAATTAGTATACACCGCATCTGATACACTGAGACAACATAGCATTGCCTTGACAATGATGAATTGACTACTTTATTTCCTTCATTCTTTTCAGAAACGAAGGCTTACCAACCATTTTTGTAATAATGGAATGTATGAGAGCAATGTCTTTATCCCAGAAAGAATGTGCAGGAAGCGTGTTTCCTTGAGGCAAATTGCTTACCATTGATCAGAAAGGCTTCAGACAATGGGGTCTGGCCAAGGCTGCCCGAGGGGATATGTGAAGCATATTTTCCAGTGCGCTTGTTGACTTGGAGTGGATCACTTAGTGCACAAAATCCCATTCCCAGGAAGACACGGGCAAAATGATCTGCCCACATCCTCCTTCCTGGGTGAAGTGACACTACCCACAGCCATCAGATGACAGATTGATGGGGAGGAGAAAAACCTTGGAGGTCCTTATTGCTCTACCTTGCAGGTCTCCAAATCCAGGCTTGTCAGCATCTTGTCTGGTCATGTCAACTGTGTTAATGATGGAAACTGGAAGGCAGTAATTGTCACAATGCAAAATCAAAAAACTGTTAACTTTTTAATTACATGTTAGAAACATTTATCTAAAATGAATTTCACTACGGAAATACCGTTCCAATTGACTTAAACTTCTTTCAGATATAAAAATTACCTGGTCATAATAACAAGATTGATATTTTATTCAAGAAACACAGTTGCAGCCTGAAGGCTGAATTGCAGACTGAGTTATTGAAAAAAATCATAAATAGACAAGGTATTTTATTGAATTTATTTCATGCAGAAAATAATTTTTAAAAAACCACCCATTCTGACAAGATCCAGATTCCACATCATTTTGAATACCATTTAAACAAATAAAATAAGGCAACAATGGATGATCCCAACATTCTCATCACAGATGAAAAACTAATTAAAACATAGATAAAAGCTGCTTTAGTCACTGTGGCTCTATTGAACCACAATATGCATTCAACATGAATTCGAAGAGGCATTAACATAGATTAGCTGTGCATCAGCTATTTAATAGCTTTTATTACTCTGTAACGATACAACCCCACTTCAGTTAGTGGAAATAAATAACACAGGCCGGATAATGTGACCCCAATGACAGTCAGGGTGAAAAGCAAAGCCGCAGATGAAAAGGGAGAGAGATTTGTAGGAGTCAGTTAGTTTTCTGCCACACCTTCCTCGTGACCAGATCTGAAGCGACAGGTTCACGGGAGCAGAATGTGCATATCTCAAAATAAACCCAAAGGAGAGAAAACTGGGAATATAAGAACAGACAAAACAGGAAGAGTTGGCCATTCGGCCCCTTAAGCCTATTCCACCATTGGTTAAGATCACAGCTGATCTTGTTGTGGCCTTAACTCCACTTTCCTGCCTGCTCCCCATAACCTTTGACTCCTTTGTCTGTCAGAAATCTGCCTAGGTCAGCTTCGAATGTCTTCAATGACTCAACCAACACTGTTCACTGCGGAGGGGAATTTCACAGATTAACAACTCTCTGGCAGAGAAGAGATTTTTCTTCAGTTCACTCTTGGTCTTGGAGACACCTTGGGAGCAATTCACCCAAAAGAATTTGTAAGTGTTGTCCCTGAGGGGAGAAGCAGTGAGATTCCTGCTGGAAGGGTTAGCGCAATCCAGATCACAATCCACCCACACTTAAACATTTGTTTGATGTTTGGGGTGATTCCTGTTGGGAATATGATATGCGGGACCTAAAGAAGTAAGGCCACCCCAATCTCCAGGCAACCTTATAGAGCCCCCAATGCCCTAATCGCCAACAAAGACCTCCCCCCACTGGTTAGGTTCAGGCCTACCCTCCAAATCATCGCCACAAGTGCCCCCTCTTCCCAAGTGAACGAAACCCCACAATGGGGGTGACAAAGGCCCTGCTTTCAGGGACACCTGCAGTCCCCTCCTTCAGGTCCTCTCCATGACCCCGTTGCCCTCCTTCATGCCTGTACCTTGGCAGTGCCAACTTGCCAGAGTGCCACGGGTCAGTGCCAGGCCACTTCCCACCATGTCACAGGCCACCCGGGAGCTCCAATGGTCTCCCAGCCTCCTGGTGTGGGCTTCACATCCGGCCTCCACTTCTGGAGATGAGTAATGATTCATGCCAGCTTCATATTGCGCTGATGGGTGGGTGAATCCTGGGAGCTGAGTGAAGCCAGCTTAAAGCAGAAAATGTAGATTTAAATGAGTACTTAATTGTGCTAATTCAGCTCACGTCCTCGCTCAGCATGAACCAGATAATGTCGCCAACTGGGGGAAGACTGCAAATCACAAAATGAGTTCTCCCTGAAGCAAATTGTGTTATGGCCTCTTCCCGAGTCTCTGGCTATAACAGAATTTGCACCTGTACGTGCAGGGCTAAAAAATCACACTGCCCTTCTCTTATTCTTGATTTGTTTTATATTCCTGAAAACCTGAAAAATCATGCCTGAAGAAGAATATTTTTAGCAAAGAACGTTAATAAAATTGGAGACTTTCCAATAGTTGGAACGTTGGGCTGACTCTTCCAAGAAGTGGCAATCACCATCGGATTTCCATGTCCCAGAACGTCACACTTCTCACCCTTAATTCTAACACGGGCTTGCTGAGAAGTCTTAACACCTGCTGTAACCTATGCATAAAATCATCAGAAAATGCTGGAAAATCTCAGCAGCTTTGACAGCATCTGTGGAGAGAGAGTAGACACAGTAAGAAGTCTCACAACACCAGGTTGAGGTCCAACAGGTTTATTCGGTAGTAAATGCCACTAGCTTTCGGAACGCTGTTCCTTCGTCAGGTGAGTCATCTGATGAAGGAACAGCACTCCAAAAGCTAGTGGCGTATACTGCTAAATAAACCTGTTGGACTTTAACCTGGTTTTGTGAGACTTCTTACTATGTTACCCCAGTCCAACGCTGGCATCTCCACATCAAGAGAGAGTAGAACCAACCTTCCAAGTTTGGATGATCCTTTGTCAAAGCTGTAACCTATGCTGTAAGAATTGTTTCTGAAGGGTCAATCCGTTTAAATAGTTTAAATTTGGACTTCTACGGCTAGCTATGTGCACTGAGTTAGCTGACCTCAGAAGCACCACAATTGGCCTCTGCTCCTCCAGGTGCTCTGCAGGAATAGCTGGCTAGGTTTTGCTCTTCTGATTGCTATTGTGCAAGCCTTGCTGTTGTAACTAATCTTACCACAAAGACCCATTCCTTTCTGTGAACTCAAAAGCAGGAATTGTATGTTTTAAGTTACCACCAGGTAAAAGTAAATCAAAATTATCTCTTCATGCACCTGAGAGGTACATGAAGGAGCTGAAGGAGGTCACGGCACCACGGTGGTTAGCACTGCTGCCTCATAGTGCCAGGGACCCGGGTTCAGTTCCGGCCTCTGGTGATTGCGTGGAGTTTGCACCTTCTCCCCGTGTCTATGTGGGCTTCCTCTGGGTATTGCAGTTTCCTCCCACAGTCCAAAAATGTGTGGATTATGTTGATTGGCCAGATTAAATTGTCCTTTAATGTCAGGGCAATTAGCATGGTAAATATGTGGAGTTAGTGGTAAGGGCCTGGGTAGGATTGTTGTCAGTGCAGGCTTGATGGGCCAAATGGCCTTCTTTTGCATTGTAGGGATTTTATGATTCTTCTCCACAGTGAGCTAATGAAATAAATACATTTGGGCACAGGGAATTACGTAATTGCAATAAAAATACTGATTCTGTTCAATGATTATTTCGAAAATCTTCTGCTAAGAATGAAAAGAACCACAGAAATCGATCAAAAACCTGAGGAGTGGGATTTTACTAGCTCACCACACAGGTCGATTGGTGTGGTGAGCCAGTAAGTTAGGAACGAGGTGAAAAATCAGGCTCGCGCCCATTTCTCACCTCTCACTGTCTCGCTGGCCCCATTTTGCCGGCAAAATCAGCCTCGTGCGCAGGAAGGGCATGAAGTTTACTTCAACATCAATGACATGATTAAAATGTTATTAACAAGCCATGGACGCTATCGCCCAGGCTCATTTACTCTAGTTTGCTCATCAGGCGAGGTCCTCACTGGCGGGGAGCAGAGATGGTCCTCACCATGAGACCAGACATGATGACCTCCCCAGTGGGACTGGAGACCATTGAAGACCCTGGGTTGTCGGGGGCAGGGCCGGACAGTGCCAGTCTAGCATTCTGGCAGTGCCTGCGGGGCCTGAGGAATTGGGGCCTGAGGAGGTGGAGCCCAACAGTGGGGAAATAGGGGGATGATCCATAGAGGAGGGGGAAGTGGGGGGGAACCTCTGCAGAGAGGGGGTTGACCAGCCGAGGTGGCGATTGGGACAGTGATTGGCTAGGGAGGGACAATCTGCTGGGGTGGTTGGGAGGGGGTGGGGTGATGCCCATTGGGAAGGAGGGCTGATATTTATGGGTGGGGGGGGTGTGGGGTGACAGATTTCCTGGTATACTGTGTATAGTGTGTGCACACAGTATGCTGGGAGATTGGGGCACCTGCATAGTGGAGTGTCCAGAGCTCAGCAGCCAGATTCACAGGCAAGCCAAGGTTCCACCCTCCCCACTGGGGGCAAATCACATTACGGCTTCTGTTTTAGAGCGCTGTAAAATCCCTTTACTCACCTTGCTGAAAAAATTGAGAAAATTCTGTCCTCAAAATTGCTTTTAAAAATGAAGGAAAGTAAATCCCCATACTTTAATGACACCAAATAAGATATAAGGGTGTGACCTTATCCACTTCTTTCCAAAGTAATCTGAGAGCTTCCAATAAATGGACACAGACTGGCAGAATATTTAGCAAAATGAAACTGCTGGCACTTAGACTTTACCAATCAGTGGGTGCCAGATTGTTCCATAACTCTAATTGAAGATTAACTTAATCCTTCGCCAGATTACATTTTGCTACAGCAAGTTCAGATAGACTTTAAGGTATGATGTCAACCTTGGCTCAGGCAGTAACACTTTAACCTTTGAGTCAAAAGATTGTGGGTTCCAGCCCCATTCCAGAACTGTGATGAAATATATGATATCAAAGCTGATACTTAAAGGGCAATACTGAGGGAGTGTAGTCAGAAATGCAACAACAAGCTGAGGTCCCATCGACACCCTCTGGTGGACACTATTTGAAGGACAGGTGAGTTATCCTTGATGTCCTGGCAAATATTTATCCCTCAACCAACATTATTAAAACAGATTATCTGTTTGTTATCTCATTGCTGTTAATGGGACTTCTCTGTGTACAAATTGGTTGCTGTGCTTCCTCCAATATAACATGAACCACATTTCGAAAATACTTCAGCACTGCGGGATAACTTTTAATTGTGAGAACTGCTGTAAAAATATGTGTCTTTTTAATTTTTAAACCAAAAGGAATGTAATGGTCTATTTAGTTGGAATATTCAAGTGCCTGAGGAACAGTGTTTACCGCCCCAGACAAGACAGTGATTGGCAACTGCATTATCTTTCTCTACAAATCCCTTAATCCTCTCGTATTGCTAAGTGATAGCTACCTGATACACAGTTTAAGCACCTTTCTCACCTGGCATCCAGAGCACAATAATCAAGGTTAAAAGACACTTGGTGCTGCATGATCTTTTAATGCCATATTATGTATATAAAACAATCAGAGGTACTAGAGGTACATCGATCCAGTCATTATTGTGTTAAGGGTCTCTATCACTTGCAGGTTAGTTGTAGCTGAAGTGGGTAAATATGTCAAGGTATGAAGCATGTGCCCAGGTTCTTCACTGCAGACAATGAACATCTTTGAAACTTGTGCTTTGAAAAAGTAGCACCACAAGCCCACTAATCCATTTCTGTTGTTGTGAGGGAGCAATGATGGGTTTTGTACCGTTTTTATGTGATATGTATTACTGCTTCAAAACAGCAGAAGAATGTCAGGTCTCCATTCACAAACTGATATTACAAAAATTTTGAGGTTGCTCTAAGTAGATTTCGGACGTTATAAGACTCTTCTCCTTGAAGATTGCATTCTGTTTTGTGTTAAATTATTTCAGTCTTTGCAAAGTCAACCTGATTTTCCAGGCTATGCATTCATCATTAAATTGTTCTTAAATAATTAGTTGTGAAGAAATGCACACTGTTGACCTGATAGTATATTAACAAAATAAATTCCCACCCTGCAGTCTCTTACCCAAGGCCCCAGGTGTGATCACCTGATATTAGAAACAATCTTTCCATCATTATGTCTGTAAAAAAGGAATTACTTCACATCATGCACCAAAAGAAAGCAGTACCTAATGGGGCATCATGGTGGCACAATGGTTAGCACTGCTGCCTCACAGCACCATGGACCTGCTTAGGTGTCTGTCTATATGGAGTCTGCATGTTCTCCCGGTGTCTGTGTGTGTTTCCTCCAGGTGCTCCGGTTTCCTCCCACAGTCCAAAAGAAGTGCTAGTTAGATGCAATGGCCATGCTAAATTCTTCATCCATGTACCTGAGCAAGCACCAGGGTGTGGCAACTAGGGGGTTTTCACAGTAACTTCATTGCCTACTTGTGACTAATAAATAAACCTTAAAAAAAACTAATGCAGGCTTTATTTATGCTTCGAAATAAGGATTTCATGTAAGATATTAGGATTTTGTACATTCAAAGATATGTGATTCCCTCCACGTGCTTTACACAAAGTAAAACCTGCAAGGTTTATTTCCTCCATCTTTATTGACCTGAGGATCTTCATACTACCTCAAAAATCTCACATTGGGAAAAAAAATCTAGCCCCATTGTTAAGTGTTTCACAGATAGTTTTCTAACAATTTAGGTCGTTCCCAGCTTTTCTGAATCATCTCTTTACAGTTAGTTAAAATGACCAATATTTATAATATAATTGGGACATAAACCATTTATTCAGCATTGTAGAGTGTGCTGTGTCTTTGGGATCCATTGTCTATGTTGTTGGAGAACAAATGGCAACATTTATAAAGGCAAATAATGGAAAAGAAATGGTTAGGTTAATGACAAAGAGGAATTTAGCTCTTGTGGATTTGATAAAGTATTGTCCCTCAGTGTGGAAGCTGTTAAATGCTGGAGCATGAATGGTAAAATAGTCTGATTAGAGTGTAACATAGTCTTGTCTCAGTATCCAACTCAGACTAGTGAAGGTATAATAATATCAAGGTTTGCAACCTGGTGACGAAAGCACGAGGCTCTCTTGCCTATTAAAAGTTGTCTTTTCATTTACCTAATAAATCTTTAGATCAGCGAGATCATGATCATTCCTTTTTGAAAGACGCCTCTTCAACATTTGATACACCATTTGAAATCCCACTAGACTTCTCCAGTGAGCATTGTGAACAAATCCCATCTGAGTAGTTAAAAGGATGTGAATTCTGACTGCTAAATGTCCTACATTTTGTCACAGTACAGGTGATATTCTGTGCCCATTACAAGTAAGACTGCTTTTGAAAAATGGATAGTTTAATATTCTAAGAATGGAATTCAAACTTTTTTAAGTGCCATAGAATAAATGTCATAGAATCCCTATAGTGCAGAAGAAGGCTGTTTGGCCCATCAAATCTGCACTGACTCTGACAGGATGTCTTACCCAGGCCCTATCCCTCGCCCAAACCTTGGAACGCTGCACACTCTCCATGGCTAATCCACCTAACCTACAGATCTTGGGAGGAAATACAAGCATGGGAAGAATGTGTGAACTGCACAGTTACCCAATGCTGCAATCAAACCTGTGTCCCTGGCACTGTGAGGCAGCGGTGCTAACCACTCTGCCACCATGCCACCCATGAGGAATAAGTTTGTTGGATTTTTGTACTTTGAAATAGATGACAGAGTTTCAGAAATATTTCCACCATTTCTAACAAATAATGTGAAAGAATAAAGAGGCTTGTCGATGCTTTAAACTTTAATCATTGCACTGCCTATATGGGTATTAACCTCTTAAGGAAAAGAAGGCATAGTTTCCTAATTAAGAATTGACATATATTTAATAAAACATGGTGATCCTTTTTCCAATGACCAATTGTTGTTAAATTTAAGATTTCTATCTTTTTCTATGAAATTCAGTCCATTACATTCGTTTACACAGTCTGGTTAATTTGCAAAATGATTCGGTTAAGAGGTGTTTGATCAGGGGCCCAGGTTAGGGGTTCTTCTTAACTGTAACAGACATAACTGAACTACACCTAGGGAACTGGAAGAATAATTTAAAATATTGCTGAAGCTCCCAAACCAGTGCAAAGGCAACTTTGAATAAGGATTGCGAAAGATTGCAAGAGAGCTGATGGGCAGGCAAGCAGGATACAAGGATAGTTGGTGAACAAAACATAATACTGAAACATATGAAAGTGTAACAGTAGAAAATATAAATCATTCAATCACTACAGTGCAGGAGGAGGTCATTTGGCCCATTGCATGTGCACTGACTCTTTGACAGAGCATCTTACCCAGGCTCTCTTCCCCGCCCTATCCCTGTAACCCCACACAATTAGCATGGCCAATCCATCTAACCTACACATTTTAAGACACTAAACCCGCACATCTTTGGACTGTGGGAGGAAACTGGAGCACCCGGCAGAAACATACACAGTCACAGGGAGAACATGCAAACTCCACACAATCAGTTACCCAAGGCCAGAATTGAACCCAGATCCATGGTACTGTGACGCAGCAGTGCTAACCATTGTGCCATTGTGAGTCCTTAAGTGCATCTTAATTGGGAAGGTTTTAAGTGGAGTAGAGGAATGCTGGGACTTTGGATAGTAGGTCAGAACTTCTGCTTCCACACTCCTGCCAGGAGTGAATATTTCAAAATTGAACATCTCATCCTGTGATTTTCTATTCATTAAGATAAACAGATAGAAAATGCACTTATGAAAACTTTTTTTTAAAATTCTGATACCATTTCAAATAGCAGACAAAAGAAAATGCAGATAGATCCGAGTAAGGAGGAATGTAAATTTTTAAAAATCACCAAACAGAAACAGTGACCTTGATCTTTGCTGCAACTAAAGGTGGGCACCAAGTTATGTTTGTTCAGAATTGGCTATGGAGGTAAAAGTTGGAATGGTATTGTACAGCATGGGGAGACAATCGCCTGGGGGTATTGTTATTGGACTATTAATCAAGACACTCAGTTAATGTTCTGGGGACCCAGGTTCGAATCCCGTCAAGGCAGGAAGGCTTCAAACTAGAGCTGTGGTGATTTTGGACAAGGATTGCAGCAATTAAGGAGCATCTAGATGAATACACAAATAGGATGGGAATGGAAGGATATGGACTCCATAAGTGCATACAGTTTAACTTAGGCAGGCATCATTATCGGTGCAGACTTGGAGGGCGGAAGGGCCTGTACTGTTCTTTGTTCATGGCAGATGGTGGAATTTAAATTCAATAAGACATATCCGAAATTAAGAATGTGCTAATGACCATGAAACCATTGTTGGAAAAAACTCATCTGGTTCACTAATGTCTTCAGTGAAGGAAATCTGCCATTCTTACCTGGCCTGGCCCACATAGGACTCTAGACCCACAGCAATGTGATTGATCTCAACTGCCCTCTAAGGGTAACTAGGGATGGGCTATAAATGCTGGCCAACTAGTGATGCCATTTACTCCATATTTCTCCACATTTCCTCCACATAACTAGCAATGCCCATATTTAACAAATGATTTAGAACTGTCTAGTGATCTAGTTTAAATGCTGTGTTGGGAGTTGTGGTGGGGGGGGGTGCGATCTTCAAAATAGAAGGCTCTGAATTTCACTGATGAATTTTATTGCAAAATTTCCAATAAACCATTGCAGTATCGGAAAAATTAGGCAAGGAGGTGGGACTATATTAATGAGCTAACTAGCATTTCAGCAAATACAATCAGTGGTGGTGCAAAATGAACAATGAGATTCATGAGCAATATTTCCAAGAAATGTGGGGTTATGAGTTCATTATACAGCAGCATTTCTCACATGGTTTGAGTACACTGGTTTCCTCCCACAGTCCAGAAACATGCAGGTTAGGTCAACTGGCCATGCAAAATTGCCCCTCACAGTCCCAAATTGTGTAGATCAGATGGATTAGCCATGGTGAATGGGTTACAGAGATAGGGCAGGGAAGAGAGGCTGGGTGAGGTACTCTGTCAGAGAGTTGGTGCAGACTCGATGGGCCAAATGGCCTCTTCTGCACTGTAGGGATTCTATGATTCCTACACTGTTGAAAGAGCCATCACAAAATACATCTGTTTCCTAGCAACAATTTACCAACCTCATCTATAAAATGGACTTAAAATAAGTTACAATGTACTTTCAAACATTGATGTTAAGTGTTAAAGTTGATATTTTTGGCAAACGATATATTGGCTGGTGGAAATGTCAGTCTATATTGAAGAATTCAGGCTGTGCTTCAATTTCATAAAACTGATCATGTATTTTTCCTCGCACCTTTCTTACAATCATCATTTTCAATTTGATTCACTTTTACCAGTTTATATGATTAAATTTAATGAAATTGTCCGTAAACAAGTGAATTACTTAATCTTGTAAAATGAAAAAACTCCATGAGAACCTTTCAAGAATATTAAAAACGACAAAAATATATCATAAATATAATTAATTAACTTCATTTTCCACAATGGTTTGCTACAGTGTTTTTGAAATATTCTGTAATGTTATATGTAAGGTTGTGATACAGTGCACCATATGTAATGCCTTGAGCGCTGCGCAATGTTTCGCGCTCACATCTATTGTCAGCACAACAGTCTACTAAATGGAACTGGTCACTGTAAACTTGTGAACAGGGCAAACATCTGATTTGGGCAGGAAACCGCTCGCCTTTACAGAATGGGGAACTGTTCCATTACTAAAATGGCAAATATTCCAGAATTTCGGTCCACTTACAACGGGCTGGATTTTCACTGCTAAGACAATGGGTGGGATTTTATGGCCTCGCTCATCCCAAAACCGCAAAATCCCACCCGAATTCAACGGATGTTTCCATTGTCCACCCTTCGCCTCCTCCGATTCTCGTAGGATGGTAAAATTCCAGCTTCTAGATGGTTCAAGTTGAGAAATGATTCCATTTGGCTGCATCATGTAAAGTGACCCTTTACGTCCAATTTTCGGTTGGGGTGGGGTTGTATGTTGGAGGGCCCGCTGCCCTCTCCCCGTGAAGCGGACAGGAGATCGAGTACTAAGGTGGGTTGGTCTGGGGGAGGGCTAGAAGCAGTTCCAGGAAGGAAAACCCCCAGAACAATAGCTAGGATGATGCTGCTGGATTGCAGGGAATGGAGACCTGTCCAGGTACCATTTGGATATGGTGCCCAGACTTTTGACTGCATGAGATAAATGCAGGTGCAAGTGACTTTCTGCCCACACCCCACTGGATGATTGGCAGAGCCCCTCGCCGCCAGAAAAATAAGTCATGTGACCGCACATAGTCAGCTGTTCCACCTCCAATCAGAAGTCTTGAAGTCCACTCTCTATCCTGCCATATGGACACACGACCCTATGGGCAGATTCGAGCCTCATGGCCTTTATATTTCAGGAAGCTTTCAGTGAATAGTCACAGCATTTGGTACTATAAATAGTATCTATCAAGAAACTATTCTTTAATTCTGAGACCTGGGTTTTATTCTGGTTGTCCAATCTGACAAAGAATTCACCTTTACTGTTGTTTAATTATACTGTCCGATATAGGAAATGAGAAAATGTTTGAAATTTTACAGTAAGATGCGCTATTATGAACATGGAGTTAACCACACTCTTCAAGCACTTCTTTCATTGGTAGGATCCCAAAATGTTCAGTTGTGATTTGTTGCTGCCATTACATTTCTTAATAAAGTTGACTTATAATTTTATGAACAGAAGGACTGAATTAATTGAGTCTAGGTGTGCCATATACTTTGCACAAATGTGACAGAAATTTTCCAAGGACACTTTTTATATGGTTAGGTTCCACTGTGTGTGCCTTTTTCTTACATAGACACCATTTACCAGATTATTCCATAGAATTCACTGGGATCATGATGGTGAGTTAAATGTGCACAGTTATTAGTGTGTAAAACACTCAAAAATTTGAGGTGAGGAAAGAATATGTCGTAACTTGCGAATTGCTACAAATCACCAAGCAATCTGTGATTTGTGGGAATTCATCTTTCACTGGCAGCTCGGTGGCACAATGGTTAGCAATGCTGCCTTACAGCGCCAGGGACTCAAGTTCAATTCCCGGCATGGGTCACTATCGGTGTGGAATTTGTACATTCTCCCCATGTCTGCGTGGGTTTCCTCCGAGCGCTCCAGTTTTCTCCCACAGTCCAAAGATGTGTGGGTTAGGTGGATTGACCATTCTGAATTTCCCCTTAGTATCAGAGGGACTAGCTAGGATAAATGTATGGGGTTATGGGGATAGGGCCCGGGTGGGATTGTTATTGGTGCTGACTCGATGAGCCGAATGGCCTCCTTCTGCCCTGTAGGATTCTATGAATCAGCATCTCTGTGAGTGCTCCATATGTGTTATTAAAACATATGTTCCTGTGCCTGGTTTGACTTTAATTCACCCTACTTTCTTCTCAACCACGTCTATTTCTTTCAGAATCCTGAAAGATTGAGGATTTAAATATGGCACCCAGATGTTCAACTGCATGAGACAAAGACTGGGATAACAACTTCCTACCCGCACCCCACTGGGTGATTGGCAGAGCCCCTCGCCTCTGAATAGATCACTCATGTAACTGCACAGTCAGCCATTCCAACTCTAGTCCGAAGCCCCTTGCACATCCAATTCCATCATTCCATTATTCACCAAACTCCCAGATGCCCTTTTTGTTCTATTCCAGAAAAGTGGTGAATGTTAGAACTGGAGCCAGTCTTTACACGCTTGTGTTTTATCAAGACATACATGACAAAAATGCTCTTCCTCACCCACAGCTTATCTGTGCGTATTTATAACAGCATAAGTGAATCACCAATTAATGGCCAGCACCTACATTCAATTAATACGATTCATTTTCAAATAACAGCATTGACCTGACTGCAGAGCAAACATGTTAAACTAAATAGTGAGAAAAGAGTCCAACGAACAAGGTACACCACAAGATGGCCCACTCCAGCAAATTCTGGACCAATTTGTCATCTACATTTTCTAAAATTACAGATAATACAATATTAAGAAATGCAAGTTACAAGTTACAATATGAGCCAGTTACAATATTTTAGTTCCTGGAAAGAAAATATTGAGAACCTTGCTCAGCTTGTTAAGGGCTAGCCAAGCAATGTGAGCTTTGCTGTTGAATCTTTCTGACTGAAAAGCATGAATGCTATGAATTTGAGGGAAATTGGTTGGGGAAGTATGTCTGTACAGCACCTTTTTATCACTAAAATCTTGATTTAATCATGATGGACAAACGTTGTCTCCTGGATAACCATCCTTACACAGTTTCAGTGTAGTTCCTGATAAATAAGTGCACCAAAGCAATCATCAATTTGAAACCAAAGAGCAGCTATGGTATGGGACATGGAAAATGTCATCAAGAGAATGCTTTTAGTTTGGAAGGGCTGGGTTAATGGGACTGTGCTCCACTTGGGTGTGCCAGATGTGGAGTCTGAATGCCCAAAATGGAAAAATTTTACACCTTCCAAATTGAGTATCCCTCACCATAATGAACAAAAACAAATGTGTGCTTTTTCAATCAACTAGAATATCTGAATGTATGCAACCATTTTGTTTTATGAGTGCACGCAACTGTACATCTTTTCTGAGAAGCATATAAAGCACACAACATGGCCGGGAGATATCGGTTGGGGGGGCTCTCGCATCTGGCCAATCACGAGTTTCCCAGACCCTTTTTTTCTTCCTTGTAATCAGCCCCATGCCAGAAATCGGCGTAAAGCTGTTTACCATATGGAAATGTCAACTGATTGTCAAATGTCTTTGATTAGCAGGCCTGGGGCTGTATTCTCCAGGCCAGGTAGTATCTGCCCCCCTGCCGGGAGAGGTCCCCACCAGCAGGGTTTGCAACTGCTCCTCACCAATAAGGAATAGGCGTGCTCACCCCGCTGATGGGGACAGAGGCAATTGAGGCACCCCCAGGAAGCCGTGGGCAGGGATGACCCTTGGGCAGTACCAGCCTGACAATGCTAGCCTGGTACCTTGGCACTGCCCACTGGGCACCTTGGTGCTGCCCAGTGCCAAAGGGGTAGGACCACAGGAGGTAGAGCCAAAGGGTGCAGGGCCTACTGGGGACAGGGTCTACTGAGGGATTCTTGGTGGGGGAAACCTGCTGCAGTCTGCAATGGGATCAATGGGGGAGGGAGAGAGAGGGCAATCGGTGGGGATTAGGGCTGGCCATGGGAAGGGACTGGCAATTGGGCTGGCCAGGGTGTGGGGCAGGGGATGGTTGGATAGGCCAGTGACCATGGTGGGTTGGGGATAACGCCAGGAGTCCAGCGATTGGGAGGCCAGCAATCAGTGGGCTAGTGCACATGTGCCGATCTCCCCACTGCAGATCAGTGCATGTGCTAGCTCAGCGCTATGCTGCATACATCTCCAGCGAGATGAGATTCCACACCTCCTTTTCAGTATGAATCTCTCTGAGGCACTCTGTGATACACAGAGTGAAGGAGGTTAACTAAACTAAATACACCCTAAAAACAGGGCATTTAGTTTTGTTTTCGAGAATCCCAGCCTATATTTTTTTATTTCTGATAGTTGGTGAGTATTTGCCCTCACAGAATGGATAAGGATTTACCAATGTGTGTGTGAGGTCTTTGCAGGAATAGATGTTTACTGTAGAAAAGCATCACATTTTCAGCGTTTACCATTTTATTAGATATATGGAATTATGATATATGAATAATAATAAATTGTCACTGTATAAGGAAGTTTGAGGCTTGATATTGCTGGAGTCCTATTCCACTGGTGTAAATCCTGTGAAGTTAAATTTTCATTGGCTCACACTCAAGGCACCGACCACGCATCAGATTCCAGGCACAGGATCATTGACTGTGTTGGAAAAGGGCTACCCACACTTGAAAGTGTGTTAGATTTGAAGTCCTTATTCCCCTATGTAATCTATAAATGGTATGCTTTGTCTGTATAGCACGCAAGAAACAATATTTTTTTACTATACCAATACATGTGACAGTAATAAATCGATTCAAATCAAATCAAATTTCCTTTGAGTTTTGCAGATACAATAATTACAGTTGATAGACTCTAATCATTAATTATGCTCTTGTTTCATGTATTACCTGAAATAATTGCAAGCACAGATACACACTGTAAAATGGGGTTTCAGCAGCACCAGAAAACAGCATGATGTTGAGATAAACTTTCTATCCTTGAAATTCTGTTCACACAACAAGGCAGAAGTGATAATCCAACTGGAGCTGGAATTCAGGGGTAATTCCCAGCAAGTCAGCATCTTACCCCATTTGTGTACTGAGTGAAGTTCAAGGGGGAAGGTGTGTTGGGAAATGTTGCCCTAAAATTTGTCCTACCAACCCCCCACCTCTCACACCTACATGTTAAGAGAGCAGGAAGAAAAGTACTTTGTGATTTTATCATCAATTAATGGCAAATAGATATCAAAATGGAAACAGCAATAGCTGTAGGCCCTGGTCTTAATCACAGTCCCCACCTCTATTGTTTGTGAATGGATGAGGGAGAGCGCTCCCTGACCAATGTTTGCAGTCAGGTATGATGGCTACTGTGTGTGTGTTCTTTTTGCCATGGGGTAGTATCTGTTCAGACATATACCTGTATAAAACCTTGGTTAGGCTGCACTTGGAGTATTGCGTGCAATTCTGGTCACCACACTACCAGAAGGAGGTGGAAGTTTTGGAGAGAGTATAAAGAAGGTTCACCAGGCTTTTGCTTGTTCTCGAGAGTGTTGGCTATGAGAAGAGGTTGAACAAAATAGGATTGTTTTCACTGGAAAGACAGAGGCTGAGGGGAGACCTGATTGAGGTCTACAAAATTGAGAGGCATAGACAGGGTGGATAGAGGCTTTTTCCCAGGGTGGAAGTGTCAATTACAAGGAGGCACAGGTTCAGGGTGAGAAGGGGAAAGTTTAAGGGAGATGTGCGAGGGAAGTTTTTCACACAGAGTGATGGATGCCTGGAATGCGCTGCTAGAGGAGGTGGTGGAAGCAGGTACATTAGCAACATTTAAAAGGCGTCCGTATGGGTACATGAATAGGGAGGGAATAGAGAGATACGGCATTTTTTTCTTGAGTGGGACTTTGCGGCTGCGCTCACCCCAAACCGGAAAATCCCATCCAAGCTCAACAGCCTTTCCACCATCTGCCCCTCACCCGTTATTTTCCCCGTGGTGAACAGAGTGGGAAAATTCATCCCTTTGAGTCCTTTGTTTGAAAACAGAAAAGGATAAAGCCGGCCTGAAGTGATTGGGCCTTGGCTAGGTTGTAAGTATGTAACCTTTTTAAAGTTAATAAAGCTTTCCCGAGTGCTTTCTAAATGGTTTCTTGTACTGTTTATGAATTAGTTAGGTCATTCCTTTCTCTTTTTTATATGTTTACATACATGGCAGTTGGGAAAAGCGTAAAAGCCTTTGCTGTTCCAATGAGTAACTAGTCCTTCAATGGAGATTGAGTGCTTCTTGTGACATTACACTGATGGGAACTACTGAGGAAAAGTTGTTCAGTTGGGCTAGACTTATTTACAATAAACTGTTTTGTATTTACTGTAAACCAATTGGGTTTCCAGGACAAGCACAGTGAATCCCACTCCATCTTGTTGTGCATCTTGGTGTTCTGTTTTATTAAGTCCAGTAAAGGGGTGCCATGAGGTGAAGCTTAATGCTATAAACTCAAACACAACTTTCAGAATCAATATAAAAGGGACACATCACTAATATCTGTCACTGAATTAAAGGTCTGTATTTGTACCTGGGATTCTAAGTTATAACCATATTCCAAAAATACATTCCAGAATTCATTCAAAAGGTCACATAAATGCAGTTTTGTTAGCATGAAATATATGTAATAGATGCTTGTTGGGCAGTAAGTACAAAATACCCTTGTAAAATATCCAAGTTAAATAGCATGTTGCAAAGTTGTTATGTACCATTAATTTATATTAACTTGCATGAAACATGGTAGGTTTTCTTTTCTGAAAGCAGAAACTGACATTAGCTTGGATTTTGCAGCTGTAATAAAGGTGAAATTGTTAGCGTCCATTAGCATTACTCTGTGGAACTGAGGCCAGCTTCTGACATCCACACCTACACAGTTAAATGCAGACAACTTGAGGCTGCTGTTAGCAATGTTTCACTTCTCTGAAGGATGCACTGTTGAAGTCTTCACAGATAGTATCAATATGAATTTGCAGAACTGATGTAAACACCCACTGTTTACATTATTATTCTCATGGGAAAAATCATGCCTCGGTGATTGAGGGGCACCTGGGTTTAAATGACATAGCAAGTGATGAACAATGTCTCTGGCCCTGAAAAACTAATTTCATACTTGTGAGATGTCAAATTTGCCAACTCCGTGATATTAACCGCATCCTCTTACAACCTGCTTCGAATTACTTGAGAAGTTATTGAGTTTCTCGATTAAGAATATCCTTATCAATAGGCCACAGTGGATTACGCTCCAGCAACAGAGATTTCACTTTTGAAAGTTTTCTTTGTGCACCCAGCAAGCTATTAATATCATTGGGTGGGATTTTATGGCCTGGTCATCCTGAAACTATAAAATCCAACTGAGGTTAACAGACCTTTCAATGCTCCATCCCTCACCTGCTTCGATTCCCATGGCTGGTGGAAAAGTAAAACTCTGGTCATTATTGATGAGGCTGTATTATTCTAGGTTTTTATTTTAACTTCTCATGTGAAATCCACGCCACAGAGCTCTGTAGATCTATGCACTATTTTTGCTAAGGCTAGCACAAGTGCCATCACTGTATTGCAACTGCAAAACCTGGCTATAATATTATATAATGTTCCACTAATGATGTGTAAAACTCATTTAAAGAATGAGAACTGTAAAATTAAGTTTGAAGGGTATCAGGGCTAGTTTATGCTGTTGACAGACCTGCATAGAATAAATGTTTCTAATATTTTGATCCAGTCATTTACATTTAAAGCAAATATTGTCAGGGCATATATAAATAGCAAAACAATAATAACACCATTCTGTTTCTGATCACATCATTATCATCTAACAACTTGTTGCAACGCAAGAAATATATATTTGATGACTTTTGCTCTTTTAATAATTACACGTCAAACCTTTGCCCTTAATAGAGCTTTCTTCCACCTGAAAGCCATGCTTTTTAATAGGAGGCAAAGATAATTTATATTTAAATAACACCTCGAAGTTCAAACATGAATCTCTACAAGACAATTGTCAATTTGTTTCATCTCTGACAAATCTGATTGCTTGAATTGCACAGATAGCTCCAGTATATAGCTCCAGATCCAGGATGCGTAGGTTAGAGGGATTAGTGGGTATAAGAACATAAGAACATAAGAAATAGGAGCAGGAGTAGGCCATCTAGCCCTTCGAACCTGCCCCGCCATTCAATAAGATCATGGCTGATCTGAAGTGGATCAGTTCCACTTTCCCGCTTTCACCCCATAACCCTTAATTCCCTTGTCTATCAAAAACCTATCTACCCTTGACTTAAATATATTTAGTGAGGTAGCCTCCACCACTTCAACGGGCACAGGATTCCAGAGATTCACCACCCTTTGAGTGAAGAAATTCCTCCTCATCTCTGATCTAAACTGCACTGCACCGCCCCCACCCCCCATTCTTGAGGCTGTGTCCTCTAGTCCTGCTATCCTTTCTAAGGATAGAGTATAATATGTAGTAAGTATAATATGTAGGGATATGGGGGTTGGGCCTGGGTGGGATTGTGTTCGGTGCAGACTCGAATGGCCGAAGGGCCTCTTTCTGCACTGTAGGGTTCTATGGTTCTATAAACATTTTTAAAAAGCAATGCATTAGCATCAAGAGAAGGGAAATGGACTTCTCAGTAACTCGAGAGTCGGTGTGTGAGATTAACCTAATTGTCTGATTCCTATTTGTCTATTTTCAAGGTGGCAGGGAAGCATCTTTGCTTACTGCCACCGACTACCTGGATGAGATCAGGAATTTACCTCCCAGCAAACTGCAGATATTAACTTGCACTCCACTGCTTCATACTTCAGCCATTGCAGTAGGTTCAATTGTGAGTCTTTTTTGCCTGCACTTCTAAGTATTTATATGCATCCAATAGATTACCAAAACAACCATTTAACTACTGTTCACTTGATCAATAAGCACTCAGTTGGAACAAATTGCTGGCCAAAACTAAATGGACTTTAAATTGCAAAGAAAACGTTAGGAATATGGGAGAAGCAATTGCCAAGCAGCCCCTCCATCATTTTCTGCTGATCAATTAGATCAAGGCTGATTTGCACCTCAGCTCCAGTTAGCCAGCTTTACCCTTATCCCTTCATATTCTAATCTAACAAAAATCTATCGATCTCAATTTTGAAACTTCTATTGTCCCAGCAACCTTCCAGGTGAGAGTTCCAGGTTTCGACTGCCTTGTTCAATATATCATAAATTCTCTCATGAAGGGGTCCAGTAAGAGATAAAACACAAGGTGTGAAATTTATGAAAAGTATTGATTAATGTATAGCTCTCAAGGTTTATATTCAATAGTAAATTAGAAAATAGTCATTGATTTTTGAACATTTAGAATAGCATTTAGAATAGAGAACAAGCATTTCCTTGATAGATTAAGTTTTATATTTTCAAATCAATAGCCTTTGTCACAACCAGAAATAACGCCTTTTAGAGTTGCAAGAGAGAAAAAGTTCTCACCTCATTAACCTTGACTGGATTCAAAGCCAAGACATGAAGGTCAAAGATTAGAAACTAGAATTATTGTCAGCCACATTAGATGACTACATGGCTAAAACACTTGTATCACATATTTCTATGTCATTTCAACATAGGTGTTAACTAGTTCAATTTGAACACATATCACCCACTATAATAACATAAATTATAAATTGAAGGATGTAAAGTGAAGTGCCATCTGCTAATATGGTAGTAAGTCGGCTTCTGCTACAACTTACTAATTAGGATTAATGTTTGAGATATGTTCTACCTAAATGCTATTCAGCTCTACCTCAAACCACATTGTGAAGGACCCCTTGGAACCAGCATTATGGATTGTTGCAATCGGATGTTCATTACAGTAGAATTTGACAATTTACTGTAATAGAAAAATGAAGAATTATCAATTTGAATTGAATGTTATTATATTCTGTTTAATAAAATTTATATTGTGCTGGAATTTTACCACCCTGCCCACCATGGGAAGCGGAGTGAGCGAGGGGCAGACAATGGGAAGGTCCCTTGACCTCAAGTGGGATTTTACGGTTTCGGGATAAGCGAGACTGTAAAATCCCATTCTCTTAGAGTAAATTGCTTCATAGGATGTGTGCTTCATTCAAATCAAGTTGTTTCTACTTTGCTAAGTATTCCAAAGTTTCCAGATAATGATTTGTAAAGTTTTGCGTATAATATTTCCCAGCATTGAGAATGTTGTGCTGCCTTCTTTAAATTGGAAATAGTTTCTTTCATCAGCTCTTCATGAGCCACAACAGAGATTTGTTTTCTTTGAACTTGTGTTCCTTTAATTAACATGATCTTGATTTTTCCTCCATTGGCCCACACCGCAATAGTGCTCTTTGCAAAGTCGAATTCTTTGCAGATTGTTGGTTGTGATTTCCTCGAAGATTATTCATCAATAATTGATGATTTTGAAGTTTTGTTCTCAGAGACAAAGGTGAGCTTATGGATGCCATTTTGACCGTCTGCTGTTGCCTTATGCCAGTTGCCTTGTCGCAGTTGCCTCTTCACACCCATTATCTTGTTACAGTTTTTGTGCGGGTGGAGGTAGAGCAGGCTTTATTATTTTAAATCATGCTAATTACCTTCAAATCAAACTGCCGCATACTATTACTAGTCCATCATTGAAAAGCCCAGAACTTTTTCAGAATGTTTTGCTGAATATGTGTATGTTGTGGTTTCATTTCTGGGATCACTCGAGACCAGATGGTATACTTCAATTGTGATCTTCTGCGACCAACAGTGGAAAGAATAAACATTTCATTCTCTGTTCTCTGCTGAATTCAAAATGAGGTGCATTGAGATGAACAATTTAGCTAACCGTGCCTGATAAATAAGCAAGCGTCTTTTAATAATAGTTTAGTGCAGTTGCAAATATACACTAAAGTGAAGTTGGCAGTTGCTATTATTGAGATTTATTAATTTCTGCAATAAGGTCAAAAGAGTGCTGGGAAAAGATGGTGTTTTGTTAGATAATTAGCATTGAAATGTTGGCATTGTGTTTAAACAATAACCTTTTCCGTTCTTTGTTACTAGAATATGGCTTTGATTCCAGAGTCACAAAACCATTGTAACCTCAGATTAGTAACCCTCAGGCAGATCTTCTAGGGAAAATAAATTAAAGATTATTTCATATCTGATTTAACATAGAGTGAGTCTTCTACCTTCTATTTTTAAAGAGAAGCACCATTAAAGCAAATTTCATTTAACGATTGTATCTAATATGAGAAATTAAGCTGGACCATCAATGCAGATTAAAATTGGGAATTAAGTGTATAAATTAATTTTTGTTTATCACTGTACCAGGCATCCAGTGACAAAGTCCAGCTTTAAGATCAGTGATAAAAGGATTTATGATTCGGACAGACCTAATCATATAACTAGGCAGCAACTTTGAGATTTAACAATGTAAAAAGTATTGTCTCTTCTCAATGTATTCGTTCAACACAAAATGGCAAATTGAAAATTAACTTTCTCAATTAATACGGCCTTTTTCACAAAAAATTCTTCATACTCCTGCAATCTTGGATATATGAGAGAGACGTGTTTCAACAAAACCTGCCAACCAAAATAGATTTAGTGATGAAACTGAAGATGAATAGCCAGTGGCAATGTGAGTTCATAACTTGCCACCCACTGAGTAAGCAATTCTGCCCCATGGGCAGATACGTCAAGGCATTTTAGTGGAAAGAAACATTGAAAGTAACACTGCAGCAAACGGTTGACTATTTTTCTTCTAATAACATCCCCACGGGAATGGCAGACTAATTAGTTTTTAACATATTCAGTTAAAAAGGGTGAAGAGAAAGTGGGGAACATTGATTGTTTCAAAAATAAAAGTAGTTTTCCAAAGGGGAACCGGACAAATCTGTCAGTTGTTAATGTGAGCTTTGACCAATCCTTGTGGCCCACTAGATGAATATCAATAGCAGTGCAAAGAGGCCCATTACTGGTCCTTAAGGGGCTCAGTTGACCACCCCAGGCAGAAGGCTTTCTTCAGCCTTGTCACCCTGGACTTTATTGGAGAGAGGCAGCAAGGTGGAGTGTCTCCACTCTGTAACCTTCCTGCTCCGTCACACAGCGCTTCACTCCCCTGCACCTCTGAAAACTTCTTCTCAATTTTATTAACTTTCACAAGTAGGCTTACATACTGTGAAAATCCCCCAGTCGCCACACACCGGTGCCTGTTCGGGTACACTGAGGGAGTGGCCGACGCACCTACCCAGCACATCTTTTGGACTGGGAGGAAACCAGAGTACCCAAAGGAAACCCATGTAGACATGGGGATTACGTGCAAACTCCACACACAAACAGTGACCCAAGCCAGAAATCAAACCCACAGTTGCTGGCATTACGAGGCAGCAGCGCTAACCACTATGCCACAGGGAGGGGGGAGTTACATTGTACTTAGACTGCTCCCAAACAAGTTCACATAATTCACAATATTAAAAAGTTCACATGCTTCTCAGAAAGCATTTGGTTGATGCTCATTAACTCAATACCCTAAGTCCTATCTGAGCATAAAAAAAACTCATCTTTAACTGTCACTGATCTTCTTTAACAGTACAGATTAAATTTCCTCCACCACCTTCCTCAATATCCCCACCACATTTAAATAATGAGACAAATCTTGCAGGAAGCGGCAGCCACCGTCAGACTGCCACTTGTCTCCTTTTTACTTAGCCTGCACTGGAGCTCCATATTTATCACACAGACTTTCAAACCAAGGCATCCTGAGAAATGTGCAGTGTACCTGTTCCAGAGTCCTTCCTTCATCGTCATGGAAGGGCGTCAGGAAAGGCCAAGCCAGGTCCCATATTTATGGCTCTAGTTGTAAATTTAAATGTCCCAAAGCCACTTTGATAAGCTATATTTTACTTGGATGTGGATGTTGCTGGCTGGGCCGGATTGCCCATTTATTGCTCCATTTCAGAAGGCACTTGAGAATCAACCACGTTGCTGTGGATCTGGAATCACACGTAGGTCAGACCAGATAAAGATGACAGATTTCCTTTCCTAAAGGACATTAATGAACCAAGTGGGTTTTTATGACAATGGTTTCATAGTCATCATTAGATTTTAATTCCAGATTATTTTTAATATGGAATTGGAATTTGAATTCAATGAAAAATATTTGGAATTAAGAATCGACTGATGATCATGAAACTATTGCCGATTGTTAGAAAAAGCCAACTGATTCACTAATGTCCTTTGGGGAAGGAAATCTGCCATTCTTAGCTGGTCTGGTCTACCAGAATCACAGCAATGTGGTTGACTCTCAACTGCCCTTGGATGACTAGGGATGGGCAACAAATGCTGGCCAACCAGTGACGCCCATGTCCCACAAATGAATTAAAAATACAATTTGTGGGCTGAAAAGTTGACTATTAATGCAAGAATATCATGTCATGGATGGAAGTGGGAAGGGGGTCAATTTATATGCCAAGGATGTGCAAAAACATGATTGTTGTGTTGAAGAAATGGGGTTGGCTCATATGCTGGACCATTTTACATGTTATAATCTATTGTATATTCTCATTGTGCTGTACTAGTGTCATGCTGCATATTAGTTAAACAAGTTATCACAAAGTAAGAATTACAAAGCTGGAACCCTAGTGAAGCTTTTTTTTGTATGTTATTTGAATTCTTTTGGATGTTAAAGGCAACTTTCTCTTTAAGTCACATTAATCTGAATTGCACACACAGACAACCCTCCTTTTTTACTTACCCTGCACTGGAGATCCATATTTATCACCCAGACTTTCAAACCAGGCGTCATGAGACACATATATTGTTTTCTTCCAGCATAACACAGCACCCTCGGGCACAGAATTCATGCAAGTCAGGACAGCTTTGTTAAAGACTTTGTTAAACTTTTTTAAAGATTTTAATACATGTATGTGCCCTAAGTATATCAGAAATAATAATTTGCTTCCTGATGGTTTGAATATTGAAATACTAAAATGGATAATCAAGTACAAATATACTTGTATGGTGGCGCAATGGTTAGCACGGCTGCCTCAAAGTGCCAGGGACCCGGGTTTGATTCCCAGCTTGGGGGGGTGACTGTCTGTGTGGAGTTTGCACGTTCTCTCTGTATCTGTGTGGGTTTCCTCCAGGTGGTCTGGTTTCCTCCCACAGTCCAAAGACAAGTAGCTTAGATGGATTGGTATGCTAAATTGTCCCTTTGTTTCCAAAGATGTGTAGGTTAGGTGGATTAGCAGGATAATTATGTGGGGTTACTGAGATAGGGCAGCGGTGGGGGGCTGGGGGTGGTGTTACGCCTGAGTAAGATGCTCTGTCAGACAGTTGGTGCAGACTCGATGGGCAGAATGGCCTCCTTCTGCACTTTAGGGATTCTATGATTCATCAATTTTAGAACGGGAAGTCTCTGACCCGAGTCAACATGACCTAAGCGGACACAAATCTTGTTCACCACTTTACTGTAGAAAGTCCAGTTGCAGACTGTGCTGTTTACCTTGTGATTTTTTGTTTGCATTGTTTACCAGGTCCTGCAAACAGAATCACAGATGGCATCACAGGTGGGAATGTATCACAGATGCCCTTTATTATTGTTCAGTGGTACATCTTACTTTTGAAGTCATTTTGTTTACCTTGCTATGTAAATAGGTATAGGCCTATGTACGGTATCCAAAAAACTGGAATGATCTCAAATCGTGGGGGGTTGGCACGGTGGCACAGTGGTTAGCACTGCTGTCTAACAACACCATAGACCCAGGTTCAATTCCGGCCTTGGGTGACTATCTATGTGGAGCTTGTATAACCTCCCCCCCCACATCCTTCTGCACGGATTTCCTCTGGGTGCTGTAGTTTCCTCCCACACTCCCACAACAAGATGTGCAGGTTAGGAGGACTGGCCATGCTAAATTGATGCTTAGTGTCCCAAGGTGTGTAGGTTAGATGGATTAGTCATGGGAAATGTGTAGGGTTACAGGGATAGGGCAGAGGATACTCTGTCAAAGAGTCACTGAGACTTGTTGGGCCAAATGGCCTCTTCTGCACTGTAGGGATTTTTAATTTTATGAAATCTGCAATTGGTTCCAAGGGTTTTGGATAAAGGATCCTCGACCTGTAGTTAGATAAAGGAAATCATTCTCCAGCGAACTATTGCTCACTTCAGATAGAGAGTGTTTCCCCTGGCTATTACTCTAATTCATGATCCACTTACTAGAAAAATAGTCTCACCTGCTTTCAGGATATGTATGGCCCTTGAGTTGGAAGAGGCAAATCTTCCATCCAGCTTGATGAGTAGTGGGAGATGACAATGAAACACAAGGTACCTCGTACAGGGTAAAAAGACATCATTCTGCATGGTGCTGATGGCAATGTGGCACTTCAGGAATTACTACCTATTTTAGCATGCTGCTATCCTTGACGGAATCTTTGAACTGATACATTGTAAACTCTCACCCACAACATGGAACTACCTTTGGGATCTTTTGCAAAGTTCCCATCTGACAAAAACAAAATGAGAGACAATAAAGCTGTATGTGTGGGTTTCCTCCGGGTGCTCCGGTTTCCTCCCACAGTCCAAAGATATGCAGGTCGGGTTGATTGGCCATGCTAAATTGCCCTTTAATGCCAGGGGGATTAATGAGGCAAATACCTCATTAATTACGGGGATAGGGCCTGGGTGGGATTGCAGTCAGTGCAGACTCAATGAGCCAAATGGCCTCCTGCACTGTAGGGATTCTATGCTTCTACGCAAGTAAATTAAATACCATTTTAACTGAGATCTATGTGAGTGGGACTGGAACATTCCATGCAGGGAATATCTCGGATTTTGAATAGATAATCTGATTAAAAAGGTTGCATTCATTGATCATCGGTGTGATCCTTGGCTGTGGGGCAAGGTTATCTGGCCTTCCCCCCTTCCCTGTGTTGTTTTCTGGCACCTGGATTCTCAATGGGAAGCAGGGAGAGTTTAAATTTCACCATCCTCTTTCTATTTTATGAGCTGCGAAGTAACGAACGACATCAGAGATAGATAAACAAAGGATGAATTGCAAGGCCAAGAGCGAGGATATGGCTGGAGGAGTATGTACATAATGAGATCAAGGATAAGAGGTTCTCTTCATCTTAACACCAGATTGAATCTTCCAGTGGCCTGTTAAAGATCATTGAACAGACACCCAGTGGAGAGGATGTCCCGACACATGGTATATTGGGGAGACCATGCAGCCGCTATGACAATGGATGAATGAACACCGCTCGACAATCACCAGGCAAGACTGTTCACATCCTGTTGGCTAACACTTCAGCAGTCATGGGCGTTCTGCCTCTGATCTTTGGGTAAACGTTCTCCAAGGCGGCCTTCACGACAGCGCAGAGTTGCTGAGCAGAATCTGATAGCCAAGTTCTGCATGTATGAGGACGGCCTCAACCAGGATCTTGGGTTCATGTCACACTATTTGTAACCCCCATAACTGGCCTGGGCTTGGAACATCTCACTTACCGTCCTGTCTGGAGACAATACACATCTCTTTAACCTATGCTTAATGCTATCTCCACTCACATTGTCTGCACCTTTAAGACTTGATTAGCTGTAAAGACTCACATTCTAATCAGTATTCTGTAAATTGAGCATGTGCCTTTATATGCCCTGTTTGTGATCAGAACTCCCCACTCATGTGATGAAGGAACTGCGTCCGAAAGCTAGTGGTGTTTGCTACAAATAAACCTGTTGGACTTTAACCTGGTGTTGTGAGACTTCTCACTGTGTTTACCCCAGTCCAGCACCGGCATCTCAACATCTTGTTTTCCAGCAGCAGGGGTGGTTCACCATCAGCCAGCAGTGGAATTTTTCCATCGTGCAGAAGTCAATGGCTACTTGCATTCTCTATTCAATATTCCAGCTGAAAGGCTGCTTCTTCGACAAAGCAGCACTCCCTCAGAATTGCATTGTCTCAGTTACAATATCAAGTTTCTGGAGTGGGGCTAAAAATCAGAACATTCTGATTCAGGGGCGAGAATGTCACTACTTGAGACAAGCCTGATATGTGTAGCGATAATATAAAACTGAAAACGTAACTGAGTGTCCATTCCAAATAAGTATTTAATGGAAAAAATATAATCAGCACACGTAAGCACTGAAGTCTTATTCAGTGCAAAGTTGTCCACTGTGGAAGGAAACATAAAAAAGAATATTTTTTCAATGGTGAGAGATTGAGTAGAGTTTAGTGTTTACATTCAGAGGAACCTGAGTTTCCTTGTACTTAATCACAGAAAGTTAACAAGCAGGTACGGCAGGTAATTAGAAAAACAAGCTAATGTTAGGTTCTGCTGCAAAGGTATTGCAGTATTAAAGTGAAGGTGTCTTATTACAATTATACAGGGCATTAAGGCCACGCCTGACGCAATGGGCACAATTTTGGTTTCCTTATCTAAGAAAGGACATAGTTGCCCAAGAGGGAATGCAACTAAGTTTCACTAGATTGGTTCCTGGAGTGACGGATTTGTCTTATGAGGATAAACTGAGTAGACTAAGCCTATGTACTCTGGCATTTAGAAGGATAAGCGGTGATCTAATTGGAATTTATAAAAGTCTTAAGCAGTCTGACAATGTAGATGCTAAGAAAATGTGTCCAGTTGATAGGGAATCTAAATCACTGAGTCTCAGTCTCAGAATATGGGGTTTAATTTAGGACTGAGATAAGGAGAAATTTCTTCACTTGAAAGTTGGTGAATCTTTGGAATTCTTTGCACCAAAAAGCTATGGATGCTCAGCCGTTGAATATATTCAAAGCAGAGGTTGATAATACTCTAAGGGAATTAAGAAGTATGGAGAATAGTGCTGGAACAGTGAGTCGGGGGTAGGAGATTAGCCATGATTTTATTTCATGGGGGAACAGGCTTGAAGGGCCAGATGACTGACTCCAGTTCTCATTTCTTATGTTACTATGTTCTTATCTTCAATTGACCCTCAATGTTGATACTCTATAGATAAACAGATAGGGATGCTTTCCTGCATTAAGGTGTTATATGAATCAAGTGACCCAGATTGTAAAGAAGCACAAACCAGCTGCACTAAATGAACTAAGATGAAGTTTATCTAATATTCCACTTTGGTACACGTGCATCAGTGTATATGCATACACTGAGTGTGACTAAGTTACCACTTTTTTGTGTGAAATCCTAAGAAGATATTTACTCCACAACAGCAGAGGTTTTCTGTAATTACAACTGTCAGTGGTTTGGTTATAAGCTGACTGTAATCTTGCCAGAGAGTCTACAGCACGACTTCAGAGCAAAGGAAGTTGTCAGGAAACCAAGTAAATAAAGTGCCTCTCAAGTGATGAAACAAGGGATTAGAAAACAAGCACTTTATCCTAATCCAATTATCAATGTGCCTCAATACAATGCCAGCTACTGAGATGTCAGTCTGGTATCAAATGTTAATCACAATATCTCCTCCTAGGGTTTGACCAGTACAATCATTAGAGCTGGCAAATTTTCAATTTTGAGAATTTATTTGCTACGTTCAACGATAGTTTATTTTCACAGGCAAATATAATAATGACAGCTCAATCTGGATTTGAAGCAGGAATAGGTGCTTTTTTTTAAAATGAAGTTTTTCACACTCTAGGCACTTAATCCCAGCGACGATAATGACGAACCTCTAATCCTTTGGAGGATCCTCGCGGGATGTACCAAAAACTAGAGCAGAATTAACATGCACAGGTGTTGCAAGTGTTGCAGTTGTGTGCAGTGGCTGCCCAGGTTCCCTTTGGTGTTGACAGCTTCTTGCCTTTAGGAAGGTATTGTTCATTGAACCAGAGAGAGGGCTGGGTAAGAGGCCCTTTAAAGTTTTATTTATTGGAATGAACAGCTGCAACAACTGCAGATGCTGGAGTATAATTATTTTTAATGAAGTTTCTTAGAATGTGCACAAAGCATCCAATAATAAAACCATGAACCAAAACACAAAAAGGATTAATGAATAAGCACTCATTTTGAATATTGCACCCTATAAATCTTCAACAAAATAAAAGACATGGGATATTACTACAACATTAATTATTTCTGAATAACATCAGATTTTCACTCTGAGTTAAATTTACCACATTACACATGGCATATGGAAATAATTCTGATTTGCAAATAGTGTATCTCAAATTAGTTTTCAGTTAAACTGTTGATCCCAGAGAATGCAATACTAATTCTGGAAGAAGGTAAGTTATTTTAAAAATAGACTATTATAATGAAATGCACCATGCCTGTAATACTCATTCTGTAAAGATGAATCAACACCTGTTATGAACATTTCAGCAAAGGCTGACTGGCTGCTGAGAGATTTTAATCATAAAGTTTTCACTGACTCCAAGCTCTTGCTCGTAGTCTGTCTCGAAACAACACATTTTGGAAAGGCTCTGGTTTAAATCACTGCTGTGTAAAGTATTAATAGCAATAGACAGAGAGAGAGAGAACCTGCTGCAACCAACTGCAGTATCCCTGATTCAGGGATGGAGAATGCTTGGACATTTACATGGACATGTTTCTTACTCCTGATCCCAATGTGGTTGTGTGAAGTGGGAGGGGTGGGGGTGGTGCAGAGGGCGGTGGGAGGTGGTTTGTGGGAACTGGAGGCACAGGGGAGGCAGTGGAGATGATGTTTTCTGCCCACTAAGATATTGAGTGACCGGATCATGCTCAGCTGTGATGTTCCTCTTGGTCAGAATCGGATGCTGAGTATCAAGGGTTGTCCCTGAATAATAGGCATGTGGTCAAGATTTTGGAGATGTTTCTAGATATATCCTATTTAAAGCAGCCAACATTCTGCAAAGGAAACAAAGGACAGGAATTGGAGGAGAGGAGTTAATAAAGCTAGACAATGTCAACACTGCAGTTTTTGTTCTATTTTTATGATTTTTATTCGTAAATTTAAGTGTCGATTGAATTGGTTTTGCCACGTTCACCCTTGATTAATGAAGCACTCCCATTGACACAGGACCTCAAAAACAAATACACACCCGCCTAAAATACTATAGCCCACACTGGGAACAAGCTCCATTGCTCACAAGATGACAGCAGCCCTATCTCTCAATGGCTCACCTCCTGGTTGACTTCAACATCACCAACCGCAACCTGTGTTGTGGTTTTGCTCCCACGTCTCTGCCCCAGTAACTGACCTGAGCGGTGAATCCCCAGGTTTCAACTTATCATGGAAAGTTTGTTCAACTCTCAACCACTTGAGGACAGGCCCGGAAAGATATGGCCACAGGCGGAACACGAGGAACAGCTCAAATTGTGACTGTGGCCATTCAGGTCAGACCATTTCCTACATTCCTCCCTGAGGGATCCATTCCTGTGGTATCACTACCGTTCACATTCCGTCAGTGAAAGCCACTGAATGGATTGTTAACTTCAACATTGAATTATATGTTTTCTCAGTCATACGAATAAAAAACCCCAACCAAATCTGACATTGATTAGTTTGAAGTACATAAGCTTTCGGTTGAAACTTACTCAGAGTGACAATCAGCATCAGATTGCCACTCCATACTCACTCACCTGCATCAAATTTCATCCATGCCTATTTCGCCTAACCTTCCTGATAAAATCCAGGTGGTGCAGTTATCTCCAAGGCTCAGCGTCAAAGACTAACAGAGCTGGAGTGATGGAGGACATGCCCCCTTTCATTACTGCATTAGCTAGCATAAACAGATAAGTTTGAACATCCCTCTGAGAATGACAGGCCAGGTCGAAGGTAAGTCTCTCAGGTAAGTGGAACGAATCGGGGTTTGAGGGGATCAGAGATCAGTGGGGCATTGGACATCAGGGATGTGGTGGAGAGGTCCAGAGAAGGCGGGTCCAGCCAAGTCGAGTTAAATCAGCTGGAGACAGGTTGAGTTGGTGGGTCCAGCTGTTGGGGATGTCAGATCAGATGGAAGATGATCCAACTAGGCTGCACAAGGGTGTGTCGATTCGGGATGTGGGGTCGGATCAAGGAGAGGTCCAGCTGGGCCCTGGGTATCAGTTTGGGTTGGGGGCATTGTTGGGTTGGGTTGGGTGGGGGGAGGGGGTTAATATTTGCATTACAATAACAGACTGTAATTTCTTGGCACATTGTGGTGGAACAAGAAACGAGTGCATTATGTTATTAATTTCACAATATTAAGGATTTGTATCTATTTTCATCTCTCCCTGGCTCCATTACTTCCACAAACCTATCACCTTTCCCTAAAGTCAATGTTCTTCTGACTCTGACCCCCTGCACCCCTTCTCCACCCCCACTCTCCATTTGCCTCAGCATTAGTGACTCTGCATTCAGCCATCCCAGGTCCGTCACCTGGAATTCCATTCGTAACCCTCACTCTGACTCTCTTCCAGACCCCCTGTTTGGCCACGGTCCTTTTTCTCTCTAATTACACCTCCGTGAGGTGTTTCGAAATGTTTTCCACATGAAAGGTGTTATGCTCACGTAAACTGTTCAGAAGCACCGCATCATGATTAAGAATGTCAAAATTCCCAGAAATTAAAAAGATATTTAAGATTAGATCCAAATGAAACTGCTGATGAAATAGAAACATTCCCAAGCTCCAGTGTTAAAAGTTATTGATTCCCAGGAAAGCCAATCTCAAAATCCTGGCAGAATTTCTGATTTGATATGATTTAATTTATTGTTGTCACATGTATTGGGAGACAGTGAAAAGTAGTGTTTCTTGTGCACTATACAGACAAAACTTACTGTTCATGGAGTACATAGGGGAGAAGAAAAGGATAGAGTGCAGAATATGGTGTTACAGTCACAGCTAGGCTGTAGTGAAAGATCAACTTATTATGAGGTCAGTCCATTCAAAAGTTTGATGGCAGTGTATTTTACCCCAATGTTTGCCACTGGCAAAAATCAGGCTTTCACTCCTCTCTGATGCCGAATATTATCTCGTCAATGAGCTGGCTAACAATTCAAGTTGCATGTTTAAAGTTTAAACTTTGTCATGTTGTCACCTGTTGTTTGTAGCAAATCTGCAATTCAATACTACCATCTACTGGTGTGTTTAGGTAACAACACACTGTTACAAAGGGAAAACCTAACTCAATTTGTACATTGCAGAATGTAGGACCACTTCATTTCAAGAGTGGCACAGTGGTTAGCATTCCTGTCTCACAGCGCCAAGGACTTGGGTTTGATTCCCAGCCTGGGCCACTGTGTGGAGTTTGTACATTCTCCTCATGTCCCCTCTGGGTGCTCCTGTTTCCTCCCACAGTCTAAGTATGTGCTGGTTAGGTGCACTGGCCATGCTAAATGGACCTTCAGTGTACCTGAACGGGCACCTGTGTTGGTGACTTCATTGCAGTGTTAACATAAGCCTATCTGTGATACTAATAAATAAACTTTTTAAATTACAACAGAACTCCAAACACATTTCACAAAACTCAACTTGACCTTTAGAGCATCTCATGCTTTGCCCAGTTTAATGTTGCCTTTCCAATATGTTTAGTTTTGGAAAGTTTGAGTACACTCAGCTGTTAGCTCAGCTGTCAGACAGTGAGTCAAGTTCTCCAATTCACTTTGCACGGAGTTGGCCAATCCCAGCTGGGGTGACAGTAGATGTTTCACTTGTGCCCTGTGCAGTTCCTTATCGTTATGCAGCAACAGCTGATGAAAGTCTATTGCAGATGGAGCAAGGATCAAATTGCGCAATGAGAGTCTTTGATCAAATAAGCTATTGGCACTCACTCTCTCAGCTTGCACCTGAAAATCGCCACTTGGGCAAGTTACTGCACGCCTCCTTAACAACAGACTGTCCCTACTCAGCCCACATACTATGGAAACATTCATCTATGACTTTGTCACTCACAGTCGGGAATATTCCAATGTTTTCCTGACCAGCCTCTCATCCAACCTTCATCTTATCCAAAAACCTCCTTAAATCTTCTCCTGCATCAAGATCCACCCACCCATTAGCCCGTTCTTGCTGCTTACACTGATTCCCAGTTCTTCAGTTTAACAATTTCTACTGAATGCTTTAATTCCGCTTCGTGCTTGCGCTCCACCCTATCTCTGTAATCTCCTCCACCCATGCAACCACTTGATCAACAGTTTGATTTCTCCTCCTATTATCTCCTCTGGCTTGGCATCACTACAATGACTTTGTGCTTTCTGTTGTTTTACGCAGCATCTATGCAGTGCTAACCATGCTGTTGCCTGGCTTGATGGCTGAGCAGGGAGTCACTATCATGAGGGGCTAGCATCAGTTCGAGCCCACACGGGACCGCTTGATGGTAGTTGTATTGTGACTGAACGAGGTGTTGAGCAGCTTTGTGGGAGCAGAATCTGATCTGGGAAAGACTGACAAAAGAGATAGGATTCCAATGACACTATACTGGAGGCCTTTAGAACTGAGGGTCTAAACGGAAATATATCCGCAGGGACAAACTCAGAAAGCAGCGGGACCAAATAGCCACAGAGATCAGTGCCACTGGTTAATCCTTTAAGGTATGGATGCAATGCCACAAGAAGTTCAATGACCTTGCATGAATGCTCAAGGTCACTCAATGCATCTTCAAATGTCATCTCTCACCAACCTCAGCAATGGCCTCAGAACACAGTACCATTCTCCTCGGCCATTCTCTAGTTTCTATCAACTGAACAGTTATATGCTGCACCACATTCTTACACACTTAGATGTACTAGAAGCCTCTAAACCTATGCCTCACAGCTGACACACACCACCCAGCTATTCAACCATGACAGCCACAGCAGACGAACAGATTGCACAACACACACGAACACATCACCCTCTCTCTTGCAAGACAAAGTGGTACACAACTGGAGGCAGCAGTACCCAACCAGGGAGGGACAGGCACATCCTCATATCCTGACCAGCAGCTTCTCCAACTCTCTATCACCTCTATTCATTCTCCCTGTCACGCTGTAGTCCAAGGGGAATACAATCTATTGCAAGTCACAAGAAAGGCCTGTGCCACGCCACTCCCCGTAGCGACTTTAAAGAACTCCAGAAATCACAAGTTGTACAATTCCAGTAACAGTCAGTAGAAATCAACCAGCAGATAAGCTGTGGGTTGGAGATGGTGCCCTGACGGTGGTCGGATCCTTCTTGCTGCTGAATGTTTGTTCAGCTGTGTGTGTTTGGGAAATGGCATTAGCTGAAATGTTGAGATCTAAATAATCAACAACGATATTAAATTGGCATTTAATGTCACAATCTCCCTGCTTTGCTCGGGCAGATGGTCCCTCACCACATGGCATCTGACGCCATTCTTATCAGAAGTGGGGTGACATGGACGTGATTATGGAACACAAGTTGGCCTCTTTAAATGACTAACATACATTACTGTGCAAAGATATTTAAAAGGGCTGCAGACATAAATAAATCATCCACGCATTCAAAACAAAAATTAGAGGGAACGCTACCAAAAGCAAACACACGCCAAGGAGCCAGGCTCAGAAGACAGAGAAGCAGAAGGGATGAAGGCAGATGTTCATTGTCAGGTATACTGAAGCAAGTTTATATTTTTAATTTGGAACCATAAAAGGAAGATTAGGTGATGTGTCAAAATACAGTATCTTGGAACATTGAACCCAGTTTAATAGCATATTTTCATTAACTAATACTTAATGAATATTAATTACCACAAAATGCTTTAATCTTCGATATAATAGTAAATAAACTTATAGCTTTTTTTATTCATTAGAGTCACAAGTAGGTTTGCATTAACACTGCAATGAAATTACTGTGAAAATTGCCACAATCCAGAGGCTGTTTTCGTACACTGAGGAACATAAGAACATAAGAAATAGGAGCAGGAGTAGGCCATCTAGCCCTTCGAGCCTGCCCCGCCATTCAATAAGATCATGGCTGATCTGTCGTGGCTCAGTTCCACATTCCCGCCCTCTCCCCATAACCCTTAATCCCCTCTCGTATCAAATTTAACATGGTCATTGCATGTAACCAGCACGTCTCTCGAACTGTAGGAGGAAACCAGAACATCCAGAGGAAACCCACGCAGACACAGGGAGAACATGCAGACTCGAAACAGACAGTGACCCAAGCTGGGAATTGAACCTCACTCAGTCACAATACAACTACCATTAAGAGGTCCCGTACGGGCTCTAACTGGCGCTAGCCCCTCACGGTGGTGACTCCCTGCTCAGCCATCAAACCAGGCACCAGTATGGTTGTTTCAAATTGAACCCGGGTCCCTGGAGCTGTGAGGCAGCATTGCTAACCACTGTGCCATGTGCCTCTCTTAGTTTATCCTGCTAAGAAAGAAAATTGACCTTTGATTGTGAATGCTTGCCCCAGTAATTGATCAGTGAGCCATTAGAAAGCAACGTGGTGATAAGATTGTCAACAGCTTCCTCTAATGTCCTGCTTGTAGCTACTCCCACCAGGAGATCGGTTGTCATGGTACTCCCCATGATTAACTATGGGGAAAAAACATTAGCAACTGGCCACTTATCTTACTAACCGGGGATATGTCACACATCTCACTGTTCTCTGCCTCTTGAGTCATTGCCTGACTAACCTTTCAGGATTTACTGCCTTGTCACCATTGCCACTCTTCATGCACATTGAAGAGGGTGACACTCCCACATCACACTCAAAGCCAATAAGCCCCTCATTTAGTTTTGTACGACTGCTGAGTTCAGACCCCGGGGCTTAGCCGCTGGTGTGTACAACCAGTCACTTAGATTCACAAGTGGGAGTTGGAGAGCTGTGGGACGTTGGTTTTCCCTAGCCACACCCCTTTTGATGTGAGCGTGTGACTTGGCAGGGGGTCAAGTGGACTCATCCTCACAAACATCCATTATATAGACCAATATGATTTGAGTTATTTTTGGTTAAGTTTCATCACGTTTCCAACCAGATGAAGGCTAAACCAGAATAAATTCAGGTTGACAGAAGAATCAAATTAAAATGCAAGGGGAAGTTGTACAACAAAAAAAGATCGTCCGTAAAGAAATAAAATAAAGTCAGAAATCAATACTGAGATATCCTGACACAAAAGCTAAATATGACAAATCCTGGAAATCTGAATTAAGAACAGAAGCTGTTGGAAATACACAGCAGACCAGGCAGCATCTGTGGGGAGAGGAACAGAGTTAACATTTCAGGTTGAGGTTTTTCTGTTTTATGTTGGAAGTATTCAGAATTAGATAGAAAGGAAGATTTAAATATGAAGATAGAGAGATTGGCCCTTGTGGAATTTGTTTCCCTGGTGAAAATTTTGCATTGTGGTTTCAGTATTGTGTCAATTTCAGTCTAGTCCATCCCATTTCTCCTTGAACCGCGCCAATTAACCAGTTGGAAGCCAATAATTTCTAAGTGGCTGCCTGAAACATTGAACATTTAATTCACTGTCTGAATACATGTTTATCATCGCTCATCATTATTTCAACAGAGCATGCAGCATATGTGATCCGCTCAGTTTTTCTTGGGCCTACAACTTAAAGCTGAAAGATCCACCTGATAAGTGCTCCTCCTCCCTCCCCCCCACTCACTTCTGTGGTATTCCAGGGTTCAAAGTTGCTGACTTTGGGATAAATTAGTCTATCCCAAACTTAGGAGGTAGTTCCAGGTATTGTCCAGGTAAGTTCCAACTTTTGCACATGCGGCGTTAATCCATAACAGAGAATCCAGCGTGGGGTGGTGGGGGGCGGTGGTGGGGGAAGAATTCTGGTTTGGGCCTTTATTTTCATCTGATTAGTGGTGGGGGAGAGACATAGGAGAATTCTGTCCACTAACTTTGTTTCTCCCTCCACAGATACTGCCTGACCTGTTGAGTATTTCCAGTATTTTTAGGTTCTATTTTGGATTTCCAGTATCTACAGTAGTTTGCTTTTCCTTAAACAGAAGTGTTTCTCGCCATAATAGTGTGTAACTTTTTACTGAGTGCTGACAAACAATTTAGTTGTCAAATTAGCCTTTGATTGTCTTCCGGGCAGCTGTTCCCAGTGTGCACTTTAATTCCTTTACCAAAATGACATCCTGGACTAGGCACAGGTTGACCAAAAAATGTAACTTAAGATGTCACTTTGGCCATTGAAGAGGTTCTTTAGTGCTGCCAAAAATATTCTCAGAAAAATCATCCTTAAAAATCTCTATCAGCAATACCACATGTAGGAATGAGATTCAACATATCCTTTCTAAACTGCTGAGATTTACTGGAAACATCGGAGCATATATCTAAGCAGCACTAAATATCTCTGTATTGATACCTTTCTGTAGTGTGTTTAGTTGGAAATGAATGTGGAAATGCAGCAATTCCTTCTAAATCAGAGGGAGTCTGCCGGTGAGCTACCTCTTTCACAAGGCTAATAGTGAAAAAGCACAAACCACCCAGTAACATATGGTGATTGTGCAATTCACAGGATTTCTCTTCCTTGCCACAAGTTGCCTGATGACTTATACTTTCATAACTGGAGGCATCATTGGCCTTCACTATTTTGGCAGCTACTCAGCTACTAATGTCTCGCATGGTCAGACAGAGGTCTGGGGCTAACTATGTATAAATTGTGGATTATAATGTAACACAGGATGTAAATGCACCACGGCCGGGATTCTGCCCCCCCAAAAAAACTTGAGTTCCCAACATGTGGGAAAACAGGAGTATTTCCCACCCAATTTTTGGGCGTACTTACCAGAACGAATCTCCTACGCTCTGTGCGTCGTTGAGTGCCTCAGGGAGATTCACGCCAAAATGTGGGGGATTAAACATTAAAGTCCAATAGGTTTATTTAGTAGCAAAAGAAGTGGTTTTCGTTACCAAATAAACCTGTTGGACTTTAACCCAGTGGGCAGTTCCAGAGTGCCTGGCATTGACCAAGGGGCATCTGCCTTGCCCCTGACCTTCTGAAAGGGCATCAATGGCCTCTGTCCCCACCAGCGGGGTAAACACACCTGCTCCCCATTGGTGGGGAGCAGTTGTAAATCCCGTTGGTGGGAACCCCTCCCAACAGCGAGGGTGATGCTAGTGAGTCTGGGCCCACTAATCATATGGAAATAGCTACTTCCAAATGGTAATCAGCTGCATGCCGATTTCCAGCGCAGAGCTGATTATGCTAAAAAGACTCATGATCAGCCGGACGCTTGTTGCGAGCTCTGCTAAAGGCCATTGATGACTCCCGGCCCACTGCGCTGCTCGAGTAGCACAGTGGGCTGGAAGAATCCCGGCATCTCAAGTTCTACTTCTTATCCTTTACTTCATTTAGCATCATTCTTTCCTTCTTTCTTTTCAATTGCAAGCTTTTAATTTTTCAATATATACTTGCACTTAATTTTCACTGTCTTCTTTCCTCTTCTCTTACCGCTGTCCTGAGGAGCACATCATTGACAAAAGGACTAAAAAGACTAAAGAAGACTTAGTGATGACTTCAGTGGCTAACAGTCCAGATGCTGTGCGAATGACGTTATTGTGAAAATGTTCTTACAGGTTTTATTAGGTTTGGCAACAGAAGTATGCAAAGTCGTCAATGAGTCATTGTCAAATCTTCTGGAAACGTTTTCGTACTTGTGTATTCAGTTACCCATAAACAAAAATGAAAACTAGAATTGCTACTCTGAAGGTTCGAAGCAATATTTTCAGAGTAGGCTGGTCTAGAGGCCTAGCATGTCCCTAAAAGACCCGAGCTCAACATTTTAATTACCTTCTATCTTTTTATGAGCTTATATGATACCACTATTCTATGATACCCCAATTAAAAAGATAATGGAAAGATGCAAAATTTCCAACTGCTGCAGACAGGGTTTCAGGATCCCTGGTCTAGAATTATTGTAATCTGTATTGCTCAATTTGTGAAATGACTGATTGGATCCATTAGTAAATCATTTAAAAAATATTGTTGAAGGATAGATCTTCTGACTTTCCTTCTGTATACCATTTGGACTGTTCTATGCTTTCCAAGGTAAAATGGGAACTATAATTCATGGAATGTGTTGTATCATTAGTCAATCTGAATCTTACACTTTATTGAGCGATTTTTGGCAGTCATCCATTCACCAACAAAACTTCATTCACTGACTCACAGATTTTGAGCCCTATGTATGGGGAATATCAATGCAATGTTATACTGGGGTAGTATAGCAAGCTCTCACCAGACAGACATTTTCTTTTGTGAGCTTCAGAAAAAACAGTTCAGCTCTCTTCAAATCTTGTAAAACCTTGTTCTTTGATTGCAACAGCTTTAGTCACATGCAACAGTTTTAGTCAGTGGGGGGGACACAATGGCACAGTGGTTAGCACTGCTGCCTCACAGCGCCAGGGACCTGAGTTTGATTCCCAGCTTGGGTCACAGTCTGTGTGGAGTTTTCACGTTCTCCCCATGTCTGCGTGGGTTTCCTCCAGGTGCTCTGGTTTCCTCCCACAGTCTGAAGATGTGCAGATTAGGTGGATTGGCCAAGCTAAATTGTCCCTTTGTGTCAGGGAACCAGTAAGAGTAAATGCATGGGGTTATAGGGCTAGGGTCTGGGTGGGATTGTAGTCGGTTCTGAATTGATGGGCCGAATGGCCTCCTTCTGCACTGTAAGATTCTATGATTCACATTTTAATAACTTATTATTAAAACAATAGGGTTGAGGTGTGAATTATTCTATGGATGTTTTCACTGTACTACCCAGTAAGTTATTAGTGTCAACATCCAAATTAAAAATGGCCCCCTATGATAGTAAACAAATAATTCTTATAATAATTATGCTGTATGAGTATTTAAACACAACATAAAGATCTTCTGATCATCAGAGTCACTCACTTTGGCAAAAGCAGGAAATCGGGTACAATTTTCACTGGAGTTTTAGGATGTCTTTTTAGGTTGGCCTACACTCTAGAACAATGCAAATTTCAAGTTGGTAAGAAATAAATGAGTATTGTGTAACTTCTGGAAATATGCCATGAATTGATTTCACCCCCCAAAATGGACAATAAAATAGTAACTGCGGTCTTTCAGAAATTAAAATCCTTAAGCAGTATTTTTGCTTATTACAAGCTAAATTATGAATATTAGAATTACAAAGGTCCTTGTAGCTACATTTTGGAGTCACAAAAAGACAATGAAAAGAGGGATGCAGAGTAAATTCACTTGTGTCGGAACTGAACAGCCTTACCCATGTGGCCATTGGGACACTTACGTCAGACTAACTGAAGACTACCTCTGAAATCCCACGTCAGCAGTCAGTGATCGCAGGAATGATGCTGTTAATACCCACTGAAAATCACCACAACAAAATGAAACACTATAATGCTGGCTCTTTCCAAGCCAGGTCAGGTAGCAGCCGCAAATCAGCCCATTCTCAGGCGTGAAAACTTGGTGAAGTTGGGTGTGAGGTGAGTAGCGCGATCCGTGACCACCTCAGCACCCGTTCCCCCTTTACCAAGGGCCTAAAATGGATGCATGCGTTTAAACTGACTTCATGAGCTGGACACCCAAATTTACCAGCATTTCCCCCCTCACCACACATTCACTTGTCCAGATTCGGCACAAAACAGATATGGTCTGCCAAGGTCCAATTCAGGTGCTCCAGCTTCTGAGGAGGTAAGTTCCGAGCTTCCAGCTTCTCTGACTCAGATCGGTGGTGGGGGATGGGGGAAGGGAGGCGGGTCAGATGGCTCTGTGGTGGGGGGAAGAGGAGGGAGGTAGGTCAGATAGCTCTCTGGTGGGGGGAGGAGGAGGGAGGTAGGTCAGATAGCTCTCTGGTGGGGGGGAAGAGGATGGAGGTAGGTCAGATGGCTCTCTGGTGGGGGGAAGAGGAGGGAGGTAGGTCAGATAGCTCTCTGGTGGGGGGGAAGAGGAGGGAGGTAGGTCAGATAGCTCTCTGGTGGGGGGAAGAGGAGGGAGGTAGGTCAGATAGCTCTCTGGTGGGGGGAAGAGGAGGGAGGTAGGTCAGATAGCTCTCTGGTGGGGGGAAGAGGAGGGAGGTAGGTCAGATAGCTCTCTGGTGGGGGGAAGAGGAGGGAGGTAGGTCAGATAGCTCTCTGGTGGGGGGGAAGAGGAGGGAGGTAGGTCAGATAGCTCTCTGGTGGGGGGAAGAGGAGGGAGGTAGGTCAGATAGCTCTCTGGTGGGGGGGAAGAGGAGGGAGGTAGGTCAGATAGCTCTCTGGTGGGGGGAGGAGGAGGGAGGTAGGTCAGATAGCTCTCTGGTGGGGGGAGGAGGAGGGAGGTAGGTCAGATAGCTCTCTGGTGGGGGGGAAGAGGAGGGAGGTAGGTCAGATAGCTCTCTGGTGGGGGGAAGAGGAGGGAGGTAGGTCAGATAGCTCTCTGGTGGGGGGAGGAGGAGGGAGGTAGGTCAGATAGCTCTCTGGTGGGGGGAGGAGGAGGGAGGTAGGTCAGATAGCTCTCTGGTGATGGGGGGTGGTGGTGAACAGAGGGGATCCACTGCCACTGTGTATGTAATCGGTGGAGGGAAAGGGGGGGCAGGGGCCATGATTGGACTTGGTGGCAGGGCGTGGTGGGGGCTAAGGGGGACAGTTATATTGTGGGGCTGAGGCAATGTCTTTGGGAGGCCAGGGGGAGGCATTATCAAGTCCAGGAGCAATGTGGCAGGGGAGCATTTTTCTATTTTTTACTGCGCATGCGCAGTTGAAGACTCCAATCAGAGCTGCGGTGTTTTGGGTGCGAAAAGCCCCGCCCACAGCGGTTTAGAATCGCTGCTTTTTTCTCAGGCAGAGTATGTATGGGGATGCTGGAGAACGCGTGTAAAACTCGGATCTGAAACACTCCCAGATTTAGCACTGAGAATCAAAATGGTAAAATCTGGCCCTAAGACTACCATAGCAACAGTGTGAGAATTCACAAGCAAGATACCTCCAGTATATAAAAGCCCTCTGTCATTGAAGTTCTCACACATTCTGTGTTGGGTGAATATATCAAGAAGCAATTAAGCACACAGTTGCCAGGTTGTGAGCTGCTGACTTCTCCATTGTTGCCCATAGGCCCTGCAGAGTGTTTTACACATTCTTAAATCAATGCTTGTGCTCAGATTGGAGCTTCCTTTGATATCAAAGCCAAAAGATCAACTTGAGTACTGAGTAAAGGTCACCCCCTTAACATTCCCACCTAAAAAAAAATCAACAAAATCAATTTGCTCTTCTATAATGCATTTAAGCATGGAATCGATGATTCCAAGGTACTCACAAACAGCACAGGAATCTGAAAATCTCCCACAATGATGTGGAAATGTGAATTCCCACATGCCTGGGAGGCTTAAGATTTTTAAGTACTAAACAGCAAAATATGCCTCTGCATCAGACTGAGTGAAAGATGTGCTCTCATCATTGTCTCAAGAGCTGACAATCTCTCCAAAGTACCTGAAAGATGAAAGGTTAATTCATAATGAATCATTACAACAGAATTTATGTGCATGCGTCATTGGGAAACTTACATAAACCTTGAAAGGCAATTTTTACAACAGTGTTGGTAGCAGCGCTTTTCCCTCTTCCTGGTAAACATTGTTACTAAAGTGCTACTAACGTGAGTTCCTAAATTTGATGTGGGTAAAGTATAGAAGTTAATGTTTCTTTAGATCTGATAAATCTTTTTGAACAAGAATTTGAAAATAAATTGAAACTCTGGTTCTGTCAGAGACTGTAACACATCTTTTATCTTTACAAATATTGACAGACAGACTTTTATCAGAGTTTAAGTGTGGACATATTATTCTCCACCAAATGCAATATTCCACTACAGGAAATTAAAGCTTGATAGTTTAAAGAAATATCATTTAGTTTGCTTGAGTTTTTCAAGGAAGTGACGAAGATGATAGGTGAGGGAAAGGCAGTGGATGTTGTGTACATGGACTTCAGTAAAGCCTTTGACAAGGTACCTTGTGGTAGGCTGGTACAAAAGGTCACACGGGATCAGAGGAGAGCTGGCAAGATGGATTTAAAATTGGCTTGGCTATAGAAGACAGAGGGTAGCAGTAGAGGGGTGCTTTTCTGAATGAAAAGCTATAACTAGTGGTGTTCCACAGGAATCAGTCCTGGGACCTTTGTTGTTTTTGTTGTATTTATAAATGAATTGGAGGAAAATGTAGCTGGTCTGATTAGTAAGTTCACAGATGACATAAAAATTGGTGGAGTTGCAGATAATGAACAGGATAGTCAGAGGATACAGCAAGATATAGACCAGATGGAGACATGGGCAGAGAAATGGCAAATGGAGTTTAATCTGGACAAACATGTAATAATGCATTTTGGAAGGTCCAATGCATGTAGGAATTATACAGTAAATGGTAGAACCCTTAGGAGTATTGGCAGGCAGGGATATCTGGGCACACACGTCCACGGATCACTGAAAATGGCAACGCAGGTCGATAAGGTAGTCAAGAAAGCATACTGCATGCTTGCCTTCATCTGTTGGGGCATTGGCAGGACATGCTGTAGGTGTACAGGTGCTGCACTTAGGCCTCATTTGGAATATTTTTTAAAGTTTGGTCACCACACAACCAGGAGGATGCGGATGCTTTGGACAGGGTATAGAAGAGGTTTACCAGGCTGTTGGCTGGTTTGGAGGGTATTAGCTAAGAGGAGAGGTTGGATAAACTCGGTTTGTTCTCACTGGAACAACAGAGGTTGAGGAGAGGTTTACAAGATTATAAGTGGCATGGATAGTGTGGATAGTCAGATGTTCTTTCCTAGGATAGAAAAGTCAAGTACGAGAGGAAATAGGTTTAAGGCGCATGGGGAAAGGTTAGAGGAGATGTGCGAAGCATGTTTTTTTACACAGAGGATGGTGAATGTCTGGAAAGAGCTGCCTGGGGAGATGGTGGAAACATAGCGGCATTTAAGAGACAACTAGACGAATACGTGAATAGGATGGGAATGGAAGGATACAGACTCCATAAGTGCCTACAGTTTTAGTTTAGGCAGGCATCATGATCGGCACAGGCTTGGAGGGCTGAAGGACCTGTTCTTGTGCTGTACCAATCTTTGTTGTTTGAAAGAAATAAAGATTATAGGTTACTACTCTGCAAGTAAATGATAATATTTAAACATTAACCAAACTACACTGAGCAGCAACCGTGCTGCATTCAGAAATATTAACAGTTTGTTGCCAAAATTCGTTCTAAGTATCCATGAAACATACCTCAAAAAGTCAAATATGATACTAAATATTTTAACAATGTCACTTTTATTTCATAAATGTCTTTTACATTTAGGTTTTCAGCCACTTAAAATGCATGTTTCAGAGCATAGCTTTCCCAAACAAAAAGCTTCACATAAAGGTACACATTAGTATAATATGTAATATCATCAAACAAAAAGACATCAGGGGGACATAGGAACAGGAGTGGGCTCTATTGGCCCTCTAGTGTGTGTGCCAATCAGGGAGATCATGGTTGATCTGTAGCTTAATTCCACAATACCGCCTTTGCACCACATCCTTTAATATCCTTGGCTAACAAACATCTGTCAATCTCAGTATTTAAATGAACAAATCTCAGGATTTACATACACAATTCTGAAAAGAAACAAACCTCCAACACAATAGTCACATCTAAGAATTAGGAACAGACGTAGGCAAATTCAGCTCTTCGAGCCTGCTACATCATACTCAGGAACAACATCTTACATTACATTTGGGGTTAGATTTTCTTAATATTCCTCCAGTGGCGAGCAGTGTATAAGCCATTAAGCATTCAATAATAACTTTTCAAAGGCATTTGGATAGATACATTGAAAGAAACATTTGTCTGGCTGTGGGGAAAGTGCATGATGGGCTATGTATGATTTTATGGTCTGTAGTTTTACCCCAGTGTGTCTGTAGAAGGGTGCTGGGTTAGAAAAACAATTAGTGATAAAAATGTGTCAAGCAATGGCAACAAGTCATCGCTTCTTTATAAATGGACACCAGTAGCTTAAACATTCAGACCTGGAAAGACGCAAGTTCAAAGCCTCTGTTGAATTAGTGAATCTTGGTGAAGGTGATCAGTGCCACTGGATTAAAAATGTACTCCTGCTGAAAGTGCAGCTGTTTGCAATTCGTATGAAGACAGAAATGGTCTCAGTGACTTCATAGCTCGCTGATATTCTGGGCTAATTGATGGCCACTTAAGTGAAGGACTGACATGTAACAAATCATATCGCAGCAACAAATTAATATCCTTCAGAGATGAAATGATAACAAATAATTTGTAGAAATCACTTAATCATGTACCAGTTTCTGGTATGTCTTATTGATGCAACCATTTGGAGAGGCATTAAGAGAGATGCTTGTAATTATGTAGCAACTATCACAGACATCCCAATGCACCTCATATTTATTGGGTGGGATTTTCCACCCTCCAACTCCCCCATATTTTCCGGCAGCAGAAGCAGCTCGCCATTGGCCATCTACAGGGTCTTCCAGTCCCATTGGTGACTAAGGCATTTTGTGTGCCTTGCCTGTACTGCTGCAGCAGGTCACCTTCAATGGGACCGAAGATCCTGCCAGTGGGAAGGACTGGAAAATTCAACCCAATGTGTATTTTGAAATATAGCCATTGTTGTAATGTAGGCAATCCTGCAGTTAGTTTGGGTATAGCAACCCCCCACGTACAGTAATGTGACAATGACCAGGTTGCATTTGAGTCATGGCTAATACTGACGGATTTGAAAAGCCTTTCACTTTTACAGCCTGCTATCAAGAGGCAAGAATTTATAATCAAGATTATACAAATTTATTTCAAGGCAATATCCAGGAGAAAATCTAACCTAACGGACAAGATTTTAACCTTCTCACCCACTGGCACAGAGTTAAAATCAAACTCCTCTATCTCTAAGGAAATCAGTTGGATTTTAATAAAACTTTACAATAATTAAAGACTTAAGATTTGACATCAAAATGCTCCCAAAGTAAATCTGATGCCACAGCTTACAAGACTCAGAGTATTAAAAGTGCATTATTGGATTATTTCCATCTGTGCTTAACAGTAGTAAGTCTAAATTGAATAACAATTACCAAATTGTTGACATTTTAACATTTTATTTAACAACTCATGATACCTTTTTTAATTATTTGATGATGCACTGCAGCAATTCATCTTAGACAACACCTTTCAAACCCATGACCACTTTCAACTAGAAGGACAAGGGCAGCAGATCATCTGCAAATGGGAACACTACCATTTGCAAGTTCCCCTCCAAGCCACTCACCATCTGACTTGGAAATATATTGCTGTTTCTTTGCACTCGCTGGGTCAAAATCCCGGAATTCCCTCTCTAACGGCATTACGGGTCAACTTACAGCATGTGGACTTCAGCGATTCAAGAAGGCAGGTCACCGCCACCTTCACAAGGGCAACTAGGGATGGGCAATAAATGCTGGCCGGCCAGCAACGGCCATGTCCCACGAATGAAAATAAAATTGAATATGGGCACTGCTGGCTGGACCAACATTTATTGCCCGTCCTTAATTGTCCTTGAGAAGGTGCTAATCAGCTTCCTTCTTGAAATGCTGCAATCCCTGAGGTGTAAGTATATCATAATGTGGAGATGCCAGCGTTGGACTGGGGTAAACACAGTAAGAAGTCTCACAACACCAGGTTAAAGTCCAACAGGTTTATTTGGTAGTAAATGCCATTAGCTTTCAGAACACTGTTCCTTCGACAGGTGAGTGCTCACCTGACGAAGTAAAAATGCAGGAGCGATTAGAATGGCACTGATCTTGCAGCAGTAATGTTGGAAAAGCTGTCAGTATTCACCGTCATCACTCGACCGAAATTGACACCAACTCACAGAGCGGGATTTTCCAGCTGCTCTCGTCCCACAACTGGAAAATCCTGCCCGAGGTCAATGGACCTTTGCACGGTCCATGTCTCGCCCGCTACCATTCCCGGGGTGGGTGGGATGGGAAAACTCCGCCCTGCGGAGACAGCACATAATGCAGAAATCCAGAAGCTGCTAAGTGTGATTCTACCTTCCTCCAGTGCTGTTGAAGACTCCAACATCTCTGCGTACAGCTGGAAATCATTGAACTGGGGAGAAATTCTATATTTATGCTGTGAATCTCACTATAAACACTTTTGTAAATGTAATTTCTTGTTGAATTGGATGTAACTAGGATTTTAATGGCTTACTAAGTTTACAATTATTGCTAACACCCTCACTGGCCCCCAGAAAGCTAACTTTATATTAGTGCAATGTCAAATTTCTTGATCATGATACAAAAATTACACAAATTTAAAAATATATATATTTTTAAAGTGCATTTGTGATACTTTAGCCTCTGTTTTATTCCAATCATAATCATTCATTTGACTACCTGAAATAAGTGAATGGAGTGCCTTTAATTCACTGGGTCATTCCCTAAGAGAATCCTTCGATGTCATTGATAGCTACCCTGCTTTCTGACAGAACTGCTGCTGACAACTGGAAGTCCTTTGTGCCAGATTTATACTGCCATTGGGAAAACCATGCACTTTAGAGAAATTGCTAGATCTTTGTGGTCAGCTTTCAACTAGGCCAGTGACAAGCACCGTCATTTTGCTGCAAACCACAAAATCAAAGCGAATACTCCCCTCTGCCCCCACAAGTTTCTGTGTGCATTCCCATTCCGAAGATGTTCCTCCATCAGGAAAACAATGAACTTGTACTAACATCACAAAGCTGTGACTGCAACCAGTTTCAGACCCATTGTACTGGAAGCAGAAAATCGACCTTCACAAATTCTGATGTTATGATCTGTGCAGTTTACATTCAACTCCAAAATCCTGGAAACTGATGTTTGCAAAATGTTCCATTCCATTTTGGGTCTCTTTTCTGTCAGTGGTGGTCCTGTCAGATAGTAACAGCAATTGTGCTATGTCTAGACAACATGTTGAACTGAAGGAATCATAATTTTGATGTTATTGCTGAAAATCTACCTTGTCATAATCACAAAGTCAGTATGAATTCAACCAGATTACTTGGCACTCCGACAATCTTTATCGTATTAAATTTTTCCCTTTTCAGTCACTAAACGTTCATCTATAATCTACAACTAATACATCAAAACATCTCTGGGTGCATTTTCCGTTGGCCTACTCTGCTCCCTTTCTTTGGTATAATTTGCATTTTGATATGCATAGACAATTCCAATTGTGGTAATATTAAGAGCCAGAGATAGCAAGATAAGCCAAAATGAATACTCATAGCTGTCAGTCTTTAAATTGAATGTAACCAGGCTCTCTTTAATCGCATTTCTCATCAATACTGTGGATAAATTGTTCACTGCTGTATTCACTGCAAACAGAACCATCGCCAGAAATGTCGAAACACCTGAAAGAAACAGGTTATCTGTCACTATTTTACATTGAAATAATTAACAATACAAAGTTTAGAAGGTGCCTCATCCTTTGTGCGTTTTCAAAATTAATAACCCAGCTATTAACAATACTGATAACGAAAATCATTCTTTTTAATTGATCCTACCAATATTTAAATGGAAGATACCTTCCAGGGCATGATTTTCTAGCCATGTTCACCCCAAAACTGGAAAATCCCAGCCAACAGACCTTTCTTTCCCTGCCTGCACTAATTCCTGTGGTAGGTAGGATGGGAAAATTCCCCCCATAGTATGCTCTATTTCCGGAATTTTTCTCTTTCCATTTGTTAGGGTTAAATTTTCCAAACCACCATTGTCAATGACTGGAAAATTTAACCCAAACTTGCCAGGCACCACCTTTGGCTGAAAAGACAGATAATGGGCTGTGGGAAAGGAAAATGGTGTTCCTTACATCAGTTTTACCAGATGGAGATTGAGGAAGTTAAGAAGCAGGACCTCTAGGGTTGTAGCCTCAGCGTTACTCCCTGTGCCAGTGAGGCTAGGAATAGGAAGATAATGCAGCTCAGCATGTGGCTAAACAGCTGGTGTAGGAGGGAAGGTTTCAGATATCTGGATTATTGGGATCTCTTCTGGGGCAGGTGGGACCTGTACAAGAAGGACAGGTTGCATCTAAACTGGAAGGACGTAAATACCCTGGCTGGGAGGTTTGCTAGTGGCACACGGGGGATCTAAACTTGTTTGGCAGCAGGGGTGGGAAGCAAAGCGAAGGTGAATTAAGGGGAACTAGAGAGTAGAGCCAGTAAAAGTCAGATGAAGAGCCGGCAGGGTGTGATTGGTAATCAGAGAAGGTCTGGGGGACTAAAGTGCATTTGTTTCAATGTGAAAAGTGTAACAGGTAAGGCAGATGAACTTAGAACTTGGATTAGTACTTGGAACGATGATGTTGTTGCTATTACAGAGACTTGGTTAAGGGAAGGACAGGATTGGCAGCTTATCATTCCAGGATGCAGACGTTCTGGGTGGGATAGAGAGGGATGTAAAAAGGAATGGGAGAATTGCATTACTGGTTAAGGTGAATATCACAACTGTACTGCAGGAGGACACGTTGGAGGACTCATACAGCAAGGCAATTTGGCTGGAACTCAGAAATAGAAAGCGTGTAGTCTCAATGTTGGTGGTTTACTATAGGCCTCCCAACAGCTAGCAGGTGAAGGAACAGATATGTAGACAGATTTTGGCAAGGTGTAAAAGTAACAGGATTGATGTGGTGGGAGATTTTAATTTCCCCTAAATTGACTGGGACTCACTTAGTGCTAGAGGCATGAATAGGGCAGAGTTTGTAAGGAGCATCCAGAAGGGCTTCTTGAAACAGTATGTAGATAGTCCAACTAGGGAAGGAGCTGTACTAGACCTGGTATTGGTGAATGAACCTGGCCAGGTGGTTGACGTTTCAGTAAGGGAGCAGTTCGAGAACAGTGACCACAATTCAGTAAGCTTTAAGGTACTGATGTATAAGGAGCAGCGGAGTCCTCAAGTGAAGGTGCTGAATTGGAGGAAGGCTAATTACAACAATATTAGGCAGGAACTAAAGAATATAGATTGGGGGCAGGAGTTTGAGGGCAAATCAACATCTAGCATGTGGGAGGCTTTCAAGTGTAAGATGACAGCAATTCAGGACTGGCATCTTCCTGAAAGGATGAAGGGTAAGTATAGCAAGGTTCAGGAACCTTGGATAATGAGAGATGTTGTGAGCCTAGTCAAAGAGAAAAGGGAAGGCTTGGAGGCTGAGAACACACAAAGCAAGTATGAAATGTAAGGAAAGTAGAAAGAAACTTAAGCATGGAGTAAGGAGGACTAAAAGGGGTAATGAAAAATCATTGGCCAGTAGGATGAAGGAAATCCCAAGGCTTTTTATACATATATAAAGAGAAAGAGGGTAGCCAGGAAGAGGGTTGGCCCAGTTAAGGATAGGGAAGGGAATCTATGCATGGAGCCAGAGGAAATGGGCGAGGTATTAAATATGCACTTTGCATCAGTATTCACCAAAGAGAAGGACTTGGTGGATGATGAGTCTGGGAAAGGATGTGTAGATAGTTTGAGTCATGTTGAGATCAAAAAGGAGGCGGTATTGGGGTTCTTGAGAAACATTAAGGTAGACAGGTCCCCAGGGCCTGATGGAATATACCCCAGAATACTGAGAGAGGCAAGGGAGGAAATTGCTGGGGCCTTGAGAGAAATCTTTGTATCTTCATTGGCTACGGGGAAGGTCCCAGAGGATTGGAGATTAGCTAGCATTGTTCCTTTGTTTAAGAAGCAAGAATAATTTGGGTAATTACAGGCTGGTGAGCCTTACATAAGTGGTAGGGAAATTACTGGAGAGGACTTTTCGAGAAAGGATTTACTCCCACTTGGAAATAAGTGGACAAATTAGCAAGAGGCAACATGGTTTTGAGCAGGGGAGTCGTGCCTCATTAATTTGATTAAGTTTTTTGACAAAGTGATGAAGATGATTGATGGGGGTAGGGCAGTGGATGTTGTCTACGAGGACTTCAATAAGGCCTTTACATGGGAGAAGGTGAAGTCGCATAGGATCAGAGGTGAGCTGGCAAGGTGTATGCAGAACTGACTTGGTCGTAGAAGACAGGGTAGCAGTGGAAGGGTGCATTTCTGAATGGAAGGCTGTGACAAGTGATCAATGCTGGGACCTTTGCTGTTTGTAATATATATAAATGACTTGGAGGAAAATTTAACTGGTTTGGTTAGTAAGTTAGCGGACGACACAAATGTTGGTGGATTTGCAGATAGCGATGAGGACCATCAGAAGATACAGTAGGATATAGATCAGTTGTAGGCTTGGGCGGAGGAATGGCAGATGGAATTTAAAAAGATGGTTTAAAAGAGATGTACGTGGCAAGTCTTTTTTACACAGAGGGTGGTGGGTGCCTGGAACTCGCTGCCGGGGGAGGTAGTGAAAGCAGATACAATAGTGACTTTTAAGGGGAGTCTTGACAAATAGGTGAGTAGGATGGGAATGGAGGGATATTGTCCCTGGAGGGACAGGAGGTTTTAGTTCAAGTTGGGCAGAATGGTCGGTGCAGGCTTGGAGGGCCGAAGGGCCTGTTCCTGTGCTGTAATTTTCTTTGTTCTTTTAGAACAGAGTCTAAGCACATCACACAGAAAGATGAAACATCAGGAAACAAGCACTGCTGTTGCTCACCTACTGGTGGTTAATGAGCTCATTGGTTGAGTTCATGAAATAAATTGCTCAATCATTTTTTGCTTCCGATTGGAATGTAATCAAAACAGCAGGAAAAATAATTTTAAATTGAGGTTTAAGAGAAAAACAAAGGCCTGAATCTTATCATGCCGGTGGGATTTTCCCATTCCGCTGCAGTGAACAGCAATTTGGCTGGCTGCCAAATTCTCCGGCCTCACTGCAGTGAGAGCGTGACATGAACGACCAATAAGACTACGCCCAAATTCTTTCAAAATGACATTACAATCAAATAGCAATAATAATCTTGCATTCCTACTGAACTACCTAATTCAGATGACAGGATTGTATTGAAAGACTTTATTTAATGAAAGGATTGGGGCGGGGTGATTGAAAGGACAAAAGGGAAGATCTGGGATACACTAGAGGATGTTTTAAAGAAGATTGATACATTGATCCTCCAGTTTTCCCTCAGTTTCTAAGTAGAGCACTAAAGTGGCATCAGAATAACTGAAAAGTTGTTTGATAATCTTTTCCATGTTATTATGTCTGGATTAGATCACTTATAACATAATGATGCCACTTGGATGGAAGATTGGGTCTGCCAGCGGGCATAGAGGCTGGAATTCTCTGACCATTCACCCCTCCACTGCGACTATCAGCGAGAACAGAGAATTTGGAATTCAGCCAAATCTCCGTTCACTGCAGCGGGACTGGAGAATCCCAGCTGCGGGCGGGGTTGGAGAATAAGGCCCACTGGCAGCACTCTCATGGTCATGTGTTCAACAAGTCCCATTCCAGAAACTTATGCACAAGATCGAGACTGGTGCAACAATGCCATACTGAGGGAGTGCTGCACTATCAACGATGTTATATTTTGAATGAGATATTAAACAGAGGTGCCATCTACCTCTCAAGTGTAAAAAGTAAAAGGTTCCATGGCACCACTTAAGGAAGAGCAGAGGAGCTTTCCCACTTTCCCGACAAACATTTGTCTCTAATATCACCTAAAAGCAAAATTTAATTTTCATTGCAAATTGGCTATTGCATTTCCCCTGCATCACAAGCAATTCACTTTAAAAAGGCAGCACTTCATTGGCTGAGAAGAACTCTGGGACAACCTGAAGCTGTGAAAAATGCAACTTAGTGTCAAGTTCTTTCTTTAATTCTTTACCCTTAAGAAATGCTTTCATTAAAAACCTGTGCAATGGCAACACAAACCTTCTGGCAGCCAACACAGAAATAAAAACAGAAAGTGTTGGAAATACTCACTGGATCTGGCAACACCTGTGGACAGAGAAGCAGAATTAACTTTTCAAATCGAATATTCTTCAGGAGTACAGGAATGTGATGGGTTATATGCCAATGAAAGGGTTGGGGAAGGAGGGGGTAGGAAGCACAAAAGGGCAGATCTGGGATACAGAAGAGGATATTTTAAAGGAGGTTCATATTCGACTCGAAACTTTAACTCTGTTTCTCTCTCCACAGTTGTTCCTAGCACTTTTCTCACTTTTCTGTTTTTCATTTCAGATTTCCAGCATCCCAGATTGGTTTCATTACAGAACATTAGATTGGTTTAATCATGCAAAATGAAATATCAAAGATGGGGGCTATATTTAAGTTTATGTGAAATGGCAAACAAAAATAATTCAAATATTGTTTGAAAAACTCAGATTCCTTTCAAATAACAATTAATTCATTCTGTCTTACTTACAACATATGGAGCTACACACGTAGATACTGATAGGCCCACAGATGCTCTCGTATGGATTACTGATGCTATTGTACAGGGTGACTATGGCACTTAGTAGTGTAAACAACAGCCCAAAGACGAGGAACAGGATAACTAAGATATGGAGAATTCTTGCAGTGCTTGCGTTTTCAAAACTTTCCAAAACTGAAAATAAAAAGCACGCAGTAAGAGTCAGGATGTTGAGGTACAAAATCAATGAAACAAATTACCTCCTTTTTTGCAATTTTCAAGAAACTCTATATATTTACAATTTGCTTGAAGTAGTTGAAACATAGAAAATAGGAGCAGGAATAGGCCATCTGGCCCTTCAAGCCTGCTCCACTCGTCATTCCATATGATCACGGCTGATCTTCTTTCTCAATGCCATATTCCAGCACTCTCCCCACACTCCATGACACAATTAGAGTCTAGAAATCCATCTATTTTCCTCTTAAATATACTCATTCTGTGGTAGAGAATTCCTTAGATTCATCAATCTCTAAGTGAAGAAGTTCCTCCCCATCTCAATAGTAAATTGCCTAGCCTGTATCCTGAGACCATGACCCCTTGTTTCTAGACATTCCGGCCAAAGCAAACAACTTCTCTGCATCTAGCCCTGTCAGAATGTTATACCTTTCAATTAGATTCCCTCACATTCTTCGAAATTCCAGCAAATACAGGGCCAGTCAACCTAATCTCTTCTCATACAACAATCCTGCCATCCCAGGATCAGTCTGTTGAACCATTGCTGCATCCCCTCTATGGCAAGTATATCCTTTCTTAGATAACGTGACCAAAAGTGCACACACAGTGTGGGTCCATCAAGGCCCTGAACGTTAAGACATTCTTCCTCCTGTACTCAAATCCTCATGCAATGAAGGCCGACATACCATTTGCTTTCCTAGCTGCTTTCTGTACCTGCATGCTTGCTTTCAGTGACTTAGTTTACCAGGACACCCTTCTTCCATTGTAAATCAACATTTCTCAATGTATCACTATTTAAATAAATACTTAGTTTCTCCATCCAAAGTGGACAAGTTTGCATTTATCCACATTATGCTGCAGCTGCCATGTACTTGCCCACTCACCCAACTTGTCTCAAGGACAAGTACAACTTTAAAACATTTAGCTTCCTATAATATTGACTGGAATAATAAAACTGCTACCTGCTCTTTTGAGAGTTTGGCTTATATAGTCTGCTTTAGTTGGGTTTTATTTAACAATATAAATTAAACCAATTCAATCTATCTAGGATTTTGAAATAGCCTTGCAATGTATATTCCTGCTCAAAGGTTGGCTGCATAACTAAACTGAAACCTCTTTATTGGAAATATAATTCACTAATTATAACCAGAAACCAACTTATAAAACAGAGAATCTGATGACTAGGAGGAATCATTATCTACTTCAATCAAATTCGATGCTGTGGTGTGTTTTTTTAATGACCAGTCCAATAAATCATTAAAAAAAGAGGAACAAAGTCTATGAGCAGCACAGTTGTTCCATCATTTTTCTATGAAATCAATGGTTGGTTTCCAAATGATTCAATGCACAACTGTAAAACATATTATTAAATATATTATTCCAGGTTGGGGATACTAATAATGGTTTTCCAAGGAGAATTCAGCTGTTATAAGACAATCATTTGCTGGAACAAAGAGAGTCAGAAAGACTTGCACTGTCACTTCAAAATAAAGTGGTTGTTGAGTTTCTAACAGTAAATCTGATTTACAGTGTTGATTATCTTCACAATGTTGAAATACTGATGAATGCAACTTTTCTCATTTTCCTAAATTACAGCCAGTCATTTGCAGAGTGGTTTCCCAGCAGATTTCCATCTCCAAGTTGGAGGCTGCAGTTTCCAGGATGAAAAATCCCAGGCCGTTGCAACAGCAAAAGAGGTGCCAGGATATTTAAAGGAGCAGGAGCTCTCCAAAGATGTCGGCTGAGACCAAGGCCTAAGAAAAGTCCTTTTTGGTTCTCAGAGAGAAAGAGGAAGATCTTACTACACCCTTTCATAGAATCACCATAGTGCAGAAAGAGGCCATTTGACCTATTGAGCCTACGCCATAAACAATCCCACTCAGGACCTATTCCAGTAACTCTATGTATTTACCCTGCTAATCCTCCTGACACTAAGGGGCAATTTAGCATGACCAATCAACATAACCTGCACATCTTTGATCGTAGGAGGAAACTGGAGCACCCGGAGGAAACCCACGCAGACACTTCATGGTGACTGAGGCTGGAATTGAACCCATGTCCTTGGTGCTGTGAGGCAGCAGTGCTAGTCACTGGGCCACCATGGTGTCCTTTCCTTTGATTGATACACGTTTGGACTATTAGCATTGCTACATCATGCCCAGCATGCCTACTTCCCACTGGACTGTCCCTGCTGAGTGGTAGCAACTGGATGGGCTGCAGGAAAGTGAAACAGAAGAGAGGACATCAACCCCTTATTGGCCTTAACTGTGGCTAAGTAATGACTGGCAGCAGCCGTGGCAGAGGGAAAAGAATCAAGATTAGTGCGGGGAGACACTGTCATGGCCTCACCATCCCAATTTTTCTGCCTCCATTATAGTGGATGCAAATTTAGCACAAGTTCTCTCTGCAAATGCAGGGGATACAGGTAAGAAATAGAAAATATCAATGCCCCTGAACAAAATTCTTTTGTGTATTAATGTCACCATTTATTAAAAAGGGCAGATAAATCAAAATGTTAAGTGGCTCACAGTAGACCAAATTTGACTATTTCAAAATGGCCCCAATCATGTTATTACAGATTTGTAATATACTTCCATCATCAAAGGTAAATATTTGAAGAAGACTTTGCAGGTTGATGGGGAAAGACCAGGGGAGTGGACCAAATTGGATGTTTCTTTCAAAGAGCTAGCAGAGGCATAATGAATCAAGTGGCTTCATTCTGTGCTATATGATTCTATAATCCCTTCTATCACACCTGAGAATTTAAATTCTCTTGTAAATCCCAGCACAGTGCTGTGTTAACAAGAAATGCAGCAATTACCTTTGATGTTACTGTTATCTATGAGGATCGGACAACCAGATTTTTCCCATATACCATCAAACAACCCGTATTTAAGGTTCATTTCTCCAATTGCATCACCACTTCTATTCTCGCACTTTATCACAGAGTAGATCCACGACTCCGTTGCCATTATTGCAGATATTAACACACAAGTTCCCAGGCTGACTGAAAATCCTGCCGCAAACATTAACTTTTTCCTCAGAGACGGCATTTTCTTCAATTATTCTCTTCTCAGTTGTATACAAGATAATTTTAAAACAACGTACGTTTAAACTTAAATGTTTGCTATCGCAATTGGTTTTAGTTCAAAAGAGCAAGCGACCCGCATTTACAACTGCAGTCGAACTCGACAGCTTGTCTCGTGAGTTTTGCACTTTTCCGGAAGTGGTTGGAGAGTAATGGACCTTGGATCAAGACTAACAGCAATAAAGTGCTATGATGTTTGGACTCTGTACAGAGGAAATGGTTGCCATAGTTTTACTCGTTGACAGTGAAATACAGAAAAGAGATATTTGGCATCAGTTTCTGGGGCGGCATGGTGATACAGTGGTTAGCACTGCTGCCTCACAGTGCCAGGGACCCAGATTCAATTCCAGCTTTGGGTGACTGTGTGGAAATTGTACATTTTCCCCCATGTCTGCGTGGGTTTCCTCTGGGTGCTCCGGTTTCCTCCCACAATCCAAAGATGTGCAGATTAGGTGGATTGGCCATGCTAAATTGCCCCTTAGAGTCAGGGGGACTAGCTAGGTAAATATGTGGAGTTACAGGGATAGGGCCTGGGTGGAATTGTGGTTGGTGCAGATTTGATGGGCTAAATGGCCCCCTCTGCACTGTAGGGATTCTATTCTATGCTTCTGTCTCCTCTCCGCTTTTCACTCTTTATAAATCAAGACCACACATAGCTGAAAAAAGATCATTTCGACATTGAGCAGTTTTTTTTTATATAGAATCCCTACAGTACAGAAAGAGGTCATTCGGCCCATCAACCACAATCCACCCAGGCCCTACCCCCACATATTTACCCACTAATCCATCTAACCTACGCATCTCAGGACACTAAGGGAGAACCTTAGCATGGCCAATCCACCTAATCCACACACCTTTGGACTGTGGGAGGAAACCCACACAGACATGAGGAGAATGTGCAAACTCCACACAGACAGTGATCCAAGCCAGGAATCGAACCCAGATTCCTGGAACTGTGAAGCAACACTGCTAATCACTGTACTACTTTGCCTGCTCACACAATTGGTTTATTTCAGATTAACTAATATAAAGGAAGTAAACCAGATGGGTTTTACAACAATTGCTTCTTAGTCATCATTAGATTTTTTTTTCAAGATTTTTTATTGAACTCAAATTTCACTATCTTCCACAGTGGGATTTGAACCCAGGTCCTGGGACTTCTGGATTGTTAGTCCAGTGATAATGCCACTGTGCCACTGCTTCCCTTGCATTTATGTGATGTGAGCATCACTTAAAGCTAGGAAGTGCCTCGTAAAGTGAGATGTATTTGGGTTGCACCAGGGGCTGAATATACACTTACAACATTTAAAGACCTTCAGAAAGGACTTGAAATAGCACCACAGGAAAGAGGGCATACTCCCCAGACGCTGTGCTGGAGCCACGGGTACTAATTGTGTTTAATCATTTACAAGTGGTGGGCATCAACTGGTTATTCACTTTTGCCTCTATAAATAAAGACTGAAACTATGATTGTTGGGTTAAGAGGTGCATACTTGTAGCTCTGTATGTAAATGTTTATAAAAGTGTGTAAAGATTGACTCCAGTCGAATCCTTCAACAACTAGCTGCATATATACATTGCCTGCACCTAACACCAGGGCAAACACCTTCAACAATAAGATGTTTAGTGTGAGCCAACCTGGAAATGCTCAGGAGCTGCCTTAATGCCATTTTTCACTTGAACCAGCACCCATAGTTCCCAAACTTGAGGATTCAGGGGTTGAATTTTGATGCTTTCAATTCTTTAACAAATCTTTAGTGTTTCCTCTGGTGACTTCTTTGGAAGCCTGATTGCCTTGTACTTATACGGCTTTTTTTTGTATTACTGGTATTCCGACAGCAAAGCATCTGTTTAGCATAGGGAATGATACATAAGGGGTGGTGCAATGTGTTGTCACACCATCCTTTCACCTTATTGTGAATGTGACCTATGTTGCAGAGATGAAAGTTTCTTTCTCTGCTGAGTGTCACAATTGTGGCCAGCCCAATTCTTAGGGGATGTATATCAGTCGTATAAATTTGCCAATAATTTTACACCAAAGGGCACATTTTCCTGCCCAGGATAATTTGAGACACACCTACTCTCTTTGCTGGTGCAAATTCAGTTCAGTTTACAGAGTGTCCATTTCTGTGCTCAGATTATTTAAATAATTATTCCGAGTTAACTGCAGCAGTTTGGCTTAGTTGCAAGTTCCAGTTTGATGAGAGATGTGTAAAGTTTTGGCAAGGAGCTCCAAACTAATGCCTGTTACTGCTTATGAGGACAGATATTGTATTGCCACAATGAATTATAAAGGAGAACAATGGATCAGCATTCACTCGGCAACCAGTCTACCCTGGGGAAGCTAATGATCCTATCAGCAGACTGAGTTCCGAGAGAAAATTAAAGGACTTTGAACGGGTCTCCTTGTAAAATCACAGTCCCCTCGGAACCGCCAGTCTCAACATTGAGTAGCCCTCTGGCTTAATGGCAATAGCGCATACTCCCAACATCTTACAACTTAATGGTTGATCTATCAAAGCAATTTAAAATAAGTTGTCAACTCGTAGAAATATTTCAATTTGACTAAACCCGATCAGACATACAAAGTAAAATAAAAATCAGATAAGAAGAGAATAAACAAATGCACTCGGAACTGCAAAACGGCTTTGAAACTTTTAATCAATGCAAAATGTGAAAAATCCCTGAAGCAGCCAATGGAAAAACACTAAAGGAAAGGAAAGCCCCCAATAAGGAAGAGAAATAGCACCTGCCATGGCAGTTTTTTTTCTGATACTAAAGTTCTCCCTGTCTATTTCCGTATAAAATCGCTGGAAAATATGAGCTAGGCAATTTTGAATACTTGTTTACAACTTGATGAGTCATCTTAATCGCTCAGCACTATCAGATCTCGGTAAACTGGCACAGAGTTGATGCAGGGCTTCGATCAGGAGTCTCCTTGTAGATTCAACCTTCTATTCCTGCAGACATTTTCAATTAGCGTGTCTAATTCCTCTTAAATTGTCACTCACTTTCGGAGGCTAAAGTGCTGGTCTCGGAATTTCACAATATCATGCAGTCACAGAAGTTATTTTTTTTCCTAGCTTTTCCTCGGGCTAGAATTTTACCATTCCGCTCGCCACGGCCTGTTTTCATGCTGTAAATCTCTATGACTCTATGTGGAAATTGAAAAGTTGATGGTTCTGGACCTTTAGAGCATCAACTTCCTTCTGCAATAAATCATTCCACATGAGCTTTTGAGCCGATTCCAAACTGCAACCATGAGGTTGGCTTTTCTGACTTGTTAGTGGAGGTGAGAGTAGCTTTTAAACCGGTAAGAAAAACAGCTTCAGATTTGTCCCGTTGATACAATTACCAGCAAATTACAATGTAAAAATATCTTTGATTTGATTTGTTTTAATATTGTTACATGTATTAATAAACAGTGAATAGTATTGTTTCTTGTGCGCTATACAGACAAAGCATACTGTTCGAAGAGAAAGAAGCGAGAGAATGTAGTGTTACAGCCATAGCTAGGATGTAGAGAAGGGTCAGCTTAATGCAAGGGAAGTCTATTCAAAAGTCTGACAGCAGCAGGGAAGAAGCTCTTCTTGAATCAATTGGTACAGACAATTCAGCCCCTCAAGTCTGCTGTGACATTCAACACGATCAGCGTTGATCTTGCCTTAACCTCATTTCCACTTCCTTGCCCATTCTCCAACTCCCTCAACCCATTAATTAAAAATCTGTCTACCATCTCCTTAAAAATTTACTCAGTGAATCAGCATCCACTGCACTCTGAGGGAGCGAATTCCATAGATTGCCGATCCTTTGAGGGAGATAATTGCTCCTTACTTCTGTTATAAATTTGCTGCCCCTTATCCCAAACTTATGACCTCTTGTTCTAGATTGCCGCACAAGAGGAAACATCCTCTCTGCGCCTATCCTGCCAATCCCCTTATGTATCTTATGTATCTCGATTAGACCTCCCCTCATTCTTCTAAACTCAAACTTCCAAACTCTGGAGAGTGTAGATCTAAACTGCTCAATCATCCTCGTAAGACAAGCCCCTTATCTCTGGAATCAATTTAGTGAACCTTTTCTGAACTGCCTCCAGTACAACCCTTCTCAATTAAAGAGACCATTACTGTCCACAATATTCCAGGTGTGGTCTCACTAATGCCTTGTACAGTTGCAGCAACACTTCCCTAATTTTATGCTCTATTCCTTTTGCAATAAATGCCAGAATTCCATTTGCCTTCCTTATTATCTGCTGCACATGCATGCCAATTTCTGAGATACTTGCACGAGGACACCAAATCCCTTTGCGCCAAAGCACTCTGAAGTTTCTCGCCATTTACGTATTTCTATTTCTATTTTTCCGATCAAAATGGACAAACTCACACTTATCCAGATTAAACTCCATCTGCCAAATTTTAGCCCACTCGCCTAACCTATCCATATCCATTTGTAAATTGCTTATTCATCTTTCCACCTATTTTAGTGTCATAGAACATAGAACACTACAGCACAAACAGGCCCTTTAGCCCACAAGTTGCGCCAATCATATCCATACCTACCAGGCCATAGAACTATCTGTAACTCCCAATCCCATTAAATCCCATACTCATCCAGAAGTCTTTTAAAAGTCCCCAGTGAGTTTGCCTCTACCACCACCAACTGCAGCTGATTCCACTCACTCACCACCCTCTGAGTGAAAAACTTACCCCTAACACCTCCTCTGTACTTGCTTCCCAGCACCTTAATCCTGTGCCCTCTCGTAGCGACCATTTCAGCCCTGGGAAATAGCCTTGAGAATCCACCCTATCTATTTGTTTCAACATTTTATAAACCTCTATCAGGTCGCCTCTCAACCTTCGTCTCTCCAGGGAGGAGACCTAACTCCCTCAACCTATCTTCATAAGGCATGCCTCCCAATCCAGGCAACATCCTTGTAAATCTTCAAATTAGGCTAAAGTACCTTCTCTTCCTGTGCCCATGTAATCAAAATAGATTGTAAATAGTTGGGGCCCAAGGACTGAACCCTGTGGCACTCCACTAGCTACAGATTGCCAACCAGAAAAAGACCTATTTATCCCAACTCTTTGCCTTCTGTCTGTTAACCAGTCCTAATAAATTACTCCTGACCCCATGTGATCTTACTTTGTATATTAACCTTTGGTGCAGTACCTTATCAAAGGTCATTATCTCCAATGCCACTTCCTTTAAGACCCTTGGATGTAGGCCATCAGGCCCTGGGGACTTGTTCACCATCAATCCTAATAGTTTGTTCCTCACTTTATCCCTATTGATGACAATTGATCTAGGTTCCTTCCTTTCTATTACCTGTGTGTTACCTGTTACAATTGGGATGGTGCTAGTGTCTTGCCATCGTAATAAAGTGAGTGTTCGGGGAGAGTACTTCATCTGCATGATTTTGGTGGGTGTTCACACCAGTATAGTGCAACTCAGCTGCACTGTCTTTGGTTGCTGGAACCAATAGCATTTGGCCACAGTCAGGGTGAGGATGCTGCCCAGACCACTCAAAAAATCCCATGCATTCAAACCCCATTTTTCTCCTGCAATGGAGAACTGATACATAAAATCTTAGAAAATGTACTCGCCATTTTCAATAGTCCAAGCCTCTCCTCCAAAGATCTTTATTGTTCCAGTGAACATTAAGGTGAGATCACTGAGAACCCTTACAATTCACATAATTATGTTCAATTTTACAAAACTAAGAGCAGGGGATATATAGGAACACACAATACTTGGCGATGACAAGCACTTCAGCTCCATCTAGTGCTTCCATCAATTATTTCAAGCCTAATAGAGACATAGCATTAAATAAAATTGCAAATAAAACTACTCAGTGTAAAACCAAGAATGATAGGGGATTAGACAGCCCAATAGACAAATACTGGTCTTTCCCTGAGTTCACATTCCTTCCACGTAGATGGATGATGTTCTCTTCCTCTTCTGGTTGTTAAGATATCAATACAGTTCCTAGTTGAACACCTTGCAAAAAAAAAATGTTCACGACTGAACACTAATTGGCACAAAATTAGCAATTTCATTCAGGCAGGCAGCAGGGATGGCTCTTGTAGGAAATGAAAGAAAATCACATTGATGCAATCAGGAAGATTATTGTGTGGCTGGAGCTAAGGGTAAGGAGCTCTCCTGGAAAGGCGAATATAATCCTATTCTCCCGGTGAAGGCAATTAAAATCGACCTGATGATTTATCCATCAACATACTGCACATCTCCTGTCATCGTAAACCTCGGCCTGGTCTCTGAGCAGGCGAATAAGACACATGCCTGCAACTGGTAGGATCCTTCTTTACAATTGCACATCAGATTCCATAACCATAGAGGTCCCTGATGGCAATTTTAACTGGTGGCTTCAGACAGAAAGCTGCTAGGAGGAGGGAGTGGGAAAAGCCAGGCTTGGAGCAGAGGCTTGGGCTACTGAAAATGGTGTGTACGTTTTCTAAAATTTTATGGATCAGTTCTGTAACATGGGAGGAAAGGGGAGTTTGAACACATGGGATTTTGAGAGGGATCCTAACCCTGACTTGGACAGATGTTATTGGTTACAGCAGCCAAAGACAGTACAGCCAAGTTGCACCTTATTGATGTGAACACCTGCCAAAATCATGCAGATGAAGTACCCTCCCCGGAACACTGGCGAGGTCAATGCAGAAATTCACTCCTGGCCCTCCCAGGCTCCATGGAAATCTCTAGGGCCCCTCCCTCTCAGCTGCCTGATTTTATTGAACAAAGAGTACCCTCAGCACATTTGGGCAATGTAGATAGGACCCCTATTTAAATACATTAATGAGGATACTGCATGACTGAACCAGGCACAAAGACCCTCACTGGAAAGCCCAAGTTTAAATGACAGTGGAGTGGAATGGGTCAATGAGACAACGCCTTGATTTTAAGACTAAAGCAAAATACTGCAGATGCTCAAAATCAGAAATAACAAAGAAAAAATGTGGGAAATGGTCCCCAGGTCTGGCAGCATCTGTAGAAGGAAAGACAGAATTAATTGCCGGAATTGGGGTGGAAAAGACTCGCAGAATGGCATTCTCCGTTGGACTGGGGGCAGGATCTTACGAGCCTTGGGCGAGCAAGGTGGTAAAATTCCGGCAAATATTTCAGCCCAAGATGTTAAGAATCCCATTGATTTTACCTGTGAGTGTGGCTCAAAGCCCCGAAGGGTAACTTAAAACACTGGTTCTTAGTGGTGTATATTTGGAATAATGTGAGGAATACTGTATAACCCAGTGAGAAACCAGTTCAATTGTTGTGTAAACAATAATAAAGAGTATTTATTAAAGCAAAAGGAAATAAATTCTAATATACAGGATGATACTTAACTACATTAATAACTAAAAAATGCCATTTTACTGAGATTACCTCTAGTTCCCAAAATTACTCTCCATCAGCAGATGTTTCTGTATTCCTTCGCTATGCAGATAAACCTGTCTTGAATAGTGTCATTCAGCATACCTCCAAACTCACAATATTGTGCAATTTACTCCCCTTTTCTAGGTTTCATTTGTGGAATCTAAAATGCATTTGCAAAATATCTATGATCTACTCATACATTTCAGTGCCTCACTTCTCAGGTCATGCTAAACTATGATGGAAATTAAACAATCCACCCTCCCCCCCCCCGCCCATTCCAATCAGGAAACTGGGCACCTTAATATCTTCAGCTATTTTGTTTTCCCATGCAAAATAGTCAAAACACTCAGTATAACAGCCCTATTGCTCCACATTTTTATCAAAGGGTCCCACTACAATGAAAGCGTCTGCCATTTTTCTACTAGGAAAGGTTTCTTGTATGCACATTTGGCAATGCTTTTCCAGCAACTACCTGATTTTTCTTTCACATAAGGCAACAACCTGAGCTTTTGCAACTCTATAACTCAATCCAACTCTATAACTGCTGCAGAGTACTATTACTCACACCCAGCTAGCCCATTAGGTCTGGAACACTTGCAAAAGGTTCTTTACTAACATTTCTCTTCCTGAATTTCTCCTCTGTAAATTTGTCTTCCCAGGTGGCTAACAAGTGCCATTCCTCATCCTTGTCATCAGTTGTAATCTTCTATTTTGGGGAATGACACTGTTTAAAACAATGGGGCTTTATTCACAGGTGAGTGCTATATATTGTAAATAAGTGCATCTCTGTGTAGTGGCATTTGGGAGATTTTCCCTCCTGGATTGTAAGCAAGCCACACCTATCTCATAAAGCTCCACCAACTGGTTATGTAATCCACCGTGTGGCAACCTTTTCATTCTTTCATTTTTGCTGTATTAGTGAGCTGGTCACATTAATATACAACAGTATGTGTTCTCTTGCATGGCTGCATCCCCTATGCCTCGTTCCCATGCAAGGGACACACACACACACACACACACACACACCTGACATCTGTCATAATCCTCATTTCTCTGCTTACTTTTAACTTTTTGTTATCCAGAGCACATTAGGTTTGAATGTTCTACATTTTCCCTTCAAAGGAATATAACTAGGTTCGACCAGACCTATCGCTTCCCTGTATGCCCTCCATCGATTCATTGCTGCTTTCACCTGTGATTACTTTTTCCAGTTTATCTGCATTAGGTCCCTTATCAATCACTGGAATGAATTCAATCCCAGATAAGAATTTTTACTTTCGACATTTTCTGTTCTCTTTCCATATTTACTTTAACTGAACGATATTGCTGTTGTTATTAGTCAGAGGATCTCCTATTGTAACACATTCCAATTGCCTTACTTCATTTCCCAGAACCAGATCCAATATTGCTTCCTCTCATATTGGACTGGACACATATTGATCGAGAAAGTCTTCCTCAGCACATAAAAGAAATCCCTCTCCCTCCCCACCCTTAGCACATTTTCTGCCTATTTAAAAGAAGTTAGAACCTTAGAAACCCTACAGTGCAAATAGAGGTCATTCAGCCCATCAAATCTGCATCAACCCTCTGAACAGCATCTTACCAAGGACACCCCCTACATCCCCCATCCCTCATATCCCCATAATTTGCCCATTTACCATAGCTAATCCACCTAACCTACACATCCTTGGACACTAAGGGGCAATTTAGCTAACCTGCACACCTTCACACTGTGTGTGGAAATTGCAGCAGGCACAGGGAGAACATGCAAACTCCACAGTTAAATATGTTAAATAATATTTAATAATAATCTGAATAAACTGCTCTTGAAGGCACAGTGGTTATGCACTGCTGCCTCACACCCAAATTTGATTCCTCACTTGGGTCATTGTCTGTGCAAAGTTTGCACATTCTCCCCTGGTTTCCTCCCACAGTTCGAAAGATGTTCTGGTTGGGTGCATTTGCCATGCTAAATTCTCCCTCAGTGTACCTGAACAGGCGGCGGAGTGTGGTGACTAGGGGATTTTCACAGTAAAACTTCATTGCAGTGTATAAAAAGGAAGAGGCTGGCTAGGGTGAACGTTGGTCCCTTAGCGGATGAGAAAGGGGACCTAGTGGTAGGGGATGGGGATATGGCGGAGGTCTTGAATAACTTTTTTGTTTCTGTCTTCACGGAGGAGGACGTGAATAATTTGCCGGGTGTTAGCGATGGAAAGGTGGTAGGACTGGAGGGTCTTAATGACATTACTGTTACTAGAGAGGTGGTGCGCGACAGACTGGAGGGGCTGATTGTGGACAAGACCCCAGGACCGGATGGAATGCATCCGAGGGTTCTGAAAGAAATGGCGGAGGTGATAGTGGATGCCTTGGTGGTTATTTTCCAGACGTCGCTGGATTCCGGGGAAGTGCCGGAGGATTGGAAAACGGCTAATGTTACGCCGTTGTTTAAGAAGGGTGCCAGGCAAAAGGCGGGGAATTACAGGCCGGTTAGTTTAACGTCTGTGGTAGGTAAAATGTTAGAATCCGTCATTAAGGAGGAAATTGCGAGGCATCTTGAAGGGAATTGCTTGATAGGGCAGACGCAACACGGTTTCATTAAAGGGAAGTCGTGTCTGACAAATTTACTGGAGTTCTATGAGGATGTGTCTAGGGCGGTGGATAGAGGAGAGCCGGTGGATGTGGTCTTTCTGGATTTTCAGAAGGCGTTTGATAAGGTACCTCACAAGAGGTTACTGCAGAAGGTCAGAGGACATGGAGTTGGGGGTAGGGTGTTAGCGTGGATAGAGGATTGGTTGTCAAATAGGAGGCAGAGAGTGGGGGTCAATGGGTGCTATTCGGATTGGCGGTTGGTGACTAGTGGGGTGCCCCAGGGGTCGGTGCTGGGGCCTCAGCTATTTACCATTTATATAGATGATCTGGAGGAGGGAACCGAGTGTAGGGTGTCGAAATTTGCTGATGACACCAAGATTGGGGGAAAGGCAAATTGTGTGGAGGGTGTGGAGAGTCTGCAGAAGGATCTAGATAGGCTGGGCGAATGGGCCAGGAAATGGCAAATGGAATTTAATGTTGGCAAGTGTGAGGTGGTCCACTTTGGTAGGAAGAATGGTAGGAAGGACTATTACTTACGGGGCGAAAAACTGCAGCAGGCGACGGTGCAGAGGGACCTCGGGGTCCTTGTGCATGAGTCGCAAAAACCCAGCCTGCAGGTGCAGCAGGTGGTCAGGAAGGCGAATGGGATGCTGGCCTTCATAGCGAGGGGGATTGAATATAAAAGTAGGGAGGTCTTGCTGCAGCTGTATAGGGCATTGGTGAGGCCGCAGCTGGAGTACTGTGTGCAGTTTTGGGCGCCGCACCTGCGCAAGGATATTTTGGCCTTGGAGGGAGTGCAGAGGAGGTTTACTAGGCTGATACCGGAGTTGAGGGGGTTGAGCTATGAGGAGAGGCTGAATAAACTAGGCTTGTACTCGTTAGAGTTTAGAAGAATGAGGGGAGATCTCATTGAGACGTATAAGATGATGAATGGGATGGATAGGATAGAGGTGGAAAGACTCTTCCCGCTCAAAAAAGACAGTAGGATTAGGGGGCACAGCCTCAAGATAAAGGGGGGGCGGTTCAGAACGGAGTTGAGGAGGAACTTCTTCACTCAAAGGGTGGTGAATCTCTGGAATTCTCTGCCCGTTGAAGTGGTGGAGGCTGCCTCGCTAAATATTTTTAAGAAGCGGGTTGATGGGTTTTTGATAAGAGAGGGGATTAAGGGTTATGGGGAGAGGGCGGGAAAGTGGAACTGAGCCACGACAGATCAGCCATGATCTTATTGAATGGCGGGGCAGGCTCGAAGGGCCAGATGGCCTACTCCTGCTCCTATTTCTTATGTTCTTATGTTCTTATGTTAATGTAAGAATATTTGTGACACTAATAAAAAATGAAAAATTAGTTTAGTTGTAGCATGAAATTTGCTGACATATGTGCTTGACTATCTCCTTCTCACTGCTATAAAATCTTTCAACAAAGCAACAATTTTCTCTTTGTTACTCAACCCAGCCAAATGGGTTCAGTCCTACAACTATCTGGTGTAACCTTTCTACTTAATGCTGTGACATCACCCTTAATCAATACAGCCACACCTCTATTTGTTTCCCTTCGCTATTATTCCATCATTCCTGAATACTTAAGGCACCCAGCAATGTTAAAACCCATTCCTGGACTTGTTTGAGCTGGGGAGGGAGGGGCACGGTGACAATGGGCAGTACAGTGGCAATGGGGGCACAGTGCCACAGTAGTTAGCATTGCTGTCTCACAGGTCCAGGAACCTGGGCTCGATTCCTGGCTTGGGTCACTGTCTGCGTAGTTTGCACATTCTCCCCATGTCTGCATGGGTTTCTCTGGGTGCTCGGGTTTCCTCCCACAGTCCAAAGATGTCAGGTTAGATTGATTGGCCACGTTAAATTGCCCCTTGGTGTCCCAGATTGTGCAGGTTAGAGGAATTAGCGGGGCAAATCTGTAAGGTTGTGGGGAAAAGCCTGGGTTGGACTGTTGTTGGTGCAGACTCGATGGGCCGAATGGCTTCTTCTACACTGTAGGGATTCTATGATTTCTATGATTCTATGTCAGTGGAGAAGCTGGTAGAGCGATGACCCAAGGTTGGGGGAGCAGAGGGGAAGGTGGGTGAGGGAGATGGTGTCCAATTACAGGTGAGGAAGGAGATGGTGATCGAGGGCATATCTGTTTGTAGTGTTAGGTACTGATGGTAGTTTGCATGTTAGCTTGTTAAACCTGGAGGAAATATTCATGCTCCACCGGGCCCGCAAACTGTGCTGCAAAAGCGCCTACTTTGCAGATGCAGCCCTTCTTGCCTCCTTTTACCTATGATAGCTCTGGTCAACTGTGGCTAAAAATTGAATTACCATTAAAATGGAAGTCTTACAGTTTTCTTAAAATATTTCAAGGCCCAACCTGCTTCCCATGAGTGGACTGGCTGCCTGCACCTCACCCTATGTCCATTAGAACCAGTGGAGGGATTGGAAGTCTTATCAGATACCCATCTTTTGACCTCCCAACAAACCAAATCCACCAGTTTTGGGGGTGTAAAATTACACTCACTAAGTTCCTGGATGACAATTTTACCCCTTGGATGACAATACTTTCTTTTCAAGAACACTGACCACCCTTTTTTTTGTGACTAGACTCCTTCAGCAACATCGGCATATTGCTGATGTGTCTGAATGGTAAGTAAAATCAGCTGAGAGTTTACTATTTTCAATCAATTAGAAACATACTTTCACAGGCAAAGTTCAATTCTGGTTTAAACTAATGAAACAAAATAATAATGTGCTTAATTATAAATCCCACAGAAATCCCATTGCATGAAACTGCTCTCCACATTAAAGTTGCCAGTTATCTTGGTGCCTTGTCTCCATGTGATTGCCCATTTACTGGCAAATTATGTTCAACTTTAATCTGTGGGCCCATACCCAGTGGGAAATGGATCAAGCCTACACAAATATATTTTAGATATAATACAGTCCTTGTACCAGCTGAATTTCCCCCAAAAATCCAAACATGAAAGTTGCAGAGTGCTTGCCTACTGGACATCAAGTCCTCACAATCTTTTTTTTAAAATTGCTATTTCCTCTCCTGAAATACATTCATGAAAGATACATGTAGGTTCTAAAAATAATTCTGAATATGTGGACTTCATAGATGTTTATTTCTTATTACTGCTATTATACAAGAAAATATCTAACCAACATTCTTCTAGTTGGCTGTTAAGACTGTGCCCAACAGACAGCCATAAGCTTAATCTAGACCATGTGTTCCTTTCATCCAGTCCAATTCTTCTCACAATGGAAGCTCAAAGCCTCTTTCAACTACGGTTACTTCTGTTAGAAGTTTCAGTGAAATGTGGTTGAAGTTGATGTTATGCTTGGGACATATGTACAGCCCCTAGTTGCAATTCTTTGAATCCTGGAGTGGCAGCGAGGGCAGGTTCCTGACTTTTTGGGTTTAGATCAATTAGGAAGGGTCGTATATAACAACTTGTATTTAGTTGGCACCTTTAAAGTAATAAAACATCCCAAACCAAGTTATAAGCCACACTTGACATTAATCCACGTAACAGTACATTAGGACAAGTACACCACTTGTTCAAAGAGCTAGGCATTAAAGAGCATCTTAAAAGGAGGAAAGAGAGTGAGGCAGCCATAGAGATTTAGGGAGGGCATTCCAGAACTTGGCAGTAGGAGGGAAGGCTGCCATTGGTGAGAGTGATTAAAATTGGAAATGCCCTAAGAAGCCAGAATTGTAGTGCAGATATCTCAGTGGGTTGTGGGGCTGGAGGAGATTACAGAACTAGGGAGAGGCGAGGTCATGGAAGGATCTGAAAACAAGTTTGAAATACAATGGCAATCCTGGAAGTCTAAAGAGCTGAAGCTTTTTTTTAAACAGCCTTTGATCTTTGGAGATAGTTGCTTGTTTTTTTAGAGTAGGTGGGACACATTATTTATGTGTCACTGTGCACAGTTCTGAAGTATATCATTTAGGGGATACCAGGCTTTCAGTTTGTGTGTATCAAGGCTCACATTTCAATGGAATATGTGGCTCACTCACTGGTTTTGAACTGAGTAAACGCCTCTCCAGCTGGCAAAGTTCAGACAGGCTTAGCCTGGTACACAAATGGCACCAGCCAGTTTCCTGCAGAACTACACAAGTTTTTTGTTTATATCCAATTCAATCCAATCAAAGTCCAATTCAAAGTCTCAGCAAGTGAGACATTCCAGATTCAAGCTGACGAGACAGGCTGGCCGCTTCCCGTCTTGGGCTTGACCTACACAATCCAAGCTGATTGGAGCAGGCATTGAACCTTCTCCAAGGCTTGATCTCATTTGCATCTTAGCCAAAATGCCGAGATGCCGCTTTAAAAAATGGTTTCAAATGAAGCCTCAGTGTAATCTCATGATTTCAACCAAGTGCAGGATGCCAAAACTACATTTGATCTTAACCATCAGGCCGAGAAGCGATGCAGAACTACACAAATTATTAAGTCGCACATTTGATACTGTGTTTTCAATTGACTTTAGCACCCCAAGAGTTAGGAAGGCACTTTCTGTTTCTGATTGTTAATTAGCTGAATATCATGAATTGGATTCAATCGGATTTTGAATTTGTTTTTTGGAGCAAGCAAAGATTGGATTTGGGTTTGCCCAATCCATTTTGGGCATTGGCTTCGTAACTTTAAGAATGGAGTAACTTTTTTTAAAAAAAACTTCCCCTGTGAAGGAGGCAATCTTGCTTGACAGCGATGCCCTTCACAGTGGGATAGCACATAGTTGCCATAAATAATGACTATTCAGGTGAGTTATCAGTGGGACTGGGGGACTGCCAGCATCCAGCTTTCTAGGAAAACTTTAAACGAAATCATTTGGGCAGTGTTGAATTTCGGAATGAGGCCATTTCGACAATGTTGCACTCGATTTTACAGAATAAAGACATGCCAAACTCTGGAAGATCCCAGTAAAATTACGATCACCTCCTGCCTAGCCCACAGTGAAGGAGGCAGGAGAGGCTGATTATGTGTGTCAGAGTTCCACCACTGTGCTCTCTCGGTGGTAATTCCCAACCTCCGCAGCAGGCGGCTGTTTGAGCTGAACACATGAAGGTGTAAAGCTGGGATTCGGAGCCGACACTCTCTCTCTCTGCCTCTCAGAGCTGGTATTCAGGGAAATACAGCTTCACGGGCAACTGCAGCAAGCGGACAGCAGCCGCTTCCTCTCGGTGAGTTTCCCCGGATCATTAGCAAGCTTCTTATTTGGTTCAGAGTAACTCGGCTCTAACCCGGTTCAGTGACTGTAGTAACCAAGGTTTAACCCGGTTCAGTGATAGGGGAGTACCGGCTTTAACCTACTTTAGTGACTGCAGTGACCCGGGTTTAACCCGGTTTAGTGACCTGGGAGTCCTGGTCTAACCCGGTTCAGTGACTATAGTGACCCGGGTTTTAACCTGGTTCAGTGACAGGGGAGTACCGGGCTTAACCCGGTAGTGTGACTGAAATTTAACTCGGGTCAGTGACTATAGTGACCCGGGTTTAACCCCAGTTTAGTGACTGCAGTGAACCGGGTTTAACCTGGTTTAGTGACCGGGTTCTAACCCGGTTCAGACAGTACTATCCGAGGCTGAGCTGTTTCACTGTAACCCTGTCACTGACTGCAGTCTCATTGATCACACTGGCACTTTGCGCCTCTCCCGTGTGTTCAGATGAAAGGGAACCGGGACAAGAGTGGCTGCTGCTTGGTAACATTAGGAGAAAGTTAACGGAGAGAAGCGAGCCTGAGGCTTGGGGAAAACGGTATGGTCACGTTGCTGGTGCATTTGCCAAGAGTTGACTGTGTAGTGAGAATGCTGAGTGTATCAGTGTAGTATGGCAGTGCAGTAAATCGCTTACAAATGGTGAGAGTAGCTGTAGGTAAAACCCTTAGTCTTACAATGGAAAAAAGGGGAGTCTAGCCGGTGAACTGTTTCTGATGTTTTACTATATCGCCAAATGAGGAAGTGTCCTTTAACAGGCTGCTTGAAATCGACCACTGCTACACGAGTCTTTTTTTTAACATTGCTCGGTCTATTTTCTGTAAACAGAGGTTTCTCTCCGTGCAGTTTACAACACTGGATACCATTGTGAGTAAGTCAAACAGCAGGAGTGTGTACATCACAGCGTTCCAGATGAATCATACAGGATATTTACACATCCCAAATCTGTTACAGTTCCAGTTATCCGGTGCATAAGGAGCGGACATGATCCGTGCTGTCCTTTTGCATACCGATTATTGAAACAGATAACAGTGTTTGTTTCATCAGCAAGAAATAACGCAGCAACGAATTGGTCGGTTAACAGCGATGAATCGACATTGTAAGTGGCAATGTACCTATTTATTTTTAACTCGCGCGCAATAGTTGGCAGGTTTGCCTCAATTGTTGGGACATTTATTGCTGGATTGAACAAGGTTGTGAATGCTCAAACTAGCCTAGTTCTGCGCTTGTATTGCGACTCTAGGTTATACTGGCACTTAGCTTTGTTGAATTGTGTTTAGCAATAAGATAATCATTGGGGGAATCCCCAATAAATGAACAGAAGAAAACGTTAGCCCGATGGTACCCATATTCACTCAATTTAAATTGAGAAAACCCTGCAAAAGCTCAGCAGGTCAGACAGCATGTGTACACAGGGGAGGGATGGGGGCGATTAAGTTAGAGATGTAATTGTTTCCCATTAAGTACAGAAACAGGCAGGGAAATAAGGGGCTAAGCAAGAATACCTCGAATTAAGATGGAAAGTAATTGTCATTAAAGGACAAAGGGGATGATGATCCAAGGTAATGATGGATGGCAATGGGACCAGTAAACAACATACCATTCATGTATGTACGCACAAGTTACCTGTTGTCCAGCTCCTAATCTAGCAGCCTATATACAGCATTCTGGGGGGGGCAGGGGGCGGGGGTGTATGTGAAAAACTTGACTGGACCATTTCATCAGTCAGAATGTCACTTTGAACTTTGAGTTATCCTGCTGCTTTTGCATTGCTATAAGATGGAAATGTTTTGTCAACAGCACAAAAAAGTGACCATTTAAATGTATCTCATAGGCAAGGAACAGGTGCTTTAAGAATTAGGAGCAGCAGTAAGCAATTCAGCCCCTCGAGCCTGCTCCACTCCTTAATATGATCATGGCTGATCTCATCTCGGCCTCACCTCCACTTTCCTACTGGTTCACCTTAGTCCTTCAACTAATTAAAAATCTGTCCACCTCTCCCTTAAAGTTACTCAATGTCTGGCATCCACCACACTCTGGGATAGTGAATTCCAGATACACAACCCTGTGAGAGAAGAAATTTGTGCTCACCTCTGTTTTAAATCTGTCACCCTTTATGCTAAAACTATTAGCTTTTGTTCTAGATTGCCCTACAAGAGGAAACATTGTCTCCACATCTACATTGTCAATCCTTCTTATCATCTTGTACGCCTCAATTAGATCTCCTCTCATTTTTCTAAACTCCAGGGATAATGGGCCTAAACTGCTCAATCTCTCTTTGTAAAACAAATCCTTCATCTCTGGAATCAACCTAGTGAACCTCCCCTGAACTGCCTCGAATGTAACTATATCCATCTTAAAGTAAGTGAACCGAGACTATACATGATATTTTAAGTGTGGTCTCACTAATGCTTTGTACAGTAGCAGCAACACTTCACTACTTTCATGTTCTATTCCTTTAGCAATAAATGCTATGATTCCATTTCCCTTCCTTATTATCTGCATACTGGTTTTCTGCGAGTTATGCACAAGGACACCCAGATCCCTCTTTACTGAGGCATGCCGAAGTTTCTCTCCAGTTAAATAATTTGTCTTTTTGCTAACAAAATGGATAACCTCACACTCAGTCACGTTAAACTCCATCTGCCGCATTTTGCCCCATTCAGTTAACCTATCCATGACCATTTGTAAATTTCTTATTTCATTATTGCAACTTACTATTCCACCTACTTTAGTGTCATCTGCAAATTTGGCTGTGGTACCTTCTATCCCAAATCCAAGTCATTAATATAGATTGTAAATAGTTGGGGCCCAAGGACTGATCCTGTGGCATTCCACTTGTTACATCTTGCCACCTAGAAAAAAAACATTTATCCTGACTTTGCTTTCTGTTGGTTAGCCAATGCTCTATCCAAGCTAATAAATTTTCATCCCCTGTGAACTAACCTTGTGTATTAACCTTTTGTGTGGCACCTCGTTAAATATCTTCTGGAAGTCCAGATATACTACATTTACGGATCCCCATTATCCACCTTGCTTGTTGCATCTTCAAAGAATGCAGACTTATTAATCAAATGATTTCCCCTTCATAAAGCCATTCTGACTCTAATGGATTGTATCTTGACTTTCTAAATGTCCTTAATAATGGATTCTAATAATTTCCCAATGATAGATATTAAACTAATTGGCTTATAGATTCCAACATATGACTCCCTCCTTTTCTGAATAAGAGCATTACATCAGCATTTTTCAAATCCACTGGAACATTTCCTGCATCCAGGGAATTTTGGAATATTGTAACCAATGGATTCATTATCTCCAACATCACTTCCTTCAAGACCCTAGGATGCAGGCCAAAAGGCCCTGGGGACTTGTCTGTTTACAATTCCAATAGTTTGCTCAGTACTTTTTCCCTCGTGATGATAGTTCAAAGTTCCTCCCTTTCAGTAACCTCTGTATTTTCTGTTACCATTGGGATGGTACTCGTGTCCTTCACTGTGAAATCTTAGGCAAAAAATTAATTTAGTGTCTCAGCCATTTCTGAATTCCCTAGCCTCATCTTCTAAGGGATCAACATTCACTTTAGCTACTCTCTTCCTCTTTACATACTTGTAGAAACTTTTATTGTCTGTTTCTATATTTTGTGCTAGTTTTCTTTTGTAATTTACCTTTGCTCTTTTTTTATTTCTTTAGTGACTTTGTTGATCTTTAAAAGCTTCCCTATCTTCCATTGTGAAACCATCGTAGAACTTCAGTTGTTATTGAAGCAGATTTTGCCCATATATCATCTTACAAATCTGTGGCTGCAGGTGTGTAATGCCAGTTGTACTTCAATCTGACCCATTTTGTAGGAAGACATCACAAATATTTTCAGTCAACCAATGCCTCGCCAGGGGCAGCACTGGTTTTAGGCCAGGGAAAAATACAGAATCCTAGAAATTTGCAGTGCAGAAGGAGACCCAGTGATCCTGTGCTGGCTGAAAAAGAACTCTCCAGTGCCCTTCCATCTTCTGGTCCATAACCTTATAGGTTACTGCACTTCAGTGCATTTCCAAGTACTTCTTAAGTGCAATGAGGGTTTTAGCTTTACCATCCTTTTAAAGTAGTCAGTACAAGATACCCAGGACATTTTGAGTGAAAAGATTTCTCTTCAACTCCCCTTCTAAACCTTCACCAAATACTTACCTTTCCTGATTGTTGACCTTTCTGCTAATGGAAATAGATTCTTTCTATTGACTGTATCTAGGCCCCTCATAAAATTATATACCTCAATTCAATCTTTCCTCAGCCTCACCTGTTCCAAAAAAAGGCAACCTCAATCTTTCCTCATTGCTGAAATTCTCCAGTCTTGGCAACATCCTTGTAACCATCTCTATTATGTTTACATTCCTCCTGCCATTGGTGACTAGAACTCTGGTTGTAGCCTAACTAGCATACCTTCCCTGCCCTTGTCTTCGATGCCTTGCTAATAAACAGAAGTATCCCACATGACTTGTTCATTATTTATCTACTACTTGTCCTGCTATTCTCAGGGATCTGTGGACATGCACCCCAAAGTCCCCCGGTTCCTCTACACTTTTCAGTATTTATTCATGTATTGTGTATTTCCTTGCCTTCTTTGCCCTCCCCAAATGTTACTTCACATTTACTCTGATTGAATTCCATTTGCTAGTTTTATGCCCACCTGACTAGTCCATTGACTTTTTTTCCCTGCAGTCGATGGAATCTTCCTTCCTTATGATCAACCATCTGATCACATTTTATACTATCTGTAAATTCTTAATTTTGCCTCCTACAATTAAGTCTAAAGTATTGACATGCGCTATGCAAAGGAACCATGTAGCACTGAGCCCTGCAGAGTTCCATGAGAAAGTCCTGGAAACACCCATCCACTGTTACCCTTTCCTTATCTTGTCACTGAGACAAGTTGTGATTCAGTTTATCTTGGAACCCATGGGCTTTTATTTTTCTAACCAGTCTGCAACGTGGGACCATTTGTCAAAAGCCTTTCTAAAAAGTCACGTGGCCTTCTCAAAAGTGGTACCCTCCTCAACTATCATTGTTATTTGACTTTCCCCTGAGGTGGAACATGCTGTAGGGCATCTATGAAGTGTCGGAATAGAACAGTGAACAGTGAGGCTGTTTAACATGTTTGTCCCTTTAAGTTCAGGCAAACTCGTGGGGAAATAGAATAAACCTGCACTTGGAGGGAAATTTCTGATTAGCATTTATTTGTAAATCCCCAGATCCATCCCTTGGAAAAAAATTGGGTTGTCAAATACCTGGCTTTTTATTTTCATGTATTCTATTCTAGGCGCTTATGTGATAGGACCATGCTAGATGTGGACATATAAGTTTCCATATTAGTGGATCTCACAATGCATTGCATCCTGTCTGGGGCATGGTTGGACTCATTATCCTGTCATGTTTATCCTTGAAGGCTTCTGTGATGACCATTTGTAAATGCAGAGGTCAATCAGAGAGCAGTTGTAACTGTTTGAAGGTCAATGATGGAGTTTCTGTGAAAATAGTCCTATACTTGCAAACAAAGAACAACAAGCATACGTTAGGCTTGAGGCTTCTTTATTATCTGAATTTTGCATAATGGATAGTGGGGTCTTCACTCACACTATCCATTGCGTGAACTCTTTAAAAGTGAAATGTTTGATCTTGCTGAAAGGAAAGCAAACGACCAAGTGGAAGTTTTAACAACAATAGCTGATTGTGGTGTCATTCTGCATTGATACCATGGGGCTGGTCTGAAAGTTAATCTGATTCTGACATACATTAAGATACCAGACCAATTATACCTGAGACAACCCTAATGGGTAAAAGATCAATTGTAACAAATATGTTCTAAATGCATGATTAATTAAAAATAACTTTGAACATAAGCAAGTACACAAGTTTTTTAAAAAAAACAAGATTTCAAACTGATTCTGCCTTGAGTATACTGGGCAGTTATTTAAATGTAAACCCTATCAATGGCCTTTCTATGATATCAGATATATTATTTATCAGATATATTCTGATATCAGACAAGTTTCAGCTGAATTCAGTAAGACGTTTTGAAGTGAGGACTGAGTAAAACAAATTTTACAATGTAGTAACTGAAGTTTGAATGTATTTGCTGAATTGGAAAGTGTGTCACATAGAAGCTTAGAACAAGTTGCTTTCATCTTTTGCAATCTAAGGTTCAAAATAAGTAAATGTGGTGAAAAGGCAAACGACTGACCTTTGCTAAGGTCTTCATCTTTCCTAAGTGCACTCTGCGCACTGCAGAAATAAGCAAGGCCTGTTGCACTGTATCACATTCTTTGGTACAGAGAGAGAGAGAAGGGAGGATTTGCGTATGGATCAGTTACTGTTCAGATGTTTTGTGACATTATAAATGTCCCATATGATTCTTCACACTTGCTGCACAATGACAACACTTCCAATCGACTTTATCATCTGTGAAATATTTTGGACACCCTGGAGTTGTGAAAGGTGTGATATAGATGCAAGTTGCTTATTTTGTGTACCTCACTTCATAGTGGCTTTTTCATTAATTCACAGTCATGAAACATGGCTCTCCGCAGTTGATGGAGGTTTAATAGCCGGATTCGGTCAAGAAAGATTTTTTAAATTGTGGATCAGTGCATTCCACCAACTTAACTGTGGGCAAAACCAAAACTGCACTGGCTGCTGCTCATTCTGGAATTTTTGAAATGTTCCCTTATGACTGTTGATTTCTCTTTTTAATACACTGTACATTTTGTGATGTTACAATGTTGTCATTATGCATATTCAAGGGGCAATTTGTTGTGGTCACTTTACGCATGTGCAACCACCCACACTGCATTTTGTGTCAGTTCAACAGGAGTCTAAAGACATTGGGATGCCAGATTTTGCCAAATCTGTGTAAATTGGCAGCAACTTGAAGCCAGGAAGAGATAATCCATGAGTTGCAAGTTGTTGGCTGCTTTGCCCAACTCTGCCATTAGTTTCATGAAAATGGTATCTCATGCTTAATCTCCATGAGTTGGATGAAGTTGCTTCGTTTGTATGTTAATTGCCTGTTAACTTTGCCACAAAGTAAGTCTAGTAATTAGTAGCATAAGCATCCTTTCAATGATTGTCGATGACTGCCGATCAGCCTTTCTTGCCCAGAAAGTAAACGTTTCTAAACGCAGAATCTCACTGATTGTTATTTTTTGAATGGATAGTGGTTCCACAAGGAAAATAGGAAATCTGGAGCCTTGGTGAGCAATAGAACAAGCTTTTACATTTTATATTAATCCTTTATTTATTTTCCTCTCAATCAAATGTTTCTTTCCATCTCTTTACTTTTCTTTCTGTACTTAATCTGATATTCAATTCACCCACCCTAATTTACCCTTCTGTTGAGTTCTTTCTCTATTTCTCAAGATACCATGTTGCCATCATAGTGCCATTATTAACTGTCACTTCCAGGTGAAAGTTTCTTAAACTTAAACATGAATGAACAAGTCTTAATTGGCAAAGTATGTTGCAAGATGCGGGGTCCAGCAAAATCTGGTCTAGTATATATTGGGCTGCAGTCTCAAGACCCAGTAAAAGTATATATGAAATAGGAGCAGGAGTAGGTTGCTCTGCCATTCAATAAAATATAGTTGATCTTTCATCTCAACTTTCCTGTACCATCTCCTTAATGTTTAGTTCTTTTTTATATATCTAAAATTTTTTGGATGTCTCTCTCGAATGTATTTATTGAGTGAGGATCCACAGCTCCCTGGAGTAGAAAATTTCAAAGATTCACAGCTCTTTGAGTGAAGAAATTTCTCCTCATCTCAGTCCTAAATTGCCAACCTTCTTTATTCTGACATTGTGACTGCCAGTTCTAAACTTTCCAACTAGGGAAACATCCTTCCCACGTCTACCCTATAAAGCATCTTAATTTTAGATGTTTTAATGAGATGACCTGTCACCTTTCTAGGGAATATAATCTACTCATCTCTCCACAGAGGACAATTCTCCCATCCAAGGAATCAGTCCAGTGAACTTTTATTGCAGTCTCTCTAAGGCAAGGATCTCCTTCCTTGGCTAAGGAAGCTTAAACTGTTCACAGTATTCCAAGCATGGTTTCACTAAGGCACTGGTTTATTGCAGTAAGACAACATGGCCATAAAATTTGGCTGTGTACTGCTTATCTATTTGGTGTTGCAGATGCAGTTTTGTGATGGAAATGGAGTTTGCACTGTGTAGGCACATTTCTGACTCTGGAAGGCCTGGCTTTGAACATCACCAGCTTAACTTGGGTGGCAGCAGACTAAGGTGGCTGGTGACTGGATGGCAGTGGTGGGAGGACAGATGCTGCCATTCTGAGAGACAGCAGGGAGCCACTGGAACTGGTCGGTGGCTCAGCCATCCCAGCATATGTTGGAGGACAGAATGCTGGACAGCTGTGAGATACTGCAAGCTGCTTTGATCACTACTTTTAATAACAATGAAGACCGCTGAGCTTGCATGACCACAACCCGAGTTTCCACTATAACAGCCAGGCATTGGGTGATTTCTGACCAGGTTGCACTCGAAGCTGAGACGTTGTGCTGCTTCACGGTCGGTTTACGAGTAGACCAAGAATAGAGTTGCCCAGCACTTCCAGTGTTGAACAGAATCATACTTGCAAGATAATGAAGGGGCTAGATAGGGTAGAGGTAGAGAGATTCTTTCCACTTAGAAAGGAAACCAGAACTAGAGGGCAATTTAGAACAGAGTTGAGGAGGAACTTCTTCTCTCAGAGGGTGGTGAATCTCTGGAATTCTCTGCCCATTGAAGTGGTGCAGGCTACCTCGTTGAATATGTTTAAGTCACGGGTCAATAGATTTCTGATAGATAAAGGAATTAAGGGTTATGGGGAGCAGGCGGGAAAGTGGAACTGATCCACTTCAGATCAGCCATGATCATATTGAATGGCGGGGCAGGCTCGAAGGGCTAGATGGCCTACTCCTGCTCCTATTTCTTATGGTGGCTCTGGATTCCTCCATGCTCCTTGGCAGTGACTGCAGGTTATCTGGCAGACTGGCCAATGTGCCAAGTATTCCTGGGTACATTTCCACTAGCCTTTTATTGTAAGCAGCCTTATTTAAATCCCCATCTGAGTCCTCTGCAGCAGAGTGCATGTACCACCACCTTGCTCTCCAGTGAGTTAACACTGGCAATATCTTTGTCTGCAGGTTCTGGTCATGGGCCACTCGTGCCTGGTTTTTGATCATGTGTAGATCACAACCCTAAGCTGTCCCCTGAACCATATGCAGTGTCAGAAACTGAGCTGGGGGTTGTAACTGTGGTAATGTTTCTTAATCATTAATGTCTTCCTGTGCTTTCACTTCTTTCTCTTCCACCACTGCCTTGCCAGGTTACAATTATTGGATATCTACGGAGAAAGATGCAAGAATACGATTGGGGAAGAGAGAAAGCTGGAGGTGCATATCGCCCTTCCGCACTCAATCTCTGATTTACAACTGGGATGGGAATAGGAGAATGAGGCATGAACGTTTAATAATTTCAGCACTGCTGCTGACACAGGCCTCTTTCTCAATCATGGTGGCTGCAATGATGGCAAACACTTGTCTCCTCCATGCCCCCCAAAAATGAGTGTCTACTGCCCTGGTTATGTGCCACCTTGCCCTAGAAGACAGGAGGGAGCATGGTGCTATGGGTTTTGATGATGTTGTTGTCATGGTTGAACAGCTGGCAATGTGTGCAAGTTGTGAGATGTTGTGTCTTGCAGCAGTGATTAGAATATGAGAGAGGGGTGTTGGGCACGAGTTATGGTTAATAGAGGTGACTGCTATGTGAGTGATGGGGTGATGTCTGAGACACAGTCTAGCAATGACTGCAGTGGCTGCCTGTTGAAACTACCTTCTTAGTATCTTGCCCTGATGTTGCCCTCATCTCTGTCCTCCAGTGAACCCTTGTACCAAAGTATCCTGTGCTGAATCGGAGACCATGATGGCAGGCTCTTTGCTCACAGACTTGACACATCATTTTTAAGGTTTAACTAGGTCTCGAGCTCCCCTTTCATTACATCCAGCCCCTGCTGTAGCCAAAATGTACATCGCCTTTAAAAATTGTAGTCCAGCTTTTAAGTAGCGCTAATCTCTTCTGAACTTGACCCCTGTGCTGAGATATGTAGTCACTGGACAGCATCAATCTGCATGCTACAATCACTCTAAGTAACAGGCAACATTAAATTTGTATGCTGCCTGCATGACTCATTACAGGCACAGGTTAATTGTGCAATACCATCCCATTACCTGATTTCAGGCAGTATCCAATTTTGCTCCCATTGACACAAATATTGTGTGACTAAGGTGTCACTTAAAAATATTGCCAGTACATCAATCTAAATTGAGCTTTGTCAATTTGTATCTACAAATTGAGAAAAATAGATTGGGTGTTCTGAGGTTCAAAAGAGAATCAAATATTTTTGTATTTAGATTGCTGACTAAAGGAGTCCCTTCTTCCTGAGCATGTTAAATGAAAGCTTTATTTTAAACTTGATTATATTATCAACTCAGCAACACTTTAATTGTTGTATTTTCTGTGAGGTTGGAGGCATTATAAGTAGTACACATTTGAATGCACCTGGTAAGCTAAGTGTACTACAGAGATGTATATTAACCTTTTAGGCATGCACTTAGATCAAACCTGCAAAATTAGTCAAGTCTCCATGTAGTACAAATATATCTTGCACCATATGCTCCAATTGGCTTAGATACTTAAGTTAACACACAGTCAGGTGCGGCTGAGTTGATAACAGACTTGCTTCTCACTGAGAAAGTTGAGCACTCATTCAAGTTCCATTCCAGGACTTCCTTTTAATTGAGCTAAAAAGTTAGATCAGTACACTAATGTTGAACTGAGGGAGTGTTACACTGTTGGAGCTGCTGCTTTTTGGGTGAGAGGTTAAACTGAGGCCTTGTCTCCACTCTCAGGTGAATGTAAATGGTCCCATGGTACCACTGCAAAGAAGAGTAGTGGTGGTTATGCCTGGTGATCCTAACTAAAATTTAACCCTCAGTTAACATCACACAAAAAAAAATTATCTGGGTATTATCACATTACTGATTGTGGGAGCTTCCTGTGTACAAATTGGCTGCCACATTTCCTACATCACAACAATGCAAATACTTCTTTCTAGCCAGATTCATAGTTCAAAAGTATCTCACACTATCTCCTATAATTCTCAATCAGGTTTCTGTAAAATGTCAATCCAGTTCCCTCTTGAATTTGTCTCATTATATCCACCTCCTCCTCTCAGCCCTATCAGTTTTGTGTATTTAATTTTCCTTTTTGCCATTGGAAGCTGTCTGCTTGTTTTATTGTTGATGATTATTGGAAGTGATTAAGGTTTAATTTATACCCATTAGCATTTTGAATACCTCAAAAGGTCTTATTTCTGAAAAAAAATGAGCATTCCAGTTTCTATAGTCCATAGCCCAGGTGTCCGATTCAATAGATCTTTTTAGTTACCACTTGCTGTAGCTTTATCTGTAGCAGGATGTTTGTGATATGGTGAACAAAGTGCTCACAGTTCTCTCGGGGTAAGCTTCCACAGGCTGCCAGATTCCAGAAGCTCCTGTTTTGCCTTTCTGGCTACACACCCCAAGTTTCTATTTGCTTTATTTATTATTACCCACACAACGCTGAGGAGCTACCCAGAGTTACCCCTGGATCCTCCTCCTCGTGCTATGTCTTGCAGACTAATGCAACACCTTTTATCATTCTTCTCTTTAGTTTGCATTCATCCAGTTACTTGTGGGCTTAGCTTGTTCATCCAGCCAAATCCCCTAATTCGCTACTTGCTTCAAGTTGTTTGCAATCCCCTTGTATAGTGTGATCTTCCTCTTGCAAAGAATTGTGTTGTCATCTTCTTTCATATTTTCATATTTTCCCAGTTGTAACATTAATCCCACTTTAAGGATGGCTTTAATGTGTTACCTAAAGTAAATATCAGATTCACTGGCTTGTTATGAGTTATTGTCATGTTCCTCATTTATGAAGTGGCATTACTCTTACCCTACCCCCAGGCAGCTCAGCTGATTACCTCTACTTGCACTTTTTAACTTGGACAACTTATGGGGAAGATGTTACATGTTGAAACTGTCAGTGATGTGGAAATGCCGGTGTTGGACTGGGGTAAGCACAGTAAGAAGGTTCACAATGCCAGGTTAAAGTCCAACAGGTAGGTATTTGGTAGCACAAGTCACAGGCTTTCAGGGCACTGCCCCTTCATCAGGTGAGTGGGAGATGTGTTCACAAACGGGGCATATATAGACACAAACTCAAATTACAAAATAATGGTTGGAATATGAGTCTTTACAGGTAACCAAGTGAATAGAGAGAGGGTTAAGCACAGGTTAAAGAGATGTATATTGTCTCTAGCCTCGATAGTTAGTGAGATTTTGCAAACCCATGCATTTGTTCCGACACTACGGACTTCCTACAGAAACAGCACACATGGAGCAGTTGAACCAGGAGCGCTCCTCGTCATAATGGATGTCTCAGCACTCTACATCAGCATCCCCCATGATGACGGCATTGCTGCAACTGCCTCAGTACTCAATGCTGCCAACTGCCAATCTCCAGATGCAATTCTACAACTCATCCACTTCATCCTGGACCACAATGTCTTCACCTTCAACAACCAGTTCTTCATCCAGACACACAGAACAGCCACAGGGACCAAGTTCACACCTCAATATGCCAACATCTTCATGCACAAGTTCAAACAAGACCTCTTCACGGCACAGGACCTTCAACCAATGCTATACACTAGATACATCAATGACATTTTCTTCCTTTGGACTCATGGCGAACAATCACTAAAACAACCATATGATGGCATCAAGTTCCATCCCACCATCAGACTCACCATGGACTACTCTCCGGAATCAGCTGCACTCTTGGACACACGCATCTCCACCAAGGACAGTCACCTCAGCACTTTACTGTACCACAAGCTCACGGATAACTTCATGATGCTTCACTTCTCCAGATTCCACCCTAAACAAAGAAGCCATCCCCTATGGACAAGCCCTCCGTATACACAGGATCTGCTCAGATGAGGAGGATCGCAACAGACACCTACAGACAGTGAAAGATGCCCTCAAAGAAGCAGGATATAGCACTTGACTCATCAATCAACAGTTCCAATGAGCCGCGGCGAAAAACTGCACCAATCTCCTCAGAAGACAAACACAGGACACAGCGGACAGAGTACCCTTCATCGTCCAGTACTTCCTCGGAGCGGAGAAGCTATGACATTTTCTCCGGAGCCTTCAACTTGTCATCGAAGAAGATGAACATCTCGCCAAGGTTATCCCTACACCCCCACTTCTTGTCTTGAAACAATCGCACAACCTCAAACAGACCATTGTCCCCAGCAAACTACCCAGCCTTCAGGAGAACAGTGACCATGACACCACACAAACCTGCTACAGCAACCTCTGCAAGGCATGCAGGATCATCGACACAGATGCCATCATTCTCACGGATGGCGGTCTTTATCAGTTGATGGTTAGCCAAACTGATTATAGCCATAAGCTGTATGTGCATCCCAGTACAGCTGGGACGTATATGCCACAGTTGGCCACAATAATGATTCTCTCAATGGCATTAAGCACCACATCCATAAGACTGGTGGACAGTATTCAGCAGTCAAGTATTCCAGTGCTAGACTCACTCTTCAAAGTGTGCATATTGGCAACCTATGTTGTTGATGGAAAGGGTTTTAAAGTTCCACTTCACTCATACCTTCAAGGCTATCATGTCAAATGAACTTTTAACCTGGACAAAGTTAATGCAACCATGTTCTTACTGTTAAGAATCAGAATGAAGTTGGCTTCCAGCACAATTTGAAAACCAAGGCAGTGTTGATAGATAAATATTCTATTATATTAGGGCAATTCTCCCAGCCAGCTGCGTTGCTCTAGCAACAGGTTAGGAGACATCAATGGAGGCTGTTCTACGGGTGTCGCCACAGCCTCTGTGCGTCTCCGGCTCCAAAGTTTTTGAGTGTTATCAACTCCCTGCCCAATATTTAAATTGCTATTTGTATCCCATTAGCAGGCCCGGGACTGAAGTATTCAAATCCATTAGCGTCTACCCAAGGCCAGGAGTGGTTCACTCCAGCAGTGTTTACTACTGCCCCTCATTAATGACGAACGTGCGGCCAACCTGAATGGAGAAAGCAAAGGCCATTGAGTCCAAAGATGTGCCGGTTAGGTGGTTTGGCCACGCCAAAAATGCCCCTTTTGTGTCGGGGGACTAGCTAGGGTAAATGCATGGGGTTATGGGGATAGGGCCTGGGTGGGATTGTGGTCAGCGCAGACTCAATGGGCCGAATGGCCTGCTTCTGCACTGTATGATTCTATGAATCAAGAGGTCACCCCAGGAGGTTGGGGGGTAAGGGAAGGGGTGCGCTTGGTACTAGGCATTACTCACGGGGCAGGGCCAGAGGGGCAGGGCCTATTGGGGTGCGATCAGTGTGGGTGGGGGGGCGGTCCTTCTGCCACTCTACGAAAGGATCACAGGCAGAGGGAGGGTGGAGAGCGATTGGGGCTCACCATCCAGATGGGGGGATGTTGGGGCTGCTGGAGGCTTCAGGGCAACGGGGGGGGGGGGGGTGGTGCGGGGGGAGGACAAGGAGATCAGGCTTGCCCAGGGAGGTGTGGGGGTCAGAGGGGCAGCAATGAGGCATTGCGGGGTAGTCAGCAACTGGGAGGCCAGCAATACGCCAATCTCTGCTCTGACAGATCAGCATGTGTGCAATGGTTCACTCAGTGCTATGCTGCCAGCCCCTCTGATTTTCAGAGGGAACCCTGCTAGGGTAGATTCAATCTGAAAATCATGCTAAAAAAACTGGTGGGAGTTACTCCCCTTTTCACGTGAATTGGGGACATAGAATCCTGACCATGTTATGTGATGGTACAGGTTATTGCTTAAGGCAGCACAGGTCACCTTGTATTTTGTGACACCTGGTCACAATGTTGAGCAAACATATGTACCATTATCTTTTTGAATGATCCATTGATCTGTCTATTTACCCACAATGATTGTCCACCTCATAGACCTGTGCTAGGCACTGCATTATTCAACAAGGGCAGCAGAGTGGTTAGCGCTGCTGCCTCAGAGCTCCAGGAATGATTCCTGACCTAGGTCACTGTGCAGAATCTGCGTGTTCTCTGCATGGGTTTCCTTTGGGTGCTCTGGTTTCCTCCCAGAGTCTGAAAGACGTGCTAGTTAGGTGCCTTGGCTGTGCTAAATTCTCCCTCGATGTACCCGAGCAAGGTCAGAGTGTGGCAACTAGGGGATTTTCACAGTAACTTAATTGCAGTGTTAATGCAAGCCTCCTTGTGACTAATAAATAAGCTAGCTTCTTTTAGTCTCTTGTACGAATTTGCCTAAGTTAATTTATTCTGACAAATTTTTACCTTTGCAACATAAGGTGAAGACCTCATCACCATAGATACAAACTGTTAATTTTGTCAATGCTGGCAGCTCTGCACCAATTCCTTCAAAACATGGATGACAGATTTTCAAATGAAATAAATGCTGCTAATTAGCCACTTAATGTAACATGTTATCACCAAATTGAATCCTATTCGAAGTACTTGGATATAATATCCTTGAGTGGCATGTAGCACAGTGGTTAGCACTGCTACTTCACAGCTCCAGGGACTTGAGTTCAAATCCTAGCTCAGGTCACTGTCTGTGTGGAGTTTGCATGTTCTCCTCGTGTCTGCGTGGGTTTCCTCCAGGTGCTCTGGTTTCCTCCCACAGTCCAAAGATGTGTGGGCTAGGTTGATTGGCCATTCTAAATTGTCCCTTGGTGTCCTGGGATACATAGGTTAGAGGAATTAATGGGTAAATGTGTGGGGATGGGGCCTGGGTGGGATTGTGGTTGATAATGGACTGTTTGGGCCGAATAGCCTCTTTTTGCACTGTAGGATTCTATAACTTTGTACAGAATCCTAATTTTTAAATAAAAACGAAGTGCTGGTTAAAAACTCTGGTCTGGCGGCATCAGAGGAGCCGAGTTAGCATTCTGAGTCCAATAATGCCCCTGCCTTTGAAATATCTTCTGGAAAGGGCTTGCAAAACAAGTAAAAGCAAAGACCAGGGTAAGAAAGTGGTTGGCCAGATACTTCCTGGCTCTGGAGTGTCGGATTTGGGGCCTACCCAAAGATGCACTGGGGAATCCCTCTAGAAAGTCCCAGGTTATCCGGGAATACAAACCTTCCCTGGGCAATTACACTGGGCTGCAACCATCTGACCAAAGCGATTTAAATGGGTAACGGTGGGTGGTTCCGCCAGCTTTAAATTCATAGTTACACAGAGTTAGAAGCAAAAAAAAAGCAGTTCCAACTTAAGAGTAATTATTTCAAAGACCCAGACCTGTATGAGACGAACGGCCCGCCTCCACCTCTGAACTGGCCCTACGCCCCCGCCCCTGATATCCGAACTCCCTCCTCCCACCTGATGTCTGAACCCGCCACTTCTCCGATCTCCAAAACCCCTGTCGTTCTCCCCCTCCCCCGTCCCATTCACTTACCTTCTCCTTTCCAATGGGACATTGAAACTCTTCTGTGTAACAGCAGTTAATGCCATAAAAAGGGGACCTGTCCTCCTCTGGTCCATTCCTTTTGCATATTGCCATTTCAGCCTTGGACGCGCTTTGCTTCTTCAGTCTCACCCAGCCTGAGTCAGGAAGGTCGGACGAAATGGACGCTTTAGTATTTAAGTGCAGGTAAGTGGGTACACAATAATAATCTGCCGCTGATTTCAACCCCGATGAAATTACAGACTAATGAAAATTGTAGAAATTCCAAGATTTTCATATCGTTCCAATGATTGTTAATCATGCAATCCGAATCCTAACGCACCAACTCAGATACTTGAAAATATCGGAGATTTCTGTCTTTGGCATTAACCTTGTTGGTTTGAATTTCTTATTTAATGCTTGGTGATTTAAACAATCAAATTTATTTTAATGAGAGAGTTTGACGGTTGCCTGTCCATATAGTTTTAATGGTTAGTGCATTACATAATTTGGGTGATGGAAAATTGTGTTGCCGCAGCATTTAAATATCTGCAGTGGCATAAACTTAACATTTCATTTGTGTATAGCTAACAATTTTTTATTTCTGAAAACATTGGGAAGTGACTGCTGAAGAATCGCAGAGCCCTTTTTAGTGTAGCCATTATAGTGCCTGCTTAGACAGGGGGTTATCTCTGTCTAGCTGCTCATGTTAAAGTGGTTCACAAAGTGAGGCTGAAGAGGGATTTCTTCTTTTGAATGAATACAAGGAAGTTTCGTGTGAGTGCCAACAGAAAGTGGAAAGGAGTTTCCAGAGACTTGGTGCCAATTCCATATCTGTTGCATGATCATTCAATGCAACAAAAGTTTAATGACCTTCTAAGGTGATGAAAGGTTGGAGGAGCCAGCCACATGTTATAAGAATGTGCTGTACTAATCATATCTACACACAATTATCTCTTCCTTACTGAAAAGTGAACAGTCTCCATTAATGTCTATTAATTTGTGTGTTTCATTTTACAAGTTCCAATCTTCACCTGAAATGTTCCTTCAGTACCGTCTCTACTCACCCAACAAATGGCAAGTGTAGAATGGCATGGGTTCATTCAAATCCACTTCCAATTTTCCTGTACAAAAACAAAATACTGCAGATGTTAGAAATCTGAATTGAAAACGTGAAAAATACCAAAATTTTGGTTGCCTGTCCTGCTGAATACTTCTAACATCTCCCTGTTTTCATTCCAATTTTCCTGTAATGCTGAACACACATTTCATATGGGTATCATTATGATTAGGAAGATGATTGATTATTTTTAAAATTCATTCATGAGTCATTGGTGTTGCTGGCTGGCCAACATTTATTGCCCATCTCTAGTGTCCGAGGGCATTTGAGAGTCAAACTTATTGCTGTGGCTCTGGAGTCACATGTGGACTAGACGAGGTGAGGACAGCAGACTTCCTTCCCTAAAGGAGCCAGATGAGTTTTTCCAAAAAATGGTTTCGTCATCATCAGTAGATTTTTAATTCCAGATTACTGAATTTAAATTCCACCATCCCGTGGTGGAATTTGAACCCGGATCCCTGGAACGTTAGCTAATTTTCTCAATTAATAGTCTAGCGGTGATACCACTAGGCCATCGCCTCCCCTTGGAAGACGTAATGCCATTAATGAGACTTGCTGGATATGACAATGGAAAATGGGATGAGAATAAAGGTTGACTGGATTTGCTGCATCAGATCCTTTTCAAAGGTCCAGTCCTTTCAAATTTTGACAGTGGAAAAACCAAGAATATTGCACATCAGCCTGTGGGGATAAAACTTTGTTGCTGTTTTCAAAGAAAGCCATTGCTTAATTTATGTCATCAATCTAATGCTGCTAATCTCCCTATTTAATCTGCCAGCTAATCTAACACATTGCTTTCCAATTTTATTCTATCAGTGAAACCATACACATGGAGCGAGGTACACGTAACTAAGTAGTCAGTGGATAAAATAGATGAAGGCTGCAAAATAGAATGCATATAATTTACAGAGAGCTAAAATGCTATGACAGGGTTATAGACCATTATTCTGGCATTTAAAAAAATTAAAAGTCTGTACTGTAATGCTGGGTCATAAAGGTGGCTGCTTCATGCATTCCAAGTAGATTGTAAATTGGATCAGTATTCAAACAGAGATTATTCATTTTTGTTTCAAAGCATGAATGTGAAGCTTGTTTGAAAAATGTCTGGTTTGTAATACGTGTAATTATAGAAGAGTCGTGGAATTCCTGCGGTGCAGAAGGAGGCCATTTGGCCCATCAAACTTGCACTGATGATGATCCCATCCTGGTCTTATCCCTGTAACCCCACATATCTACCCCTGATACTAAGGGGCAATTTAAAATGGCCAATCAACCTAACCTGCCCATCTTTGGACTATGGGAGGAAATTGGAGCACCTGGAGGAAACCTACGTAGCTACAGGGTTTGCACAGTGACTGGAGAATGGAATTGAACCTGGGTCCCTGGCACTGGGAACCTCTGTGCTGCCAATTGTGCCACTGTGTTGCCCATAAAAGCTAATTATTTTTATAGTGTGACAATACAAAGTAATGCAAATCTTTGGTTGCTTTACAATGATGGTTCTGAGCTCCAAAGTGCTTGGTTCTGATATTAGTTCTCTCAGTGAAAAGCATTATAGGAACAAAATAGGTAATGCAGTTCATAGAGCTAAAATGTGTTGGTAATACACTTGGCTTTCTGATGCTTTATTCCCCATCTCTCCTTTTAAGTGTACAATTGTAAGGTGATGTGCAGATAGATACATTCCTGTGTTGCTTTGACCAGCTGCAACTTATGTTAAAGATCTTCAAGAGCAGCTAATCCATCAACACAAGTGACATAAGTAGCTGCTAACTTGTAGTTGTGTCGCATATGGAGAATGTTAATGTGTGAATGCTGGGCACAGCAGTGCAACTCTGCAACAATATAGCCACTGAATAATAATTGAGTATTTCAGCAATTTTTCAAATGGAAGAAAATTATTTGAAGTGACTAATGCTGTGATATAACTGGAAATATGAATATTTAGTGATGTTCTCCCCATTGAAATATTACACTTGAATGTTTTTTTCAGTATTGGCCACTTACAGGCGCAAATTTAGTGAACCATGCTCAGGTGGGATATGTGAATAGAAGAAGCAATTGGAAAGGACCCAACTGATTATTTGACTCAGTTCTGTGGGACGCATCAGAGTTGAATTTAAATGTATAGTATTGCCAGTTGATAAATATCTAGGTTATGAAATGCCAGAATATGTTTATATATGTTACTTAAAGACAGAAGATATTCTCTTACAAGAAGCAGCATGTGGTAAATGCTCATTATCTCTAAAATGCAGAGTACAAAAATTACTCCGTGTATGAGCTAAACAGTCAGTAATTTTCCACTAGGTGCTGGAAGTTTTCAAAAAAATCAAAGCATTGCGCACACTCTCTATCTGTTTGCAAATGCTACCTGTAACCATGGAAACCCTTCCTTGCCATGTTGCATTCTAGTGTGTCATTATAAATTGGTTGATTCATCGCCCACAAGCTAAATAGCAGATTGGATTATTTTTCAAATGAGAAAATAACACTGGTATTAGCTCGTTGAAAAGAAATTGGTTAACCTAGTGTTAAAATGATGCCAACTGGAAAATTTAGGCTTCGGAATGGCTGCAATCTTCAGGTACTACTCCTGATATAAACGTAGAGATGTAAAATGTTTAAAATTTATTTTTAGTGTCACAAGTAGACTTACATTAATACAGCAATGAAATTACTGTGAAAATCCCCTCATCACCACACACCAGCACCTGGTTAGGTACGCTGAGGGAGAAGTTAGTGCAGCCAATCCACCTAACCAGCATGTCCTTAAGATTGTGGGAGGAAACTGGAGCACTCAAAGGAAACCCACACAGACAACATGCAAATTCCACATAGACAGTCACCCAAGTCAGGAATCAAACCTAGGTTCTTGGCGCAGTGAAGCAGCAGTGCTAACCACTGTGCCATCCATAAGTTAAGCAAGAACAGCTCATGACTACTTCAGACTCATACTTGGAGACTACTAACAGCCCAAGCACGTCACCATGATATTAGAACTTGGATTCTTATATGGAGCAGCCAATTTCCATCACATCCAATGGTTTTGCAAGCAATGGGTTTTCTCTGCAGCTGCTTAAACAGAATTGTGATATTCCATCATGTTGTAGGCAGTGATTATGTAAATCGCTCAGTAGCTATATATTTGCTTCTAACCAAAGAGATTTGCTAACTGTAATATAAAAAAAGTGGATATTCCTAAACTGATGGTCCAGTTAAGATGACCAAGTCAGCAACTTTATTGAGAAAAGTTAGCACCCAGTTACTGATTAATCTCTTCTCGATGAGGAAGCAAATCTATTTCTGTTCAAAAGATAAGGACAAATTGAACTTTGGTCAGCAATGAAGATGTTATTCCCTTGATTCAGTTGGCTCATGTCATTCAGCTATTTATTAATCTTATCTTTGCTAATTACGTAATTATGAGGTTACCATCATGTCTTTGTTAAGGGTATAGTAAGAAGTCTCACTATACCAGGTTAAAGTTCGACAGGTTTATTTGGAATCACGAGCTTTCAGAGCAGTGCTCCTTCATCAGGTGAGTGGAGAGGGAGGTTCACAAACATGGCATCTATAGGCAAAGACAGATTTGCAAGATAATTACGGATGGAATGCGAAGAATGATTGGAATGAGAGTTTTACAGATAATCGAGTCTTTGCAGGTACAGACAGTGTGAGTGAAGAGAGGAATAATCACAATTTAAAGAGGTGTGAATCACCTGGTGTTGTGAGACTTCTTACTGTGCCCACCCAGTCCAACGCCGACACCTCCACATTTGGTAAGGGATAAACAGAGCAGGGCCAACTATAATTTCTCGAAAGATCCCAATTTTAGATGTTTTGAAGATAATATTTTTGTGGCATGAAAATGTCAAATTATTTTCAACAGTGGGCTTGCTAAACCTTAAGAAGCCAAATTCTTAATGAGTCTGGAGTACTACAGTGTCAGAAGCTGATACTTAGAGTGAAGAACAGTGAACTTTGCTAACTTCAAGTTTCCTATCCATTGAAATGAAGAGGCAGAAAATAATAAATTCCAAAAGGACATTATGCATGTGCACCACCCAACACTGGGACTGCTGATCATGGAATCAGCCCTGTCATCATGTCTTTAAAAATAATTTTAGAAATATTGAGAACTGTGACTGAAACTTTGTGCTTACCTAAAAATTCCTTTTGGGGGATTTTGTACATCCAACTCCAACTGCCATATAATATATCACATTTTTATGTAGCTTGTTCCAAAACTTGACTTTGGGAATTCTGTATTTATATTTTGTTAGCATTTTATCAGTGCTGACATACACCTATTGCAAACTGATGGAAGTAGGGAATCCTCCCTGTTTTTAGTTCCTTCCTGTGCTGTGGATTTGAGATAGTACTTGCAGTTCCGAGGTATCAGAGGTAGGGTTTCACACTACTTCGGAAATAAAGAATTAAAATGCGGTACGTTATTTCTGCAACACTAACTGAAGCATATACAATTTGTGATGTTGATGAAGAAATTAAAAAACATTTGAGGTGTTGCAATTATGGTGTAGTGGTTGCACATTTGATTGTTATCCATGATGTTTTTTGTCCATTAATACTGATGGATAGAATTTTGAGTAGTATAATCATTGTTATCTGGGATGTGCTGGCTGTGTGTGAAGATGTACATCTTCTATTGTTTTAGTGAGAGTTTATTAAAATACAATAAAATGTCAGTCAATGCAATACTACATTCATGCACGTCACATTCAGCTAATCATGCAGTTCGTTGCTAGTGAAATTTGGAATAAATATTGCTCTCCAGAATCTGTATTGACAAATGGGTTATGCAATTATTAACCTACAATCTCACATACATTTTAGTGCATCCATGTGCATCTCCTTCTATAATCTGCAAATCTGTTCCCACTCATTACGTCAAATAGCAGAATGTCTGAGCTGCAGTAAATTACGCATGTGTCCTTCTCTCTTGCATTAGTTGCTGTTGTTTGCTTCTTTTGCTTGTTAAAAATCAATGTCCCAGATTTTTACAGTCAGCAGGTCACAAATGACACTTGCCAGTCATTACCTTTGTAGGGGCCCACAGATTTTTCATGGGATTTTCGTGTGACGCCTTCTATAGGAAACTTAACCTATGTGAATAACTGTGTAACTCTGCAGTCAGTCTGATTGAAGGGTCCTTATTCAGGCATGTAGGGTGCAAATTTCATCTCTGCATAAGAAGTGATCTCCCTCCCAGGGGTGCACGCAATGCCAGCAACCACTTCTGACATCTCTCTCAATGTTGAGAAAGGCGTTCACACAGGCTTTGCCTGCATGCTCCAGAAGCAGCCGTACTGGCACTATCCTGACATCACATGTTTCTTCTGGTTGCCCATTGCCCACGTTTGAAGGATGGAAGTTCATTGTATGAACTTGTACATTCCTCACCAAAGTCATGGCAGTCAGCTGCAAGAGGGCTCAGCATTGATGTAAGATTAAGGGCCAGTTACAAATATGAAATTTATGATTGGGTTGGCTTGTTTCACTTATCGTAAAATGGAGAAGTAAAAGAGGTCATGTGAGTTATGAATTCTGTTCAACAAGTTTGGCTTGATTGCTAAAGATTAAAGGGGTGGGTGGTGGGTGGGTGAAACATTCATTTAATTCAGAAGATGGTGCAAGATATTCGTACCTGTAAATGATGACCAGCTATGGGAACAGTGGATAGGTCATTAGTATCCAAATCATAGGGAGGTGTTAGGAATGTTAGGTTTTCTGAACAGTAGTACTTTAAAATATTGATTTAATTCCATGGTAGGATAAAGTCGAGGTGGAGGGGGGAGCGGTTTAGAAGATAGTTAATCAGAATTTCTACCAGGACCAAGATCCGTGTGATTTACATTGCCATGGAGGTAGGCTTTGAGAGGAGAAAGGTCCACAGCAAGCCATTCTAGTATCAGCCTACAAGGTTTTCTTAAGGTAGCTTTGAAGCTCTAGGATTCTCTCAGACTGATCTGTTTGAGAGCGAGAGAGGTAAAGGCAGCCAGTTTCAATGCAGAATGTGGGTGGGAATTTGCCCTCTGAATGAAGGAATTAGGTTCGTGAGGGTTTAAATGAGGCTGGAAAAAATCACCTAGTTTTGGCTTGAGGGAAGGATCTCTACGGAACCCTCACTATGGAAGTCAGTTCGTGAATTAGAAGTTAGTCAGCTGGAAAAGGGAAGCAAGCTGTCAGAAGCAGAAAATAGCTTTCAACTGGTATCTAGAGACAGAACTGTCCAAGTAAGGGACAAGTTTAGCCATGGACAGGGATTTTTGGTCATTTTAAATGAGGATCTTTTCTATTTAGTTTAGAGTTAAGTTATGTACTGAATAGTGTTCAGACAATTTGCTTTTATTCCTTTTACAGTAAAAGTATTCATTTTTTTGTGTGATCCTTCCAGTCAGCTGCTAGAAATTGTAATCATAATAGGCCAGTGACCCAACTCGCAGCTTCCGCTCCTGTAAGGTGTCTGGAAGTACCATGTGTTGTGGTGGGTTTCTGGAATTGGCAGGGAGTGGTGCTGCATCCTCATTGCGAGGGCAGAGGATTAGGTGACCTGTTCATGTACAGGCTGTAACAGGTATGGGGCTTACAGTTCCAGTGCCTCTGCAAGATAACAGGGAAATGGAACAGAGACTGTGGAAAGGGCAAACTCTGTTGCTTTGTCAAATTGGAACCAGACTCCCCCATGCTGCTTGACAGTGACAGGGAATTGACTGGCCTTCCAGACATAGTACCCCGTGTTTGCAGAGTAAGCTGGCAAGCTCATCATCCTTTGCGGTTATTTTCCCAGTTCTGTAGAAGATCACAGATTTGAAATGTCTGCTGTGGCTCCCTCTGCACAGATCCTGTCTGAGCGGCTGATTATTTCCAGCTCTTTCTATTCCACCAGTACAGCTCCAGCACTGTATTTGTCACCCAGGAGTCTCCAGTTCCAAACCCTCAGCCCCACCAACCACCTCCTCCTTCCCTAGGAACTAATGTTCCATTTTCCTTATTTAGAAGAACAGCAATAGTATTCAGTACAACTTCCCTTTAAGAGGGTAGACTGTCTTTAAGAATTAAAGCATGTGGTGTAGCCAGAATAGCAGCACAACTCTGTTTGCTTCCCTGCTGAACGCAGAAGCATGATGTAGAGATGCCAGCGTTGGACTGGGGTAAACACAGTAAGAAGTCTCACAACACCAGGTTTAAGTCCAACCAGTTTATTTGATAGTAATCCCACAAGCTTTCAGAAACAGTGTTCCTTTGTCAGGTGTGCAGAAGGTCTGCAGAAGCAGCCAGTAGTATGGGAGTGGTTCAGTTCAATACTTCACGGAAATGAGGTGGCAGCAATGAATTTGTGTCCACCTGCAATGGAACTGACTTAGGAAGTTTGTAAATTGTGACTGCCATACTCCATTAATGGCACAGACAAGGTTTTAAGCTTGCAGAGTCTACGCCAAGCTTTGTAAGCTAGCATATTTAATTCAATACAAAACCATGCACAGAAAATGAAATAGAGAGAAAAAAGAAGGATTAAAGAAAGTTTAAAATAGTCTTCATTTTTGAAAAATCTTGAATGAGATTCCACATATACAAATGTAAATTCTGTGTCAGAGGTTGTTTGGTAGTAATTAAGATTTACCATGCTGTTAAAAATTCCCTTGCACTTGAATGGACAAGTTGTGCCTTTATCTGATGTGTTTAGTGGATTTCTAATGGTTACTTTTAACTTTATTTTCAAATAGACCAGAACACAGGGTCACAAATCCTATAAGGAATTAATCTCACTTGAGGGGTGAGGAGAATGTGAATTCGCTGGCACAAATAGTTGAAGTGAACAGTATGAATGTGTTGAAGGGGAAGCTAGGAGCAGAAGGATGGGGAGGAAGCTGGGATGAACCGTAAACAGCAGCTGGGAGCAGTTTCTGTTCTGTTGCCACAGCCTCATGCACCTCGTCTTTTTGAATGCCAAGATTCTCGATGAGGCTGTGCTAGAGCACAGACTGTGGAGGAACAGGGCAAATCAATCAACAACCTCTTGATTTCTTTCAACCAATCTTGAAATGACACCAGAAGTTGCTATCCAGCACAGTCTGAACAAGCATCTACATCCACACCCCCTCCCCTGCAAGGGCCATCCCGGCTCTTCTTGTCACCACCACGTGAATCTATCTTTTCACCTCCCCCCGCCCCCAACCCCAGCTTCCACTGGGGCCTGTCCCTTGGCAAAGGTCGGCACTCCCATGTTGGCATGGTACTAACCTGTACCAAGTGGCAGTGCCAGGCCTCTGTCTGGTCATGTCCCTCTCCCCTGGGGTCTGTACTTATCTTTGCACCCCCGAGGTGACCCTCACGACAGGTTCACATCTGTGTGTCATCTCATTGGTGTAGTGTCAATATCTGGTGAGGGGGACAGGTTAATAACATTTAAATACATTCAAATTCATGTAAACCAGGTTCACACCTGCCAGGGGCATGAAGCTGGTGATGTGTTCGGTGAGGGGTGGGGAACATCCAAAATCGTGAACTCGCCATGAGAATTGTGACTTGTGGATCTTGAGCCCCCGCCAGCATTTGCTTGGGTGGCGAGAGTGTGCTCAAGATCTATGTCTCTATTCAGTCAGTATAATTTGTCTTTCCATAGCAGTCCAGCATAATGAATACACTATTTCCCACATCTGTAGGTCACCTTGTTTAATCTGAAGCAAAATAACTCTCAATCCTACTGCTTCTACCTGACTCAGACGATAGCTTTCCCTCAGTTTTCTGGATCTGATTATTTTTACAGTATCTGTTTAAGATCTAATTTGTTATTGCAGACTTTGTTGGAAATGACTATCCTTGCAGCATGTATTTGGTTTTAAGTGACTGACAGCCCGCAGCCTCTGATTTTATGTTCCACTATTTCTGTTATTTGGGACACATGAGCATCTTATTCTAGAAGAGAGAAATCACTGGTAATATTAATTTACCCACTGATTATTTACAAAGTTTAAAGAAGGTTAATATGTATCTGGTGCTGCCCTTCATGATTTTTATTAAACTTTATTCCCATCCAATCAAGTCAAATTAAAGCCAATTCAGAGTCCCAACAAGTTGGGACATTCCCGATCCAAGCTGATAAGAGAGGGCTCTCAACTCCTGTCTTGGGCTTGTCCTACATGATCCAAGCTGATTGGAGTAGGTGTAGCTCCACCTCCAAGGCTTGATCTAATTTGCATCTTAGCCAAAAGGCCGAGATGCCGCTTTAAAAAATTGCTTCAAATGAAGCTGAAATGTAACCTAATGGCTCCAACCAAGTGCAGCATGTCGATACTACACTTGATCTTAGCCAAGAGGCCGAGGTGCTGCCCTTTACGATATTACTCAAGACATCCTCTCTCTGTAACATCACTGCAGCATAGCTTCTTTTGCACCGCTAAGTTAATCCTTTACGTCTCCACTTTATCCTCATACTATTTTACACACATTCCCTTGCACCTCCCTCCAGAATCTCTCCTTTTAAAGGGAAAAATCTCGTTGTTGGTTTCACCAGTTTCCCAGAATGAATGTGAAGCTCCTTCTGGATTAGATGGGACTGCAGTTCTGGAAGGCCATCACTCCTGCTTTCCTTCATTTGTGGTGCAGAAAGTACCACACGCCCAGTTCAGATAACTCCGTCCATGCTGTTGATGATTTTCTGTCCATTGAGGTTTGGACATGTCTGCTTTACCAAAGGATGCCTGACTGTGTCCTGGCCAGGTATCATCTCAACTGCAGACATTTGTCTGCATGATTCTGATCTCTTCCCATGAACCTGACTCACCTTGGTGGGATTCTTCTTTCTTCTTGGCTGTGTCTTTCCCTGTGACGTTCAGTAGCAAGGTGAGTCTGAAGCTTTTGGCTCATCTGGTGTTCGCATGGTGAAAACCCATTATGGAATGGTGTTGAATGATTACCAAATGTTATGGCAGCACGGCAGGCTTTTGCTGGTTGTGTTGGCTTCTGGCTAACTTTTCTTTCCCAGGTGAGAGCAAGCGAGTGCCCGCCCCCCCCCGCCTCGCCTCGCCTCATTAAAAGGCAGCCCATACTGCAGTATATTGGGATTAGACCTCCTGAGGTCAACATGGGAGTGCCAACCTGTGTCAATGGACAGGCCCCAGTGGGAACCTCATGGGGAAAGCAGGGAGTGGACAGGAGGAGAGATTCATGTATTGGTGACACTAAGCGGATGGAGGAGCTGGGGATAGCCGTTGCGGGGGAAGGGTTCATGGAAGTGAAAGTAAAGGTATTTTCTGTGTTGAGTAAATAGTTTTTGTAGTTGCACAATGCATACTTGAAGACTGATTAATGATTCCATGCCTGGCCTTAAATGTCTTATCTGTTTAAAATTACTCATTAAGATGAAGAACTAACATCTGTAGTCATTATCCGTAAGAGTCTTGCTGATGTATATCTTTGTGTGAATGCTTCAGATGGTTTGAGTAACTGCTGTTCTAAATATAAAACAGCTATTTTTCTAAATTGCATTGTTAATTCTCCCTTGCTCTGATAAAGGCTTGTAGAAAAATATAATTAGCATGCTACTTAATTTAATCAAGAATACATCAACATTTCCCTTACTGCATAGTTGTCTAGTTGCCAATGACAATGTTCTACTTTGTACAACCACTATATCACGCTTTGAATGTTGGTCAAACTGTAAGTGCTATCATGAATAAGGGAGTTATAAATTATTCAATGAATAGCTCAGAAATCAGGTCGCACAGACTTGGAGGTGGGAAAGTGGGAGGGGATATAAGAAGTGCATCGGAGATGGTTTCCTAATTTAAAACCTGGGGTGACCTTGATGGTGGATTTGTGTAAAATGCAATATTCTGTTGACCTACAACAAGACTGTAGAGATCATCTGAAAACGTTAGTGGTGTGTTGTTGCACAGAAAAGTCAATCACCATTTAAATGTAGAAAAATAGCTCTGAAGGAGTAATCTGCCATGTTTTAATACCATTGTGGTTCTTAGCTTTTTTTTAAGGTTCAAAGATTTTCTAAACAAGGTGAAAATTTAAATTTAGAGATTTGTGGTGAGAGACGGAAGAGACATGGCAACACCAAGAATAGCTGGAAGAATTGTTTTTTTTGACAAGGCATGGCTGTAGCAAGTGTTTCTAATTGCCAACTACACCTTTGTGCAACTTTCCTGAATTCAGTTACTGATGGTAAATACAGATGGACTGTCGTGTAAAATCTGGCCTGGGTTTAGCATTTTGTTCAAAACTCCTGTCACCATAGGAAGCCCACTGGTATTTTTCTTTCCATCAGTTTTTGCAGGTCTAATTAATCTTGCAATTAACACACTACTGCTGTGGAAATCACAAGAACTGATGTTGCTAATCATGTCCACAACTCCCATTGATGGAGAAAATTACAGTGATATTATATTAGGCCAGCAGGATGCAGGGGCGGCACTGGTGTTTAGCACGGGTATTGTGCAAACTCCACACAGACATTCTCCTCATGTCTGCTTGGGTTCCTTTCGGGTGCTCTGGTTTCCTTCTGCAGTCCAAAGATATGCGAGTTAGGTTGATTGGCCAAGTTAAATTGCCCACAGTGCCCCAGGATGTATAGGTTGGATGGATTAGTAGGGTAAATGGGTTGTGGGGATAGAGTCTGGGGTGGGATAGTTGGTGCAGACTCAATAGGCCGAATGACCGCCTTCTGCACCATAGAGTTTCTGTGTTTGATTCTAAATGTTTCACATTTGCACAGAATCCCTACAAGGTAAAAAGAGGCCACTCAGCCCATTGCATCTGCACCAAATCTCTGATAGAGCATCTTACCCAGGCTCACCCCTCCCCACCCTATCCTTGCTATCCTGCTCATTTACCTTGCTATCCTGCTGACTTGCACATCTTTGGATACTAAACAGCAATTTAGCACGGCCAACCCACCTAACCTGCACATCTTTGGACTGTGGGAGGAAACTAGAGCACCCGGAAGAAACCCACACGGACGCTGAAATAATGTGCAAACTCCACACAGTCTCCAAAGCCAGAATTGAACAAGAGTCCCAGGTGCTGTGAGGCAGTAGTGCTAACCACTGTTGACTATCTCAACAAAAAGAGCAAGTCCTGTTAATATGGTCATCGCATAGTCCTTGTAATTAAGGCAAAGTCTCAACTTCACAGTGCGAATACCCTCTATGTTTGCCTGAGATGGACGAAGAACAGACCTATCTGCTCAAACCCACTCTCCATTAGATACAGTGAGCCATTAATAATAGCAGCACTAATGACTCAGTTTTTAAGCCACACCTCCAAACCTCACATCTGCCACAACCAAGAAAAACAACAATAGTTTAGGATGACCATCAACCTTGTGGTGTACTCTGAGCTGTTTGGACTCTGGCTTGGTTTATAATACACCGGCATCCCAGTCAAGAAATGGTGCTGCCGTGGTGGAGTTGCTGTTTCTTTGGATGAACAATTAAACCAAGGTCCCATTTGCCTTTCAGGTAAGCAAATAGCCCATGGTACTATTTCATAGAACAGCAGGGGCGTTAATCTCTGATTTTTTTAAGGTATTACTATATAGTTATATAGTTAGGCTGATTGCCTCTTGCAGCAAAATAGCAATGCAGTTAAATGTTAAAAGTTTGTAATAATGCAAAAGCCTTGCTTGGTTCTCAACTCCCTTTAAATACTTCACAGCAGGTGAAGGCCAGTGGACAGAGCCTTCTACATGCAATTACTTTGGTTAAATTTACATCATTTAAAAATAGTATTGGTGTCAAACTCTAGACTACATTTTTCTTTTGTAAACATGAAACCAAAAGTACTGTAGCAAGGAAAAGGCCACTAAAATTTACAAATTGTTCCATTGTGCTTTTTGCAATAATGGAATAGACTTCCCAGTCTGATAGCTTTCAGGCTACACTGGAAGACAAAAATATTGGTCATAAATGTATATTTCAGCCTTTCCGAGGGTCACGTGTATTTCGGCCTTTACAAGCCCTTTGCATAAAAAGTGAAAAACAATCACTGTGGAGGTGGAATATTGAGTCTGTAGCGAACTGCCGTACTTACCCCAGCTTGGTAGGAAAGAGGAAGTGGTAGTGTGACCCTTGCATTGTTTAACAGTCCAAGATATTCTGCCCATAGTGCAGTACTGCAGAAGAAGACTGAACAAGACCCAGATTTTTTCAGTCCCATTGAAGTCAGTGGACATTTGAGTGGCTCGCTGCATCCTCCAGGGAGGAATCTGCCACTCTGGGACTAGAAAATCCCTGCCAAAGGGTATTGAAAATGTACTGCAAACTAGGTTGAGTTAGCTGCAGATTTGCTTGCAGCAGATATCTCAGTTCTACATCTGGCTTTTTACTGTTCTGGAATATATGCAGCCAGTTCCTCATGTTTGTTGCCAGGTCTACTTTTCTCACCTTTCAGGGGTATACAAATGCAAGTGGCCGCCTGCAGGTACACCTGCCCAGGGAGGTGGGCACAATCTGCCTTGGTTGCTTCTTAAACTGTCTGACATTCTTGCATTATTCTGCCTATTCTTCCGCCCATTTGGTAAAGCATTGTTACAATATTCTGGGTACAGCAGAAGCATGGGCATGCCTTACCACTTGGTACCAAACAATACTGTCAACTGAAGGGAAGCAGGAAAGGGATAACAAAGATAGAAAAATTGTTCCACAACAGCCTTAAAAGTGTTGCAACAGAAGTTATAGGTGCCTTAAAGGCATTGTCCAGAACACCCAGTTAGATAATTCAGCAAGTAAATGATCAAGTGAATTGCGGCAAAAATGGGGCCTAATTATGTGGCAAACTGACGGTGCTTCTAGTGGCAGTACAAAACCTGCATGTCATACTGAATGGATTATTGTTCAGTGTTGCTGACTCCCATTTGTTTCTGATCATTGATACTGACACTGTACTTATTGATGACACTACTGGTTTGCATAATTAGTCTTTCTTCAGAACCAGCTATAGAAATTTGAGTAAACTAATCACTTAGTTAAGGCAGTGCTTCTGCAGTTTATCCTTTTCTTCATTTTCTTCAAAACCATTGACTTTTGCTTATAAATTTGCTTATAAATATTTTTATACTTAATTTCCAAACAGACAATGCAAATATTGGATGCACTTGATAACTACCCAAGCTTCATACAGTTTCTCCCATGTAACATCTGCAAAACTATCAATATTATTATGGACAGGAAGGGGATGAATTTCACTAGCTCTGATTTCTCCGCTCGCTACACCGTCTGTAAACAGAAAGCTGTTATGGATTTCTAACTTCCCCCCCTTTATTAGTGGTGCTGCTTTTGCCCAATCCTTTCAGTTTGGCATAATCCAATCTTCTATTTAAAGACCCCACTGCAAACTCGGGATAAGGTGAAATGGAGAGTTGGTTTATATTACGCGCACAGAACTAGGGGAAGGGATTAGGAAAAAATACTTAGTGTAGAAGGGGGCTTTTCGGCCCATCAAGTCTGTTCTTCTCTTTGGAAGAGCATCTTACCCAGGCCCACTCCCAACCCTATCCATGTAACCTTGCACATTTACAGTGGCCAGTGCATCTAACCTGCACATCTTTTGGACTGTGGGAGGAAACTAGAGCAGCCAGAGGAATCCTACGCTGACAGAGAAAACGTGCAAACTCCACACAAACAGTGACCTAAAGATGGAATCAAACCCAGGTCCCTGACGCTGCGAGGCAGGTTTTCACAATGTTTGTCCCTTTTTGCATTCCCACAACAGAAGAGAGATAAGCGAAAGAAAGGAGTACAAGGCAAGATGACAATAAAAGTAAAAGTTCTGGCTTAGTATGAGTCCAGAATCATAATTAGTGCATTCCTCCAGAGGGTAGCAGGCTGACTGAAGTGGGGTGACCTGTCTTTCATGAAGCAAGAACTTCCATGATGGGAGAAAGCATCAGAGGTGAATTGGTCTAATAGGCACAGATACAGAAGTTCCATGTTCCAGTTGTTCACAGTGTAGGTGAGGCCAGACAGTTACCTCAACAGCCCTTTCTGTTGTTAAATGGTAAAATGCTACATTTGGAGAGAGGTGGAGATAAAATGCCAACTGCTATCCTGGAGTCCGATTCTCTGGTGGTCAAACATTACACAGCTTCTACATTTTATCTGTAATGAAAGGAATTCAGATAGTGCAAGTCTTGGTCATATGACAGGGTGGTTTCCACTTGAGCTTTCAAACTAACAAGGCCCCCAGTTGAAAGCCATTGCATTTTGGAGAGGGTAATGGTGGAGCTATTAGCACAACATTGGAGATTAGGAGTTACAGATAGCTCTACCTTTTGTCCATAGCTGGCTGGTGCAGATTTATAATCCTTTGTGTTGGTATAGCTGGAATGTTTATATGATATAAGGCATGTTGCATTCCAGGGGATTTGATATGTTAGCTTTTGTTCACTTTCAGACTGCTCAGGAATTATCAGAAACCAGCATGTGATCAGCTGCAGCCATTTTATCAGCCCAGCAATTGTCCATTTTGTAAAACATAAATAATTTAATAAAGAAGCCAAGCTTTCATATATAGAGTCCTTACAGTGCAGAATGAGACCATTTGCCCCATCGAGCCTGCACCAATTCCAATCCCACCCAGGCCCTATCCACATAACCCATGTATTTTCCCTGCTGGTACCCCTGACACTAAGGGGCAAATTAGCATGGCAAATCAACCTAATCTGCATATCTTTGTTCAGAGGGAGGAAACATGAGAAGAACGTGCAAACCGCACGCAGTCAGCCAAGGCTGGAATCAAACCCAGGTCCGTGGAGCTGTGACGCAGCAGTGTTAACCATAAAAATATAATTTTTGCTGTCTCTTGATTGGGACAATTTTAAGTTCATATCACAGGACTGAACAACATCAGGTCCCCCTGTTCATAGTATCAGGGGGACTAGCAAGGGTAAATGCATGGGGTTATGAGGATAGGGGCTGGGTAGATGTGGTTGGTGCAGACTCAATGGGCCGAATGGCCTCCTGCACTGTAGGATTCTGTCTATTCTCCTATGTTCCTTTATGTTTCTTTACAGACTGCTTAAGGGATGCACAAATCCAGTTCCAGTCTTTTCAGTTTCCCTTTGGCAGAATAGTGGCTTTGCCAAAAATGTCTCCACCTGATCTGAGTGGGAGACGGCTTAATCTGAAGAAAAGAAAAATCATGTTCCTCCTGAAACTGACATCAGCAGAAATTCTCCAAGATTCCGTTGCTCCGTGCCTTGGCTAGCTGCCAAGAACAGATAACTACATTAGCAGCATCTTTGACAAGAGCACAAAGATGAAACTGGAATGACACATGACAACTCTTGCTGCAAAAAAAAACCAGCAGGACTGGTTAAACAACTCTTCCAATAATATATTTTCAACTCTCTCTGGCTTCCCCCAAGCAAGCCACGGGAAACGTCAGCTGTCAGGATCATCCACACACTACCTGTAATTGTGTACCACTTGTCAAATTCTCTCATGTATTAGAAGAATGCATACAGTATTAGTAATGCAGCACAGCATGTGTACAATATGTACCAACCAGTTGGAAGTTTTCAAGCTGTGAATGCTGAAGCACTTGAGTTTTGAAGTGTAAACTCCATTTTACACCAAGCTGATCGTGCTATGTTCTTGATTCCCTGCTTTAATGTTAAATTTAAACTGCCCCGTAAGCAGGGATTGATCCTAACTAGACACAATCATCTAAACAAGCTCCAAGTGATTGTTATATCAAAGCCAGCAACAATTCTGATCCTCAGCAAAGACTGTCTGCAGTCCAATTTTTTGAGCATATACACTGCGATGTTTGGGATTGCCCAGATATTTGGAAGTAGCTTCTGGGATTAAGATGGAGAATCAGGGCCTGGATTCTCCCAAAAAGATCCTAACTGCCAAATTTGTGTAAAAACGAGAGTAACTTGCACTGGTTTTTGTAGGGGATTTTCAAAATGGATCTCCCACACTCTGTGTGTCACAGAGTGCCCGAGTGCGATTCATGTTGAAAATTCAGGGGCGGAGAGGCCAGCACCACAGCACTGAGCGGGCCATTGCACATGTGCGGATCTGACAGCAGCAAAATCAGTGTTCACGCAATGGCCCCGCACTGCCGGCCTCCCGATTGCTGGCCAACACAGCAATGCTGTCCCGCCAGCCCCCATCTCCCTGACCCAACTCCATTCCCCCCCCCCCCCCCCCCACCCCCCACCTACCTTGATCACCTACCTTCCTTCCCTTTGCCACTGATCCCAAGTGCAGAGTGGCAGCAGGCCCCTCCCCATTGGCACTGCCCGATGCCTGGTGGGCAGTGCCAGGGGCCAGACAGCAATGCCCAAGGGGCACCCCTTCTTTACCCCCGACCTGCTTGGGGACCTCGGTGGCCACTGTTCCCTCCAGCGGGTTCTGACCACTAGTTCCTCGCAAGTGGGGACCTGTTGTAAACCCCATTGGAGTGAACACACCTGGTGGAGGAATGGGAGAGGGGGAAGGAGGGTGGGGGTTGCAGAAAGAGACTGGTTTCCATGCCCTAGCAGTGCAACGGTCCAGGATAATCACGCCTCAGTTGTAGTTCATGCTACCATCGTAAGTCACAGATGCATGTGGCAGAAGATCTGGAAAAAATAATATTTATGCAGCAATAAAACCAATGGAGTGATAGAACAAATAACTTGCATTTGTATAGCACCTTTCAAAACTTTAAGGCTTCCTGGTGTTTTCCAGCCAAGCTACAGCTGGAATGTGGGAGATGTGTTGGCAATGTTAAAGTCCAACAAACAGCATTGTGATAGAAACATAGAAGCTAGGAGCTGGAGGAGGCCATTCGGCCCTTCACGTCTGCTCTGCCATTCATCACGCTCATGGCCTGATTGTCCAACTCAATATCCTGCTTTCTCCCCATAACCTTTGATCTCATTCACCCCAAGTGCTATATCTAGCTGCCTCTTGAATACATTCAGTGTTTTAGCATCAACCACTTCCTGTGGTAATGACTTCCACAAGCTCATCACATTTTTGGTGAAGAAATGCTTCCACATCTGTATCCTAAATGGTCTACCTTGTATCCTTAGACTGCGTCCCCTGGTTCTGGACACCCCTACCATCGGGAACATCCTAGCTGCATCTGCACTGTCTAGTCCTGTTAGAATTTTATAAGTCTGTATGAAATCCCCCCCCCCCCCCCATTCACCTGAATTCCGGCGAAAACAATCCTAGCTTAGTCAATCTCTCCTCTTACATCAACCCTGTCATTCCCAGAATCAGCCTGGTAAACTTTCGCTGCACTCCCTTGAGAGCAAGAACATCCTTCTTCGGAAAAGGAGATGAAAATTGCACACTATACTCTAGGTGTGGTCTCACCAAGGCCCTGTATAATTGCAACAACACATCCCTGTTCCTGTAATTGAAACCTCTCGCTATGAAGACCAAAGTACCATTTTCCACCTTTTTACTGCCTGCTGCACCTGCATGCTTACCTTCAGTGACTGGTGCACAAGGACACCCAGGTCCTGCTGCACACTCCCCTCTCTCAATTGACAACCATTCAGGTAGTAAACTGCCTTCAAGTAATTTTTTAGGTGTTGTACTTCCTGTCCCAGGAAGTTACCTCATCCAGTAATATCTATGCTAGATGTCTCAGGGGAACATATTCAATACCTGCTGATCCATTGTCTGTCTAATCATTGTTTGCTCAAGATGCCCGGATTATAATCTGCATGTGGATCAAATGCATTGCAGCTAAAATGTCTGCAAACTGGATTTCTCAGGTGGCAATCAATGGCACTCAAGTGGCTTTTCCAAAATGTTCTCAACTCTCTCAACAGGAAAGGTTTTCACTTTTAAATGTACAGCTGATATGTCTTTTTTTAAAATTTTCTCATTGTTTGTGGGTGTTGCTGGCAAGGCCAACATTTTTCCCCCATCCCTAATTTCTCTTGAACTGAATAGCATGATCAGCCATTGCAAACACTATGACATTGAATGAGTCACACGTAGGCCAGACCGGATAATGACAGCAGATTTCCTTCTCTAAAGGAAAATAGAGAACCAGATTTTCATTTACAAAAGTTGATGCTAGTTGTCATGGTCACCATTACTGAGACTTGCTTTATAATCCAGATTATTATAAATTGAATTTAAATTCCTCCAGATTATTATGAGTTGAGTTTAAATTCCTCCAGCTACCGTGGTGGGATTTGAAACCATGGCCCCAGAGCATTAGCCTGGGCTTCTGGAGTACAAGTCCAGTGACATTACCACCATGCTATTGTGTCCCCATGAACATAATGATCTAATAATATGTATTATTAATATTTGCTACCTGAGAGATTGATTATGAATCTTTCATTTGAAGAGTCTATGAATGACCAGAATTCACAGCTGAAAAGTGCACGTCTGCCTGCTGACCTCCACAGCAGCCAAGCTGAGCAGTGACATAATGAAGCTTATGCAACAAGGGTCCTAAGTAAGCCATTGGTATGCCAAAGCCATTCTGCAGCAACAATGATAATTTTGATGGATCTCTCCAATGTATCCCAGCAACGTGTCTCAAATTGTTGCTGTTTGCTTTATGCTAAACAGATTTTTGACGTGTAAAAGATGAAATGGCCCAGGGAGGGAAGAGGGCACTGAACCAGGCTGGTATGGCCAACAGGCATCTTGGATGCACAGGAGAGCCTTTTGGCCACTACACACAGTTTTTCGACTGACCTTTTCCACAAATATCAAATCGTTCCTACTCAGGCATTTAGCTGTCATCCTCAACTGCCAGGGGCTTCAGTTTGGAAACATTCTGTAACCCATTCTCTAAGATCTTCCTGCACGTAAAACATTAATGCTTGTAATTCTTAAATGGACAGAGTAATTGCAAATAAGGTGATGCTTTCATTCTTTCATGTTAGGCTGTGGATGAAGGTGACAGTTTATGTCTGTGTGTACGCTGAATATGATTTGACAGATGATTTATGAAAAATCGCCTTTGGCTTCCTGCAGCTAGGTTGGATATTATGATATTTTTAGATTTTGCAAGAATGGCTGATTAGAAGTGATCTGTGTGTAATCTTGTGGTTAGTAAACCAACTGTCATGAGTCTCAGCGCTCATTCTAGAAACTGAACTCATCCTGCCTCTGGTTTTTCCCATTTGTCAATCAAGAGAAAGCTTTTGCGATTTAACAGGAACCTTCAAGTGTGACTCAAAGGTGCATGATTTATGGACTTCCTGACTGCATTCCAGATAAGGTCAAGTAATATACTGACGGATTCCATAAACAAGCTTGTACTTATCGTACGTGGGGTGGGAAGGGGAAAGGAGGCAGATATAGCTTGTTTTTTTTGCTCAAGAAACCCAACAATGTGTTTCAGTTCAATTTGTGTCATCTTGGTTTGGGTTTGGATTTGTAGACAAAGATCTTTAGTGATTCACTTATGGATTCAGCGCTCTTTCAAAGAAATTATCGGCCATAAATGTGGCCGACGTAGAATTCAGTATTTTACAAAAACAGCAGTAACTGCATTTATACAGGCCCTTTAATGCAAAAGAACGTTCCAAAGGACTTTGCAAGTATTCACAAGTAATTTATCCCAAAGTCTATATAAAAATTGGTTTATATACACAATGGGTTTACTTCATTGCATGCATTGTATGTTCTGAAGAAGCCAAATGGCAGCTGATCTACGCACCGTGCCTGGAGGCCTCATAATACCATCATTTAAATGCAAGAACACCTTTTGTTTTACAAATACATATGGTACATTTGCAAGCCATAATAGACAAACAACAAGCCCAGGCACAGGGCAGAATTCATTACAGACACAGGGGAGAATTTCCCCCCCAAAAATTCTAAGTGTCGAATTCGTGTAAAAACTCAGTGGGAGTTCAGACAAGAATCTCCCACCCTCTGTGCTACAGAGGCCACCATCATGAATATCATTAAATTTCAGGAGGTGGGACCTATCCCCACTGGAGAGATTGAAATCAGCACACTGAGCAGGCCACCCCCTTCCCTCCTCACCCCAGTCTGCCACAATCTCCAGCCCGACACCACCCTCCCTGCCTATGCTGAGTGGGCCACGCCCCTGCCCCCCACCTCGACCACTGCAATTTCCAGCCCAGCAACACCACCCCCCCCCCCCCGCCCCCACTGAGTGGGCCACCCCCCCACCACAATCTGCAGCCCGACACCCACCCACCCCCCAGCACATCCCGATCACTGGCCTCCCTCCCTCCCCCACCAATCCCTATGCAGAGTGGCAGTGTGACCTCACCCCCCACCATAGGCCCTGCCAGGGTGCTGACTGGACAGTGCTACTTTGGCCCCCTGGCAGTGCCCAAGGGACAATGCCCAGGGGGCCCCACCACCCCTTCAGTCCCGGGTCCCCTAATCGTATTGAAATTATATTGAAATGGTCTTTGCGCCTCCCTGCTGATTTCTGGGTTGGAGCAGATGCCGCGGGAAATCTGGCGCTGGGAGATGTTAGCAGGGTGTGAACGTGTGTGCGAACCCCTCAAATTGGCCAATGCGAGAATCTCCCAGCCCACTGCACTAAAAAAATTAGAATCGTGACCACAATCTACAATTGTGTCAAGTGCTGTGTTAAAAGTTGCCCTCTGTAAATGTTGTAGGTGGCACTGCTCAGGAGTTGCGGAGGACAGATTTTCAATGATAAAATGACCTTGCAGGAGCACGATCAATATCCTGGGACCCCCACAGGGGAATGCGAAGCCTCCGCTGCCATGACCTTGCTCCATCCTGATTAGAGGGGACGCTGTGAGACAGAGCAGCAGCCAATTCTGCAGACTCAGCAGGTCTGAAATTTTGCAGTACTTCCAGTTTAGACTAGGTGGGAAGTCAATGGTAGCATTTAACTGTATTTGAGGGTGCTAAATACCACAGGCCTCTTTTATCCTGAGCATGAGAGTTTTGCAAACTAACCGTCAATGAAACTCAGGGCCATGGAATTCTGCAGGGGGGATTACTTTGATTTGGTTCAGAAAACAACAGTATTGCTATCAATATCGCCTTTGGTATTTTGTTTTCAAATTTCTGAAGAATTGTTTTCAGGTGAATACTGACAATTTCATCAATTAAATCCGTGAGGACAATTTATTTACTTCCTCCGTGTGAAAGCGCTGAATTTAGAGGGTGCGTTCTTTCTTTACGTTTATTTGCTATAGTGGGAAATTTTAAGCGGAAATTTCCTGTCCCATCTGCCACAGGAATCATAGAGGACGGGACAGGACCATGTGAATGTCCATTGTCATCGGGCGAGATTTTCCGGCCTTGGGGCGAGTGTGGCTGGAAAATCCTGCCCGTTGAGTTTAGAACAGATGTTCTCTCTGGTTCAGTGGCATCAGTCACATGTTTCTAGAGAGCGCTGGATAAAAGCAAATTACTGTGGTTGGTGGAAGTTTCTGCAGCACCTGCTGGAAACTGTGACTTCTAGAGAGCACCTTGACTGCCCGTTATCTAATCGAGTGCTCAATATTCAGTTAACTGATGGGGTGTAGATCTCTCCCAATCTTTATTTCCGTTCACTTCACTAGTACTGAACACTGTTCTGCCTCATGCCTACCCCTGCTTTCAAAAAGCAGACTGAGACAGGGCCAATATTTTCATTTACCCTTAGGCTACAGATATTTTCTAATTACTCTGAGAATTTGCTGCTGGGTTCCCTTGAACCCTTTGTGGCTGTTGTTCTGATGACGCTTCCTTCAACGGTGTTCAATATGGAATTGACGGATTTTACTCCTGTGATACAGTGAAGGGATAGATTTAGGATTGAGTGCTTCCCTTCTTGCCTGGCTCAAAGTTGTGACAAGAATGGGAACAAAGTGGTTTTGGCTGAATCCAGATTGCGAGTTGACAAGCAGATTATTGGTGACTAGTTGATTGCTGATATTATTGATGGTTCTTTCCATCGCTTTGCAAATCTGGCAGTATTGGCCGGTTAAGATTTAATCTATTTTTGTGGATAGGTCAGACTAGAGCAATTTTTCACTTTGTTGGGAAGATACTTAAGCTATCATCCGACTGGAACCGGCCAGGAAGGATACATGTAGGCTGTTGTCAGCATTGATAGCCTTTACTCTGCATCCATCAGGCTCAACCGCTTCTTAATATCAGTGTACACCCATATCCATGAGAGTGACTGATAACTGCCCGAATCAGGACTTCCTCCCAAATGAGGGACACAGTCTCACCTTCAATCAATCAATGTTGCATGAAGTGTTTAAATAGTTGTAGGGCAGCCAGAATCAGTGGGGATGTGTTTGCTGCCAACCTTTTCAGATCGTGGGGCCAAAAATCCCTCCACCCATTCAATTCATTGAACTTCTACAGTGCAGGAGGCAGCCATTCGGCCCCTCGAGCCTGAACTGATAACACTTCCACCATGTGGAGATGCTGGTTTTGGACCGGAGTAAACACAGTAAGAAGTCTGACAACACCACATTAAAGTCCAACCGATTTATTTGATAGTAAACTCGCAAGCTTTCAGGGTTTGCCCCTTCGTCAGGTGAATGGAGAGTTCTGGCCTCAGACAGAGCATATAACAGCACACACAGTTTACAGATTACTGAGTAGAATGCAAGTCTTTACAACAAACCTGCTATTCAAGTCTGAAAGATGCAGACAATGTGAGTGGAAAGAGCATTAGGCATAGGTTAAAGAGATGTGTATTGTCTCCAGACAGTACAGTAAGTGAGGTTTTGCAAACCCAGGCAAGTCATGGGGGTTACAGTGCGACATGAACCCAAGATCCCAGTTGAGCACATCTTTGGAATATGGGGAGGAAACCAGGGCACCCGGAGGAAACCCACACAGACACGGGGAGAATGTGCAAACTCCACACAGACTGGAACAGAAGGCCAGAATTGAACCCATGTTCCTGGCGCTGTCAGGCAACAGTGCTAATCATTGTGTCATATTTCAATATCCAAATCATTCATTTACATATGGAGACTTTACAATTGCTGTTGCCATGTCTGATGTCAGCAGCAGCAACACTTTTTCAAAGACTGTTAGTACAACATTCTACCATCAAGTAAATGTAACCTGTTGACTATTCTAGATCCCATTTACATAAGTGACCAGATTACATAATCGGCTGAACATTGGAATAGGAAATTGCCTGGTAAGACTTCATTTTTACACATGTTTCAATCTTGTTTTTAGATTTTCCCTTGTGTTATTCCACAGTCTGTTTTATTTTTGCATATTCTGAGGCTGGGGGAATAACACTATGGGTCAGTGGGCAAGTTAGATTATTTGTCTAGGTTGATTCCTGAGTGATTTTTTTTTTCAGATCAGCAGTTAAACAAATAGAATGTTTATGGAGGACTTGAGCTGAGGACTGTCGTTTTATCAAGTGGTTTCCTTCTAAAGTTTCATTCTTTTGTTGTAATTCTTTAAAGTACCACAGTTAACTACACTGAACAACTTCTTTATACAACTTATACAACTTCATTAGGTTTATCTAATGTGGGTGCTGGTCCATTCAGGCCTGGAAATGTAATTTAAAATCTTTACTCTGACGCTAAGGAAGAATCACGACAAGTAGTCCCAGAAGTTTGAGGAGAAAATGAGCCAAGTCTCCTTAATAGCTACAGTGACTGCAGCTGGGATGTGTTTGTATGCAGATGTTGGGCGGGGACATTCACTCAGTGCGTACTGTCATGGTTTGCATGTGGCCACGTGGGGTAATGTACCAATCATTTCTGGAGAGCTAGAGAAGGGGGGAAAAAAACTGACGAGTGAAAATAGAGTTAAAAAAGACAGCAGATTTTAATTACAAGGAAAGGATACCAATTATTAATTAATGAGATATTAATGACTCAGCCTGAGGCCTTTAGCTACTTGAAACACCACTTCCCAGAATTCTGAATCAAATTTAGATGCAGTTCCATAGTATCGTTTCCAGTTCTTTGAGGAGTTTACATCATATGAATGAGCTTTTTGCAGAAAACAAGTTGCTATTACTGTCCATTGCAAGTCAAAGCAGCCAAGTGTTCTTTTTAAACAATGTATTTTCAATAATTTATTCTCCTGATATTGAATTCTTGCTGGAGTATATGCTCTCCAGCACCTCACCAAAGTTGTGTGAACGCTGTAAGTCAATGTTAAAATTCTTTTGAGCTATGGCACAACGGTGTCAACTTTTGCCCAATGCTAACATTACTACCTCCCTGTTAGAAGATTGCATATTCAAGTTCCCACTCAAAGTTACACATCTAATATCAACTGACATTTTGAAACAGTGTGGGCCACTCTGTTGAAGGTGCCTTTTTCAGATGGGACATTAGGGCCTTGTCGCCCTCTCAGGTCAATAGAAAACTCCAGGATACTACTCAAACAGCAAGAGCAATCAGTATCTCTCAGAACAGTCATTGCTGTCAGTGTGCTACAGTGTTTTTCTTCATTACAACAGTGAAGATGGTTGTGGTGTGTTACAGATCACATGAGTCTGCATTGTCATGGTAACATGCATGTTGTAGTCTGGAGTTGCATGATGGTAGAAGCACCTTCAACTTTCTTTCCGTCACAAGGTTGACCAGAAAGCTCTCCTGCTCCTAACATCATTGGCGCATGATAGAAGGATTTGCAGGTTAATAATCGACCTGTTTAGTTGAGAAATAGAGGTGCCTTCATTAGCCATCATGTCCTGGGGTGGGACTTGAACCTGGAGTTTGTGGTTTGGAGGCAAGGACACTATTGACTGCATCACAAGACCTCTATGAGTGATACTTTAGAAGTATTTCATTGACTACTGAATAATTACGTATTTAATTGACTATTGAATTGAATACTTCAGAAGTATTTAATTGACCTTTTTGGTGCTTTGGGACATCTGATGTTGTGAAAGGCACTAATGAATGCAGTTCTTTCTTTGTAACTGAGCTAAGTTATCCTGTCTCAACCAGATGTTCACATGTTGGAACTTCCAGCAATTGGGACCAGTAACTCAGAGCTAATTTTTTTCCCTCTTATTTGCATATGCCTATTTGCATATCCCTTGGAGCGGTCTTTGGTATAAACCTGTAAAAAGTAAGCTGCAGAAATATAGAAAATTCAGAACAGCCTTTAAGACAGTTCAGCCTGCATTCTTCAGCAGCAGATTCAGAGACAATTCAACACAGGAAAGTTGTATGGCTTATTTGCCTTCTTCTCAAATAATCTCACTGCACACTTTATCAATATTTTTATTATCCTTGTATATAATAGTGACACCCGCATCTAGAAAGAAGCAGGAAAAATTCCTCTGAAGAATGCACCACAACTTCAAGTTTGTCCTTGACTAAATTGGAGGCAGATGCTGCAGAGTCCTGGGCATGGCTGGCAGCAAGCTTGTCAAGGGCATAACTTGTGTTGCCAAGAGGAGAATGGTACTGAAGCTGGACACCAATTTTCTCACCCCTGGAGCTAGAGCAGTGCTGGATAAAGTTCAGTAACCTAATCAGGATTGCAAAGGTTTCAGAGGTGATACCCCCTCCTTTTTTTTGTTCCTCTCTGTGTTCCAGCAAATTTTTATCCTGTTTAAGTAACATTTGGACATTCAACCCATCCATCAAGAATTCTTGCCCCTCAACCCACCGCCCCATCATCCTCCACGATCAATGAATTGCACTTCAGCCAGGCTTGGTTCTCAAAATAGCTTGGATCTCTAGCTAGTGATTTTGAATGGGTAGTCCTATCACCCCAGCTACAGTTGCATAAAAAATGCCCCTTTTGGAGTGAGTAGGTAAGTTGTGCCTGCATCACTGTGATAATTTGATGGTAATCTTCAGTTTTAATAACTCCATCAATGTTGGCCTTGCCTTCAGCTGCCTAAGTTCCAAACTCATTACTCTTTATGTCCTTCTGCCTTCCTACCTCACTTCCTGCCTTTAAAACACTCCCTAAAAACTCTCTCTTTGACCAAGATTTTTCCCATCTATGCCTGCATCCCTATTATCATTGATGAAGCACTGACATAGTTGAGTGACCATATTTTCTAATTGCGACCCAGGACCCAGTGCCTGACAATCACCCAGATGATCTGAGGTGGTGGAATGCACACTTATCTAAGTCTTGGGACATCTACTTGCCCAGGCTCCAGCTGCTATTCATTTTCCCAGTTACAAATTGCTCCCATTTCTTGGATGTTTTGGCTCTGGGGCCATTTTCTCAAAAGCAACGTATATTTACATTACCCCTTTAATGTAATAAAATGTCCTAAGGCACTTCCCAGGAGCATTAGAAAGCAAAATATAACATTGAGCTACATAAGACGATATTAGGTCAGATGGGAAAAATCTTGGTCAAAGAGAGGGTTTTTAGGGAGTGTTTTAAAGACAGAAAGCGAGGTAAAGAGGCAGAGGGATATTAAGAGAGATGAGTTTAGAACTTAGGCACCTGAAGGCATGGTCACCATTGGTGTTATTAAAATCAGGGATTCTCTAGAATCCAGAATGATATAAGTGCAGCTATCTGGAGGGTTATGGGGCTGGAGGAGATTACAGTATTAGGTGGCATTGAGGCCATGACGGATTTGGAAACAAGAATGAGAATTTTTAAAATCAAGATGTTGCTTGACTAGGAAATGATGTAGGTAAGCGAGTATGAGGGTGATAGGTGAATGGGCTTGCTGTGAGTTAAGACAAAGCAGCAGAGTTTTGGATGACCTCAAGTCTATGGAGATAGAATATGGGAAGCCTGCTAGGAAGGCATTGGAATAGTTGATGCTGAGATAAAGGCGTATTTGAGGCGTTCAGCAGCAGGTGAGCTGAAACGGGGGCAATGACAGATGAGACAGAAGTAAAAGTGGGTGGTCTTAGTGACGGTGCTAATATGTAGTCAGAAGCTAATCTCGGGGTTAAATATGACACCAGCATTGCAAACAGACTGGATTAACTGTGCACTATTGTCAGGCAGAGCGATCAAATCAATACCTAGGCAGTTTGGAGCAGGGACCGTAAACAATAGCTTCAGTCTTTCCTATATTCAATTAGAGGAAAGTTCTGCCCAACAAGTACTGGTTGTCAATTAAGCTGTTTGATAATTTAACAGCTGTGGATGAGTTGAGAGAGAGCTTGTGATGACACGTCCGTCGACCTCATCAAATGTGCTTGTGAAAACTAATGTGTGCCTTTTGGATGATATTGTCGAGGGGCAGAGAGATCAAAGATAGATGCCTGGGGAACTCCAGAGTTAACGGTGTGGGAATGGGAAAGGAAGTAATTGTAAGTGGAACTCTGACTGTGGTGAGACCAAGAAGAATGGAACCAGGATACAGAAGTCTGAGGTCATGTACCAACTGACTCAAAAACAGCTTCTTCCCTGCGGCCATCAGACTTTTGAATGGACCAACTTTGCATTAAGTTGATCTGCCTTTACACCCTAGCTATGACTGTAACACTACATTCTGTACTCTCTCTTTTCATGGAATCCCTGCAGTGCAGTAAGAGGCCATTCGGTCCATCAAGCCTGCACCAACAATGATCCCACGCAGACCCTATCCCTGCAACCCATATATTTACCCTGTTAATCCCCTGATACAAATGGTCAATTTATCATGGTCAATCCACCTAACTTGCACGTCTTTAGACTTCTCTATGTATGGTATGCTTTGTATAGTGCACAAGAAATAATACTTTTCACTGTATACTCATTAATGTGAAAATAATAAATCAAATCAGGAGAGAGCATTTCCAGAGCAGGGATGGGTTATGGGTGCTGGAATAGTTGGAGTGTGAAGTGTGTGCAGCGTTGGATCTCTGACTAGATTAAAGTCCCTCAGTGAGTCTACTCTTCTACTCTTTAAAAAGGTGAGACTGATATCCCCCAACTAATTTGATCCCCACACAGTATTGATCAACAAAGAAGGTCACATGGCTCCTGATTTGTACCTGCAAAGCCCTTAACTAGGGTTTATTTGTGAATGAGTCCTATGAACCGGGTAACTTTTGGTGACGTTTTTTATGAGGGGCCCAGAACATTGTGTCCCTCATTTTCCCAGAAAATGGGGAAGTAAAGTCACCTTGGGATGTGAGCCAATTTGCCTTTTGTTTAAGTGTTCAGTTTTACTTGCGGGAATTCCAGTTTAGAATGCGACCTCACCCTTAAATAACCCGCAGTTAAATGGAAAAACCCTAATCTGTGTCAGCCAAGCATTTGGGAACGGCCTATAATTTTATTCACTGATTTTTTTCTTGAAAAACTGGCAGATTGTGGACTAGGTTTTAGGTAGGTCCAGTTCCTGGCAACCTGTTGTGAAATGTTTGCAGAATTTAGTTCCACTGGCAAAACACATTCCACTAAAAGTTCAGAAGGGCTGGACATTCACTGTAAAATTCAGTTCACACATCTTTATTCATTCATTTTTGGAATTACATCATTTTACACCTTGGAAAATGTGACACTCATCTTACCAAGGGAGCAGTATTCCTTTAAGAAACTTGTGGCTAATTAGCTTGTGTGACAGTGATAGTTTGTGATTGCGTCACATGTTGAAGAGGAAACCAGCAGTAGGTTTATTTTTAAAGGGGTGGGCGGTGCGTTGGGAGGGACAATGACCATAATATAGTACCAGGAAATGAAAAGGTTAAAAGTGTGCAAGAACTGTTTTATTTACATTGTGGCACTGTAATTATATCTAAAAACAAAATGCGTACCTTTTGTAGGAAGTATTAAAGTGCACACTTCTCAGAGGAAGGTGCTGATGGCTTACCTACACAGTTGGGGTGTTGATTGGATTGTAAATCTATTTATCACTATTTCTGCAGGACGTGACATTTTCTCGCTGGTTATTATCTGGCGCAACTACTGTATACTGTAGATTTGTTTACAAACGCGTATGTGCATCTTACAAGGTCTAAAAGCACAGTTGTTGCGATGCTGAATATTGGTACAATGTTTGGAACACTGAGGTCATGTCACGAAACATAGTTTCTGTTAGTGGTTACAATACAGCACTGTGTTCACTGGAGACAGCTATGTCTGTGTGAATGGTGGTGTGTTCGCTGGCGTGGACACAGGTCGTCCTCAGTCGAGTCATTGGAAAATGTTTCCAATTTTGAAGGTTTAGGGCAGATTGTCTTACAGGGAAAGGCTTTTCAATCGCAGAAAATATTACATTGTTGATATTTTAAAATCTTTTACGGTTTATTTGGTGATCTGACTTGAAACAACGGCTGCGATTCTCCTGAATCGGCAGTAAGTGCCCATGCCAGTGGGATAACTGGAGTGTTGTCTGCTGGTGCTGGCAGTGCCTGTCAGGTGGGATTCAACTACCTGACAGAAGCAAATTAATGCACCCTGGGAATCACGCCAGCTTGGCTGTTCTGATATTGGGGTCCCCCTTTTAAAGGGCATCCCAATCTTCACATTTACAGACAAGCTCTCCATCTCCCCCAAAAATGGAAGTGGCTACCCTTGTCCCCACTCCTTCCCCACTGCAAAGGAGAGTACCATTAACCCCTCATCAAAAAGGGTATCAACCCCCTCTCACCATAACCGGTGATAATAACAGGTCATACATCCCCACCCCAACATCACGCAGGCATGAGTGATGCCCCTTTCATGCCCTCTCCCTTGGCAGTGCCAATTGCACATCGCCCCATCACCCTGTCACTGATACCCTGGCTTGGTATCTTGGTACTCCGAGGAGGACCAAGGTATTAAGTCCAATGCTGATGTGCTTCGGAAAAGAGGAACTGAAAGCACTTGGGCTCCTTGAAGCAACCACAGCAATTGATCAGAATTTGTATGCAAATGTGTAAATATTCTGGTTAGGCACAATGGAGGGGGGGGGGGGGTGCGGAGGGTAAACACTTCAGATACACCCGAGCACAAAGGGAAAGGTAAATAAACACAGCTGGCTGCATGCTGAGTAAAAACCATTAAGCTTTAGTAAAAGAAGAATTAAAAGGATTAAAATTGAATGGGGACAAAGGTGGTCAAAATGCCTGAGGCTATTTCAATGGCTTTGTTTTTTGAAGGCTAAAACAATAGGGCTCAGAGAACAGCTGTGGCAAAGGGAATTGCCCCGTCCCTCAGTGAAACTATGACTTCGGTCAATCAGGGGACTTGAAAGGGATCCTCTCTCACCTGCAGCTTCCTACAAAGAGAAAGAGGAATCCCTTCTGCTGAATGGAGTGCTGTCATGATTTGGAAGCCTTCCAGTTGTCCCGAGAGCATAGAGATTAAAGTGACCAGGTAACTTCAAAGGTTTTGGAGAACAGAGGCAAAAATGAATTCCTTCATTATTCGGGTGTCTAAATTCACCATCCTGAAACAACATCTTTCCCAGAGCTAGAAGAGGCAGACCACCCATAAGACCCCCATCTTGGAGGATGGTGCTGAAGCTAACGCTGCCCCTAGTCCGAGCTCACCCTACCCCCAGGACACTTGAGAGATCCTCTGCCTGCAGGCTGGCAATGGCAGAGGGGCACAAGGGCACTGGATCTACCTTCGTGAGGCCCCCCCCCCCCCCTCTGTCAGGATCCATATTGGTCATAATTAGCAGCAAAGCCCACTCAGTGCAGTTCCTGTTAGTGAGGCAGGCGATTAGCGGAAGGTCACTGAATGGGCTGTCAAGTTCACTAATGACGTTTAAACAAAGGGTTTGAAACAATCATCCAGTTCCCGCCTACTCTGGCTGGGAACCCATTCAGGGCTGGAAGGGCTGACCAGGTGAATCTCAAATATGTTCACGCCTGATGGGAATCCTCTTTTAGGCCTGCTGCTCCATTCAACAGGCAATTGGGATCCCCACCAGTGGGAATCCCATACATTGTGCTAATAAGAAATAAGCCTGAATTTTGCAACTAGCAGAGTTGACTGAATTGAGAAGGAGACATCTAGAGGGGTTTAAAACCCAGGCTTTAAGCAAGCGGTGGTGTTGGGAAAATGGGAACCAATGTATGCCACAAAAACAGGAAAATCTCACAAACAGCAGGTGCTGAAAGCAATATTCTGGCACGCAAGATGTATTTTAATACGGAATGTAGGGCAAGAGTTCACAATGTGATCAGGAAAAGTTTCCACAGTAGTATATTTCCAGTCCAATGACGGGGAGTCTTCCTCTGCCTGGTTCTTAGGAATAAGTTAGCCAAGTGGATCAAATGTCAAAAGAACATGTAGGGGACAGTGATCATGCATAAGATTTAGACTGGCTAAAGGAAAGGACAAAGAACAATCAAGAATAAGAATAATTAACTTGGGGGGGAAAAAAAATTTCGGTAGGCTAAGAATGGATCTGGGCTAAATAAATTGGAATCAAATTCTGACAGGACAAATGGTAGCTGAACAATATGTTACCTTCAAAGAAGAGATGGTACAGGTACAGTCGAGATATGTTCCCTCAAAGGCGAAAGATAGGGTGCCCAGAGCTTGCTGAGTGATAAATGGAGCATGAGATGAAGAAGAAAAATTGTGCTTCTGACAGATGACAGGTGGAATATACAATTGAGAATGAGGCTGAACATAGAGGGTTCAGAGGGGAGTGAGAACACAAATAAGAGAAGCAAAGAGGGAATAAAAGAGATTGGCAGCAGACTTAAAGAGAATCCCAAAATTTTCTACAGGTATATAAATCATAAAAGGGTGTTAAAAGGAGGAGGGGGGGGGTTGATCAGGAACCAGAAGAGGATTTACACACAAGTGGGAGAATAGTTGAGGTATGAAATGAATACTTTACATGTATCTTTACCAAGGAGAAATATACAACCCAGGCCATGGTGAAATAAGAGGTAGTTGATACACTAGAAGGATTTAAAATTGATACAAAAAGGTATTAGATTGGCTGTCAATTCTTAACGTTGATAAAGCATCTGTACCAGATGAAATGGATCCAAGGATACTGAGGGACGTGTGAATGGAATTTGCAGAGGAGTTGGCCATAATTTTCCAGTCTGCCTTCAACTTAGGGATGGTGCCAGAGGACTGGAGAATTGCACATATTACACCCTTGTTTAGAAATGGCATAAATATTGGCATCCATTCAATTCCTCCACCACCAACGCACAGTAGCAGCAGTGCGTACCATCAACAGATGCACCGTAGAACTCACCAAGTGTCCTTAAGCAATACTTTGCAAATCCATGACCACTCTCATCTAAAAGGACAAGGCCAGCAGATACATGGGAGTATCACCACCTTCAAGTTTTCCTCCAAGCCACTTCCCATTCTGACTTGGAAACAAATTGCTGTTCCTTTACTGTTGGTTCAAAGTCCTGAAATTCACTCCCTAACAACACTGTGGGAGTATCCACATTGCATGAGCTGCAGTGGTTAGGAAGACAGCTCACCGCCTTCTCAAAGGCAACTAAGGATGGGCAATAAATGCTGGCCAGTCAGCAATACCCATATCCCTTCAATGAATAAAAAAATTAAAATCCAAGTAATTGGCCAGGTGTTTTAACTGCATTGGTGGGGAAACTTCTAGAAACAATAATTCAGAACAAAATTATTAGTCACATACACAAAAGCCAATATGGATTTGTTAAAGGAAAATCATGTTCTAATAGCTTACTGGACTTTTTTGAGAATGTAACCAAGGGTTGGGTGAGGGCAATGCTGTTGATGTGGCATACGTGGATTTCCAAAAGGCATTTGATACCGCACCACACACAGACTTGTGAGCAAACTTCCACCTCATGGAATAAAAGTGACGATAGCAATATGGATATGAAATTGGCTGGGTTACAGGAAACAGGAGCGTAGTGAATAATAAATGTTTGTCTTTTTGGACTGAAGGGAGGTTTATAGTGGAGTTTCCTAGGGGTCAGTATTGGAACCCTTGGTCTTCCACTTATATATTAGTGACGTACATTTGGTTTCACATTTTGTAGATGATACAAAACTTGGAACTGTTGTGAACTGCGAGGAGGTTAATATAAAACTTCAGAAGGACTGAGACAAATTGGAATGGGCAGATAAGTGGCAAATGAAGTAATTCATTTTGAAAAGAAAAAATAGATAATGGATACAATTTTAAAGGAGGTTCGGGAGCAGAGGGATCTGGGTGTATATGGCAATGCTGCTGGGCCAACATTTCTTGTCAATCCCTGAGTGCTTTTAAGAGTCAACTGCATTGTCACATTGGAGTCGCATGTAGGCTAGACTGGGTAAGGACAGCAGATTTCCTTCCCTAAAGGACATTACTGGACCAGATGGGGTTTTCTTTTATGACAGTTGACAATGATTTCATGGTCATCATTAGACTTTTACTTCCAGATTTTTATTGGATTCAAATTTCACCATCTGCCATGGTGGGATTCAAACCCGGGACCCTAGAGCAGTACCTGGGTCTCTGGATTGCTAGTCCACTGACAATACCAGTAGGCCATTGCCAGACTGATACAGGACAGATGGGGGATGGGGAGAACATGTCATAAAGCATGCAGTACCCTGGTCTTTATTACTGGAGGCATAAAGTACAAGAGCCTTTATAGCGAGGGGGATTGAATATAAAAGCAGGGAGGTCTTGCTGCAACTGTACAGGGCACTGGTGAGGCCGCAGCTGGAGCACTGTGCAGTTTTGGTCGCCGCACTTGCGCAAGGATATTTTGGCCTTGAGGGAGTGCAGAGGAGGTTCACTGGGCTGATACTGGAGATGAGGGGGTTGAACTATGAAGAGAGGCTGAATAGACTGGGCTTGTACTCGTTGGAATTTAGAAGGATGAGGGGGGGATCTTATAGAGATGTATAAGATAATGAAGGGGATGGATAGGGTAGAGGTGGAGAGATTCTTCCCGCTCAGAAGGGACAGCAAGACTAGAGGGCACAGCCTCAAGATAAGGGCGGGGGGGAGCAGTTTAGAACAGAGCTGAGGAGGAACTTCTTCACTCAAAGGGTGGTGAATTTCTAGAATTCTCTGCCCATTGATGTGGTAGAGGCTACCTCGCTAAATATATTTAAGACACGGGTGGATAGGTTTTTGGTAGGCAAGGGAATTAAGGGTTATGGGGAGAAAGTGGAACTGAGCCACTTCAGATCAGCCATGATCTTATTGAATGGCGGGGCAGGCTCGAAGGGCTAGATGGCCTACTCCTGCTCCTATTTCTTATGTTCTTATGAGCAAGGTGGTTAGACTGAATTTGTACAAGAGACTACTTCAGCCTCAGCTGGAATATTGCAACCAATTCTGGGCATCGCACTTTACGAAAGATTGGAATGCAAGAATGCAAAAAAGGTTTACAAGAATGGTTCCAGAGATAAGAAATTTTAGTCAAGGAGGTAGATTTGAGAAGTTAGGACTGTTCTCCTTGGAGAAGTGAACTCAGAGGAAATTCGATAGAGGTGCTCAAGATCATGAGAATAATAAATATTGTTTCCACTTGTGACAGCTTCAAGAATGAGAGGGCGCAGCTTGAAAGTAATTGGCAAAAGAAGCAAAAGCGACTTGAGGAAAAGCTTTACTATGGCATGAGTGGGTATGGTCTGAAATGCATATCCTGAGAGTGTGGTGGAAGCAGGTTTAATCAAGGCATTCAAAGGGAATTAGCTTGTTGGCTGAAAAGGAAGAATGTTTAAGATTGAGGAGAAGGTGGGGTAATGGCAGTAAGGCAAAATGCTCATTCAGAGAGCCGGTGCAAACGTGATGGGCCAAATGGCCCCTTTCTGTGCTGTAACAATTCTGTAATTAATTAGGAATTTATCTTATGGCTGTTTGTTGGGAACTGGATGTGGATAAAACTGTTTCCTATATCATAACCTTGATACTTCAAAATGTAATTGTGTGTCTGAAAAGTGTCTGAAAACTATTGAGATTTGTGATAAAATGCTTTATAAATTGAAATATTCTGTTCTTTCTCTTCCTTTTTGTTCTATGAAAGCAGGTAGTGCATTGTACTTTCTGATTCCTTAATTGGTTTGCTTAATTGGTTACAGAGAACTTTTTCGGATAATTTTTTTGTTTTAGAAAGGCACCCAGAGCTCAGTTGCTAAAGCAAGTGTGTAACTAAGTCATGCAAGCCCTAAGCTTTCTTGTTCCTGATCAGCTGGTAAGTAGAAATGTTACTGGGGAGTGGAGGTGGGTTAATTTACTATCTAGTGACTTCATTTGGAAGGTTCGTGTGTGCCAGTGTGGTGAGATTAGATCTGGGTTTGGCTGGAATGCCCTCCGTAACTATGTATCTTGGCATTACACAGGTTTGTGTGTAAACAGTAGTCTTTTGGATAGGATGTCAAAGGGCACTTAGAAACTGTAGTCTGTAAAAAGTCAGAAGCCAGCAAATGCCATTGTGAACTGGGCACGGAATTATTCCTGCAGCGTAACAGAAACGGAATATGCTGGAGTATTTCAAGTCAGATGAGGGTCAGCCTGACTCTCAACGTTGGTTCTATTCTCCCTGCACAGACACTGTCGGACCTGTTGAGGGAGGCATCTAGTATTACAGGAGATCAGGGAGCCGCAGGCAAAGAGGACTCAATTTCAGGCTACTGCGTCACCGGTAGCTGGTCTCCCTGTCAGGGAGAAAAGTATTGGGAATAGGAGGAGGCTAACTATAGGTTCACAATTGCTTCTTCCATTTAAATAACTATCATTTTCAAAAAGTTTACCCTTTTTGGCTGTGTCTAGTGGTTTCTTTCAGCTGACTTATGGACCAGACAGCCCAAATTGTGAAGAGGCAGCTGCTAGATCTCGAGTTTACATCTGTTTCAGGCACAGGCCCAGGCTACCTCCTTCTCTGCCTTCACCAATTTAACAGGCGGCGTGCTTCTAGGGTGTAACGAGCCTGTTAAATTGGGGTTTTTTTTTTGAGAATTGGGTGGACGACTTCAGCCGCTGAATCCATAGAGAGGGCAGCCCTGATGTTTCTGAGCATACACCACATCCATGGTGGTGACCGTCTTGCGCTTGGCATGCTCGGTGTAGGTGACCGTATCCCTGATCTCACACTCCAGGAAAACCTTCTGCACCCCACGGGTCTCCTCATAGATCAAGCCCGAGATCCACTTGACCCTGCCATGGCGAGCCAGGCGGTGGATGGCTGGCTTGGTGATGCCCTGGATGTTATCACGAAGCACTTTGCGGTGCTGCTTTACTCAGCCTTTCCCAGGTCCTTTGCCTCCTTTCCCTCTGCCCAATATGATTCTTCTTCAGTCAAATTGCTGTTGAAATGCTTAGGCATCCATTTTGCAGACAGACAGACATTTCTAAAGGTGGGTGTAAAGTGAGGAGGACAGACAAAATATGACATCGATAGCAGCGTTGCTCTGCCACTTGCCACCGAGTGAAAACTGAGAATTCTGCTGCTTTAGTAAATGTTTTGGCAGAACAGTTGCCAGCACTGAACACGCCCGAGCTGGACTCAGTTGACGGGGAGGAGGTTTGAACTTTTGTACCGTGCTGGCAGCGCGCTCATTCACAAAATGTGCTCAGAATACAGAAGGACAATGTGTGGTTAAGTACATCAGTGACATTACCTATAGTTATCACAGGAAATTGGCACGGGGGTCCAAAATATTAGGTCATCCGTAAATTAATTTTTTGTTTGCAGTGTGATGAAACATTCAATTGTCTGCCCGCATGAGTTATGAATCCTTGAAGCGCAAGTAATTGGATCGACCTGCAGGAAAGAAGAATTATATCTCTATTGCTACAAATCTGAGCGAAGCTGTTTTATCTTGTGCTGGGTCAATGAGCGCCTACATTTGAGAAAGGTGATAAGATATTCTTTCCCTTCAGCAATGAGTTGTTAGTAATGTTGCTAACTTGAGTGTTTGGCTGCAATAGCAAATTCCTGCTGTTAATTGAACCTAGTCGCTTTGAGACACAGCAGCTTTGCAGACTGAAAGGTCAGGTTTGATGCTGGGAAGCTGTATTCAGACGACACTCAGCTTGGGCATCTGAGGGAGTTCATATGATGCATTGCACACCTCCCTGCCCCAGATGGAAAATCCTTCTGACCCTGTACTAATTCAATTGCTTCACTTTAAAATCTGGGATACTTCATTATCGCGTCTATAAACATCTCCACCACATTCACGGCAAACACTTCAGCAGGTTATCCATGCATTCTGAATACCTATAAGTAATTAATGCAGCAAGGTGCCTATCAGAATGGCAAAGAACAATCCAGTTATAATTCCAGCAATTTACAGTGTAAAGGCCCTTTTGGAAGAGGCTTTTAATTCAATGATTATCATACATTGATGACTATTTCACAGCCATGCATCGTGACGATTTAACATATATGTTTCATAAATAAGTTTTCAGCAATTTTAAGAAAAAAGATAAACAATTGAATCCACCAGACAATTTTAAGCAATGAAGCCACTTCGAAGCAGTAAGGTACCTTCCTTGCCAAGCTACTGTTACGAGTAATTTTCTCTCCAGGTTTGGTAGCGAGGTGATAGGAATAACCACATTCAGGGCTTTAATTTGAAGTTGCATTTACAGCAGCATGAGCAACACGGTTTCAAGAACAATTTATCATCCAATACTCAATGTATTATTTCACTGGAATCAGATTCATTTATTCAGTTCCAGACACACTGTATATAATGTCCAGTGAATGCTGTTTGTTATTGAAATGAATTGGGTAATTCTGGGCTAAGTAAATTAAAGTATAGCACTGGATATGCAATGGTACTCACGTGCCGTTTTTATTTTCAATCATCCAAGTAACTAGAATATTTGTAAAAATTAATTATCTCAGTACTTTGCAGCTTTTAAAGTCCTTCCATTCAATCCAGCTTCGTTATGTGTTTGAAGAGTGCCAGGTTGAAGACCTCATCTTGTTTCAAATTTAATAAGCTAGAAGACAAATAAGCTCGATAGATTACATTAGCATTTAAAAATATAATCAAGGAATCATATTTGCATACCACCACCTGCAAATAGTTCACAAATAGCGATGGTGAAGATTATTGTGCTACAATATGTTCATTTAGGAAGAACAAGAAGCAAAAAAAAATGCAGTAAAAACCAGAGAGTACTTAATTTCACAACTATGAATGTCAAATGGAGAATTAAATAATTTCATTGCTTCGTAATCACTTTATTTGTATTTTGTGTCGATTTAGCTATAACTATTACAAATGTGCAGGGCACTTTAATTATCTACAATAAGTTGTCTCTTGCTTTTCATTCTTCACTTCCCAACTTTTACCATCTTAAATATACCATAGTACTGTACTGTTATTCAGCATGCTTTAATGAATGGAGGGTTCACATGTCATAGATTCCCTCAGGTCAATCATTAAGTTGTTCAAGCAACAATCAAAAGCAACGATTAACTTGCCACCTCTACCGGCTATTATCCTTTCAGCGAGTCCACTTAGACTTCAGAACTAGATTCCAAAACAGCCTCTGAAGTATCTATCTCAGTAATAAAAATGACAATTCATAGTTTGTCCCTGAAATATTCTTGCACACAGCAGCAGCCCATTTCAGCAAGGTTCAGGAACTAAGTGAGAGGGCATACTAGTTCTCAGACGTGGCATTATAGATCCTATTGGAGAAAGGATGATCTGTATTCACCAGGCAAGGAATCAACCTTGCCTTCCTGCCTCTCTGTCCTGCAACAGTTGTTCATCTCCTCCAATTCCTCCTGCAAAACAAGGTGGCCCTAGCAAGATGCCTGTGACTATTTCTTTTTCTCCCTTTCTTCTTAAGACTCCTATGAGGCATCCAGAAAGAGGTGAACACCAAGTCCTGTTCACCTATTATCCCTGCGTTTGCTGACCTGCATTGGTTTCTGGCCAAGCAATGTCTTATTTTTAAAATTCACGTCTGTACTTTTATTTTCTTCACTACCTTTGTACCCCCATCTCTGTATTCTTTTTCAACTCACAAGCCTCTGAGATATCTGCACTCCTTATCCTGGGCTCTTGAGCATCCCTGATTTGAATTGCTCCATCGCTGGTGGCCTTGCCTTCAGTTACCAAGGCTCTGAAACTCTGCAATTCTATGCCTATATCTCTCTCACTATCCTTCTTTATGCCCATGTTTAAAACCTACCTCTTTAACCAAGCCAGCTGACCTAACGGTCCTGCTGCTGGCACATCTCCTGCTGCGGGTTTCCTAGTGGTGTGGGGTGGCTTGAGTGGGAATTCCCATTCTGAGCGGCAGGACCAGAGGATCCTGCCACCAGCAAATGGTGTGCCATCTCTTGCAACCGAGAACATTGAGGGAAGGCCAGAGACTCTTGTTCAAAATCTCTGTGAGCTGTTGCATTTCCTACCACTCCTGTGACATACTTGGGACATTTTATTATGTTAAATATATGATGTAAGTAGAAGTTATTTTTGTCTTGTGGTAGCACACCTCTTTTCAGGAGAAATCCTCATGGAATTACTGAATTGAGGAGTGTTGATTAAAAATTGGCAAAATGTCTTCGGAGTTTCCCTTGTGTTTCAAACCACCAGCAGCCTTGAGTGAATATTGAAAGGTGATCTATCTTTAAGTAATGCCCAAAATCCTCTGCCTTGATGAATTAAATGATGTGGGTATGCCAGCGTTGGACTGGGGTAAACACAGTAAAAAGTCTGACAACACCAGGTTTCAGTCCAACTGATTTATTTGATAGTAAATTTACTAAATTTAAATTTAGTGAATTTACTATCAAATAAATCGGTTGGACTGAAACCTGCTGTTGTCAGATTTTTTGATGAATTAAACACAGTCAGCCAGTTGTCATTATGAGAGGTCATAGGTTAGGTCCTAGCCACCCAAAATGCTGTGTAGTCTTGAGCACTGAAAGCTCTTAATAGAGGCAATCTTCAACTCCTTTATCAAGAGGGTGCTTTGCCTGAAATGTAGGTTAAACCAGTCTTTCAATTTGAGATCCAACCTTGGTGGCCTCAAAGGCTCCTTACTATGTAAAATATCTCAGAAAAATCTGCCTGCATGAGTTTAATGCATTTTTCCAAAATTTAAAAATGATAATCGTGGCATGTCGAGTACAAATGTGGGCAGCAAACTTGTGTGAGATTCTTACCAATGCTACACCTGATGTCTCCACCAAATTCCTAACTAAAGGCAGCCTTTAGTGTCTTTCACAGACCACACAGCTGTGACTAGAGATTCACCACTTCGGGAATTAAACCTATTGCCTAAATCTCCACCAAAAAGAGGCTTAGAGGATTTGCCGCTGGCCAGCTGGTTTTATATCAGGAAAATCTTTTTGTTAATGGCTGAACATGATATTCATGTATCCATTACGTTGCAATTGTGAGTAAACTTTTTGTTAGTTGAAGAAATATGAAAAGCGTGGTGTGAGTTATTGTTGTGAAGCTGTGTTTGTGATGGATTGTATCACAGTGGTAATGTTACCGGACTAGTAATCCCACAGCTCAGACTAACGTTCTGGAGACAGGAGTTCAAATCCCACTGTGGCAGCTTGGGGACTTCAATTCAAGTTATTAATCGAAACTGGAATAAAATGCTAGTCTCACTAATAATAACCATGGTTATGATCTTTACAGGTCATCTGGTTCACTCATGTGCCATCCTAACCCATTCTGGCCCGTGTCTGACTTGCAATGTTGTTTACTCTGCCCTCTGAAATAGCTTAGCAAGACACACATTTCAAGGGCAATTTGGGATGGGTAATAAATTAAGGATAGCTAATAAATGCTGTCCTCGCCAGTGATGTTCACATCCCATCTAATTCCATCAGCGTACGCTCATTGTTAGGCCAATGCTATCTGTGCTGGCTTGACTGCCTTCATTGGATAGATGGTCACCATTCACCTAAAGAGCTTTAGTATGCTGAACTGACTTCTGAGGAATTTAACCTTGAAAAGTGTGAGGTGATGCATTTTGGGACTACTAATAGAGCAAGGGAATACACAATGAATGTTAGGATGCTAGGGACTAGAACGATCTTTGGGTGTATGTCCAGATTCCCTGAAGGAGCAGGGCACGTAGATAAGATAATCAAGAAAGCATATGGGATAATTGCCTTTATTAGCTGAGGCACAAGATGAAACTGCAGGAAGGTTATGATGGAACTGTATAAAATGCTCATCAGGCCACAGCTAGAGTACTGTGTGCAGTTCTGGTTATAAGAAGGATGTGATTGCACTAGACAGGATGCAGAAGAGATTCACCAGGATATTGCCTGAGCTGGAGCATTTCAGCTATAAAGAGAGGCTGGATAGACTGAGGTTGCTTTCCTTGTCAAAGTTCTTGGCTCGGATGCAGAAATCGGCAGAATATTACATATTTGGACCGCCTCGTAATGAAATGTTGCGAGACAGATTGAGATGTGGCATAAATAACCTATCCAAAAAGAGAGGGAGTTCACTTGAAGAGGGAGGAATGAACTTTCCATGCAGGTGAAATAACCTAATTAGGCTCCCAAGTAGATGGCAAGGGATTACATCAGTAGAGGATAAAGGCCATCAAGGAAGCACCAACCCCAAGGAACACCACAGAGTTGAAATCTTTCTTATGATTATTATGGAAAATACATCCTCAACTTGACTTCCATGCTGGCTTCCCATAAACGCCCTGCAGTGAAAATATCAGAGATGGTCCTGGGAAGCTCCTCAAACAGGGGCTTTTTTCTAAAGTTAAATATTTACTACTGTCATCTAAACCTACTGGCCCATTTTGACCCTAATAAAGAACTTGTGTTGATTTGTGACGGTTCCTCTTCTGAGGCTGCTATGATGCTGTAACATTGCTGGAAGGGTGGGAGGGAAAAGCCCATTGTGTATGCCTCCCAGGACACTTTCAGACGCAGAGTGAATGTGTTCTCAGATGGAGAAAGAAGGACTAGCTGTCACATTTGGCGTCAAAAGTTCCCCTCTATTGTCTCTGCTTGGATACAGTGCTGGGCCTTGTTATTGGCTGTGTATGAATATCTGCTGGAGCACATTTCTTGAACCCAGGTAGCCAATGCTGATGCACTGAGTCAGTTCCTGTTGTTCACACGCCTGACTCCTTTACCAGCAGTGGGAGAGGTTGTGATACTCTCAATGTTTCAGCATTGTCCACAAAGCAGATTAAAGCCTGGACCTAAAAAGATCTAACTTTATCTAAAATAAGACACATGACTACAGAGTGGCAAGGACAATCCTCTGAAGAAATGAAACCTCGCCTCATTGAGAAAGATGAGTTTAGTGTTGAAGACAGGATCATTCTTTGGGGGTCCCGAGTATTTGTTCCATCCCCAGGACAGCATTCAATATTAATGGAATTAACCTAATTGTCAACCTGTGTATCAAAAATGAAAATTCTGGCTAGGAGTTATGTGTGGTAGCTCAACCTTGGCTCTGATATCACAGACTTGTGAAGTGATTATGATATGTGCCAGGAAAATCAATAACTGCCACCCTCAGCCTCCCTACATCATGGGAGTGGCCAGGCAGGCTGTGGGTGCATGTACACGTGGACTTTGTCTGGCCTTTTATGGGTTCCATGTCTTTAAACACACTCCAAATGGTTGAAGGTGCACCAAATGGGTTCCATGATTACTCGAGCTTTGATTAAGAAATTGCAATAGCTTCAGTACACATGGGATATTGTATGTACTGGTTTCCGATAACAGCACAGCCTTTACTGGTGGTGATCTCCAGAACTTTGTGCTCTCTAATGATATCCAACACGTCCAAACAGCACCTCATCACCCATCGTCAAATGGATTGGTACAACTGCCGGTTCAAAGAACGGCATGAAGAAACAATCAGCGGTATCCATAGAGACCAAACTGGCATGATTTTTGTTCAGTTATAGCACCACAACGCATACAACAACAGGTATTGTCCCAGCAGAGCTGTTCATGGGACGATGGCTTTGTACCAGATTAACCCATCACTCCCAAACTTGGGGGAGGCTAGAGTCCCAACAAAATAAAACAAAACAGAAATTACGCTTCTGCAAGGACAGAATTAATTAATTTTTGCAATGGGTGATCTGGTTCACATGAAAAACTTTGGGGCTGGTCATAGTTGGACCCCTGGAATCATTATGGAGAAAATGGGACCAGTATCTTACAAGGTCAAAGTCCAATGTAAAACAAGCACTGGAACTATCTCAGCCAGGAGTCAATGCCTCAGCAGGCCTCACTATCGGCTATGAAGACGGCCGCTTCCAGTGTTAGTGCTCCGACTTGAAACTGACTCTGAATGGTGAAGGTACAGACTAGGAGACGGAAGCTGAAGAATCGGCCCTCCAGGCTAGAACAGAACCTCGAGGAATCAACATCAATAACCATGCAATGCTTTCTCCAGAAACAAAAGTCCCCTGTTTGGTTTATGCCAACTGACCCAGTTCTATCTTCAATGACCTCAGACTGACCGTTAATTGGCAGAAAGGACCTTCTTGCAGTGGGGGTGCTCAGGAAGACACAGATCTAAAGGAGGGAGGGATGTTTTGATGGCTACAAAAGATACGGGGCATCATCAGAAGATCTCCCATGGGCTTTGTGAAAAGCAAGCTTTTTTATTGAGCAAGTGCAGGTTTGCCCAATGAGAAGCGGACAGCGGGTTGCTTGTCCCGGACTGGCATTGCAAGTCCCGAAGTGTAGACTGTCTAGCTGTAAGCAGGGCAGCGGCCCTTCTCCTTGGGATACAATAAAGGGTCTTTGGTGATGGTGGGAATCTGGAACTCACTGTCTGAATGGGTGATAGAGGTGGGAACCCTCACAACATTTAAGAAGCATTTAGATGAGCGCTTGAAACACTAATATAAAATGCTTCAGAGAAAGTGCTGGAAAATGGGATTAGAATAGATAGGTGCTTGATAGCTGGGCCGAAGGGCCTCTTTCTGTTCTGTAAAGCTCTGTGACTGTATGACCTGCTGGGCATCCTGCAAGGGATTTATTAAGATGGTGGATGTTGACACTGGGAGACAGTCGCCAATGGTCATGATCTCAGGAGGCTGACTGAGTGTTGGAAAAGGTGAGAAGAAATGGAAGACTCAGCTCTGGGTCTGCTAACTCAGAGTAAAGAAAGGCCAGAGAACTCTGCATACTCTCAATTCAGTGTCATCATCTGCAACAAATGTACTGGACTGGAACTCCTAAGCCCCATCAGACCATGTTCAACACAGCGTTGACCCCCGAGGTCAAAATAATAATCAAATGAGATGAAACCAGCCAGGAATCCCATCCCAAAATTGATTTGTTTCAATCTTACCTCAGCAGAACATACCACTATTTCACGCTGCCTTTTGTATTCAGAATCCCTCCAGTGCCAAAGGAGATCGTTTGGCCCATTGAGCCTGCACTGACCACAATTCCACCCAGGCCCCATCCCCATAAACTCACATGTTTACACTGTTAACCTCCCTGACACTAGGGGGCAATTCATCATGGCCAGTTAACCTAACCTGCACATCTTTGGATTATGGGAGGAAACGGACCATCCAGAGGAAATCTATGCAAACTCCACACTGACAGTTGAGTGAGACTGGAATTGAACTTGGGTCCCTGGCTTTGTGAGCAGCATTGCTAACCATTGTGCCACCCATGTTTCTAATTGTTTTGACAAGAAATATTGGAGCTAGAGCATAACCATGTCCTTGCCCTCAGTAGAATCTTCTATATAGAGTTCTGCTGATAAATCTGTTGTCTGCATCTACACCTTTAAGTAAATCCACACCAATTTCTAACAGTATCTGCTCTGTTGGTTGTGTGAATGTGTCCTTTGTAGTTTTGACTCTGGTAAATTGTTGCTGAAAGGGAAAGCGTGAATTTTATGAATGTGAAGCACAAACAGCTGTATTCATTGATCTGGAGCTCTTGTTTTGACCCTCGTGCTGTTTTCACCAGAGAAATACAATGCTTGGGTTCGCCTGATTGAAGCAGTGAAACTTTCGGTGCCCTAAAAGCAAAAAGCAAGGCCACCAATAATAAGTTGTCAAGTGGCAACATTTGCGATTTGAATATCTGGAAGCCCTAAAGTTTGCTAACTGTTTTATATCCCAAATTGTTTCTGTTTGAATAATGTCCTTGAGCTCAAATGCTACACTCTGACATGGAATGGCTGTTATCACTTCTTGTAACCAGTTTATGATAACAGAAGGCAACAGGTCAGTGGATATGTTACCATCCCTGTAGCGAAACCAAAATAATCAAATTTACTAAATGATCCCCAAATGAAGAAATTACTAACAAGATTTCATTTTTTTTGTAACTTTTACTTTAAACCCAATCCGCATCAACGCAAATTAAAGATGAATTAATGGGCAAATGGTATTTCAAACCTAAAAATTAATTTCACTTTAATTGATACAACAAAGATACATCTTATGTAACTATGGCATCAGTGCTCACGTACACACGTAGCACCATGAAGTTCTCTAACTCTAACCCAACTCAGCTGATCAGGTCTCACTTTGTAAACACCAGCAGCCGTATTTCATTTGAGGTGTTAACCATATCGGGGAACCGTCAAGACATGTCTGTAAATCCTCTCCCGCTTGGGTCATGCCAATTCTGAGCTTGTGAGAACTCCCTTTCAACTGACTGACCAAGACTACCTGGTTCACAATCTGGTCCTCTGATGCACACTCTCAGCTCTTTCACATGCCTGAGCTACTCGCACCATTTTTAGAATTCAGTCCCTTTTAGTTTGCTCATACATTGGTGACGTGAGCTTTTGGAGTTCTGTTCCTCTTACTGCCAAGCACAAAACTTGCCTTTTGTTCGAGACCTATGCTGTCTTCTGCTTCAGTGACTTTTGAGTTCCTTTTTACTGCCTCTGTATGCTTTCTCCTTTGGGTGGAATTCTTTGTTTTTGAGACAGCATGGGGTTGGTTACTCTGGTGAGGCCTTTCCCGCTGATAGAATGGCAGGATCCCATGCCAGATTCTGTGCTTGGAACGTTATTAGTTATGCACATGTGGGTGCCACTCCAAATCAGCTGGCAGGCCGGTAAATTATTTGTTTGCCCGCTGTCAGCTGGTGGGTTTGAAGGCACCATATTTAAACATCGGTCCAGCTGATTTGCATCACTCTCTGCAACCTACCTGTCTTCATCAGACCATGCAGTAACCCAGAGGGAAAATGTTATCAGCCTCATTTAAGAAGTCTGTCCCTTGATTCAATGACTGCCCATTACCCCATTTGGATCTCTACCCACTGCATCTGGAGTCTTTCCACATTGCCTTCTGATAAACAGTATGGTTTCCTGTAATTCCCTTGCTTGTGAGCTTTTAATGCAGTCTCGTTGGGGTCCAGGGTCCAGCTTCCTTCCCCATTAACTTGTGTTATTCATTATCTTCAACCTCCTTGCCCCTCTGCCTGTCATTTATGACTTCTTGCCTTGCCCTCCCCTTCCCCCACATTGCACAGCCCTCCTTACACATTGTCCCATTCCCCCCTTGTCTTCATCATAACAAGCACCCCTGCCCTGACCTTGCCTCACATCACACTGCACCCCTAGTTGAACTTTGGATCTTTTGGTGGCTGTACGAATCCCATAGCACAATGATGTCCAGATAGACAATAGTATGTGGGTCCATAACTCCAGGTACAGTAATGAACCGGGGTGGTGACATGGGTCCAGCAGCACGGTGCTGTCCATGAAATCCAACTCGGGATAGAGATGGAGGCAGGAATTGGTCTGCCCCAAAAGAATGGCATAAAGTGCAACATGACCAAAGCAGCACTATGGCAGGTAGTGTGTCACACTGACTTCAATATCTCTAGCGGGCTGAGGACTGTCTTGTGCACGCTGTTGTTGATCAGTCATGTTTTAGGCTGACAATGTCACACTGAGCCAATGTAAGATTGGACGGTCTGATAGGATTCCAGAGGCAGCTGTTTTAATGAACTTTCATGAGATGCAAATGAATGCAAAGAACATTCATGCCACCAGTCAGCGGCAACATCGACTCATCATTAAGAGAATTGAAAGGTGATTTTACACCAGTGGGTTTCTGACATTTTGACCCCCACTAGTTTCTTCACTCCTGCCCTCCTCCGAACCCTCTAAGGGTCAGATGGGAGAATTCCGCTCTCTCTGTCTGGATCTTTGCAATGGTCACGTTCCATCCCCAACTCTCCTTTTGTATCTGATCAACTTCCTATTGCTGCTGCTTCCAGGTCAAAGGCTGCCAAGACGCATCAGGCTTATGATTCAAGATAATTCCAATTGATTCCTTTACAATTGATGTAAACTCTTAAAGGTCAAAACCTTCCATCCTCATTAATTCTCCAGTGCCACTGAAAGTGAACAGAATTTTGGCTGGCATTCCAAATTTTCCATTCCCACTCACAACAGGACCTGCCATGGATGAAACTGGAGAATCCCACCCAAGGTGTTTTTTAAATTAAACATTCTTAAAAACAATTACATATTCTCCAAACATTTTAAAATAATTATACATTTTTCTTACTGTTGCTGCATTCAGATCAAAGACGGCAAGGCACTGAGATACATCTCATGGCTACCTTCACCAGTTCAATGAAATAACCAGGGACTTATCTGAGGAATTATTTTCGTTGTTAATTATCTCTTTCTCCTGATCATGCAAGGAAAGCAAGTTCCTGCATCTTTCTGAAGGAGCTATTCTCTGATAATACAGATGTGATGCTGGAGTTCTCCCATCCTGTCCGCTGTGGAAATTGGGGGGGCAGACCATGAAAAGGCCCATTGACCTCGGGCAGGATTCTCCGGTTTTTAGGTGAGAGCGGCTAGAGAATCCTGCCAATGGTGTTAGCTTGTCAATGGATCAGGATGTATTAGAAGAAGGGGAGATTTAGTGCCCGCGTTCACCACGAGCATAAATGGTGACGTGTAAAACCCCACGAGTGCTGGAAACCGAGAACCTCGCTGGTGAGATCTCGTTTTCCAATTTTTGCAGCCCAGGAGGTTTGGCAACCTCATTTCAATACATTAAAATATAATTCCTCCCCCTATATTGGCCTCCCACATTAGGAACTCCTGCTTCGCCAGAGCGACATCACATCAGTGAGGTTTACAACATATTTTTAAAAACAGGAACCAAGTAAAGGGCAACTTCTGGGCAGGGACACAGATAAGTATAACCTTGGACGAGAGGGCGGGAGGCCTAGTAGATAGCTAGCTCCTTAAAGGGTAGGTTCCCTATTCCATATAGAGGTATGGATTCCCAAGAATGGGTTCAGTCTCAGAGCGTGACGGTGTCGTGAAGGGGTCCTTTTTTTTTTATTGGCGATTGGGTGCCCTTTAAAAATGGGATCCCTGACTTCGCCAGCTTTTTCAGGCCCCTTCCTGACAGCGTGACAATGTGAACCACGCCTCCATTTTTGTGCTGCACTCTGCGCAAAATGTGGCAAGAAAAGCTGGCCATGCCGCTGACGAGCTACACACCAGTTTTCTCCTCTCAGCCAGCACTCTGGTGCAGAAACGGGAAGTATCTGCCCTAAGGTTAGTATTTTTTAAAGGTAGTGAGGTAGAATCACTCTGAACATTGCTGAAGAAAAGTTAGCCCATTTCTGAAACAAATGTTAGCCCCAGCATTGGCACAACCATGGCAAGAAGCTAATAAATTAACATGCCCCTCCGGCAAGCAGTGGTACGATTATTTTGTGAAATGGCTTCACAAGGACATGTGTCTGTGTGTAAACAGTTGAAAATTCAATAAAGCAAAGAGTGTTACCTTCTTGAGCGATAAGGCAGGCACTCGTTGTGAGTCTAACAGCTGAAGTGTTGCTTTTGACAGCCTGGCCACCATCTGTTAGACTCAACACCTTTTCCAGTGACTTAATTCTTGAATGCTCCTGAACTGAATATATTGCACGTAGCAGCTTTGGATAGCTTCTCCTTGAACACTGCCCCATTTATTTCCATTTGAGGCTGTCAGTAAAGAGCAATTGACTATACGCAGCAGTCTCTGGCTCACAGGTCACAAGAATTTTGAATTTATCTGCTGAATGCTTTTTGTTTGGATTTTAAATGTTGCATTCCATTTCTACTCTTAAATGCAAATTCCCAGGTTCACAGCTCACAGCCATTGAACTGATTCCCATGGCATTTCTCTGTGAGAGTTAATGCTTTCACCTGCTCTATTAGCATTTTCAACTGTTGGAGGAGGTATTTAAAAATAGAATTAGCAATAGATTCCAGACGCACTGTGCCATTGGTCACCTCCTTGGTTGCAAATCAATACTTATGTGCATAACTAAGAAGCTCAGAGGATCTTGCCAGCTTTGATAGCAGCAGCCCTGTAGTGGCATTACTGAAGGAATTGGGGCCACTTCAAAAGGAAGAGTCACCTAAACTATAAAGGAAACGATGGGTGGAATTCTCCCATTTTGAGTCTAAGTGGCATGGGAACGTGGAGTGTTGCCCGCTGCAGAGGCTGATGGAAACACTCCAAACCTTCTGGCTTTGATCTCATTAATTATGCAGCTGAGTGTTTTGTGCCATATTCCGTGGTGGGGCAGGCCTGATCGGCATGTAGACTGTCATTATATTTGAATGCCATATTGAAAAAGGTCCCAACGTCACTGACCCCTATTTGAAAAAAAGACAGTGGACCCCTTGAAAATGAAGATGGCTCACTGGGAACATTGAGGCTGGAGGATGGATTCTGCCCCCACCCACAACCAGGACCCTAATCTAAAAGGACCTCCTCCAGGTGTACCTCTTCCTCACTGCTGCGGTGTTCCAGGGTTATGCACAGCTGCCATCCTAAACTACGGAGGCAGCCCCAGGCATTTTTCAGGTGACTCTGACACCAGCGCGCCACATTGTCCTAATGGTGTTTCACGCTGGTGTGTTTTCGTATCAGCATTGCTGAGAATATAGCACAGGGGGATTGGGCCTTCAGCTGCATTCCATTATTGGAATGCAAATGAGGATTGTACTGGCCTTTTGATGAGTTTTCCCACCCACCATGGTGGGCATTGCTGGAAGATCCTGCTATAAATCCATATCGGCGTAAAACCAATTTTGGACCTCTCTCTGTTTTCTTCCCACATTGGATTTGCAGACTGCCTCCAGAAGCAGCTGCTTGTTTGTAATGGCTGATGGGTTGAGTGTTCACCGTAAACACAGGTGAGCAATATAGATCCCCTATTGCAGGTGTCTCCTACATCCATCAAGGAACATTCAGATATAGAGTAGTGAATTCTGACTTTCTGATGGCTTACACATGAGTTACTTGTTTGGCCCTGTTGATGCTGTGCAGGCGACTCCATAATGTTAGCAGAACAGCACAACACCGAGATTATTACAAAGTACTTTATTTGAAGAAGTTGCGTCATATAAACAAAACGCAAATTATGCAAAAAAGCAAAATTCCTGGAAATTTTTGCATTAGGAATAGAAGTCATTGGCAATAGCTTTCATTTATGTTGTACTATTAGCATAACATTTTGAGACACCTCGTTGATGGCAGGCTAGTGACAAGCCAGGAAAGATATGATTACTGGGGTTAAGGAGAATTGTAGCATGATATAGTGCAGAAGGGGGCCATTCGAGCCACTGTGCCCATGCCAGCCATTTGAACGAACAATCTGATTGGACCCACTCAGTTACCCTTTTCCCATCACTCTGCAATTATTTCCTCAAGTATTTATTTTTTTTAAAGAGGGTTGAAATAATGGAATTATTCAGATAAGAAGTGTGTTGACTTGTGCCATTTCGTAATTGATCTATTTACAGAGGACAGTGAATGAGTAATCTGTCTTGATGTCATTTGTCTTGGTGCAAGGCGTTGTGATCTGTTTGGTTGGAAATCCATATATACCATCACATGTCGATGATTATGGTGTTTTTATTCTGAGTCATTTTCCATGCTGTCAACTGGAAGTATAATCTTATAAAACTTTCTGCCCACAGATTACTTGAGAAGACCAAAGCTGATGAGGAAAGGGAGCAAGCAGGACAAAGAATGTTGGAAGTAATTGAGGTAAATGGTGTTTAAAGGTGCTTTTCAATATCGAGCAATTACGCCAAATTTAACTAGGAGTTACCATGTGAAAGGCCACAGTAGGAACGGTAATGAGTTCTTTCCTTGGAAGTAGTGCAGCTTCAAAAGTAAACAATCACTTCTGTGATTAGAGATTTGTGTCTTCAACTTTCTTAAGACAGTTTCATGTAACCGAATAGCCTTGAGGTCCCAGGGCCTGCGCACTTCTGTTTTTAAGCATGATTGTACCCACCTAGGTCTCCCAGTAGCTACTGGAGTTGCGCAAACTTATAAGTAATGAAGAGTACACTGCTTCTTGTCAAATTTCATGACTGGAAAGTAACTTGGGGTGATTTTTCTTCTATATAGAAGTCACTACATGAACACAAGTTCTTGTTCTTGTGCTTGTGAGACAGCTTAAATGACTAAGTGATAAGAAATGCGGGATTTGTGTTTCTAAATAAATTATTGTTGGAATGTTTGAATTGAGATGTTGGCTGCTCTCTAAGCTGCTAATATGACTGAATAATATAAAACTCATGATCAATTTTGTTATGATGATGGAGGCAAAGAAACAATGGAACTACACGCAAAATATTGCACTTTAAAAAAGACCTGAGTTTTATTTTTTTAAAAATGGACACAAATCCAAAGTGTATACGCAAGCCACTGGCTGGATGGCTGCAGGGTGATTTTCCATGGGACAATGAAGCCTCTCCCTGCGTCCAGACACGGTACTCCTGAAAGAATCCAGAGACTTAATGCCATCTCTGATAAAGACAAAGGGACATAATGGCCATTGCATCTCAGGAGATCCTGTAAGTAATATCTAGATAGAATTGTGGATTCCGTTTTACACTTGGAACATATAAAGGCTAGATTAAAAGCCAGCTGAAAGAGGTGCCCTGTTGTCTGTGTGTGTACAGTGAGCGGATAAGCAACTGGATGTTTTACACATTGAAATTGTGTGACATAGTAATGGAAGCAGCCAGCAGTGCTGCTGCAAAATAGCTATTTTTGCAGGTATATTGTCTCTTTCTGTCTCTGACTGTAGAAGTCAGCCCCAGTCAGCAAAAGGATCAAACAACAGAGCTCAGGAATCAAAGAACTAACTATTCCCCTTCAAAGGGCAATTCTACTGGAACCTCAAAACTAACTATCCACCAACCAAAGTCAACTCTACTGCAATCCGGAATCTTAATGGCCAAATGCTTCTTCATCATCTTCCCATGAGTTAAGGACTGTTTCAAATACCTTTTTACTTGTATTTACTTTGGGCTCAATTCTCACTTCTAATCTGTATCTAGATATCTGCATGTGCTTTTCCATTTCTCTCTTTACCCTTTTTAAGCGGTTAACAAACTCACTTGATCCTAATTCAAGAAAGCCTAGCTAAGTTGGCTGCTTTTAGAAAAATGTACCCATGGGAAAGGGAACCAACAGAGCGGCTGGGGAGTTGGGGGGGCAGAGGTATCCTGGGTGGACAGTGACAAACAGAATGTCTCACCCGAGATGTCACGGAGGGAGGTGTGGTAACAATTGTCTTGAACATTACATTTTTTTAAAAATCTGATTGACTCAGGACAGCACAATGGTTAATGACGTTCATGGGACAAATTCATGGTGGCACATGCACTGTCCAGTTTGAATCCAAGTAATGGACAGAAAGATTGAGGAGCTGCGAATGAAAGGGGAGAGTTTATCATAGTGTCTGGGAAATGGTTTAAGTATTAAATGCCCTGTGTCCTGCAAATTTTAAAGGCAATCAGGTCGGCTCTGGTCTTTGGCATGAAGTGCCATTTTTACTGCAAAATGATATCTGCAGTCCTCGTACAGACTTGTGGCAGGATTTTACTGGATGCATCAATGAACGTGTACAGAGTGCCTGCTGAAAGCAGGGGTCTATTTTCTTTTCCGAGGGATCTTACTGAGAGAGATAAACAAGGCTGCCAACCTTAATTCAGTCATGGGCTACCTTTTGCTTTTTGGAAGCTGAGTTTTCATTGGTGGATAGGGAGGAAATGGGATGATCTTTTCCGAAAAAGAGACAACGATAGAGAAGAACCAACAATTGACAATGTCAGTGTGGGAGCAGGTCAGATATGTTAATCAACATTGGCAAATCTCACCTGAAGGGCAGCCATCCCTTGACTCAGTTCATAGTTGGCACTTTGCAGAGTTTGTAAAGCACATCAAAATATCTGGAAATCAGGAATGAAGAGATCAGAAACACTGGAAAGGAGCTTTCAAAATCTAGGTTGATTTGAGAATACATTTATTTCTCTACAAACTGTGCAAAAGGGTTCCAGATTACTATGAATGCTGAACTTGTCAGCATTCATGAGGTAATGTTACCTGCCATCTCAGTAGCCATCATGCAAATACAATTCAAATTTACAACAATAAATTACCCCACCCACCACCACAGGGTAACAGGGAAAATAAAAGAGACGATCCTTTTCTCTACTGGTTGCTGCACTCAGACATTTTTGGCACGGGTGGCTCCCAGGATTCGTTCCTGACTGTGTAACTGGATTTCTGGATATCTCCCCCACCCTCTTTTTTTTCCCTCGCCCTTGGAATCAGAAGCAATGGCAGCAAGGTGGATTGCATTGTGATCACCAGGCTTGTCCTTGGGCCCTGCATGGTTTCATGGCTAAACGCATTCTTGGCAATAGCCGCCTCTGAGGCAATCCCACTGTGTTCCAGACATTTGAAGCCTACAACTTAGCTACAAAAATAAGTGTTGGAACTATTCAACAGATCAGGCAGCATCAGTGGAGAGAGAAATGTTTCAAGTGGATGAACAGTCAATATTGACCTGAAAAGGTAACTTGGTTTCTCTCCACAGATGCTACCTGGCCTGTTGACTATTTCCAGCACTTTTTGTTTCTATCCCAGTCTTGCTTGACCTTTCTTCCTATTTCACTTCCTCTCAGGCAGTTAGGGATGGACAACAAATGCTAGCCCAGTCAGCGATGCCCATGTCCCACAAATGACTAAAAAAATGTAAGCTTATTCATTGAATTCAATGTTTAGTGAAAGTGATGTCGAGAGTTGGCGACTAAGGACCAGTGGCCATTCGCCGAAATTATTAATTGATGCCCTGCATTCTCGTTGTTATTTCTTCCTCCATGCTATCTAAAAAGGAACTACTTTTGTTATATCAAACGATTTGGGTGTATGCTCCCAGAATTGACTACAAGTAGATTCATTATGAATATCTGTTTTTGTTCTGGCAAACTTGTGCTTCTTCTCATGGATTTCTTCTCTTTACTGCAAATCTCTTGTCTATTTATCAGCTAACTGTTCTACCCTGGAAAAACCTTCACCATTTTTCCACTGTGCCACTAGCTTTGTCCCAGAATGCCCCTTCTATTGCAATGACTGTAATTCCTCTTGGGTACATTTGCCATATGTTTTCATGCTATGAAACTACTGACCTTAATTTTGGCAAATGGCCACTGGTCCTGAGTCTCCAAATTGCGATGTCACTTTCACTAAACATTGAATTCACTGAATGAGCTTACTTTTTTAATTCATTTGTGGGACATGGGCTCGCTGGCTGGGCAGCATTTGTTGCCCATCCCTAGCTACCTGAGGGCAATTGAGAGTCAATCATATTGCTGTGGCTCTGGAGTTACATGTAGGCCAGACCAGGTAAGGACAGCAGACTTCCTTCACTAAAGGACATTAATGAATCAGATGGGTTTTTTCCTGACAATCAACAATGGTCATCAGTAGATACTTAATTCCAGTTTTTTTTTAATTAAATTCAAATTTCACCATCTGCTGTGGTGGGATTCGAACCCGAGTCCCCGAAACATTAGCTGAGTTTCTGGATTAATAGCGTGGCAATAATACCATTAGGTCATCACTTTCCTTCCCCCTCTCCCCAGTCACACATCATATGTAATTCATGTACAGTAATATCTGATTATCAGAAAAGAAAGATTGTTCTTTGAAAAGCAATACCACCTAAGGTTCCCCACCAAACAACACACCATCCTGATTTGCAGCTACATTGCCGTTCCTTCACTGTTGCAGGATCAGAATTCTGGAACTCCTTTCCAAACAGCACTTGGGTACATGTACACCAGATAGACTGCAGCAGTTTAAAAATTGACTCCCTACCACATTCTCGAGGGCAATTAGGGCTGAGCAAAAAAAAAGGCTGGATAGCAGACTGGAATAATATATACTTTTTTCCTTTATTGAAAAGGTTCACCTATTCTAAATAATGCACTTTGGTGCTGTAATTATAATATCCATTGTTGAGAAACAGATGTGATAATATTCAATATTACCCAGAAGATGAATCCAAAATTTAAGAAAATGCAGTGGCAGCTTTTAACTTTCACAAGTTCAATTCTTGTTAAAGGCATTTTGTTTTGCATTGATACCAAATATTTTCCTATATAAAAGAACACTTTGTAAAAACAAAAAGGATGATTGTATGTTACTCCTACATGGCGTATTGGCAGTTGAGGGAGGTGTTGACTTGCTGATTTCTATTTGGAAGCATGCAGTAACAGGCTCTTAGGGAGTGGGTGTGGGTGATTAGACACTAATTGCATTGTTTGTAAGAAGACTCAAAGAACTGTTTCTTTCCTGTTGCTGATGTTCACTGATGTTTCATTTTAGCTTCTTCAACAAACTGACAAGTAATGTTTGAAAATGTAATAAAATATTACTTTGGTTTATCTGACAGATATAGCATTCTAGGCAAGAAAAGGTATGTGACCTGCATCATAGGGTGATGCAGAGACTGATATAATATTGTATATTCACCAGTGTCTGACAGGAGCAACATGGCTACTGTAGGCGGTGATTCTCTGGCATTGTGAATCATGGGTCATCGGATCGTGAGAAAATGTGCCTTCAAAGCCTCGAGTCCTCTGCTCTGGCTCAGTTGTCGATCTCTGTTTTTGACCTCTTTGATGTATCCAAGGTCAGAGTGCGATCATTAAATTTTTGGATACCTGTTCCAGTACGTTTGATATTCACTGGAGATTTTTTTCTCGGTGACAGTCACCGATATCCCTTCCATCCCACTTGACCCATCAAAGATGCAGCTCTCCGGGTCATTGCTTGCTAGTGAGAGGGGGAAAAAAAACAGGAATCATTTCTGGGGTCTTCCAGACCATTGCTCAATGATATGAACAGATCATCAGGGTGGCACAGTGGTTAGCACTGCTGCCTCACAGCACCAGGGACCTGGGTTCAATTCTGGCCTCGGGTGACTGTCTGTCTGTGTGGAGTTTGCACGTTCTCCGCATAAGCACTTGAAATATCATAACATTCAACGATATGGTGCAACTGCAGGGAAATGGGATTACATCCCTTCAGTGGTAGTTTATTGTCAGTGCAGACTTGATGGGCCAAAAGGACTTTTCTGTGCTGTATGATCCTGACCTCCATTTGCTCACCTGGGTTTCTTTTTATTGAATCGGAAAATTTTGAAGATGTAGGGTAGTAAACTTTTGTTCCTTCCTTAAACAATGGAAAATCGAGATGAAATTTGGAGATTCAGACATTCTCTGAGCCATATTTTACGTTGGATGATGGTATGGGTAATTTACTGTCGTGACTATACATGACCCACCTGTAAGGAAGGCAGCATCTCTTAACTGTAGCCACATCTGATTAAGAGGATTACTACTTCTGTTGTTTTTCTTGACAATCCCAGTGTTTTGGAGATAAAGCAGACTTTTATGGCACAGACTGTAACTGCAAAGCTGTGAGTAAACAAACTTTGTTATTCCCAGAGAAACATTCAATAATCCTGTCTGGTCCCTGTCTAGTGTGGTGACAGCAATTTCCAAGCATGTGTTTCTTGTTGTTAATTACCTTGAAATATTCCATTGGATTATACTCATCCAAATGGCAAAGTCATGCACCTATGTGGCTGAAACATTGGGCAAACCACCTTCTAACCCTAAATAAGCACTCCTTCTTACTAGCTCATCCATTATTCAACTTACTATAAATGCATAAAGTTCTTGTTCCTTCAATACAATTAGTGCTGTCAGAGCTGTTTTTATAATAAGAACATAAGAACATAAGAAATAGGAGCAGGAGTAGGCCATCTAGCCCCTCGAGCCTGCCCCGCCATTCAATAAGATCATGGCTGATCTGTCGTGTCTCAGTTCCACATTCCCGCCCTCTCCCCATAACCCTTAATCCCCTTGCCTATCAAAAACCTATCAACCCGTGTCTTAAAATTATCTAGCGAGGTAGCCTCCACCACTTCAACGGGCAGAGAATTCCAGAGATTCACCACCCTTTGAGTGAAGACGTTCCTCCTCAACACCGTTCTAAATCACCCCCCCCACTTTATCCTGAGGCTGTGCCCTCTAGTCCTACTGTCCTTTCTGAGCGGGAAGAGCCTCTCCACCTCTATCCTATCCATCCCATTCATCATCTTATATGTCTCAATGAGCTCTCCCCTCATTCTTCTAAACTCTAACGAGTACAAGCCCAGTTTATTCAGCCTCTCCTCATAGTTCAACCCCCTCAACTCCGGAATCAGCCTAGTAAACCTCCTCTGCACTCCCTCCAAGGCCAAAATATCCTTGCGTAAGTGCAGCGACCAAAACTGCACACAGTACTCCAGCTGCGGCCTCACCAATGCCCTATACAGCTGCAGCAAGACCTCCCTACTTTTATATTCAATCCCCCTCGCTATGAAGGCCGGCATCCCATTCGCCTTCCTGACCACCTGCTGCACCTGCAGGCTGGGTTTTTGCGACTCATGCACAAGGACCCCGAGGTCCCTCTGCACCGTCGCATGCTGCAGTTTTTCACCATGTAAGTAATAGTCCTTCCTACCATTATTCCTACCAAAGTGGACAACCTCACATTTGCCAACATTAAATTCCATTTGCCAGTTCCTGGCCCATTCGCCCAGCCTATCTAGATCCTTCTGCAGACTCTCCACACCCTCCGCACAATTTGCCATTCCACCAATCTTGGTGTCATCAGCAAATTTCGACACCATACACTCGGTTCCCTTCTCCAGATCGTCTATATAAATGGTAAATAGCTGAGGCCCCAGCACCGACCCCTGGGGCACTCCATTAGTCACCAACCGCCAATCCGAATAGCACCCATTGACCCCCACTCTCTGCCTCCTATTTGACAGCCAATCCTTTATCCACGCTAACACCCTACCCCCAACTCCATGCCCCCTTACCTTCTGTAATAACCTCTTGTGAGGCACCTTATCAAACGCCTTCTGAAAATCAAGAAACACCATCTCCACCGGCTCTCCTCTATCCACCGCCCTAGACTCATCCTCATAGAACTCCAATAAATTCGTCAGACACGACTTCCCTTTAACGAAACCGTGCTGCGTCTGCTCTATCAAACAATTCTCCTCAAGATGCCTCGCTATTTTCTCCTTGATCACAGATTCTAACGTTTTACCTACAACAGATGTTAAACTAACCGGCCTATAATTCCCTGCCTTTTGCCTGCCACCCTTCTTAAACAACGGCGTAACATTAGCCGTTTTCCAATCTTCTGGCACTTCCCCGGAATCCAGCGACGTTTGGAAAATAATCACCAAGGCATCCACTATCACCTCCGCCATTTCTTTCAGAACCCTTGGATGTATTCCATCCGGTCCTGGGGACTTGTCCACAATCAGTCCCTCCAGTCTGTCGAGCACTGCCTCTCTAGTAGTAGAGCAGTTCCAGGCTATAATTAAAAGATTGCAAGACTTATTTTTCATGCCATCATCTTGCCCTTCCTTTTCTTTCAAACACATTGATACCACAAAAAGGGTTTTCCCTTGAACACTGGGACCTTGATAGGGTCAGAAACTACCCCTCCCTTCCGAACCCTCCAACCCACCAACTGTTTATGGGAAAAGTCACTTGACATTGATTTTCCCCAAGTTGGCCAATTGGATGGCTCCAGGGAAGCTAATTGTTCAATTAAGATGGCAGGAGGACTCTCAAGGTTGGGTTACAATATTAAGTCTTCCAGCACTTTTCAGGCAAGAGAAGGAGATGGGATGCATCCATCTTCGAAAATTTTAAGTAAAAAATAGTTTGATCAGCCACCATTGTGGGGAAGAATCTCCTCACAGGATGGCTGGTGTAGCAGTCTGGTATGACCTCAAAACCTGCCCCACATGTTGGCAAACCCCCTGCCCCCCCCCCCCCCCCCCACTGGGTGGAGCTGGAGCTGGAGCTGCCCCCAGGCAGTTGACAGTAGTTCTGCACTCTGCCAGAGGTCCAGCAGCTGGCTAGGGAATTGTGGCCTGTCGGTGAACCTGAGGTGGCCTTTGAATCAGGTTAATTGGCTACTGGCTACCGAAGGAAAGGTGGTCCTGCTGCCTCCCATCCCACCGCTGGGAAACTGACCTGGGGTGGGATTGAATCAGCAAACTGGCACACCAGTGAGCAGAATGAATTCTCACGCAGAGCCATATGAATGGGTGGAGCTAAACTTGCAGGGAAAGATGCAGCTATCTATTATTTTAAAACAGTCAATTTCCACCTGGACCTGAAAGAAGCAAGAGGTGCCTTTCTCTGGAGGCTGCTTCCTGGGGCTGTCAGAAGAGGGCATTAAATCGTTATAGCGAGATTACAGATTAGTGGGGGCACAGTGGTTAGCACTGCTGCTTCACAGTGCCAGGGACCTGGGTTCAATTCGCGGCTCGAGTCACTGCCTGTGTGGAGTTCTCAAGAACCAAATGAGTTTTGCGAAAATAGCTTCTATTTCGATTCCGAGCACAGGGGCTAAATTAGTAATGATATCTATGTTGCAGCTTCCTCATCAGATACATGACAGTGATTACATCATTGCTTCAATTTTAGCACTCAGAAACCGCGAGCTCTCCGTGAAATACTTCTGCTTTTTGTGAAGATGGTTTCAAGTTCCTGTCCCAGCAGTATCAGCCAGTCAGTTATTGTGCAACCAAACAAAAAATATAAAATGTCAGCATTCAAAGGAACGCAAAGCTTCAAACCATGACAACAATTCCATGCCAGGTGTGTTGGCATGGACACAGAAACAAATGGATCAGTGGAATGAAGATTTACCCAGAACTATGAATGCAAATGTTTTACCTGTAATATATTCCTATAGTAGTAATATCCTCATGACTCACTGTACATACCCTCATTCACATGCCCACCATACCATACACATATCACGGAAATGTTACAAATGGAATATTCCCACAAGGTGCATAATATTAGGATATGTTCTTCCACCCTCACCTTGCATGTACCGTGGCACATGATAAGTTACAAAAATGTTTATTTTATGGAAATTAAGGAAGTGCTTCCATCTGGATCGCCGTCTGAACGTCAACTGTTGTGAGGATCACTGGACACTCACTGGGAAAGGTACAGCAACCTGTGGGTGAAGTCTGTTTCCAACTGACAGCTTTTCAAGAGATTGGAAGAAGTGGATGAAACAAAGTTAGGGATGTCCGTGAAAATAATGGTGTTGTAAGTGTCGAGGAGAGGTGCACACAGAGAAATTGCGAGGATGCCAACAGGATGGAAGAGAAAAAAGGTTGATAGATGGCGCTAAGCACAAGTGGAGGAAGATATAAGGAATGAAGCATGGCGTAACATATTTATGATTTTGTAGCGCCTTTCACATCTTCAGGATATCCTACAGAGCCTTTCAACCAATGATGTTCTTATGAAGTGCTGTCACTGATGTAACATAAGCAAGAAGAGCAGCCAGTTGGAACCGAACACTGTCCCACATACAGCAATTAAGTAATCCGTTTTGACATCTGGTTGAGAGGCGGCACGATGGCACAGTGGTTAGCACAGCTGCCTCACAGCACCAGTGACCCAGGTTCAATTCCTGGCTTGGGTCACTATCTATGTGGAGTCTGCACATTTTCCCTGTGTCTGCGTAGCTTTCCTCCGGGTGCTCCGGTTTCCCCTCAGTCTGAAAAGCTTGCTGGTCAGGTGCATTGGCCATGCTAAATTCTCCCTCAGTATACCTGAACAGGCGCTAGAGTGTGGCGACTAGGGGATTTTCACAGTAACTTCACTGCAATGCTAATGTAAGCCTACTTGTGACATTAATAAATAAACTTTAAAAAAAACGTTGGCCGTAACATTGGAGAATGAAGTATCATGGGATTTTTCATCTTCAGCTGGGAGGGCATTGAAGGTTTCTGTATAACCTTTAACTAGAAAGACAGAATGATTGGTTTACTCAGGAAGTTCGAGTTGCTTTTATACATATGTTGTAGTCTGGAACTATGGATAGTAATGAATGAGGTGCCAATGTTCTTTTCATTGCATAACTGAGCAGAAATCTCTGCTGCACTTACCACCTGCTATTGGCATATGTTGGAAGGTTTGAAGATTGATGATCAGCCTGTTTGGCTGCAGGTTATGAATGCACCTCCCTTGGCAATTCAGTCCTGCTGTGGGACTTAAACCCAGAATGTCTGGCTCAGAGGCAGGGACTCTATCCACTATGCTACAAGACTTCCCATCACTTCTTTTGAAGTGTCAGGCCTGGCCAAGTGGCTCACAGATGGAAGACATCATTGATTCAAGGCTGACTTATACAAGGAGACAAATTGTTAATGGAGCAGAGCTCAGTTCATCTTTTCAAACAATAGGTAATGATTCTCATGTGGACTTGTTTAATTCTCCAAACTAACATTAGTCTGGTTAACGTGTGATGATCAACCAAGAAACTGAGTTCACAGCACTCTTTTTAGAATAAAAAGCCCTCTTTAGAATCCCTAAAGTACAGAAGGAAACTGTTCAGCGCATTTGAACCCTCACTGATAACAATTCCACCAAGGCCCTATCCCCGTGACCCCATGTATTTACCCTTCTAATCCCCCTGACACTAAAGGGCAATTTAGCATGGCCAATCAATGGAATGTGAGAGGAGAGCAAAGCACCCAGAGGAAATGCACACAGATCCAGGGAGGACATGCAAACTCCACAGACACACTCAAGGCTGGAATTGAACCCAGGTCCCTGATGCTGTGAGGTAGCAGTGCTAACCACTATGCCACTCGTGTTGTTAAGTATCATAGAATTGAATTCCTATAGTGCAGAAGGAGGCCATTTAGCCCATCAAGTCTGCACCGATTCTTAACCAAGCTTACCCAATAACCCCATACATTTACCTTGCTAATCCACCTAAACTATATATCATGGAACACTAAACATGGCCAATCAACGTAAACTGCATATCTTCGGATAGTGGGAGGGAATCCATGCAGGCACAGGGAGAATGTGCAAACTCCATACAGACGGTCACCCAAGGCCAGAATTGAATCCGGATCCCTGGATTTATGAGGCAGCAGGGCTAACCATTGTGCCACCATGCCATCTTTAAGTGTCCTTAATTGTTTTTGGACAAAATGAGAGAATAATGGGGAAAACCTTTATTCTGTGCCAGGGTGACAGTTCCCTGTCCTCCTTACTATCCTCCTTGGCTTGGAGATCATGACATTCCAGCTCTTAGATGTTGTAATGTTTTTTGTTTTGCTGCACCTTTTGCTAGTGTAAAAAAACAAACCCTTACAGTTCTGAGTGGTTGCGCTACTAAAACTCAGTTTCCACACAGCTGCTATCTGTTAATTTTGTCTAACACAGAATATCAACTTGTGAGTTCACATCATGATGTTGAGAGAGAAAATCTGCTTTTGAACTTTAATATAAACTCGCAGTACTTCAGTTCTGGAAATAAGTATGTTCATTTATCACATGATTTAAAATCCATGGGGATAGTGATTCATATTTTGTTATATTTTGCCCAGCAGTTGAAAGAAATGTCTTTTTCATTGCCCTTTCATACAGATAATGTTTGAGAATTTGGAAGATTTAACATACCAATTAATTCAGTTTCAACAACATTTTCCCAGCAAACTGTGTAAACTTTGCACCATAGTTGATGGTTGTAAATGCATGTAGTGTCTACTGTGGCCTCTGTGTATCCAGGAATAGCAGCCTTTGGGCAGATGCATAGTAGCAAAGGGAGGAACTGCATGATTTCAGGAAATGACTGTACTATCTTGATCTAGAATCCTCCTTTAACAAATATTTAGCAGCAACTATTAATGCAGCAACATAACCATGTCGAAAAAGGTAGTTTTCTGCAAAGACTACCAATTCAGATCCATCCTTTGTTGAAGTGTCTAAACTAGTGTGTGAATGTTAGTCTAAAATTTCAACTCAAAGCTGATTCGGCCGTAATGGTGATGTGTGGTTTATTGTAATGTTATTCTTGATGGAGGTGTCATATGGTGGTTTGTTTTTGGGCAACCTGTATCACTGAATTTAGTGATTAACTGTTTTCCTGCTGAGAAGAAGCAAATCATAAAATCTCTACAGTACAGAAGGAGGCCAGTCAGCCCATCGAGTCTGTACGACTACAATCCCACCCAGGCCCTATCCCCATAACCCTCATTTACCCTGTTAATTCCCTGACACTTGGGTTGATTGGCCATGCTAAATTGACCTAACTCGCACATATTTGGATGTGGGAAGAAACTGGAGCACCCGGAAGGAGCCCACGTAGACACCGGGAGAACTTGCAAACTCCAGTGACCCGAGGCCAGAATTGAACCTGGGACCCTAGCGCTATGAGGCAGCAGTGCTAACAACTGTGCTACCACAGGTCAATCATCTCAGTCCCAGGACATTGTTGCTGCCATTCTTCAGGGCAGTTTCCTAGGCCCAACCCTCTTCAGCTGCTTCTTCAATTACCTTTCCAGCATCATAAGCTTGGGAGTGTGGGTTTTCATTGCTGATTGCATAATTTGTACCTCCCCAAATATATTGAAGCAGTAAATGTGCATAAGCAACACAACCTGGACAACATTCATGTTTGGCAATAAACATTTGTGCCACACAAGTGCCATGCAGTAACCATCTCTAACAAGAGAGAATCTAATCATTCTCCATGACATTCAAAGGCATTACCATTATTGAATTCCCCACTATCAACATCCTGTGGTTACCATTGACCAGAAACTGAACTGGGCCAGCCACGTAAATGCTATGGCTCTGAGACCACGCCAGAAGCTGATAATCCTGTGGTAAATAATTCACCTACTGACTCCCCAATGCCTGTCCACCATCTACAAGGCAGAAGCCAGGAGTGTGATGGAATACTACTTGTCTGGATGAGCTCCAACAACGCTCAAGAAGCTCAGTACCATCAAAGATAACACTATCCACCGCCTTACACATTTACTCCCTCTACTACTGATGTCGATTGGTAACAGTATGTACCATCTACAAGATGCACTGCAGCAACTCATCAAAGTTCCTTTGACAGCACTTTCCAAACCCATGACCTCTACCACCTATAAGAACAAGGGCAGCAGGTGCCCGGGAGCAACATCACATGCAAGTTCCTCTTCAAATCATTTACCTGACTTGGAAATATATTGCTGTTTCTTCACTATCTTGGGGTTAAAATCTTGGAACTCTCTTCCTAACAGCATTGTGGATGTACCTAAACCACTTTGACTGCAGTGGTTCAAGAAGGCAGCCTCATCACCACCTTCTCGAGGACAATTAGGGATGGGCAACAAATGCTGGCTTAGCCAGCAATGCCCACATCCTGTGAATGAATACAAATAGACTATTTTGTGAAACTTCACATAATTTCCATTTGACAGCTCTCTGTATGAAGCAGTTGATTTCAGGAAGTCTTTGAAGACGATGGTTCAGTAGATTGGTGAATGTGAATGAAAGAATCTCAGCGTGCAAAGGTTCGAGACGAAGGTAGTGCAAGAGACCTTAGTAAACCAAAGCAACTTAATTAGTAAGTGTAACTCCTCGCAGCCATCTCAACTGGCCAGGACTTAACAAATATTTTTGGAATTTTAGATGATATAAGTATTTATTTCACATTGTAAGGAGTGGTGATGATTTTGAGGCGTGCTTTTCAATGTGCTAACTTGAGGCTAAGTTTAGCACAACCCTCAGTAAGAATTTCACTAATGTATCCAAGAAACTGAGCTGAGATTTTCTAAAATGTTGAGGGCTTAGACTTTTGCAGCCATGGGGGGGGTGGATTTTCTACTCCTGTTTGTTTTTGGAGGGGCGGGGTCAGAATTGGTGATTTTTTTTTTCTCCCTCCCCGCCATTGACATAACAGTGTTCAATGTCAGGATCCCCAGTTTAATGCATTTACAAATATTTATCAGGCCTTTATGTCTACTAGTTTCTCCCCAATCCACCATGAGGTGGGCTGTAAGAGCATGACATTGTGGGACCCTCCCCTTTAAACGAAATGGAAATAGCAAGTTTGACTCCTCACAGCCAGTTCACCTGACCAGCATTCAATTGTTCCAACAAATAATTTTGGATTTTTCAATGATAATTAGAATACTTTTTTACATTTGAATTGTAATCAGCAATAGCCCATCCCTAATTGGCCTCAAGATGCTGGTGGTGGGGCTGCCTTCTTGAACCACTACAGTCAAAGTGGTGTAAGTACACTCTCAATACTGTTGGGAAGGGAGTGCCAAGATTTTAAGCCCAAGACAGTGAAGGAACAGCAATATATTTCCCAATCAGGTGAGTGACCTGAAGGGGATCTTGCAGGTGGTAGCGTTCAAAGGCAACTGGTGCCCTTGTTCTTCTAGGTGGTAGAGGTCACCGGTTTGGAATATGGCAGTTCAGTAGAGGAAGCCACCCTTGGGGCTGACAGCTTTCATGCCACACTTCGTAACGGTTCAGGCGCTTGCAAAAAAAAAAGAGAAAATTCCACCCAATTTCCTTCCAGTATGTGCAGGAATGTTATTGGCAATCAGAAACTCTGATAATCTATGCATGAGTTAAATATTATTGAGAATGTGTGTATTTTTAGTTGCCACTAATTTTAATGTTAAATACATTTACAGCTCAATCACAACTATAATCTGTTCTAATCCTTCTATTGTAGTCAGTCTATTGTCTGGCTCTGCCTAAATCTGCGTACACCTCAGCAGGTGATTTCCTATCCCAATGAGATGGACTCCCTGTTAAAATAACTTTGTCAGGCCTGAATGCATTATAGCTTTGTGGATTAGAAATCTTTCTTTTAAATTCACTTTGCCTTGCAATACAGTTTTAGCATTGGTGTGAAACATATACCCAGAAAGATGCATGTGAGGTGCTCAGTACATTCATGCGATGTCATTTCTGTGAGATTTCACCTGATTTAGAAAGTGCCTCCCGGACACTTTCTAAAACCACCCCTAATTATTTGAAATCTTTAGGTGATGTGGTTGACACTAAGTGTCTAGAACAATAATGCAGAGAGAAGATTTCTGAGTTTGCCATTAAGCATTCATGAACTGAACTGTTTCCTGGACAACAGAATTAATTGTTCAGCCAAGCAATGTGATTGACTACAATCCAAGCCACAGCAACCAATCTTAGACTAGCAGTTGCAAGTGTAGTTTGCACCAAAAACCTTCCTACATTTCCAAGCTGAGACATGATAGGCTAGAACATTGAATCATAGAATGGTTATGGTTCAGGAGGAGGCTGTTTGGTCCATTGAATCAGTGCTGACTTCTGCAAAAACAATTCAACTAGTTTCACTCCCCTGAACAAGTCAGGTCATGCCCTTTGGCCAGTGAGCCCTATAGAAACATAGAAAGCAGAAGTAGGCCATTCGACCTTCCGAGCCTGCTCTGCCATTTATTTGGATCATGGCTGATCATCAAATTCAATATCCTGACTTCCTCCCCCCACCCCCTTCCTCCCATATGTCTTCATCCCTTCAGCCCCAAGATCTATATCCAATTTCTTCTAGAAATCAGACAACATTTTGGCCTCAATTATTTTCTACGGTAGTGAATCCCACACATTCACCACCCAAAAGACTGAACCTTTGTTAGGGCAGCAACCAATAGTGCTACCTTGGAATGTCAGCATAATTTTTTCCATTCTGATGTGGGATTTGTAATTGCAACCTTCTGAATCAGAGGCAAGAGTGCTAGCTATTGAGCCACAGCTGACACTCTCTACATATCTTTATGACCTTTTATTTTTCCTTCTGCTTTCTGCCTTTGAGATAATGGGTGGAACATGAAACTGATGGCTGCTGACCAAATGAAGTGACGGCTGGGAACATGTTTGCGCTCTAACTGGATCACATAATTAGCATCCGAATTCTGGGATTCCTAACTGATCAGACAGGGTGAATGGAATGACAGTCCCAATCTGTCAAAGGAAGGATTTCGGATCGAAGAAACATTGAATCTCAGCTGAACATGAGGCTCCAGCAACCACAAGAATGGAGAGGAATCAGACAAAGTGGCTTCCTGAATGTCTCATTCTTACCAACAGGTCCAGCAGTGAGATCTGAGGTGGTGATCTCCAAGAATGGTAGGAAGTGGCCAGTCTTGCAAACTGAATAGGCATCCATGGAAGAGATCAGTAAAATCTACAGCAAGGGCATAGTAGTTTCAATTTGCTGAAAGTGTATCAAGAATTCAGGACCTCAGGAAGGCAGCAAAGATAAGTGGGGTAATGCTTTCAGTGCTCATCCTCACACTCTGATTTCCCCAGTATTCTCCACCACAACTCCCCTCAGAACAACATTGCAGCTTCACACATTCCTCTCTCTGTAGGCACCTCCCCAGGCCAACCAGCTTTCATGTTTGTGCCATCTCGCACCCAGGCCTCACAGTCACAATTATAAAGTAAGTATTCATGTGAGTTTTAAAGGAAAATGGGTGCCAGGATGAAAGATAGAATTTACTGAGCCAAGACGGTATGAAATTGAATTCATCTTTGAAGTTGGAGATGGGTGAGATAGCATACTAAACAGGAAGTTTTTACTTCTCATTTAAACAACAGGAAATTCATTAGGTCCTATTATTTAGATAGACATCTCAAACTGCAGAATGTGTATGCATGTATATATTGCCATGATTGTACACAGGGTGTGACATGTTGGTGGTAGGGCGTGTAAGAGCTGCTGAAGATCTTATAATAAACTGTTTAAGTTGGAGTCCTTTGTCGTCATGCCTATACAACCCAGCAGTTTTAATGATGTCAGGAACTGGACAAGATGGCACAAGGACATTGGTGCATCGACCTGCACAACTTCGATGAGAACATGGGCAAAAATTAAAAGAAGTTCAAAAAGGAATGGCGTGTAAACTGCAATGCTGGTCTCTGATAAATCGAAGAAGGTACAAACATGCACTCCACTGAACCTAGCAGGCCTGAGGGTGGCGGATGTGGAGCACAACATCAAAACAGCTTCCCCATGAGCTTCACACTTTTTTACACCATGAGAGAGGAGTTAACAATGCAAAGTAGGCTGATAGGGGGTGGCCAGAGGTTCACGAGTCTCAGCTCTCTGCACAGGTAATACACCTGGCAACTCCACCAAGGACAGCTGGAGGTGGAAGCAACAAAGTGTACAGCAAAGGAAACCACACACTGGCCTCAACGTGTACTGATATAGAGAGGGAAGTGTCCAGATGTGCACCATACAACATGCTCAAGCCTCACTTGAGACCAAAGAGCCACTGCACTTCAACAAGTTACTAGACCAACCATGGTTAGTCACCATGGTAGATATATTTGAGTGGAATGAGAGACAACGTCAGGCCCTTGTTGATTTATTTTCAGGCTATAAAGTTGATCACTTGCAAGCATCACAGTAAGTGGAAAGATGAAGAGATACTTTGCTGCACATGGCATTTCACAAAGGCGATGACTGACAGCACTTGGCAGTTTGTCTCCAGAGAAGTCAAGGAATTTTCACACAAGGGACCTTGAAAATATTACAAGCAGCTCCATATACCCACAATCAAATGGTTTGGCAGAGCGTGCATTCAATTCAGCAAAACATCTCCTCAAAAAATGCCTCTGACATCGGACTTCTCCACCCAATAATTAGTCTGTGAAAAATTCCAAGAGAGGGTCTGCCCTCGCCAGCACAGAAAATGTTCCCCAGGTGCACCAGAATCTTGATCCCTGTTACCAAGGCTCTGTTGCAACCCAAAGTGGAAACAAACATGAAGAGAGCCCACATGCAACAGTGACAAAGAAGGAAAAGATACTTTTGACCGTAGCGCCTGCAGACTCTGCACTCTGGAGCCAGGCCAGACAGTTAAAATGCAAAGTGCACACAGCTCTGAGAAACAGGCGGTGGCCTGTAGCCATGCCTGTCAATCAAGTCACATTGACATCTCAGATGGTGTCCTGTATGTCAGCAACTGGCGTCATCTGTTACAGGTGCCCAAACTAGCACCACCAACTGCCACAGATGTTGACACACCAAGTCCAAATCTGCATCCCCTGCACCAGTGGAGATGGAGCCTCCTCCTGTTACCAACACAGCAAGTCCCTGCAGCCACTGTGCACACCCCAGGCACACTTGATGTCATCCATCATGTGGACAAAAACCAAGTGCGTACCAAGCATCGTCAACTGGTGTAATTACATGCTTGCAGTGGCTGAGTAGACCAAACACCAAGCTCAAGCACTATGTACTGACTTCGGTGTATATATTGTGCCTTTTTTTAATGGGGGAGGACATGGTAAGACACACATTTGGGCTTTGGGTCAGGTCTTCGGGCCCACGCTCATGTTCTGTGCGAGTTAAATATTCAGTGTTCTATTACTGCATTCAACATTGTTCTTTGCATACGAGTATGGGTTGTCTAAACTAAAATGAGGAAGATGTAGAATGTGTACTTTAGTGTATATTGCCATGACTTGTACACAGAAGTGATCTGTCAGTAGCAGAGGAGTTCTTACCAGTGGGACTGCAAAGCATGCAAGTGCTGTTGAAGATCTTATAATAAACTTTTTAAGTTGCCATTCTTTGTCATTATTCCTACACAACCCAGCATCTTTACACTGACAATGGTGTTGGAAAACTATTTATTTATACTCTGAGGAACACAAACACTGGCCTGGCTTGTGGTAGCAGGATTGCAGTCAGTCAGGTAAAGAAGGACTGAGAAAATGAAGGCGGAAAGAAGCCTGCAGGGAGCAAAGTCTGCCCTAGGCTGTATGATGGGATGCAGAGGGATTACTCTGTAATAAGTTAAGTGAGATGACCCACTGAGGTGGAATAACATTGCATGTTCTTTATCTTGTAGCATTATATGATTGTTATTTTCATTCCTGGGATGTGAATATTGTTGGCAAGTGCAAAATTTGTTGCACATTCCTAATTGTCTTTGGGAAGGAGATGGTGAGCCACTTTTTTAGACTGACAGCCTGTGTGGTGTAGGTGCTGCATGCACACACTGCTGGTAGGAGTTTGATCCAGTAACAGTGAAGGAACAGGAATAGATTTCCAAGTCAGGATCTTGCCTGCCTTGGAGGGGAGCTTGCAGGTGCTTGAGTTCCTTTGTGTCTGTTTTTATAGTTTGATGGATTGGGGGCATTGCTGGCAAGGCCAGCATTTGTTGCCCTTCCCTAATTGCCCCTTGAGAAGGTGGTGAAGCTACTGTAGTCCATCTGGTATAGGCACACCCACAATGCTGCTAAAACAGGAGTTCCAGCAGCAGTGAAGGAAAGCAATGTAGTTCAAATCCAAGGTGGCGTGTGGTGTGGAGGGAACGATGTGTTGAGCACCAATAGCACAAACAAAAGTAATCAATATCCTGGTTCAAATGCTTCTTGCTTCCCACCATGTTGGGAGAATGGACAAATTGTGATGTCTATTCTCTCTACTCTCCCTGTGTCTTGAAATCCATGTAACAAATCTCTTCAGGTGAGTCCTTTAATCCTTGATAGCCTGGAGTCTTGCTGTTCTGATGTTTCCATGATGCTTTGATCTCGTTATTTAATTTATCAATAGCCTTGGAACTGTGGTTACAATCTGAACAGGACATTCTCAACACCTAAACAGCCCTTTTTCCTGTATAACCATTTACCAAACTTGATCATCTGCATCTTCACTTATTTGTAGCTCCAAAGTCAATTGATCTATACATATCAAAGTATGTCTTTTGATCACAACAAGTAGCATTGTTCTAACATCTGTCCCTAATTTCCCTTTGCTACTCTCACTATCTGTTCACACCACCAATTCCCCATTACAGCATAACTTTAATTTAACTAAAGTCACACAGGCAACAACTCGCGCATCAACAATTAACCTTTCATCAACCAGGAGCTCATACAAAATACACACAAAAAGAATTCATAGCAAAAAGAGTAATAAGTATATAAAGGTTCACATTTCCCATATGCAGGAGAATTTCTAGCCTCTGATCTGCCTCAATGGCTTGTCCAGTTCAATTTTTGAGCAATGGTAATGCCCAAGATGTTGATCATGGGGTTTCAGCAATTGTACTATTCACTTTGAGCGTCAAGGCAAATGATTAGATTCCCTCTTGTTGGAGATGGTATTTGCGTGGTGCAAATGTTCTTTCAAGTATCTAGTTCATAACTAATAAGCTTTCAAACATAACTTTTATTTTAAGGAATTAAACTTTTAACTGTAAAAAACGGGGGCATCTGGTTAAAAAACTGATGCCCAATAAAAGTCACTATCATAAGAACATAAGAAATAGGAGCAGGAGTAGGCCATCTAGCCCTTCGAGCCTGCCCCGCCATGCAATAAGATCATGGCTGATCTGTCGTGGCTCAGTTCCACATTCCCGCCCTCTCCCCATAACCCTTAATCCCCTTGCCTATCAAAAATCTATCAACCCGCATCAAATATATTTAGCGAGGCAGCCTCCACCACTTCAACGGGCAGAGAATTCCAGACATTCACCACCCTTTGAGTGAAGAAGTTTCTCCTCAACTCCGTTCTAAACCGCCCCCCCCTTTATCTTGAGGCTGTGCCCTCTAGTCCTACTGTCCTTTCTGAGTGGGAAGAGTCTCTCCACCTCTATCCTATCCATCCCATTCATCATCTTATATGTCTCAATGAGACCTCCCCTCATTCTTCTAAACTCTAACGAGTACAAGCCTAGTTTATTCAGCCTCTCCTCAATCATATCTGCTTCCACTACCATCCCCGGCAGTGAGTTCCAGGCACCCACCACCCTCTGTGTAAAAAAACTTGCTTCATTCACCTCCTTTAAATCTTGCCCCTCACACCTTAAATCTATGTCCCCGAGTAATTGACTCTTCCACCTTGGGAAAAAGCTTCTGCTATTCACTCTGTCCATGCCCCTCATAATCTTGTAGACTTCTATCAGATAGCCCCAGCCCCTCAACCTCCATCATTCCAGTGAGAACAAACCAAGTTTCTCCAACCTCTCCCCATAGCTAATGCGCTCCATACCAGGCAAATCTTTTCTGTACCCTGTCCAAAGCTTCCGAAGCAACCAGAATTGAACACCATTTTCCAAATGCAGCCTAACTAAAGTTCTATAAAACTGCAACGTTACTTGCCAATTTTTAAACTCAGTGCCCTGGCGATGTAGGCAAGCTTGTCGTATGCCTTCCCAACTACCTTCTCCATCTGCATTACTACTTTCAGGGACCTGTACACCCAGATCCCTTTGCCTACCAATATTTTTAAGGGTTCTGCCATTTACTGTACATTTCCCATCTGCATTAGACCTTCCAAAATGCATTACCTCACATTTGTCTAGATTAAACTCCATCTGCCATCTCTCCATCCAAGTCTCTAACCAATCTATATCTCACCGCTAACTGCAGTTCCAACAACCTTTGTGTTAATTGCAAACTTGCTAATCAAACCAGTTACATTTTCCTCAAATCTTTTATATATCTGTCTATATCTATTGCAAACAGTGAAGGTCCCAGCACTGAGGAACGCCACTTGTCACAGCTCTCCATTCAGGAACACAGCCTTCCACTGCGACCCTCTGTCTTCTATGACTGAGTAAGAAGTCTCACAACACTAGATTAAAGTCCAACAGGTTTATTTCGTGGCACAAACCACTAGCTTTCGGAGCGCTGCTCCTTCATCAGGTAAGAGGGAGTTCTGTTCACAAAAAGGGCATATAAAAACACAAACTCAATTTACAAAATTTTTTTACTCAATTTTTGTAAATTGAGTTTGTGTCTTTATATGCCCTGTTTGTGAACAGAACTCCCACTTACCTGATGAAGGAGCAGTGCTACCAAATAAACCTATTGGACTTTAACCTGGTGTTGTGAGACTTCTTAATATGTTTACCCCAGTCCAATGCCGGCATTTCCACTTCTATGACCGAAGCAGTTCTTGCCAGTATCTTGCCAGCTCACCTTTGATCCCATGCAACTTCACCTTCTGCACCAGTCTGCCATGTGGGACCTTGTCAAAGGCCTTTCTGAAGGCCATGTAGACAATATCCACTGCCCTACCCTCATCAATCACCTGCATCACTTCCTTGAAAAACTCAATCAAGTTAGTGTGACACAGTGCCCCCTTCACAAAACCATGTTGCCTCTTGCTTATGCGTCCACTCATTTCCAAGTGGGAGTAAATCCTGTCACAAAGAATCCTCTCCAATAATTTCCCTCCCACTGACGGAAGGCTCACTGGCCTGTAATTACCTGGATTATTCTTGCTAACCAGCTTAAACAAAGGAACAACGTTGACTATTTTCCAATTCTCTGGGGCCTCCCCTGTAGGCAGTGAGGATACAAAGATTTCTCTAAAGGCCTCCGGAGTTTCCTCCCTTGCCTCGCTCAGTATTCTGGGGTATATCCCATCATGCCCTGGGGACTTGTCTACCTTAATGTTTCTCGAGAACCCCACTACTACCTTTCAGTTCTCAACATGACTCAAACTAGCTGCACATTCTTTCCCAGATTCATCATCTATCACGTCCGTCTCTGGTGTTAATGGAAAAGTGGGGGATATGCTGGGCCATGAGATTGCAGATTGCAGACTCTTTACTTACCCGAATACTAGTGATCCAAAAAGGGAATGTGGCTTCTGCTGTTGTCCCTGAGATTTCCTTTGCTGAATGAGGTTAGATGGCCCCTCCCCAAACATTCGAGCAAGTTTTTTTCTTGGAAGGAAGGGTTCCAACCCTGGTCAGATGTTTTGGGCCCATAAAATTCCAGGTGACTTATTTAGCTAAAGAACAGGAGACAAAACATCTGCAGTTATTCCAGCCAAGGATACGTTAGTCATGTGGTTTCATAGAATCAAGACAGCTAATTTGCATTTTTACCTGGGAACAGGTAATATGCATGTTAAATTGCCGTAGAGGTGGGTGGATTTTAACGAAATTCTTTGTTTTGAGTTTATGCCTGTGAATTCAATTAGAACATTACTATGTTTCCAAACATCAACCAGTCTTGCCTGTTGGCTAAGAAACTGTGTCTGTCTGCTTTTGGTCACATATGGCTTGTAGCACCTTGGAAGTAGAGATAAAGCCAGAACTCCAGCTTAAGTGGAGAAAATGCTAGATCTGTCATCTTTGATACAGCTTGAAATTGAGAGTTGATATGCAGTGTAAGGCAATGTTGGTGAGAGCTTTGAATGACTGAAAGATTTGTTTAGCTGGAAGCTAAAAGAAAAATCTGCAGTACTCAATAAAAGGTAGTTCACCTGGTTAAGTTGGAGTTCTGACAGGAATTAGCTTGGTTGCAGTTTCAAACCATAGCAGCAGACTGTTGGAAACTAAGGGTGTTTCAGACGTTGTAAACTACTGCACGAAAGTGAGAGGGAGCCACATGTTGGAGAACTGCATTCCAAAGTCATGAAGTTGGTAAAGAAAAAGGTGGAGGGTCGCATAGCAAATAACTAGTGGAAGAACCCTGATGAAATCTTGCATCCTGGACAATAGCTGGAACACTGAGTGAAATCAGAGTGAATTTAAGAGAGTTGTGATATACTTTACAGTTGGTCACAGGAAAAAGGGATGAACTTTAAAGATTTCATGAAATAAAAGAACCCTTGGGGTGGGGAAATTAAAAAAAACTGAATTTATAACATTGGTCTTTATAAGCTTTAGTATCAAGTTAATAATGTTTGCTTTGAATGTTTTTGTTTTTCAAAAAAGTGAAATCTTCTGGGGTAATCCTGTAGGTTAATTGCTGGATGTTCAGATTTTTTCTTTTAAAGGTCATCACTACGCAACCATTCTGATAATATAAGTTGTACTAAGCAAACCAGATGACTGATCAGAACTACTGCTTCATATGTTTTATACTTAACCTGGAATAAAGCGACTTGCAATTCAAACAAAACTTTGTCTCAACAAGCATTTGCTTGACCCATTTTTGGACAGGTCCACTTGCAAATAGTACAGCCGTAAGAGTACAGCTTAATTTTGCTTTTACTTTTCTGGATCCCATTGCCATGCTGTCAGATATAGGGCAATGTGAGTCAACCTATATGTAAGTAAGGCACTATACCACTCTCATGATAGCTGACCACAGAGAACAATTGAGATATCAGCAGCAGGCCTATATCCATGATTGTGTAGTTTTATGTGACTGTGTATGCAACAGTCACTGTTCATTCAAATGGTTCATTCTGTAGCCTGCCTTGAGACATCTTTATGCAATGTACATGCAGGTGTAATATGATTATTAATATTCATTGTAATATTTCCCAGAAGTTCCCTTCATATTAAATCAGAAAAACCTTCACCTAATACTGGTAGAATGGTTACAGCACAGAAGGAAGCCATTCAGTTCTCTGAATAAGCTATTCAGCTGAATCTGTTCCCCCCCCCCCCCCCCCAACAACAACCCTTTTTTGGTTGCCCTGCAGATTGTAAGGTTTTTTTTAGATAATTGTCCAGCTCTCTTTTGAAGACCATGATTTGAAGCTGTCTCCATGCTCTGTACTTCACAACTTCACATCCTCAACATTCAGTGAGTTTAAAAAGTATTTTCTCTTGTCATTGTTTGTTGTTTTGCCAATCACCTTAAATTGGTGTCCTCTGTTCCCTACCCTTCCATCAGTGTGAGCAGTTTCTCCCTACCTGCTTTGTCCAGGCCCCTCCTGTTTTTGAGCGCCTCTACTGAATGTCCACTTAACCTTCACTGAAAAGAACAGCTCTATCTTCTCCAATCTTTTCTTGCAACTCAAGTTCCATATTCCTGAAGTCATTCTCATGATTTTTTTTCTGTATACTTTCCTATCCTTTTCCATCCTTACTGAAGTGTTGAGGACACTGCTGCAGTTGAGATTGAGTTGGTGTTCACCATAACTCCCCTGCTTTTGTACTCTCAGTCTCAATGTATGAAGCCCAAGATTCCATATCCTTTAGTAACTGCTTTGTCATCAATGATTTGTGCACATATAGCAACTTGTGTCTAAATTCATTCATCAGGGATCTGGACTGAGGAAAGCATTGTAATTGGATCAAATAGGAAGGGCAGAAGCTTCCTATTCTGTCAAGTGTATTACTTCATTGTTAATGTGTAGCTAACTGTAGAATGTTCTTTCCTTGAGCATCATGAAGGGATTTAACAGATGGTTTACAGTAGATATTTGTGCCTGGTTCTTTAAAAAAAATGCAAACGCTTCATTCTGCAGAGAATTGGTTGTAATTAACATGATGAATCTCGTGAGCAAAGAGATTCTTTATTCGCTGTAATGGAATTTTCTATACGATGATATGAATTTCAATGAGGTTACAACTGTCACGTTAGCAGACTTTATCCCTTTCTTAGTTTCTTCTTGCAATTATTGGCAATAGGCCAACTCTATTTGCTGGCCTTGAGCAATATTTAATTGCCAATGTATTTTCATTAGACTGCAAAGTACTGGGTTGCAACGGCAGTGCTGTGAGGATGGCATTATAAATTCTCATAGCATAAACCTCTAGTTATTTATGTTGTGTTCCTTTCACACTAACCTAAGCTGCAGACCTTAAAAAACCATTTTTTCTCATTCAATCTGAATCAAGTCTATCGATACTTTAGATTAGAACAGTTCAGAGCAGAAATTAATGCTTAAAGACGTGCTAATAGAGGTTTTATACGTTAATGTAATTTACTTGCCCTATGTACGTTATACTGTAAATTTAAATCCTGTTTAGTCATAATAGAAGTCCATGCCTTGTAAAAAAGACAGCTTGAAATGACTTTGTTCCAAATTTAGCACAGAGTCTGGAATGACACTCCAGTGCAGCATTAGAGGAATGCTGCACTGTTGGAGGAGCACCTTTCAGATCCGATATCGAGGCCCAGTCTGTGTTCTCAGGGGGACAGAAAAGACCCCTCGGTACTAATTCAAAGAAGAACAGGGGGGTTCTATCCGTCAGTGTCAATAAGACAAATTACTTGATGTATATTGCATTGCTCTTTGTAGGATTTTGCTGTGTACAAGCTGATTCCTGCATTTCTTACAATTCAGAAACACTTAATTGGTTGCAGAGCACTGTGGGATCTCCTAAGATTGTGAATGGCATCAAATAAAATCAAAACCTTCAAAGTTTCTTTCTCTAGATCCACTGCTAAGTGTGTGGAATTCCGATACTTGTTACAAGTGTTAGAAGCATTTCCCCTGCATTGATGGTCACTCCTTGTACTGAGCAAGCAATTCTTTAAAAAAAGCTGGTTGTTTCGTTCCTGCTCCTGATTGCGGTCTCACTACTGGAACACGAAGGTGTGTGGTTCTTGGCTAAAACCTTACAACAGGGGAAACTGTGATATGCTGGCTGAATACAGATATTTCTCATTCATGGTTACACTTAGGTGAAGAATGACAGGATTGCCTACACCCAGAACATTGTTCCTGAACATGAGTCACTACTTTCAAGATAATTAGAACAAATACACACTCCATAAGGCGTAGGGGGTGCCGAAAGGCAGGGGATTGATGGCATATTTAAACTGCTTAAAAGCTTGCAACCTTAATTGGGAAGCCATCTTTCGAAACATTATTAAAATACTGGGGGGTTTTATTGATGCCAATTAATCAGGCAGGTTGTACGACAACAGTCAACCTGCTGCCACCCAGTCTGAAGCCCTGCAAAAATTTTGAATTTTATCCCATTATTAAACATTTGTGTTTAAGCTTAACTTTAACGTTTATTTATCAGTGTCACAATAGGCTTGTATTAACACTGTAATGAAGTTACTGTGAAAATCCTCTTGTCGCCACACTCTGGGTACACTGAGGGAGAATTTTAGTATGACCAATGCACCTAACCAGCATGTCTTTTGGACTGTGGGGGGAAACCAGAGCACCCAGAGGAAACCTACACAGACACAGGGAGAACGTGCAAGACTTCAGACAGCTGGGGTTCGAACCCAGGTCCCTGGTGCTGTGCAAGCCACTATGCCACCATGCTGCCCATAAAACTTTGTGATGGAGCAATTGATTTGAAACAGACTCTCCTGCAGCAAACAGTGTTAATGAGAATGTGCTTGTTGTGTTTTTTTCTGAGGAAGGAGGGTGTAGTATTGATTGACCTATGATGAATGGCAGATGAATACGTTTGCAAATATCGCTGTTGATCAATGTGTTTTTTATATTTTGCATTGCTTCTTCCTGTTTAAATTGAAAGAAAATTCATGAGCCATTGTTTAAATTTGGTCCTTAACAGTTCAAAGGTGACAACTTGAAGAAATGCCTTTGAGTTTTGTGGTCTGACTCTGTTATACTTCTCTGCTGTAAGTGGGGGGTGGGGGGGGGGACTGGTTTTGCAGCAGGAACAGTGAGAACAGTAGTTGATGAAGTGAATGATGGTTTTAAATCACCACTTCTCTGAAATCTCATTACCACTGCAGAGAGGACCAAAATAACAGTCACCGTACTGCAACATCACCATGGAAACTGTTGGGAATATTTAGGTCTCAAACCGGCTATATTTCTGCCATTGCCTTGTTTGTTTTTCAGCTCTTTGAGGTATATTGCTTTTTCTCTTGGTGGATTGGTTGTGCGTTGCCTGACCTTGCATAGATTTACTAACATTGATTTCTCTGTATGGGCCGAATTTTTGCGCATCCTGCCTGAATGTATGGATGGTGATGGGGTAACATATTGCGGCCAAGGACTTCACTCCTCTGTTTCCACTGAAGGGGTTGTCAGCGCCGTTCTTCCACACTCCCTTGGGGCTACCTGAACCCAACGATAGCCGAATAATCTGAGGCTAATCTGAATTCTCCAGCATCCTTAGAACGCAGATTCTATTTTAGGAATGAGCCAGGAGGAATGCGCACGCTGCCCAGTATCGGTTGGCAGCAGTGCTAAAGTGGAGTCTTCCCTCACCACACGCTCTGTGAAACTACCTGGCATTGCTGCTGTGGCTTCTTATCCTTCTCCAAATTGGAGACACTCCATGGACCCAGCTTCTTGCAGGCTGGAGGCTCCATGAGCCATTTGATACTACAGCAACATCTAACCAGAGTGTTACTGTGGACGTGCACAAGGAACCAACAGACCCATTAGCATGAGCCCCTCAACATGGAGTGGGCCGTCCCACCCGTGTTCTCAGGTAGGCCATCCAGTGTCTGGCGAGGGTAAAAATCTGCCCCTATATTTCAGCCAGTGACTTTGATTACAAGGACAAGTTCACAGTGCGGAGTCCAAAACAAAAGCATTGATCTCATTGATTAGAGCTATTTTCTCTCCAGATTTGCTTCAAATGAATAAATCCTGACTGAATTGTATCTTTCAGGTGGAATTCAGGATCAATTAGATGGTTCCACTAATCTCAGAATCATTAGCTGCTTTGGAGCCATAAACAAAACCCCTGGCTTTTCCTGTATTGAACTTGACCTGACAAGGAGATGTACTGCTGATGCTACATTCTTCATAATGAAGATGCAAACAGGAATACCTGCTGTAGCCGAACTTCCGTCTTCTCTCACAAAGGATTGCTGAGAATGCAAAACGTGCCTTCGTAGTGGGAAAGAAAGATCTGAAAAGAAGATTTCTTAACTATGAATTTTAAAGAAGCCTTTGTTTGAGCCTCGTGATCTGAAACCCACAGCTAATTGTGAGTATGTTTAATTAATGCCTCGACTATTTTCTACTTTGGGGTGCTTGGAAATCATTTAAAGCAACACTTTTTTTGATGGAAATGTGCTAATGCGATGGAAATGTCACTGGATGTGATACAGAACGTAATTGAGCATGATGCTTTGTACTGTATTTGCAAAAATTGTATAATTCAACAAAGCAGAGATTCTTTCAGAATTGTATTTTGTTAGAGCTACCTTGTGGATTTTTGAGAACTGAGGGTGCTACACAATGTGTATTTTACTGGTTAAATGGAATGTGCAGTGAAATGTAAATCATCCTTTATTCATGTGAAAATGGGAAGACAGAATCTGTTACTTTTGAGATAACGGGCTAAATGGTGAATTCAAGTGAACATAATATGTTCATTCATCCTGCTGATTTGGCTCATGTCAAGCCTCTGTTATTCAGATCTCTGCCTTGGATGTAAAATACTTGTAGGTGTTTGAAGAGATTCGCTCTGCTAAACACAGGTGTAGCAATAGGATGTGATATTTAATTATTGAATCAGTGCAAGTAACTAATCATGCTCCTTGGGTCTAACATTAACTATCTATTAATATTTCATATTCAAATCTTTTCATCCTCCCCTTTCTTCACAATATAGCTTTGATAAGATGCCAAGGTTCAACAGGGATAAAATTTCACATGGACAATACTGCAAAATGGGCAATACTGATTGGCAGCCCACTTTAATCATTGCCTGATTTTCTGAGCAATTGACTTTAACGGAACTGAGGTGAGGTATAATAGGAACTCTGATTGCCACTGTCCATTTTGTACTACTCCCCAGTGTTGAATTTGATCCCTGATCACTCTGCTGCTTTGGTTGAAGATTACCAAGAACCCTAATTTTGCTGTTTTTGGATTCAGCAATAACAATCTGTTGCTGTGTGCATGCATCCTTCACTGGCACTTGGGTCAACTTTTTGTTTCTGCAAAAGCTTGATGCAAGATGCAATTTTCCAATAAGTAATTATTAGTGACTTGCAGAAAAACAGCTAAAACTGACGCTATAAGAAATCAGCATTCCTGATTGTGAATTGTTGTGCCATTGACATTTAGAGAAACATAGAAACCAGAAGCAGGAGTAGGCCATTCGGCCTTTCGAGCCCACTCCACTATTCATTTTAATCATGGCTGATCGCTGAATTCAATATCTGATCCCCTTTTCCTCCCATATCCCTTGATTCCTTTAGCCCTGAGAGCTATATCTAATTTCTTCTTGAAATCAGACAATGTTTTGGCATCAACTACATCCTGTGGTAGTGAATTTCATACATTCACCACCCTCTGGGTGAAGAAATATCTCCTCACCTCAGTGCTAAAAAGTTTAACTCTTATCCTCAAACTATGACCCCTAGTTCTGGGCTTCCCCACCATTGGGAACATTTTTTCTGAGTCTGCCCTGTCTAATCCTGTTGGAATTTTATAAGTTTCTATGAGATCCCCCTCACTCTTCTACACGCCAGTGAATATAATCCTAACATTTGTAGTTCGCAAGATGATCAGATAAATACTGTTTAGGAAGGGTGTTCTTTGTTTAGTCATCAAGAAAGATGCATTATATTTTTCCCCACCACCACATTGTCTTACTATGGTTTGATTTTAAGCCTTTTGCCCACCTAGCTTATCTGGAAAAGTGTTCTGAGTCTAACGTAAATTTTTTGCTGCCCTCTGTATCCTACGTTATCCAGTCACCAGTTTTGGTCTATGCTGCTTTGTTGTCATAACGTGACTTACCAGGAAGCTTTGCTTGAACTTGTCTTGTCTACGAGACTTAATGTCCTTCTCCCCAAACGGAAGACTTCCTTATAACCCAAATCTGTTGTTGCCAGTGGTCAGCCTTCATGGCTATTCTCTGTATTGCTTCCATTGGTTCTGGAAAGTAAATGAATCACCCACCTTGCAATTCCAGCTCCTGAAATAAAGTCAAATCTTTTCTTCATTGCTGTGACATCACCAAGACGTATTTTCTTAGTGCAAATAAGTAAAATTGTTTCGGCACGTGAAACTTTAAAAAAAATTGTGCAAAAGCAAGTCCCAGTTCTCTTTCTATGTTTCATTCAGTGTGCGAAGAACTTCTTTGTTGGAGGGCAAACCCCTATCACTTTCATCCTTAGTAGCTCTAACACAGGTATTGTGGAATCATTCAGGGTAGGAAGGACTGGTGTTTATTTTTCCGTTATCTCTTCAGTCAATCTGACACAAACTGCTTTAACCCGACAATCAGAAGTGTCATGCCAAGGCCTTAAAATTTTGTGGTCATTTCGAAGCATTTGAGGTCATGCCTTTAAATGTCGTAAATGCCCCCTGTGTTTGGCAGAGTGATAAAGATGGAGAGTAGTAACAAAAGAATTAGAAGTGACTTTATAAGCGTGGTTACAGTGAGAGATTTTGAGGAGATGAAGAGATAGGCAGCAAGACAAAGGGTTCATTTAGGCAATTGATTAATGCTTCTGCTAAAGATATGAGAGCTGAATTCCAGTCAAACTTATAAAGTCTCTCCAGTCGGGTGGTCAATAGTATCATTTCATGTAACACAAACTGGGGATTAATTTCTCCATTCTGCAGCAAATAAAGGAAAGTGAAAATGTTGGTTCTTCTGGAATGTAAGAAAAGTCCAGTGCAACAAAAGTTTGCTGTAAAGGATGTAAATGGTATTGTAGGATTTCTAGGAATTCATCCAGCACCAGCAAGTATTAGAAAGTTCGGGTAAAGTACAAAGCTGACATATCCGTCACAATGTCCTAGTATATATTTACAATCAGCAAGGATTCCCAACACTGGAAAATCATGGGCAGAATTTTCCTAAAAAAAAGGCAATGCCAGGTTCTAACTGAAAACTGACGTGTTTCTCTCCAGAAACATAGCAGATCTTCTGACACTTTGTCAAAAGAGGCAAGGCGCATTTTGCATCATCATTCTTGAGGTGCAGGGCCTAAACACAGAGACCATGGCATCCTATAGTAAAGTTAAAGGCCCTTCTCCCCTCCCACTATGGATATCAGGACCCACAGCAGACAAGGGGAACACCCCAAAGTCTCCGCCACAGAGTGACAACATCCCTCTCAACCCCCACCACCCTCCACCAAACACCACGCAGACATCAGGGTGACCTGGATCCTTCTTCATAGTTGACTTTAGGGAATCAGTGCCCACCACAATGAAGGCACAAACTCCTCACGCCCTGCCACATGATGGGAAACTCCTCCAACCCCACTTCCCCCAGTGGCATTCTGTAGCAGTCACACTCCTGACCCTCGCCCTTGCATTGCCAGGGTACTACCCGAGCCATGACCATCTTGGGTCTATACTCCACTCAATCATGACCAGTAGTGATTCCCGCTGGTGTGATATCACACAGGTAGGGGTGAGCATCTGACAACTCAAGCAGCAATGGCGTCAAGAATATTATTATGTATTCGAATTGATGGTAATCAGGTTCACGCCCAGTGAGAAATGAACCTAATTATATCACCAGCAGGGGGGCAGCTAAGATCTCATACTGAGATATTGTTGCTGGAAATCCTGTTATGGCCTCTTGCAAGAGTTAGTCATAACGGGATTTGCACTCGTGGCAAATTGACCCAGAAAACCGCAACCAACATGTCTTCAGTTTTAAGAATGATGAACTGCTCAACGTAGACTGTTAGTGTTGGGCCTTCTCATGCAAAAATATATTTTGCTGGTGTTTCTATCACAATTCTTTGAAAAAAAATTGAAAATAGGAGCAGGAGGAGCCCATTAAGCCCTTCGAGTCTGCTCAGCCATCCTTTAAGATCTAGCAGCAACTTATCATGGCCAAACCTAGAAAGTTGAGATTAAAAGTATAATAGTCTATCAATACCAAATCAAGCCTAATGAGAAATGCATATATTCTCTTCAGCAACATTTTGAGGTATATTTTCTGGTTGGTAGAATTTCTTTATGCTTGTATTGCATTTCCCTGTATTATTTTAAAAAAGTACATTTACCCCTTTAAAATAAATGGGATTACTTCTGCTAAACTGGATGGAGAAGAATTTAATATTAACATGTTAAACGTTTACATGTGAATATCCCAATCAGGGACATTAATTTCCAGACATCAGGGATCGCTCTGCATGTAGAAAGGTAAATTTAAAACCTCAAAGCCACTACAACATAATGGTACTTGCAATCTCTGAGCAGTCAGCAAAGTTGTGGAATATATATTTAAGGGAACTGTTAGGGACATGATTTATACAAAGTGTTTTCATTTGGAATTTGGAATTTAATGCTTTGTTGATCTTCTGCCAAGATCAAATTCTAGCAATGTATTCAAATGAGAACCATTAATTATTTTTTAAGTGAGCCTGAAAATAAAAAGCAGTTGGAGCAATGGTTTTCAACCAGGAGCCCACAGGACCCTAGGGGGACTGAGAAGCGTCTGGAGGAGAATCTGCAAGGTCACGACAGTAAATATAGATTTCTGCCGGTGGTTTTATGATTTGTTAGTTGAGTGTTTGGCACACGGCCCGTTTGATCCTGGAGGAACTATGCCGTGACCGTATAAACACAACTGTTCATTTATCACAACTAACAGTGATTTGATGGTCTCCATTCACTCACCACATGTCATTTCAGTCTTTTAGCTCAGCTGGGATATTGCCAGTGATAGTAACCAATATTAGCACGCATTGTTTCTTAAAATGTCCAAACAGTGACCAACAAGTAAATTAATAATTTATTGGCATGGGGTTGCTTTTCTCAAAAGATCAGATAGATCATTCCCCACACCACAAGATTACCTTTCAACAGTCTCTTCTGAAAGTTTTCAGGTTCTTTAACTTGTACTGGGGCCAAAGACATGGACAAGCGCAAACAGCAGGTCCAATTGACCTGGTTAAAGAGCCATTAAGACTTGTTGATGGAGGTTGACCAGGAGTTTTCAGTTGGCTTCCAGCTGTCAGGAGGTGCTCCCTCCCCCTCTGTCCGATCTGTGGGAGGGCCAATGCACTGGGCAGGCTTGACAGTGGCTCATTGCTTCTGGAGTACAGGAAGACTAGGAAATGGAGAGACTTGGGGTAACGGAAAGGGTCTGGGAGATGTGGAGAACGTGGTGGGTTGAGTTATGAGCCCAGAAGGGCATAACCATGAATTAAACTGGACTGATGTCCCAGTAAATGGAGGTGGGCTCTCTATCATACCAGTCTCGCCATCTGCCCACCTCTGTTGCTGACTCGAACCTGCCTTGGGAGTGGCAACCTTGACTCCAGCCTACACCTGACACTCAGAGACCAAAATACCATGTGAGTGGGGTGGCTTTTCAGTCTGGACCACAATGTCAGGACATTCAACCCGATGACGTTTGATCTAGACTGTCCAGTCAGGGGGAAACATCCTGTCACCATTTATCCTGTCAAGTCCTTAAACATTTTTTTTAACCTTTCAATGAGATCACTTTTCACTTTCCTAAACTCCTAGGAATAGAGACCTGTTCTATTTAATCTGTCCTTTAGGACAGATTTCATATTTCAGGAACCAATCAAATGAGCCTATATTGTATGCGAGTAGATCTTTCATTAGGAAAGCAGTCAAAGCTATATACGGTATTCTAGCTGTCTTCTAATAATTGCAGCAAGTCTTCCTGCCTCGTGTACATCAATCTCCTTGTAATAAAGGCAAACATACCATTTGCCTTCCAAATTGATCGTGATACCTGTACAAGAGCCTAAAAACCATGTTCTTTTCACTGTAACCTGAAACCGAAAGGTTAGAATTGAGTAAATAACAACGCATGGCAGATAAAAATGTTACTTTAAGTTTTCCTGTCCAATGTTAACCAAAATGTGTCAGAAGAATTACTTGAAAATGTTAAAGTTTTTTGCTGTAGTTCCAACATGAATTACATTACAGAATCTGTCATATTTCACTGTAGTTTCATTACATTTGTGTGAGTTAAAGTAGAACCTATCACGCAAACCAGCCTCCCATCCATTGACTCTGTCTACACTCTCGCTGCCTCGGTAAGGCAATCAGCATAATCAAGGACCCCACGCACCTTGGCATTCTCTCTTCCAATTTCTCCCATCGGGAAAAGGATACAAAAACCTGAGGCTACGTCCCAACAGCTTCTTCCCTGCTGCCATCAGACTTTTAACTGGACCTACCTCGTGCTAAGTTGATCTTTCTCTACACCCTAGCTATGACTGTAACACTAAGTGCTGCAGTCTCTCTGTTCCTTCTCTATGAACAGTATGCTTTGTCTGTATAGTGCACAAGAAACAATACTTTTCATTCTATACCGATACACGTGACAATAATAAATCAAATTAAAAAAAGACCCAGATCCCAGTGATACTTCTGCTGTGTGGGATTACTGGAATAGGGCAGGGGAGAGGGCCTGTGTAAGATACTGTCAGAGTTGGTGCAGACCCAATGGGCTGAATGGCCTCTTCTGCTCTCCAAGGATTCTATAATTCCATGATTCTTTATTCTGAGACTATGCCCTCTGGTCCCATGAGAGAAAACGTTCTCTCATCATCTACCCTGTCAAGACTACTATATGTGTCAATGAGATCATCCAACGAGCAGAGTCACAACCTGTTTAACCTTTCCTCAGAAGACAATGCTGCCACACCAGGGATCAACCTAGTGAGCCTTCTCTCAAATGTCTCCAATTAAATGATGGACAGAATCTTCCCACTGTTCACACTGGCGGGATTTTCTGGTCCCGCTGCAGTGAAGGGTGATTTGGCTGAGTGCCAAAATCTCCGTCCTGGCTGCAGATAAGACATGGAAAGATGAGTTTCGGGTGACTTTGAGTTTAGAATGTGGGGGACCAGCCAGAACTGTGATGAATTAGCTGAGTGTAAAGACGTGAATGAGGGGTTTAGCAGCAGCTGAGCTGAGATAGTCCAAGTTCACAATGTTATAGGGCTGAAAATAGGCAGTCTTGCTGAAGATGAGAATATGTGATCAGAAAAGCTAGTTTCAGGGTCTAATATGTCACCAAGGATGCAGACAGGCTGATTTAGTCTCAGTCTGTTGCCAGGGAGAGGGATGGAGTTGGTAGCTAGGGAACGGTGTTTAGCATTGAGACTGAAAAGAATAGTTTTAGTCTTTTCAATATAACAGAATTGATATTTTAGTAAGCCGCAAGTATAGAAAACATGTGGGATATGAAATTCTCGTGACATGCCTATTGTCATGGTGATGCTGTGGGCTCCAGAAGGGGATCAGGAGCATTGACATGAGTCTGGCATTCAGCAATGCCTGATCTTTGATCGGGCAGTGACTGCTGGGGAATACCAGACACACCCGGAAGGCAAACCCAACAGAGCAACCTCCCAGGATTGCAACTCCCCTGCTTACCTTTTGGTTGTATGCAAGAGTGGCTTTTGAACCAGGAACCTGTCCCTCTTGAAGGGTATTATTGGGTTTACTGACCACAATCCCTGGAACCGGTTCCTCATCTAACACAGGTGTTCAAACAGCATCTCCTACTGCTGGGATTGAACTAGTGTCAGCTAGGTGTTCAACCAGAATCCCCAGCCCTATAGTGGACATCTAATACCTTCAATTCGCCTGCACTCAGGAAGGCCGCCCTTTATCACTCCCACCAGGGCTCAATTGGTAGGGGAAGTGGGAAAGTTGCAGGGTCTCCACATTGCACAATCCCATCCAAATAAACAGAACCCAACAAAGAACAAAGAAAATTACAGCACAGGAACAGGCCCTTCAGCCCTCCAAGCCTGCACCGACCATGCTGCCTGATTGAACTGGAGCCCTCTACCTTTCCGGAAACCATATTCCTGTATTCCCATCCTATTCATGTACTATCAAGACATTCCTTAGAAGTCGCTATCGTATCTGCTTCCACTACTTCCCCCGGCAGTGAGTTTCAGGCATCCACCACCCTCTGTGTAAAAAAAAAAACTTGTAAATCAAACATTTAAACTTTGTCCCTCGCACCTTAAAGTTGTGTCCCAGAATAATTGACTCTTCCACGCTGGGGAAAAGCTTCTGAGTATCCACTCTGTCCATGCCCCTCATAATCTTGTAGACTTCTATCAGGTCTCCCTTCAACCTCCGTCATTCCAGAGAGAACAAACCAAGTTTCTCCCAACTTTCCTCATAGCTAATGCCTTCCATACCAGGCGATATCCTGGTAAATCCTTACTATACTCTCTCCAAAGCCTCCACATCCTTTTGGTAGTGTATTGACCAGAATTGAACAACCATAATCCAAGTGCAGCCTAACTAAGGTTCTATAAAGAACCTCTTGTCTCTGAACTCACTCCAGCAGGTGCTGTCTGCTGATTGTGATCAGCCCCAACTTCTTGTTCTCCCTGTGCCTCCTGGGACCTATGGCAAGATAAATAGTCCAAAATTCCACCCTCCTGAAGAACAAACTACGTTTGAAGACACAGCAGCTGATGGGTACTTACCCAGAGTTATAAAATGAGGCCCAAGACCAGTTAGGGCTGGCCCCCAGCTTCTTGGTTTTGTTCTGCGTTGCCTTCATTGTGCTAAGTCCAGGCCCAAAAATAGGTCAAAATGAATTTTTACCTTGTTGAAGTCCTGAGTCCAACGCTAAACACAAATAAAAATCCTGATGCAGTTCATGCCATTGATGTTGTGAATGCAGGAATGTGATTTCTTTCATGGGATTTGGGTGCCACTGGCTAGGCCAACATTCATTGTCCATCAGTTTTGTGACCCACTCATGCATAAATAAAATATAAAATGTAAGTTCTGTATCTCAGGTATCATTCAGTGCCCATGTCTGTCTCACATTCACTCAATATTCACCTTCTGTAGAATTAAATAGACAATATTGGCATTTCATGTGAAATGTTTGCTGCTTTAGAAAGGCAGATGTGTTGCCAGTTTGCAATTTCCATATGGCTAATGTGACACTCCTACAATATGCTCTTAACTGTATGAAAACCATGTTTGAATCTGCTGTAATATTTTTCAACACTCAACAGTCTAGTGCCATTATAGTCAATGCACATCAGAGCACTGATGTGAAACAGAACTAATTTTGCAGACTTCTGCATTAAATGGCACTTAATTAATTTTGTTCTCTGTCTATATATCCCCTTGGTATCTGAGAAAAGAAAGGTATAATCTGACGTGCGCAAGTGAGGAATATTGGCCAGGATGAAATAACTATGGTTTAACCCATCACCACCTCCAAGAATTACAACTTTCATTTTATTAAAATTTCAGTTCCACTAAAGAGCCCAGAATTCATGTCAAAAATAAGGCCCATTGGAAATCGGCTAGTAACCTGGGGCACATTGTGAATCATCACAAGATGCTGGACAATTCTGATTGGCTTTGCGAATCAAAATCCTGTTGTGATTTTCATGATTCTGCACTTGCATGTTATTTGCCAGAGAAAGTTAAGTCCAATAATTAACAATGCAAGTACTCTTTCAATTCTGTGTTGATTGTCAATGATTGACAATCAACCCCTCTGGCCCAGAAAATGAGCAGCTAGAAGCCTGGAGCCTTATTTCGTCATGTAGGGAATTGTTGGAGCTTTGAAAAATGTCAAATGCACTCTTCCCCCCCCAATCCCCCTCTTCTCCCTCCTCGCTCATCCCACCCTCCTGCTCCCAACTCCTTTTCTCGGCACACACCGTGACATCTCCTTCCTCTCGAGCAGTCTCCTTGCTCTTGTGCTCTATTCTCAGGCCTCAGAAAGCCATTCCACCAATCTGAAATAGTTTTCTCCTACAATTCGTGCCAATTGGTTCATCAATGATGATAGTGAATGCGGGAGAGAAACAGCCTGTGATTAGAGGAACAGCTCTTTGAGGCATCTTCAAATTGACTCAGTGACGCCTTTTGAACACCGGATCTGTGGATTGGGGAATGGCCTGTCTGCCATGTTTTGGACAAGCTCACATTAGAGCAATTGGCTAATTTAATTAATAGTGCTCTCCAAGTCCCCTGAGGAGCAAATTTTAAATTCCGGCCTTCATTTCATTCTATAAATGTTCAGTCACACGAAGGTGGGATTTTAACTCATACATGTTCAAGTGAGTTAAAGTCAAACCTGTTATGTCAAATCAAACAGATAAAGAAAGTGCATTCCAGCCCAAGACAGATAAATAAAGTCCAATTCAAACAAAGGTTTTGAATAAGGAACAGTGGTATGGATGTCAACATGATCCCCAACATCTCTGTGACTGAGTGCAGATTTTTGCTGAGATAAGCGGTCTGTCTAAACAGGCTATCAAGAGTATTTTCATAGATTATGGTTATTGTTTGACTTGACTTGTTCAGTACCATATGTATTTGTGCATGTCCAAAGAACACACAGCCTGCTGTTCCGTCTGGTCCTGCTAGTATTTCTGACTCTCATGCTGTCTGTCGAATAACAGCAAGAACCCATTACATATTCATTACACAGTTTTCTTCCATGTGGTGCAGTGGCAGACTATTCTGCAATTACAGATTAGCACATTGGAAGCAGCTCCGCACTGATGTAAAACTTGTAGATCGTTATAAGTTTCATGCTAGTTGAGAGCAATGTTTCAATTGCTTTATCCTGTGCATCATAAATGTGGTTACTACAGCTCGTATGCCGATCTTAGGAAGAAAATAATTTTAATAGGAAGAACTTGATTTTTTGGGTTTGGTTAGGCCCGATTGGTATGAGAAGGGCCTTAAACTGGACCACATTATTTGGGTGCAGCACCTGATTTGATCCAAAATAGGAATTGAATCTTCGGAAAATGTTTTCCTCTTTGTCATCTTCGGTTTATTAGATGTCCTGGCTGACTTAGAACCGAGATGAGGAGGAATTTCTTCAGCCAGAGGGTGGTGAATCTATTAAATTGATTGCCACAGAAGTGTATAGAGGTCAGGTGTAATAAGTCTCTGAAGGCAGAAGTCCCTTCACCAAAATCCTTTTATTTACAATTCCAACAGCAGTACATAGAGTGCCGTCAGTCAGCAGGCTACCTTCGGGATGCCAGAGGAACTGACACTCCTGGTTATATACAAAATAAGTCTGCCTGATTGGTCTATCAATTGCCTCTTTAATCAGAGAGTTCATATTCCAACAGGCCAAACTCAATGGCTTGATTGGAATCATTATACTAGGTCAGTGAGTATAGTAGACAGAGATAGGTTCTAGATTGGTAAGGGAATCGAAGGTTGTGGGATAAGGTGGGAGATTGGAGTTGAGAAACTTATTAGCCATGATTGAATGGTGGAGCAGACTTGATGGGCCAAGTGGCTTAATTCTGCTCCCATATCTTACAGTCTTTCTCACCATTGATGTCAGTAATTGAAGTAGCGTTGCTGTTTATGGTCTACCATCTCTGCTTGTGAGTTTTTAAAAAAATATCGTACTTCTTCAGTGTTCCCATTTTCCTCCTCCCAAACACACTCTGCAGACACTGTCAGAGGTAAAGATTGAAATAAAGTCAAGAGGTCTGCAGTAACTCTGAAGAGGATACTCCAACATAGGATTTAAATCATATTAGCTGATCACCGTGCTCAGCAATGTGTAATTGTCTCCCAAGCTCATTATACAAACATTACCTGAAGCCAAGCACTTTACGCTTGATGCAGATCTGCAGTCTTGGACAATAACACACTTGAGGACTATCAATTAACCTTTGTGACTGCCTCTAATATTTTAGGCTGGCGATGACCTAGGTTGGGAAATCTTAAGGAAGTGTGTAAACACAATCCTTTACCAAGCTATTTATTCCTTATTTAATATAATAAAAATAATAAAGTTGAACTTTTAACTACTGCAGCTGGATCTTCAGATGAAAATGCAGATCTAAATTTCATCAGCTATAGGAAGGTGCCATCTGATAGTTCTTTTCACTCCACTTGCATTGCTATTTATTATCTGACTGAGGTTATTAGTTTGTATTAGCTTGATTACAGTGATGTACAAAAGCTGTAAACCAGGTCTACAGTGTATGCCACATATGTCTTATTTTAGTTAAAATCAAATGCTGTATCTTGTGCTGTTCCTGGCTTGTCTTTATTTTTCTGCTCACTGTACAGCTGCAGTTATTCTGGACATTTCCTGACTTATTAACGTAAAACATCTACACTTTTATCTAATTTTGGACCATATTAATATTTCCACAAAAACCCAGCTCTAAGTAATTTTGCCTCTGTAGGAGTTTTACACCACCTGGTATTACCAATGGTTTGGAATTTGAATATCTTACCACAAGAAGGATGCATACAGGTTAACAGTGACTCTGTGCTGCCCTGTGGAGTTTAACTCATTGTATCTTGTAACATAAATGACTATCTCTTCCACCAGAATTCAGGGCACAGCATAAGTGTAATTGTACTTTCTTCTACGTCGATGAGTAGCTTTCAGATTGATTAAAGAGTTTTATTTCCATTTTGTGGAGAAATTGTTAAACTTGCTGCCTTTGGCAAACAGCATTATGTTTGAACTGTTAATTCATTCTGAAGCCAGATGGTGAAGTGAAAAACAAGAAGCCCATCTTCTGCTTAACACTAGATTTATTTACGGAATGTGGCATTACATATGTCTGCTTCCTCCCTAATGCCCAGTGTCCCAAAGTTGATCTTTATTTTGTGCTCAGGGTACTTAATGTCCCCCACCTCTGCACCCTTAACCATAACAATAAAATTAACATACCGTTAACAGATTGCCCTCTTTTCTTTAAAACCTTGTAATGGACAATATTTCAAAACAAATTGAAGGAAGAGAGAATAAAGTGATTTTCAATATTGTGTACATCACATCATAAGACAATTCTTCCAGGAGCTCCAATAGTCAATTTTTGCAAGCATTCCTATTATGTAAAATAATTGCTAACACCAGCAAGGTCAATCCTTAACCTTTTTTCAGTCACACATCTTGTTGAATGTATGTTATCCCATAGGGAACAATTATTTATATAACATTCAGGGCAAACTGTTCTCAAACTATCCCTTGTATAGAATTTCCCCTACAAGTATTTGATAAGTAAAACCTAACCTATTGCTTCTCCAAGAACCAGTGTTCCTGTAGCTGAAGTACTTTTAACCTTTTAAGTTATTTTCTTAGCTTCCCAGGCCAAGAAACAACATTTTCCATTTTCACCCATCAAAAATATTACAAACACTACCCGATGACCTAGATGGGTGTAAGAATTGTCACTGAAAAATACTAATTTCAGGTCCCTTGGGTTCTTGAAATTTATGCATGTGTTTCTCAAAGTGTAATTTCTTTAATGGTTTTATTTGCTCTTAAGACACCCATCATTGTTCTGTGTATCATCATTATACTTTGTTCCAGTAGAGCTCTTGTGGCACAATGAGTAGTGTTCCTGCCTCTGAGCCAAAAGCTCTGGGTTCGAGTTTCACCCCAGGGTTTGATAGCCATGAACGTGTGTTCATAATGCAGTCTAACAGGTTGAGTGTGTTAACCTGTAAATCCTTCCATCATGCCTATTGCTGGTGGTAAGAATGAGACAGGTTCAGGTCAACCACATTTGATATTGAGTGTTGCCCCTCAAGCTATAAGCCTCTGGCGGCAGACTCGTGACCTGTTCGAGAACTAACAAGCTATGGAAACAGACAAAAGTCTGCCTTAGTGCACCACTAGATGTGGGAAGAGAAAGGAGACTTGGTTCCAATACATCAAAACTGGGAGCTGGTCTTATTGAATTATATAGTCTATTAAACGTCTTAATTAATTCCTATGTTCTTATGTTAAGTGCTTTGTTTCTTCTGTAGACATAAGATCACATTTCTGTGATGTGATGAACCAGCATAACTTATCGGGGTAGGAATAATACTTTCTAGATAAGGTTGTTGATTCAAAGTTACTTCTGACCTCTTCTGCTGAATGTCAAAATTTATATATTTAACTGCTCCAAAGGCTGGCTTACAATCTTAAATTTCTTTCATCTTATTTACAACAAATTGCTCAAAGATTACAGAACCTCACCAAAGAAAATCATCAACGTGCATTATAAAGATTCCACAAAGTTTCCCTTTGTGATATCAGAACATTGTTGGATCTGCTTTCAGCTGCATTCAGCCAACTTTCAGCAGGACTGAACTAAGAATTACCATATCCTTTGATGCATCATGCACTCCATAAATACATTTGTATAATTTCCACAGCTTCCCTTCTACATCACTCTAACATCTCAATCTTCAAGACTCTCTTTGAAACCACAAGTTACTTTAACAAAAGCAAAATACTGCGGATGCTGGAATCTGAAACAAAATGGCAGAGCTCAGGGTCATCTAGGCTTGAAACGTTGGCTCTGTTCTCTCTCCACAGATGCCGTCAGACCTGCTGAGATTTCCCAGCATTTTCTGCTTTTGTCACAAGTTACTTTCACTCTGTATGTCCTATCTGGGAGAACATTTCTATTTACTGCCATCTGTGTGAAAAGGCTGACTGTCCTCTGGCACTTCAGATAGACGTTGAATTCCTTTCAACTGTCCAACTCTTCTTGTTTTGCCTCTCTTGTTAATTTATTTTCTAATTTGCTGATAGCCACCAAAACTTCCTGATTATAAGGACTCCTGCTCCTAGTAGTGTTCCTAGATTGTTCTGTAATTTCTGTTCTATTATATAACTGAGTCGATCTACAGCCTTTGTTTGCCCCTCTGTCTTACTGGAATGCTTGCCATAGGATCTCGCCTTCCCGCGATCAGAGGTTCTAATGCAGTTATGCGATGGTTCCTTGGTGCAAGAGATACTCCCAGATCCATTGCTGGCTAGGGTGAATGTTGGGCCCTTAGAGGATGAGAGGGGGGATTTAGTGGTGGGGGATGAGGAAATGGCTAAGGCCTTAAATAAGTTTTTCACCTCGGTCTTCACGGATGAGGACGCGAATAGTTTGCCGGGTATTAAAGATAGAAGGATGGTAGGAATTGAGGGCCTGAATGAGATCACTGTCACTGGAGAGGTAGTGCTTGACAGACTAGCGGGACTGATGGTGGACAAGTCCCCAGGACCGGATGGAATGCATCCCAGGGTTCTGAAGGAAATGGTAGCGGTGATAGTGGACGCCTTGGTGATTATTTTCCAAACCTCGCTGGATTCCAGGGAAGTGCCGGAAGATTGGAAAACAGCTAATGTTACGCTGCTGTTTAAAAAGGGTAGCAGGCAAAAGGCAGGGAATTATAGGCCGGTTAGTTTAACGTCTGTTGTAGGAAAAATGCTCGCGTCCATCATCAAAGAAGAAATAGCGAGGCACCTTGAGAAGAATTGTTTGATAGAGCAGATGCAGCACGGATTCATTAAGGGGAAGTCGTGTCTGATGAATTTATTGGAATTCTATGAGGATGGGTCTAGTGCGGTGGACGGAGGGGAACCAGGGGATGTGGTGTTTCTCGATTTTCAGAAGGCATTTGATAAGGTGCCGCACAAAAGGTTGTTACAGAAGGTTAGGGGGCATGGAGTTGGGGGTAAGGTGTTAGCATGGATAGAGGATTGGCTGTCAAATAGGAGTCAGAGAGTAGGTGTCAATGGGTGCTATTCTGATTGGCGGTTGGTGACTAGTGGAGTGCCCCAGGGATCGGTGCTGAGGCCTCAGCTATTTACCATTTATATAGATGATCTGGAGGAGGGAGCTGAGTGTAGAGTGTCGAAATTTGCTGATGACACAAAGACAAGTGGAAAAGCAGATTGTGCAGAGGGTGTAGAAAATCTACAGAGGGATCTAGATAGGCTGAGCAAGTGGGCAAGGACCTGGCAGATGGAATACAATGTTGGCAAGTGTGAGGTTATCCACTTTGGCAGGAATAATAGTAGGAGGGACGACTATTTAAAGGGCGAAAAGCTGCAGCATGCTACAGTGCAGAGGGACCTGGGGGTCCTTGTGCATGAGTCACAAGAACCCAGCCTACAGGTGCAGCAGGTGGTCAGGAAGGCTAATGGGATGCTGGCCTTCGTAGTGAGGGGGACTGAATATAAAAGTAGGGAGGTCTTGCTGCAACTGTACAGGGCACTGGTGAGGCCGCAGCTGGAGTACTGTGTGCAGTTTTGGTCGCCGCACTTGCGCAAGGATATTTTGGCCTTGGAGGGAGTGCAGAGGAGGTTCACTAGGCTGATACCGGAGTTGAGGGGGTTGAACTATGAAGAGAGGCTGAATAGACTGGGCTTGTACTCGTTCGAATTTAGAAGGATGGGGGGGGATCTTATTGAGACGTATAAGATGATGAAGAGGATGGATAGGGTAGAGGTGGAGAGGTTCTTCCCGCTCAGAAAGGACAGCAGGACTAGAGGGCACAGCCTCAAGATAAGGGGGAACAGTTTAGAACGGAGTTGAGGAGGAACTTCTTCATTCAAAGGGTGGTGAATCTCTGGAATTCTCTGCCTGTTGAAGTGGTGGAGGCTACCTCGCTAAATATATTTAAGATGCGGGTAGATAGGTTTTTGGTAGGCAAGGGAATTAAGGGTTATGGAGAGAAAGCGGGAAAGTGGAACTGAGCCACTCAGATCAGCCATGATCTTATTGAATGGCGGGGCAGGCTTGAGGGGCTAGATGGCCTACTCCTCCTCCTATTTCTTATGGTCTTATGAACTCGCAATGCATTCTTTTGCTTTCCACCATTTCTTTGCCCATAGATCTTACCTTCTCTTGATCATCTTGGATATTTGGCCAATGTTTGAACTTGCCAGTAGCTCTCCCTGCTGCCCTTATTGTAGTCACATCCTTCTGTTCACTGGCCTCTTCTAGCCAGTATGCTGCCCAAGTACCAACTCTAGACAGTTGTCCTTTGCATGTGAATCAATATCATTCTATCATCATCTGGCTCTCTCAATCTGCTGTCATTCCCCCTCCCGCTCCCCATTGTCAATCGGAAATTTAGCTGGTGCTCCCACTGCACTTTCTGTCTATTTTCCATGACTTTATGTGCTATCAGCTCTTTGTTCTTCTATATATTAATGTAGAAATTCTGAATCTGGTTTTCATGTCTAGAAAATATAAAATAAGAATATTTGTCTGTTGCCTTTAAATCCATGGCTACTACTTCATTATAAGTGTCACAACACCAAGTTAAAGTCCATCTCCACATCATTACTACCTCATTAACATCTCATGCCAATGAAAGATTTACAATGGCAAGTGGCAAATTGCCAGTGTAACTTTAAGACAACCTGCTTTCTTTCTCTCAAATTATTATCACCTGATGCCGTTAACACTTCTCTAATGTTTCGATTAGACATGTCAGTTTTTGTTAAGGAATTGCTTTGATTGGGTAAACTGCAGGTCTAATAACATTTGAAAAACAATTGCTTTATCATGTTTCCTGCCCAGCTTCATTTATGTCTTTCTCGTGGAAGACTTGTGCTTAGCAGCAAGAATATCTTACTAGAAACTATGTCTGTACTAATGAAGTGGCTTACTCTAGCCATTTTGCATGGAATCACCAGCCTTGTCAGTGACCTCAGTGTGGTGCCATCCTTGAACCTGAAACAAGGAGATCTTTCATACCCTTTGGCCAGTACTACTGAGTAAATCTAAATAATCTTTTATCCAATGTGTTCTGCACACTGTTGATATGTAACAACTATCTATTATGGCACAATTAAATGAATCTGTTGACTAATAATTTAATTAACTGGACCAAAGTGTCTTGTGACCAGTACAATTCTCTCAAATTGATCATGATCATCACCTTCAACAGCTGAATTTTCCATGTTGCAAATCTCTTCGAAAGCCTGCTGTTCCACTGTGGGCAGTTCATTGCATAAGGCAACCATGTTCCAGATGTTTATCAGTTCCCCAGTGAGCCAAGCTTTATATAATAGAACGGTAATAAATAAACTAAACTAAATTTTCAGGGGTGACAGCCCCTGGCAGGGCACTGTGACTAAAATAAAACATCAAAAGGAAACTGAATAAATTAAATTAAAATGTCATTGCTGGGGGTGGTGATGCGCTTCAGCCTGTAGTGGGCCCAACCAGTCACAGAAGATCTGAAGTGTGCCCGTGGACCCTGTGAGTTACCTGGCCATAAGTGTTATCACAGTAATGGGGCTGGCAGTCAGGTTGGACAACCCCTTCAACTGCCCATTGCTTGGCCCCATTGATGGCCAACTTGGCCAGGAGGCCTTCCTCCCTCCTTACTGTACGGAGTGTGGCTTCACTTCATATGTTCTCAAGGGCGGCACGGTAGCACAGTAGTTAGCCCTGTTCCCTCACAGCTCCAGGGACCTGGGTTCGATTCCCGGCTCGGGTCACTGTGTCTGTGTGGAGTTTGCACATTCTCCTCGTGTCTGCATGAGTTTCCTCCAGGTGCTCTGGTTTCCTTCCACAGCCCAAAGATGTACAGGTTAGATTGACTGGCCTTGCTAAAATTGCCCCTTATTGCCCCGAGCTGCGTAAGTTAGATGGATTAGCGAGTAAATATATGGGGATATGGGGGTGGGGCCTAGGCGGGATTGTGGTCGGTGCAGACGCACTGGGCCAAATGTGCTGCGGGGTTTCTATGATTCTATGAGGTCAGTCAGTGCCTTTCATCTGTATATTCCTAATGTTAATGATACAATTAACATGAACAACTGTCTGATTTGACCATAGATGTTAGATATAGTAATAATATTGACTGCTGCTGGCAGGGCTTTACCTCTGCAGCCTGTAAGCTGAAAGCCAAACTCTGCTAGTTTTGTTGCTATTGAACTGCATGGGGCTGTGTTGTAATTCCTGGTCTGCCTGTGGCTGGGTCCCAACTGCCTGTTGTGCAGGTGCAGCAGCCTTTCCCCTCTCCACTGGAATAACACTTCCCCTTCCAAATGTAGCACAGCCATTGGCAGGCCCAACGGAACGCCCCTGCTGAACATGCTGCGTGCAGCTGTGGAGGACAAATGGTGAGAGCAAATTGGTTGAAGAAGTGCAGAATCACTTTTTAAAAAGCAGCAAGTAACAGAGGAAAAAGTAGCTTTAATGTACCAGGTCCTGGTTATCAAATTTAATGTGGAGATACTGGCGTTGGACTGGGGTAAACACAGGAAGAAGTCTCACAACACCAGGTTAACGATTAACAGGTTTATTTGGTAGCAAAAGCCACTAGCTTTCAGAGCGCTGCCCCTTCATCAGGTAAATGGGAGTTCTATTCACAAACAGGGCATATAAAGACGCAAACTCAATTTACAAAATAATAGTTGGAATATGAGTCTTTACAGGTAACCGAGTCTTAAAGTTTCAGACAATATGAGGGGAGAGAGGGTTAAGCACAGGTTAAAGAAATGTGTATTGTCTCCAGCCAGGTCAAATATAAGACAGCTCCCTCAAATATGAGACTGCAGCTTTAAGTAGTGGGGTGGGGGGGGGGGGCATGGTAGTTAGCACTGCTGCCTCACAACATCAGGGACCCAGGTTCGATTCCTGGCTTGGGTAACTGTTCATGTGGAGTTTGCACATTCTCCTCGTGTCTGCATGGGTTTCCTCTAGGTGCTCCAGTTTCCTTCCATAATCCGCTTACGTGCATTGGCCAAGCTAAATTGTCCGTCAGTGATCCTGAACAGGTGTCAAAGCATGGTGACCAGAGGATTTTCACAGTAACTTTATTGCAGTGTTAATGTAAACCTACTTGTGACACTGCTAAAACAACTTCTTTTTTTACTTATGTAGTGAGGTCTTGGAGGGAGCAAGTTACAGAACTCTGGGCATCTAGTGAGTTAAGAGTTGCATTGCAGGATAGCACAAGGAATTTATTTTGCGATTGGTTTGCATTTGAGTGAATAATTTAGTGGACCTAACCAGGCCTGTAAGTGGACATAGCACTATCTCATAAACGTCACATCCAATAAAATCAGTTCAGTATCATGCACGGAATACCATCTGTGGGCCTCACACCCTGTGCTGATCATGAACTACCCTGAATACAACATCAAGGAATCTGCCCTTCAGTATCATCTATTGGTGATTCAGAAATAAATTTCTGCATGAAGTGTCTTAAAATTCATCCACATTAAATATATCATTATGCAGAATCAGTAGCTAAATGCAACATTAAAAGAATTCAATATGTGTTCAAGCTATATAGAACATTTTGGACTTCTCATCCTGGAGAACATTTTGTATAGTCCATTTCCTTGAATAACTGCAGGCATCTGGGATTAAAGGAGCTAATGAACAAGCTGTCAATGTGTACTTCTGCACTGAGCTATAATTTTTATATGCAAGCATCTGTTATTTACATGACACTGCAGACTTCTCCATGCCAATCTCATAAAATACAAAATGGGTCTTCATTCAGTTATAGGTGCAAAATAATGCTGACCGCAACAGTTCTGGTGGTGCACTCCCTCAAGGAGTGACGTAACTGAGCAACGCACACCGTTTTGACCTGCTTTGGCAGCCTTGAACTCTGTTTTGCTAATTTCCTAGCCTGTGGGCTTGAATGACCTAACTCCAAACCAAAATCCCCATCTCTAATCTTGGGGATAAGGCCTCTGGGTGCTTGGGATGGACAAGTTGTATCAGCAAGGCCACATCGACAGTGCCCATCTTGAACTGCTGCCTAGAGTGTTGGCGGTGTAGAGATGAGGTTGCACTTTGTCTTTCATCTTGCAACGGTGTTCAAGTGACATCCACAGAGACCGTAAAGGACAAGAGTACTGAGTGTATTCTGGGAGCTCCTCACAGAATTAGCTAGAATTTAAGGGACCAGACCAAATGGGTCAATATCTCGGTAAAACTACATTCCAAGCCAAATTCCTGCTTACCCATACCTATTCCATGTAGAAATCAAGTTCATTGTAGTCTCTGGCCTATTGATAATACTTATTTCCATGAGTGTATTGTTGCAAAAATGGTTGCCAAAGTGTGTCTCGTCTATAACTTGATAGCTTTGCATCCACATACATAAATTCACCAATTCTCTTCCCTTGTTGTCTGAAGATTTGTTGAAGTAGCATTTTACGGGCACCAGTTGTTACTTGCCCAAAGTCACACCCATGCCTTTGTTCCTTTAGACTTGATTCTAATGGTTTTCTGCTGATAGTTTACCCAATCCTTTCTTAGTTACATAGCCAAGATCCGAGTTTTCTCATTGTTTAAACTTGGTAGACAATCAAAGTAAGCTATGTTTCTTTCTGAGAAGCCCAGCTTAAGCCAATTGAGATGATGGAGTCAGTGGTGAATTTTCAGAGACAGCAGCTTTGGCTTTCATTATCCTGTCATTTGCACATTTCATTGCCCTGGGCTCAGATGTTTCTTCTGCCGGCATCCATTTCTACTGGAACTTGACGCAGATGTAACTCTGGTTTTTTGTGATTTATGGCCAATAACCCTGGCCCTGTATAATTGAGTCAGACCATCTTTGCACCAGCAGCAATTAGAATTTTGCACCTTTTATATTAATAGAAAACATTTATACGACTTAACATTGAAAGCCTTTAAATGTCATATTACCATTGCAATCACAATGTTGAACTGAGTTTATGAATAGAGATATCTCTATTTTAAAATTAAAAATAAAAAAAAAGCTTAATACTTGCCCAAATTCTTCTTTCCTCTATTGAAGCAAGAAGATAAATATTCTTAAAGAATAGGAAAATGTAAATTGGGATGCTTTTTTTCGTGCAGTCTTGAAACAGGTTGATTGGATTTATTTCTAGATCAATATGATAAATTTGACATGTTCCTCAAACAGCAAGGGATATATAATGGCAACCTTGTTTGGTTACACATGCTCTGTGGCATTACTACACTCAGAAAAATATTAGAGTTTAAGAGGGTTTTTAATAAAAGTCCATCCCAAGTGAACAGTGAAATGTAACGGGATTGACATTTCTGCGAGCTTTAAATCCTTTCCTAAGTTGGATTTAATTACGTTTTTATCTCTTTCCCCTAAGGGGAGAGCTAGTCCTGTCAGTCACCAAATAAAAAGAAATTTATATACCTGCTCAACATTTTATTTTCCCAAAGAACTCGCACTTGTTTTGATCCATGGAAGGACAGGATATATTTCAGAGTTGGGAATGTTGGGCGGGCGGGGGGGTCAAACCTGAGCGAGAGAGAGTAGGGAGAAAGGTTGGGGCAAGTTATGGTCAAAGAAGTAAATGTTAAGGGGGATTTAGGGGAGAGAAGCAGCAAAAACTGAAAAAGTATCGGGGAACATTCCAAATAGTGGGGGTCATGGACCTCGCTGGCCAATAGTGGAGTGTTAGAGGGAGAGAGGTATACATTGGTCAAGTTTCAGATGACTCTACATTGTAAGTGGAGGAGGGTTGCAGAACCAAACTAGATTGAGGAGAGCTTTACAAGCTTTGACACCATTGAATTCAGAAAGATTTTGACCAGTTTCTCCTGCAAGTGGATACCACACTTATTTATATCTGGAGTTAGTTTACACAGGGGAGGCAGTGGCGTAGTGGTATTGTCCCGGCACTAGTAATCCAGAGACCCAGGGTAATTCTCTGGGGACCCAGATTCAAAGCCCACCATGGCAGATGGGGAAATTTGAATTCAATAAAAATCTGCAGTTAAAAACAAAAGTCTAATGATGACCATGAAACCATTGTTGTTTGTTGTAAAAATCCATCTGCTCCTTTTGGGGAAGGAAATCTGCTGTCCTTACCTGATCTAGCCTACATGTGACTCCAGATGCACAGCAATTTGGTTAACTCTCAAATGCCCTCAGGGATGGACAATAAACGCTGACCCAGCCAATGACATCCACATGTCTAGTCAAACAGAAGACAAATCCAGAAGGTGAAATAATTGTTTCCTTCTTGATGTATGATTCTGATACCATCAGCTGGCACATGTGCTAGTCTAGTTGACAGGCAAAATGGTGAACATTCTGGTAAGATGAGTTTGATTTATTTTACAAGGACAACAGCAAATACAGACTTTTTAAAGCTTTTACAACCCATCCTGTAACAACACATGAAATAGATTCATGCTAAATCACCCTGAATAGTGAATGGAATCTTCCCTTTATTGAATTTATTTTGGGTCAGCCTCTAGCTAGGTAAAATTCACAACCGAGGACAAATCCTCCCATCTCACAATCTGCATCAATCTGACTGACTAAATGTGGGTCACCTCTCCTGTGTTCATTTTAACCTCCTGAATCAATAATCCTGTCAAGACTAGAGACAACTAACCCTGCTGAGTGCAAATGAATTAATTCATCACGATGAAAATGTTCACTGAAATATCCAAACTAGTTTCAAGGGGCAATTTTAACAAACTTGCAGGAATGAGGCCTAGTGAGCTGCTTGGACTGTCCAGGAGCTGCAGCAATGTGTGGATGGCCTGGACAGTCTAAAAAGCCAGGCCTCATTGCTATCTCCTGGGATGGACTCCTGTCAAACTAAAGGACACTCAAAGCAGTTGTGTCTTTAGGAAAGAGGTAGAGATATCAGCATTGGACTGGGGTGGGCATAGTAAGAAGTTTCACAACACCAGGTTAAAGTCTAACAGATTTATTTGGAAAAATGAGCTTTTGGAGCACTGCTCCTTTAAGACTGCTCTGAAAGCTTGTGATTCCAAATAAAACCTGTTGGACTTTAACCTGTGTTGTGGGACTTCTTTGGGAAAAGACCTGGGAAGAGAAAAAAAGAAAAAAAATCAAACATTTCCTCAGTGATAATTGTTTGCGTCAATAATGAACAAGTAACATCAACTAATGTTTAATTTAAAAAGTGAAAATTAAAATTTATAATTTTTTCCTTACATGGGATGTAGTGCCTTTGGTTGGGCCAGCACTTGTTGCTCATCCCTAATTGACCTTGACGGAGTGGCTTGCTCAGCCATTTCAAAAAGAGTCAACTATATTGCTGTGGGTCTAGAGTCGCATGTGGACCGAACAAGGCAGATTTCCTTCCCTGAAGGACATTATTGAACTAGATGGGTTTTTTTTAATTCATTTGTGGGACATGGGTGTAATTAGCTGGCTCTCACAATTTTTGGGGCCTGTCCTTAACTAGCTTTAGATTTTTGTGGCCCCCAACCATTGTCTGCATTGAAAATGTTCAGCATTAAGAATTCCTTCTAAAGTTTTGAGTATTGAGTTGAGTTGAGATTGTACTGCTGTATAAAGTAAAACCTGGGCACCAGAGACCATTTTAAATACCGTGTCATGTAATACAATGAAAGGCCACAGTTTCCTATCATTTGGAATTGTTATTTAGTGGTATACCAAAGGTCAAACACTTTACAGTAGAGCATGCTTTCAGTTTTACCCTCGTAGATATTTCTGTTTGAACAGTCATCAGTGACTACATAAAAACTTTAACACACTCAGAAATTTGGGCCATAACTTCCTCGGAGTGTCACCTGCATTAAAATGCAAAAGCACCCGTGTCACCTCACCTTCCTGACTCAAGCCAGACGAGACTCGAGCAGTGAAGCGCTCTCCTGGTTCCAGTGGTGATGTGTGAAACGAGCAGTGCGAAGAAGAACGCCACCCCCCCCACCCCCTTTTTCTTTACATTATCCTCCAAAAAAGGTGAGCCTTTACTGTCTTCCCTGAAACCCAAGTGTAGCTTCATCCACCTGGAAAGTGCATTTTTCTGCTTTTAAACAGATACTTGTTTCTTTAAATCTTCTCAAAACTTCCTCTAAGTTTGGCCTGTATTCGTCAGGTGTTCCTGTAATCAGGACATTGTCTTAGTACAACACCATGTTAGGAGTGCCCTGCAATGAACTTTCCATCGTACGTTGGAATATGGCACAAGCCAATGAGATTCCAAAATGTAAATGTATACTCGTATAGTCCCTTGCTATAGATAGTAACCAAACTCTGAGAACTCTCATCCAACTCTAGTTGCTGGTAGGCGTGACTGAGATCTTTTTTTGTGTACTCAGCTAATTTTGTGTAGAGGTCCTCAATCCTAGGAATAGGAATGGGAAAGCCATTGGGGGCAGAGAATCCAACAGAAATCACCAAATGGCTTTTATGCTGACAGGATTTCCCATTCAATCATTGTCCCCCTACTCCAGCCAATGACATAATAGGGGTCCTGCCATGAAAGGTCAGGAACCCCATTACCATACATTAGCATATCATTAGTGGACTTCTCATTCCACCCACCCCCCCCCCCCCCCCCCCCCCCCCCACCACCACCACCACCACCACCACCACCACCACCAACACCACACACACACATTAGGTCCCTCCCTCCATACATAGGTGCATAGATAAGAACAGCTTCCAAGGGAGAAAGGGCCATACACAGGCATTACCTTGATACTGCCCCCTGACAATGCCTCCTGGATAAACAGGTGCAAAGACATTACCTATGTCCATCTTCATTGGCAGAAGTAATGAACAAATGATGGATCAGGCAATGTTAACTACACTTGACTGTCAATCTTACTCTTCACTAGTTGAGATCCTCTTATTTCCTGGATTGTCACTTATAGCATTTTTTTCAAAATTCAACTTTAATATGATAGTTTTATACAATCATGAAGGGGACGTGATGGCTGAGAGGCATTAATTCTAGACTAGCAATCCAGAAACTCAACTAATGTTCTGGGGACCCGGGTTCGAATCCCACCACAGCAGATGGTGGAATTTGAATTAAATAAAAAGTATTTGGAATTAAGAATCTCCTGATGACCATGAAACCATTGTCAATTGTCGAAAAACCCATCTGGTTCCCTAATGTCCTTTAGGGAAGGAAATCTGCCATCCTTAACTGGTCTGGCCTATGTGTGACTCTCAACTGCCCTCCAAGGGCAACTAGGGATGAGCAATAGATGCTGCCAGCCAGCGATGTACATGTCCCACAAATGAACAAAATAAGGAAGGTCGTAGAATGCCTCTACATTAACCTATATCCTGCTTGAAATTCATTCCATTTTTTTTCTTGCTCTCAAGTGTTCCTGTTGGGGTTACAAAGGTTCACAACATACAAATATCACCTCTCTTGGTGACAGTTTTGTGTTCTGATTCTCAGGAAGATCAAATGCTTGTATCTCCGTCCATCCAGTGTTCACTGGGGATCACTTATTTAACTGTCCTATATCCATATTATCCTCAGAGGCTACACTTGAACTGAGCACAGGAAAGAGGGCAGCAATGAGGAAATATAAAAGAATATATCATATATGTGGTTGCTGCAGAGCTCGATTCATGTTCTTTTAAACTGTGCAGTCCAAATGTGGATATTTTGTTGGTTTTGAAATAAATTCTTGTCACAACAACACAAAATGTTTGGTAATTGAATAATTTAATAGGTGCTGGTACATGATCTACATCAAACAGCCCAAAACTGTCAAACAATGTCAAATAATAGCATCTGGTCCCAAACCATAAAGTTGGGAAATTGAGTGTAATTTGTAAACTATAAGAACTGCTTCATTGATCTTTTGCATTTACAATTGCCCTCCCCATTTAATATGAATACAGAGTTTTAAAAATATTTAACTTTAGGTAATTAATCTGAAGATAGATTAGAAATTTAAAAGCTGAATGTTTATTAAAAATTGGTGCATGATTTTGGGCTGCATTTGTTTAAAATTCTCCATTATGATAACAAGAAGCTTTACAATCTCTGAGCTATTGAGCCAGTGACTTGTAGAAGTGATGTCTGATGCATGACAAGTCGCAGAAAGCTGATCGGAGTTTTGAGCAGTGCACTGTAACAACACCTCGAATCATCACAGGAACCTTAGACTCACAGTTCGCCAAAGCGCCACCTGAGCACTTTCACACAAGTTAATGCATTGCTTCTTATTTGTTTGCCTGGAGACCTTGGATTTACTATTGATGTTATTAACTAACCATGGTTACAGGCCATAATCCTGTCACCTGAAAGCAATTGACTAATAAAAAAGCGTAATTCATTCAGGATGAGTTATGAAAATATAAAAAAGCCACTCAGCAGCCAAAGCACCTAACCTAGCTCAGCTTGCTAGTAAGTTTTAAAATAAAATGCATGAATCGTGGTAGGTTCCTGATTATTTGATAACTCTGTTTTCATGGTGGTGTAACAAACTCCACCATATCTTATTCTGTTAGTTACATGTCTTTGAGAATGTGAGTCGTTCAAAGATGCATGCAGGACTATGGGAACTTCATCAGCGCTAGACTGTTATTGCTATTACAGTTCAATTGTTCTTAAGTATCTAGAGAAGTGAAACTCTCTCAGTAATTTTGCAGTGAGAGAGTTCACGGAATCCCTACAGTGCAGAAAGAGGCCAGTCGGCCCAACGAGTCTGCACCGACTCTTCGATCGAGCATCTTACCCAGGCCCCACTCCATCCCTGTAACCTTCACATCTTGGGAGACAAAGGCGCAATTTAACATGGAAAATCCACCTAACCTACAGAGCTTTAGTGTGTGGGAGGAAACCCACACAAACACTGGGAGACTGTATAAACCCCATACAGCCACCCAAGGCCGGAATTGAAACCAGGTTCTTGGTGCTGTGAGGCAGCAGAGCTAACCACTGTGCCATTCCACTTGCAATGTATTTCGATAGCAGTCTGTGGTCTAGACTAAACCAGTCTTGTGTTCACACAAATAGCCCAGTAAATTGACAAAGATGTTCAATCTGTAATTAATCCTGTCTTTCCTATATCGTATCAAACTGATTGATTTCTAATGCCTTGATAGATATTAACTGAGCAAGTTGCTTAGAAAGATCCTTTTGGTTAAGATCATGCCCAATCTGGTTTGCAATGCCTAATCTTGTCAGCTTGAATCTGGATGTCTCTTTTGTGGGGACCATGAATTGGATTCGATTGGGTTTTGAACTTGGTTTTTGGAGTAAGCAAGGAGTGGCTTTAGGTTTGCCTCATCCATTCTGAGGATTAGTTTAAATTTTTATTTGAGTGTCACAAGTAGGCTTACATTAATACTACAATGAGTTACTGTGAAAATCCTCTAGTTGCCACACTCTGGCGCCTGTTCGGGTACATGGAGGGAGAATTTAGCATGGCCATTCCACCTAACCAGCTCCTCTTTCAGATGTGGGAGGAAACCGGAGCACCCAGAGGAAACCCATACAGACACAGGGAGAATGTGCAGACTCCACACAGACGGTAATCTAAGCTGGGAATTGAACCCGGGTTCCTGGCGCTGTGAGGCAGTAGTGCTAACCACTGTGCCAATGTGCTGCCCCATTAACTTTGTAACTTTAATGGAGTAAAAGGTTTTAAAAAAGACTAACTGAATTCCACAGCACCAGGAACCTGGGTTCGATGCCTGGCTTGAGTCAGTGTGTGTGCAGATCTGCATGTTCTCCCCATGTCTGCGTGGGTTTCCTCAGGGTGCTCCGGTTTTCTACCAATGGAGTGTGGTGACTTGAGGATTTTCACAGCAACTTTATTGCAGTGTTAATGTAAGCCTACTTGTGACAATAATAAATAAACTTAAACTTAGCATTATGAAAGGAGCAAGCTGGGGCTAAATGCTGTTGTGAAGTGCAATTTAAGCTGTCTCACGATATTTGCCACTCTTAAAGCCAAACCTTCTTAATGCCAAACTCACCCAGTGCAAACGGGGCCACAAAAATCCCATCTTAGGTGTTAATTATGTCAGGCACCCATTTGGTATTGAAAATGAACAAGCGTGGAACCTCATCACTTCATGTTTTAGTTGTTCAATATATTAAAAAATACACCATTTAAAATCAAAACTTTTTTGTTTCTTCTTTCCATCTTTTTATTCTCACTCCCTTAGTCCAATCTTATTTTCTGTCCTTGTTTCTCATTTTGCATCTGATTTACTGTTGAGTTGACTCAATTTTCACTTGCTTCAAAGTCCTTTTAGTTTATCCTATAATGCTTTACTGTGGTTAAGGAGGTACACAGTTATTTTTCCTATTCACCTGAGATCTCAGATGCTTCGGTTCTCTCACTATGGTGTAATTAACTGTCAGCAACTTTTCACATAAAATATCAGTGAGCATTTCCCCCTCCCCATTTTCAGTAGGCAGGAAAGCCAGAGGGAGTGGAGAATACAAGGGGAGTCCCAAAACAGCTTCTATGCCGGTTAGATTTCCTGTTGAGATTATCTCCAACCCCCATCAATGATGTAACTGGGTTCCTGAAATGAAAGACCAACAACCCCAGGGCATATATTTACATGTCACTAAATTGGCTTGCTGTAACATCCACCCATATCCTCAATTACACCACCTGCCAATCACCACCACTGTTGTGACGTCATGTTGGAAGAGTTCGCAACAGATCTTGACAAATGGGAATCTAGCAAACAGCTCTGCCTGGGATGCATTGATAAGTAGAACAGTGGGGTGGTATACAGACCACCAAACTGTAGTAGTAATGTTGGGAAAAACACTGGACAGGAAATCAGAGATGCATGTATTAACGGAACATCTGTGATTATGGGTGAATTTAATTTGGATATAGATTGGGAGAGTCAAATTTGTCACAGTATTATACAGGAGGAATTTCTGGAGTGCATACAGGATGGTTTTCTGGAGCAATACATTGAAGAAGCAACATTGGAGAAGGCCATATTGGACTGGGTGTTGTGCAGTGAGAAAGGATTAGTTGGCAATCTAGTTGTGAGAGAACCTATGAGGAGGAGTAACCATAATATAGTAGAATTCTTTGTCAAGGTGGATAATGATGTTGATTCTGAGACCAGGATCCTGAATCTCAAAAAAGGTAACTATGATGGTATGAGGCGGGTAATGTCTTGAGATGGATAGAAAGCTGGTTAGCAGATAGGAAGCAAAGACTTGGCATAAATGGATCTTTTTCTCACTGGTAGTCAGTGACTAATGGGGTTCTGCAGGGACCCCGTGTCCTGTGCTAGGACCCCAACTGTTCACATATATTAATGATTTGGGAGAGGGAACTGAATGTGTAATCTCCAAATTTTAAGATGATACAAAATTGGATGGGAGGGTGAGCTGTGAGGAGGATGCAGAGATGCTTCAGTGTTACTTAGAAAGGCTGAGTATCTGGGAATCTACATGGCAGGTGCAGTATAATATGGATAAAAGTAAGCTTATCCACTTTTGTAGCAATAATTAGAAGACAGGTTATTACTTGAATGGGTGTAAATTGACAGGTGGATTCTCAACGAGACTTTGGAGTCCTCGTGTATCAATCGTGCAGGTACAGCAAGCAGTAAAAAAGACAAATGGTACGTGGACCTTCATGATGGTAGGATTTGAGTTTAGGAATAAGGATGTTTTGGTGCACTTGTATAGGGCATTGGTGAAGCCACACTTGGAGTATTGTGTGCAGTTTTCATGTCCTTATCTAAGGAAGGATGTCCTTGCTAAAGAGAGAGTACAGCGAAGGTTTACTAGGCTGATCCCTGGGATGGCAGGTCTGTCATAGAAGGAGAGATTAAGTCAGTTAGGATTATGTTCACCGGAGTGAGAGGGGATCTCATAGAAACTTATAAAGTTCTAACAGGGTTGGACAGTGTAGATTCAGAAAGTATGTTCCCAATGGTGGGGGAGTCCCACTAGGGGTCATAGTTTGAGGATAAGGGGTAAACCTTTTAGAACTGTGGTGAGGAGATTTTTTTTTCACTCGAGGGTGGAATTTGCTACTATTAACAAATTAGATATAGGTTTTGAGGTGGGGCAGGGCAGAGTCAGGATGTTGAATTTGATGATCAGCCATGAACAACGTGAATAGTGAAGCAGGCTTGAAAGGCTGAATGGCTAACTCATGCTTCTAGTTTCTATGTTTCTACGTTAACCCCTCCTCCAAAAGGGGCATACCTGGACAGTACCCTGGCAGTGCCCCCTGGCAAAGGGCAGTGCCTGGGCACTGCAGGGAGGGGAGGGGTGCTTCTGTTGGGGAGCTTGGGGGTGGCAGGATTCCTGTGGGCAGAAGTGGGGGAGGTTCCCTGGTGGAGGGTTCTGCTCCCTTCGTGGGAGAGCAAGGTGGGGAGGGACGGACATGGGGATCCAGAGGGGGTGAGGGGTGGTTTCTTTTTTATTTTCGGATTGGGGCATCTCTTCAAAACACCACCCCAATCAGGAGCTGAGGTTGTTGGCGGGACAGGCTTTTAACGGTGTGAGACCCACCCCTTCTGTTTTCTTTTCTGTTTTAAGAACATTTCTTTTTTAAGAGTGTTTAAGAACACAATGGGAAACCCCCTGGCATGGTAACTAGTGGGTTGCTCTCCACTTTTCTCATCTGAGACAACACTTCAGAAAAAAAATTCCACCCATCATCCAGATTAAACAGCCAGTGCATACCTTTGTTAGAGTTTTGCTGCATGTGAAACAAAACATTTTAAAATGACCAGCAAAATCATTGCAGAAGCTGGAGGTATTGGAAGAATTGTTCATTTCTGTCTGAAAATGGACAGTAAATTTTGTGACAGTGATGCTTTTCATAGAATTACTGAGATCCCAAAATGCTAAGGGAACGTGTCATGGTATGAAACTAATATTAAAGTAACGGATGAAGTGAGCAGAGACACTTAGACGGGTTAATCGACATAAATTATGACAAACCTTCACTCTCCTGACATAATCATAGAATAATAGCTGCATGATGGGTTTTAAATAAAGCTTAACAGCAGACCCTTTAACTACTGAAATAAAGTAAGATAATTGGAGCCTCAGATACTAGGTAGTGAGATGGTAATTTACATGTACTGCTTTTTGCCCAGTGTATCCACCACATGTGAATCTGACCCCTCCATCATTGGAAACCAGGCACACGTTGGATGACTGTTTTACTGGATGTCTATCTTTCTCTGCAAGCACCACCAATTGATGCATCTTGTTGCATTAGTTTCATTCCCACCTATCTCCCATCTATGTTGTTTCCTCTCTGACTTTTGGTTCATTACTAGCTACAATGTTTCAAGCTACATTGCAGGGCTGTGATAATTCTACTTGTATTCAGCTTAATTCACACTCTTGTCACCTCCTGTTTCCGGATGGATCCACCTGAAACATTCACTTCTTTCTCTCGTGTCCAGCCTGTGGCAGCATGGTGGCACAGTGGTTAGATCTGCTGCCTCATAGCGCAAGAGACCTGGGTTCGATTCCCAGCTTGGGTCACTGTGTCTGTGCGGAGTCTGCATGTTTTCCCCGTGTCTGCATGGGTTTATTCCAGGTACCCCGATTTCCTCCCACAGTCCGAAAGGCCTGCTGGTTAGATGCATTAAATTCTCCCTCAGTGTACCCGAACAGGTGCCGGAGTGTGGCAACTAGGGGATTTTCGCAGTAATTTCATTAGAGTGTTAAAATAAGCCTACCTGTGGCAAATAAATAATATTTTGTGTGTTTTTATCTGAAAGATTTTAAAGGCTACATCTGTTTATAATGATTGAAATGGTATTTTTAGAACTAACTTTTTCAACTTGGAATCAGAAAAACTGCTGCCTGTTCAGATAAGAAGTAACTGAAAATGTTCTTGTTCTTTCTGTTGATGTGTTTCCAGATAACGGTCATACTGGTTCTTTGCTGATTAGGGTAAAACTCAATTTATTCTGACAGCTGCTTGTGCAACATCCTGCTGGTATTTTTGGTCGCTATATACCAACTCACCATTAGCTGTCAAAAGTGACCCATAATCTGATATTCCCCAATCCGTCCTCCACTGTCTTGAGAAGTATCTGATTTCTAATGAGATTTTGTCACAATGGTACAGTTAGAGTACTATGATCAGCATGTTGCCCAGAGATCCAATAGACATGTTTCACTGTATTCTCACAGTGATCTTTATTCTTCCTGCCCCCAAGTTCATTTTCCAGTTTAAAACAAAATCTGCCACCATGTCCTATTTGGAGGGAGCAGACTGGGGTTCATAATGCTAATTTTTGAGACTACCCTTGTACATTAAGTGCTGTAGTACATACCTGCCTCCTGAAAGCAATATGCTTGTGACTGGCACCATTTGCAGATTCTGTACAGACAGTCACCCAAGCCAGGAATTGAACCCAGGTCCCTGGCACTGTGAGGCAGCAGTGCTAACCACTGTGCCACCATGCTGCCCTTTATATAGGAAAGTATGAGCAGGGAGCTCTGTTGCTCTCTTCCCCTTCCCTTTCCGTCCCTTCCTCTCTCTCTCTCTTCTCACTTCTGATACGTGAAACATGACGATTTTAGATCTTGCCGTCAGCCAAGAGTACAATGGGAGAAACATCAACCGACATGAACACAAATACTGCTATCGTCCCGAAAGGACGACAAAGGCTATTGCTAATGCTGTTGTGCAAATGACACTGGGTAATAAAAGCTGCTGCAAGAACAGAATCTGTTTACACTGTGACTTCTCTATTGGCTATTTTATCTTTGCAGGAATCACAGAAATAATTCTTGGTAAACTGAATGTTTACAGGCATTGCAGAAGATCAGTGGGTTCTTTAAAGACAGGCAGTTGTGTAATGTGATATGGTTGATGTTGCTCTAGCCCTTTAGTCTGCTCTGTTCTGTTTGGTTGAGTGTGAGTAAGTGGCCTGTATCTCCTCTGCTTTAAGCAGAAAAATTCCAGGAAAGCACGATACAGCACATTTTGCAACGTTTCCGTTTGCATTTTGAAGCATGAAAGGAAATGGTGAGAAATTATATCAAAACAGAGAAATGGCTCATTGCCACTGACTCTCCAGATCAGTTTACTTGTTTTGCCTCTTCCCCTGTCTTTCCCTTTCTGTTGGGAAGTGGTGCATGATGGTCTTCCCTGGTTGATCCACTGTTTTGCCTCTACCTGTCAGAATGAGCCTATTTCCTCCCACCTTGGCTAGCTATCACCACAACCCAGCAGCACCATCCCCCCTCCCCACCCTGCCCCGACACCTCTACAAGACCTTGTCCAGTAACTCTCCACCAATACCCATTTCTCTGCCAACATCCTCCACAAGTTTAACAAAATAGCCTTTAACTGTCTTGTTTTCACATGCAGTCCCTCTCCCTCTCCACCCCACAAGCTCAGCTAACAAGCCCCCCCCACTTTTTTGGACTGAGGACCAACCAGTGCCCATTCAGCAATCTCCCTCCTCTGGCTGGCTGAACTTGAATTTCCTTCAGATAAACTTATTTCTGATTTGCATGGCTCCTAGCTATGCCTGCTTTTTCATGGAATATTTGGAATTCTCTTTGTTCGAGTCTGACTCGGAGGGCCCCTCCCACAACACTTTTTCTGGTAAGTTGATAATCGTATCCATGTTACTTTCTGTTTCTGTCCCCAACTGGAAAGGTTTATCAACTCAGTTTCCAATTTCCACAGCACCCTCACCTTTACACGGTCCACCTCTAACACTTCCCTTCTTTAAAGCCACTACCTCCCACTTCTGTGGATAAACTATCAACCTATCTGCTATAAGCCCAGAGGCTCCGATAGTGACCTCTTTATGTCCTCTTCACAACCTGCTTTCCTACCTATCTTGGTGTTACCTGCAAATTTAATTATGATACCTCTCTTCTCATCTAAGTCACTGATAGAAAGTGTAAAAAGCTGAGTTTCCAGCACAGACCCTTGCGGAACTACACTCGCCACAGCCTGCCAATCAGAAAAATACTTCTTTATACACTACTTGCTGTAAGGCCTGTATTCCATTCTCCCAGCTTCTCTATCTCATCTCTACTGGTACAGATGATGCCATCTTCCTTACCAATGCTTCCAATATGCATTCCTTTTTCCCTACATGGGGGTTCTCCTCCACGTTTGTTAATCTTGTACATTTCATTTGCTGCACTGTTCCTCTTGCCCATTTCCCTGTGTCCCAGAAGAAAGTTATAGTTAGCCTTGTCCTCATCTTCCATTCCATCAACCTCCATCTATACCAGCTCATTCGCTGCCATTTCCAACATACCCAATTTGATACCAATAGCAAATGTATCTTGCCCCTCCCACCTTCAGCTTTCTGAAGGGACCCTACCCTCTACAACACCCTGGTTCCAGGTCCACCCTTCTATCACTCCCAATTAACATCTCTTCTCCATCCCAAGGCATCTTCTCATAGAAGTGCAGGAGATTTGCATCTGCCCTTTTACCTTCTCCTTTCACTACCGCCCCCACTGGTCTCCCCACCAATCCTAAGGTCAAAACTGTCCCAAGTGAAACAATAATTTCCTTGTATTCCTTTCTATTCAATATAATGTACTCGCTGCTCATGATTTGATTTGGTCAGATTGGGGACACCAAACAATAAGTTCAACAATTTTGGATCATCACCACTTCTCCCATTTTTGCTGGATTCTGGAAACGTTTGATCAGATTGGAAAATAACAAATGTGACCCCTCTGTTGGCGGCACGGTAGTTCGCACTGCCGCTCCTCAGTTCCAGGGACCAGGATTCATTTCTGGCCTGGGGGTGACAGTCTGACTGGAGTTTGTATGTTCTCCCCCGTGTCTGCTTGGTTTTCCTCCGGGTGCTCTGGTTTCCTCCCGTTGCCCAAAGATGTGCAAGTTAGGTTGATTGGGCCATGGGAATTTGTCAGGGGGTTTAGCAAGATAAATACGTAGAGTTACAGGGATATGGCCTGGGCGGAATTGTTGGTGAAGATTCAATGGGCTGAGTGATCTCCTTCTGCGCTGTAGGGTTTCTGAGTTTCTTTGGGGAAGATATTAGAATCGATCATTAAGGAGGTTATAACTGGGCACTTAGAAAACCTCAAGATAATTCTGAAGAGTCAGCATTGTTCTATGGATTTCCAGAAGGCATTTGACAAGGTTTTACATCAAAGGCTATAGCACAAGGAAGCTAATGGTGTTTATTAGTATAGATAGAAGATTGGCTGACTGACAAAAAGTGGAGAGTAGGCATAAGTGGGTCTTTTTCTGATGGCAGGATGTGATGCGTGGACTCCCAGAAGGGTGTGTGCCTCCATTTTTTACAATTCATATCAATGACTTAGATGAGGGGAATGATAGCTAAATTTCAGATGGCACAAAGATGGATAGGAAAGTATGTAGTGGAGAGGACATAGGCATTTCAGATGGATATAGGTAGCTCACTGAGTGGGCAAAAATCTGGCAAATAGAGTATAATGTGGAAAAATGTGAAGTTGTTCACTTAGGCAGGTAGAATAAAAAGGCAGAATATTATTTAAATGGGAAATGACTGAAGAATTCTGAGGTACAGAGAGATCTAGATGTTTTATTACATGAGTCACAAGTTAGTATGCAAGTACAACAAATAATTAAGGAGGTTAGCGGAATGCTATCCTTTATATGAGAGTGAAGATATTATACTTCAGATGGGTAATAAATGCTGGCCCAGCCAGCAATGCCCACATCTAACAAAAGAATAAAAGAAAATCTGTTCTAAAATTAGAAGTCACCCTTTTAGGTTAGATGAGGAGAATTTTTTTCTGAGGGTTGTGCGACTTTGGAACTCTCTGCCTCAGAAGGCAGTGAAGCAGTTTCATTGAATATTTTTTTAAGGCAGATTTAGATAGATTCTTGTTGGGCAAACGAATCAAAGGTCCTCAGGTAGATAGGAATATGGAATTCAAATACAAATAGATCAGCCATGATCTGATTAAAGGGCAGAGCATGTTCAAGGGGCTGAAGTACACACTCCTGCTCCTACTTATGTCCCTGCAACCTCATTGGAGGGACACAGCTTGTTGCTTGTAACCAGATCTACATGAATTCTGGGACCTGTCCATTATTCACAGCTCTGGTTCAAGAATATCATGTCCTGTTACCCACCCTGTTTGTGGTTATAGGTATGCATGGTGATACACCACACTCCCCTTCCCTGAAAAAGTCCTCTGTAAAGTCAAAGCAGCTGTTCTAAACCCAGTTCCTCAGAATTGGAAAGGAAGCAGTATCTTAGCAAAAGTTAGCGATCTCATACAGAGGTGCCGCAATGATGGTTGATGTGAGGAATAGGAAATAAGCTTTCTTTTAAAAAAAAATTATTTTTAAAACTTTTATTTCCCCCTTAAAGTAACAAAGTCAATGCTCAGAGTGGACCGGGCAAACCCAATTGCTGTCCTTGTTTGCTCCAAAAACCAAATACAAATTCCAGTTGGATCCAATTCATGATCCCCATAAGAGAGACAAACAAGTTCCAAACAAACTGATAAGGCATTACACCCTATCTTGGGCTTGATCCTATGCTTATTCTTAGCCAAAACATTGAGAAGTGATTAATAAGCCAGTCTATTGGAAGGTGATGTCAAAACCAGCTTCATTCTGCATTATTTGATCTACATCTGCTGGAAACTGCCCAGTGTCTTATTTATAGTGTGCCCTCATCAGTTTAAAGTTTATTTATCAGCATCACAAGTAGCCTTACATTAACATTGCAAAGAAATTACTGTGAAAATCCCCTAGTTGCCACACCTCCAGTGCCTGTCCGGGTACACTGAGGGGAGAATTTAGCATGGTCAATGCACCTAATCAGACTGTGGGAAGAAACTGGAGCACCTGGAGGAAACCCAGGCTGACACAGGGAGAACATGCACAGACAGTGACCCCAAGCCAGGAATCGAACCCTGGTCCCTGGCACTGTGAGGCAGCAGTGCTAACCATTTTGCCACCATGTCGCCCTTCTTAATGACCGTCAAAAATTACGTCACATAAAATTATCCATGAACCAAGTAATTTCCCAAGAAAAGAATCAGAACTGTTTCACCAGAATTTTTTTGTGGGAATGCATCAATAACGTGGACCAAGCGAGTGGAAATTGCTTTAGTAATTGTCTGGGTCTTTGGCTCTGCAGCAGGGTGATTTATCTCAATGTAGCTCTTGAAAGTGCAGCACGGATTGATTGGCTGACAAATGTAGTGTTAAAGGTTAAAGAGGTCACAGATAATCTGTCGATCAGAGGCACGCCTCCTTTTATCCTTTGCTGGCTTCAGCTTATTACTGAGTCTACTGGGATATGTGCAGTATTGCAACTGACTGCTATTGTAGAGCGAGTTCAAATGAAAAGTTTGCATTTCCGGCTTTGGAGGTCTTCCTCCACCTGACTTCACCTCTTCAGTACAGATGCTGGAAAGAAGGAAAAGCTTTGCCAAAGTGAATGCTAATTAATGCTGCATTCACATGATAATTACACTGTTGTTTTAAGACGTGGCAGCTTGCCAAGATATCCAAACAAATGTCAATTGCCTTTTACTGCATCATTCTGGCCCTGCAACTCCGCATTGAAAGTCAGCCCCCAACCATTAAACCTGCTCCCTATTTTACCCCCTACAATGCTTTATCTTAAAATAAGAATATCATCCCAAGGAACTGGCAACTCAAAATGCCTAATCCTCATCTTTAAAATGCTAGTAATAGCAATCAACCTTTCATAGAAGAAGAATCCGTACAATGCAGAAGGAGGCCATTTGGCCCATCAAGCCAGCCAACAACACTCCCACCCAGGCCCTATCCTCACGATCCCTCTGACACTGAGGGTCAATTTAGCACGGCTAATCCACCTAACCTGCATATCTTTGCACTGTGCGAGGAAACCGAAAAACCCAGAGGAAACATATGCAGACACGAGGAAAACGGGCAGACTCCGCACAGCCAATGACCCAAGGCTGGAATTAAACCTGGGTCACTAGAGCTGTGAGTCAGCAGTGCTAACCACTGTGCCACCCTTTACAATTTTAAATGAGTTTTTACATAACATTCTTCTTTCTATAATTGGAATTGAGTTGTTGGCTAGGTTGAACTGAATGGGTTGCTATAAATATTAAAGAAACAAAGAGGGGAATGTCACATAAATGCATTTCTGCTTTCCTGTGCTAATATTATCAATAGTCTTGAATAACCCATAGTATTTAGTTTGTCTTTGGCCAGTGCTAGAGACAGCAGCAACAGCATTCAATGTATCATTTCCCCAATGCAAACCATGCAAGAAAACTGCTACCTGCCTCCCGAAAGGCAGACAGACATGTTTCTATCAGACATGTTTCTGTCAGTGCCTATGATTGTCTGGCACTTCATCCAAGGATCCCTTTGTGATATAAGCTCTGGAGAATCATCATTAATGAGAGATGTTTACATCTGAGTTTAATCCAAACCTTGTTCAATATTTAGGCACAAGCGTTTCCACAGGTTGGCAAGCAGATGCAGGAACTCAGCTGCTGTGCAAGAAAACTGGTATTTTTGCCCTATGGTCTGTTGTAGATATCCGAGATAGTTGAGTTGAGGTAACTCTGAACAGACCAAGGGTTAAGGTGAGATCTCCCTGAAAATAAAGCTCTGCTTCACAATGTTATTTAGCCAGTGAGTTTCCAATACAACTGAGTTAGGGTTCAGTGAAAGCTCTCTAGGAATCTCCTTGTTGTGGAGGTGGATGAGGTGACAGAGATAGGGAATGGCAAGGCCTTGGAGGCATTTCAAAACAAGGATGGGGATGTAGAAAACAAAATGTTTATTTTTTAAATTCATTCATTCATGGGACATGGACACTGCTGGCTGGCCAGCATTTATTACCCATCCCTAATTGCTCTTGCCCAGAGGGCAAGTTGAGATTCAACCATATTGCTATGGCTGTGGAGTCACATGTACACCAGACAGGGTAAGAACGGCAGATTTCCTTCCCTAAAGGACATTAGTGAATCAGATAGGTTCTTTCCAACAATCGACAATGATTTCATGGTCATTGCTAGATTCTTAATTCCATTTTTTATTGATTTCAAATTCCATCATCTGCTGTGGCAGGATTCAAACCCAGGTCCTTAGAACGTTAGTTGAGTTGCTGGATTAATAGTCTAGCGATAATACCATTGTGCCATCGTCTCCCTCTTGAGCAGGGACCAAGGTAGGTCAGTGGAGATAGGGAATGACACTAGGAGTGAGTTAAGACAAGGCAGCAGAGTTTTGGATAACCTCAAAGTTACAGAGGGTAGAATGTGAGACACTAGCCAGATGTACAATGGAACTGGAGCGCTAAGCTGGTTTCTCAGCAGTGAGAGGTAACAAAGGTATGAGTGAAGATTTGTAAGAAGTGCATGCTCCCATTTACCCTTACTGTTGGTTTGTGCCTTCAGGATTTTATAAACAACAAATTTACACACCCACAGGCCTTCAGATTCAATTACAAATGTTTAGATTAACAAATACCCTCCTGATGCTCTAATACAAGAGTTTTAAACCAGTGTAATAATGGTGTACAACACTCGAAACGGCAACAAATAAAAGCCTCCACGAAAAGCTGCAGGCAGAACCCCACATGTTTGCCCAAACCTTAACTCGAGCTTCTTCAGGATTTTGTTGCTGCCTTTAAGCCATTTTAGGAAGAGACATTGCACAGATATACATTTTCACTAGGCATTCTCAACCCAAACATTGGCCAAAGGAATTTTAGCACAGGTCTAGAATGAGAGGGAAAATAGGCTTTCCTCAAAAAAAAAATCATTCGCTCAGTGAAACATGCCCCTGCACCCAAATGGAAATGTGGCCCCTAATCTTCATCCACAGCATCCCCAAACGATGTGGTAAGATTAAGTCTGGAAAATAGACAACACTTTCTGCACCTGCGAATCATTGTGACTGGAAATACTTGTAACCAAACATTTACATCTTTGTTGCATATGATTTAAATCTGAAATGTAGATTATTTTTGGTTGTCCAATCTTCCATCTGGTAGCCAAGTTCTGTTAGTTTATGTGATTTGATAAGCCTACTTCAGGCCCAATATCCTTTATTCATAAATACGATCACTTAAGTCCAAAAACAGCATTTTTTTTTGAACCCTCATTGAACTTTTAGCGTGGGAAGTTTGTGAACTGAGCTGACATGAGCCTTATTAACCACAACTGACCTTTAGCATGGTAAGTCTAGTTACTTGTACTGCTTACCTTGAGATTTTTGTTTTACATTGTTTTGAGGGTTGCACAATGGTTAGCACTGCTGCCTTACAGCACAAAGCTCCTGGGTTCCATTCCAGCCTCAGCTCCATGTGGATTTTGCACGTTCCCCGTGTCTGCATGGGTTTCCTCCAGCTGCTCCGCCATCCTCCCACACTCCAAAGATCTGCGGGTTAGGTTGATTGGCCGGCTTAGTGTCAGGAGGATTAGCAGAGTAAATAAACGTGGAGTTGTGCAGATAGGGCCTGGGTGAGATTGTTATCAGTGCAGGCTCAATGGGCAGAATGGCCTCTTTCTGCACTGTAAGAATCCTGTGACTTTTCTGACAAACAGAATCACAGATGGCACCATGACTGGGAATGTATTACAGGGATCCTGTGTTTTTATTCAGTGGTACATCTTGCTTTTATAGCCATTTTACTTACTTTAAGCTATTTTAAGCCTAAATATTGTCCATTGTAAGAAATTCGAAGCCTATATGTAAAGTCTGAAAATCAAAATGACTGAAATGCAATTGGCTCTGAGACTTTCAGAAAAAAGGAAACAATCTGTGTACGATTGATATAAATCCTGAGCTAATTATTTAGTTTGAATGATACATCGAACAATGAAAATCTACACCAGAAAGTAATAAAAGCAGAAAATGCTGGAAAAACACTTTTCTTCAAAGCAGACTTGAAACATTAACTCTGAGTCCATCCAGCATTTTCTGTTTTTATTTCAGATTTCCAACAGTACTTTGCTTTTATTAACAAGTGCCCAGCCTAACACCTGCACTAAGATCTCTCGAGAGTTGGATGTGAACCAAAATTTTCACCAACGTAAGTTCCAGAAAATATCCAGTGGGGGGAGTTTTCCTAATTTTAGGCAAAGTGGCGCAGCAGGTGGGAAAAATGGCGCGAAAGCTGTCAGACACGATGGCAGCTTTCTCCAACTGTATTGTTAGGCTTAGACCCAGACAAAATGAAAGGGGTGGGACCCATGAAGGCCCTCTGGTGGCCTCCGAGCAACTTGGGTTAAAGGCACCCCAAATCCAAAAAAAATGAAATAGAATATCCCCCCTGCCCAGTGGACTCCCCACCCTCAGGGCAGTGTTGGTCACAGTGCCCGAGTATGACCATTCTCCAACCCCTCCCCAAGCAATGCACTCGCTGTCATGGGTTCTGCTCACCAGGTACTTGCCATTGCAAGGCCTGTTGTGATTCATGTTAGTGAAAGGATGATCTAATGGGGAGGGAATTATCAGGCATGGAGACCCAGTAATTACATTTAAATTTATTCTAATAGGGATCCCGAGGTTGAACGTTGGGATTTGCATTACATCTCGTTATGTGGGATGGGGCCAATTGCTTTGGGAAATCCTGTCAGGGTAGATTGAGTTTTAGACCGCCCTGTAAGACTTTCCATTCCCATCGCCGATCCTGTCCACAGAAAATGGCAGCGGAAAATCCCACGTCCCCACACCACCAAACAAAAAATTCTGAATTTAAAGTCAGGAGTTGTTGTTGTATGGCTAGTTAAAGAATCAATTTAAAAGGCTGGAAAAGCTTAAATTCTTGGCTGCTGATTCATTCCCTTCACTGATACTGGACATGCAGCATGCTGTCATATAACTGTTAGCTTGTCTGTTGTGTGAAATTCTTTTCTACAATGTTGTTCAGGTGACGGATGAGAATGAATTGGCTACAAAGTCACTGGGTGAGATTCTCTGGCCTCCCCTCAGCATTTCTCTCGGCACCGGGAGATGGCGCACAGTTCACTGGCGATGGGATTCTCTGGTCCCACTGCTGTTAATGGGAATTCCCATTGAAGCCATTCCACCAGGAAATCCGAGGGAGAGTGAGCACTGCCAGCGGAACTAGAGGATCCCGCTGGCATGAAAGGCTGGAGTATTCTAGTCATACTCTTAATGGAGATGAAATGGTGCATTCCTGTCCCTTCCGTCACTCCTTACTTTTATTAGGAGCAGAAAAGATTTTAACATTTGGAATTGGTAGGTTTTCTATTTTTGCTCTCTAGCAGATAATCCTAAACCTCTGTTGTTATATGGAAAACTAGTGCTAACTTTTCAGAAAAGATGTCGTGCACACCAGGATGAAATTTCAAAACCTAGTGATATTATCCTTTATCCTAGAGCTGGTTTTAAAGTTGATTTTTTAAAATTTAATTCTTTGGATATGAACAGTATTAACAGGGCCAACATTTATTACCTTCCAAAATTGCCCTTGTTCTTCACCCTTTGCAATCCATGTGGTTAAACTCTTCCATTAGGTAACACGTTCCAGAATTTGACCCAAAGCCAAAAAAGGAATACTGTTGTCTGTCCAAGTCGGAATAGTATGTAGTTGGCTGGGAACTTCGTGATGGTACTGTTCCCATGTAATTGTTTCTCCTGTCCTTCTAGAGATTGAGAGTTTTGTAGTTGCTGTTGGAAAAAAAACCTTGGCAAGTTTGCTATGGTATCATGGTACCACATGGTGACAAGGCACATTGCAGGCACACTGTGTGTGTGCTGGATAGGCAGATATCTAAGGGGAGGTACAAGCATAATAAGAGAGAGATTTGCATTTATGTACAGCCTTTCACAACTTCATCTCTCCCAAACCAGTATACAGCCAATAAAGTTTCAAGTATAGTCACTAATATAGGAAATTTGGCAGCAAAATTGTGCATACAACGTTTCCACGAACAGCTTCATGTTAATCCATTATTTAGATAGGCTTTTGTTAGTCATATTGTTTTGGGAGAGAAGTATTGACCAGAACACCAAGATGCACTTTGTGAAACTGGTGTCGTGGGATCTTTTCAGTTCACCTGAGTGAGCAGATGAGGCCTTGGCTTAATGTCTTATCCAAAAGAATCCAACAATGTGACATGCTCTCAGTACTGTTTCAAAGGGCTCTTTGGAATTGGACTCGAACCCATAACCTTCTGACTCAGGTAAAAGTGCTACAGACTAAGCCTTAGCTAATGTCACCTTCTAAACTTGCAATGCTCCAGCCTGTCTTTACAAATGCATTCGTGTACAGGAGGGGTCACTTAGTGTAACCATCCTTAGGAATATTGTTTCAGTTGTATCAGTGCAAGCTATAATTTGTTTGCAAGATTCAAAAAAGAAAGCATCACAATTAGCAAGTAATTATAAATAATGTTTATTTATCCTACTTTCACTACCTTCACTGTAGCCCACACCAACAGCTTACAATTTTCTTTTTGATGTCTGTACTTTAGATGTATACCACCTGGTGTATCTTTACTGTATTATTTAAAGTTTATTTTTAATTGCCACACTTCGGTACCTGTTCAGATACACTGAGGGAGAATTTAGCATGGCTAGTGCATCTAACCAGCACATCTTTCATAATGTGGGAGGAAACCGGAGCACCCAATTATAAATGCATCCAGATTATCTGATCATAATCACATTGCTATTGTGGAAGTTTGCTTGTCCACAACTTGGCTGCAGCATTTCCTACATTGTAACAGTGGCTAGATGTCAAAAATATTTGATTGACAATAAAGTGCCTTGGGACATCATGAAAGGTGGTATATAAATGCACATCTTTCCCGCTCTGTCGGAAGTTATGTGTGTACATGTTGATGGGGGATAGAATCAGGATTTGGCTCCAATGGCCTCAAGTTAAATAGCCTGCTCTTACAGATGGCCCATACAGAAACCCCCTGGCAGCTGTGGAATCAAACCCAGCAAAAGTAAGTGCCTTCAGGAAAGTGGGAGAGAATAATAGCAACAAGAACACTTGCAAAGCACTAAGCGCACTTGGATTAGTTTTGTAATTTTACGCTGGTTGCAGAAAATTGCGCTCACATGAAGCTGGGTTGGAGAGAGGTTTTGCAATTATGTACTAAATGAGACTCTATAAGTGACGTAGTATTTTGTGCTGCCAAAGGCTAATGGGATGGAACACAGGCTGAAGTAAAAGTAATTCCTAACTGTGACCTGTGCAGCCAATTTGCAAAGCAAATTCAGCAGGAGCGCTGCAACCAAGGATCGTGCAAAGATAGTGCAGATCATGATCACCCAACACTGGAACTGTGCAAGCTTCCTGATGCAGAGTTTAATTAAGATTCTTCGATGCTTCAAAGTTCAGTTTGATATTCCGAGCACTACTCTTAATTTGCATTTTTATTTTATTCAGTACGTGCGCAATGTCCTGTTAAGTCGCCTACAAAATAATAAACACCATTCTCACTGTCACTGTACCATATCCAACTACACCGTGGGGAAAGTGTTTCCTTGGCAACAAGATGCCAGTTAGTCTTTTATATCACTGCTGCAAGGCTTTAAATTGCCAGCACTATTACTTTACCTGCAATTGAAAATGGTCCATTATTTGATTAGTAAACTGAAAATAACTTAATTAGACATTGACAATTAATCACTCAAAACTGCAGCATGAAAAAGTTTATGCCAAAGGGGTGAAGTTAAAATATTGCTTGTGAATGGTGGCAGGGGCTTTAACTTCACTCTGCATTTTTATACTCTTTTATTTATCATCCTGGTTTATTCTTTTTTAAACTGGACAAAAGTTTTAAAATGACTGAAGCCATGACTGGCTGTGACTCACACAAAAGGAATTTCTGGCCTTCAGAAACAGCAGCAACATTGTTATCTCTAAAGGGGTGTTAATGCCACAGTGACTCAAATCCCTAGGAATTGTACACAGACCCTTTACGTTTCTAAGGCCAGTTCCTGGCCAGTGGAGATAATCAGTTGGCAAAGATAAAAGGACTTTAAACATCTTTTTGAACTTATGAATGGGTGAAGCATTAGCCACCTCAAGAATCTGGACAAGGAATATATTCGATTTGACTTTAATGTTGTCACATGTATTGACATACATTTTTTGCGTGCTATACAAAGTTCATAGATAAGTAAACAAGTGACTGCAGAATGTAGTGTTACAGTCATAGCTAGAGTCAATGGATGGAAGGTTGGTTTGCATGATGGATTAGGGTACATTCACGACCTTTTGTAGTTCCTTGCGGTCTTGGGCAGAGCAGGAATGATACCAAGCTGTGATACAACCAGAAAAAATGCTTTCTGTGGTGCATCTGTAAAATTTGGTGAGAGAGATAGCTGACATGCCAAATTTCCTTAATCTTCTGCGAAAGTAGAGAACATACGTCTTTTGTCCAAACCAAGAGGAAAAAATGGTTGTAATATCACATGAAACTGGTTCCCCCCCTCCTCCACGCTGCTAGAACCTGTAATATTGCTTTGTGAAGTTAAAAAGGGAAGACTGCCATTTTCCATTTGGCAGGCAGCAGCAGAAAAGGGCACTGCTTTGTGAATACCTGGCTGAATACCTAGTTATGTGTACACGTCTTTAAGGAGTGATTACCAATGTATTTCACAAGGCATATTTTAACAGGTCCTAGGTGACGTTCCCCAGAGTTTATGATAGCTGGAAAGGAAAACTTAAGTGTTAGAAAAGGAGCTTAGCTTGATCAGGGATTTAGTGCCAATAATTAGATGCAAAAAGACTGCCACAACCAGTTCAAAATTCAATACAATCAATGGTGCGAAAGTGAAAGTGTGTGAGTGTCAATGCCAGAATAAATCAACTTCCCTGTCCTCTGGTTTTGAATAGGCCATTATCACTGACTGGCTATTAATCATCTGGTTTAACTCAACTGCAGAACAAACTAAATGTAACCATTATTACCATTAGTAAAGAATATCTCATCAAAATCCAGTAATATATGTGCCCTCACAGATCATGAAGCAGTGGCAGTTTTCCCTGTTGTCAAAAGCTTATAGCACTGGTCCAGGTGGCCCACTCTATCTGGTGCAGGTGGCCCACTCTATCCAGCACACGTATGTGCCATCAGTGGACTTTGGATAACTGATATGATTAAAAATGAACAGCAATCATTAAGTTGGTCAGTTGCTCGTACAAAATGCGAGAGCGTCCCACCAACATGTTTCGATCAGAGTTATAGTAATATTGGTGTTCATCCACTTACTTTAAATTGGTTAGAGTTTGTATTAAAATAATGCCAATGATCTGGATGTATCGCAGCATGGAACGGCTCCTGCTCTGACCACGGCCGCAAGAATCTACAAAGGACTGTGAACATAGACCAGTACGTCACCCAAACCAGATTCTCAACCATTGACTCTGTCTACACTTCCCACTGCCTCAGGAAAGCAGCCAGCATAATCAAGGACCCCACGCAGCCCAGATATACTCTCTTCCACTTTTTTCCTTTGGGTAATAGATGCAAAAGTCTGAAAACACATTCCAGCCAACTCAAGAACAGCTGTTTCCCTGCTGTCGTCAGACTTTTGAATATCCCTATCATATATTAAGCTGATCTTTCTCTTCACTCTACCTGCAATTGCAACATTAAATTTGGCACCTTTTCCCCTATGTACTTTACGAACTGCTGCCTCACAACACCAGGGACCCAGGTTCAGTTTCATCCTCAAGATGTTTTTGCCTGCATATAGCACAAGAAGCAACCCTTTTCATTATATCCCAGTATATGTGACAACAATCAATAAAATCAAATCAGAAATTGCAGGTCCAATATCATAGAATTCCTGCAGTGCAGAAGGAAACCATTCGGCCCATTGAGTCTGCACCGAACACAATCTCACCATTACCCCACCTATTTACCCTGCTTATCCCTTGACACTAGGGTCAATTTATCATGGCCAATCAACCTAACCTGCACATCTTTGGACTGTGGGAGGATACTGGAGCACCTGGAGGAAACCCACACTCACAGGATCTGCAGGCATTTAGAATGTGTAAATTCCACACAGTCAGTGACCCGAGGCCGAAATTGAACCCAGGTTCCTCAAGCTGTGAGGCAGCAGTGTTAACCATATGCCATGGGTTTAAGAGCATCGACGTGAGGAGTCCATTTTTTGACTGCAACAGCACACTTGTTGCTTCTATTGAAGATGTGCTCGATTGTGCTTTACAAAGCAGTGATATCGAAGGCATTTGATTCACAAGGGGGCCTCATGAAAGTCCAAATAACTGCAAGCTTCACAAGAGAAAGAAAATATTAACAAAGAGTCGTCCTCCCCTTTATTCACAGTCATGTAGAGAGAATATAACAGTGCCATGGCAGAACCGATCTTTTGCATTGTGTAGGAGATACTAATCTGATACTATATAGAGTTGAGTACTTAATCATAGAAATTTCAGCACAGAAGGAAGCTATTCGAATCATTGTGCCCATGTAATTGCTAGTTTCACATCCGAGCTATCTAGGGACATGTATGTTTCTCAACTGAAATTGCTGGCAATTAAAGCTTCACAGATCAGCTTGCCTTTTTGCGCTAGGCTTCCTGTTGCTGGTGGCTTTCTCTGCATTGCTTCCCTTCCCAGACCAGTCGAAACAACAGTCAAGAAGTTGTCTTGCCAATTTAAAGTTTGGCACTATAAAGTCAGGAGCCAGGAAAAGAGGGAAAGTACTCGATGTCTGAAGGTAGCGATCATCTATTCTTAGCTCACCTTTGAACAATTGTGGAAATTCTGATTTCCCAAGAGCATCATTATCAGGTACTCCCAGTGAGCCTTCTACTTGTGTACATAATTTGATTGTAGTGGTCAAATAGAATATGTGCATACTTGAAGCAAAATTGCTTCTGATTGATGTACACCATAAGCCAATGTCTCATCAATTATGCCAGTACATCTGAGAAACTTAGTGCAGTACTGTAATATTATTTTTAATTCAGCTGCTGCAGATGGCCTGCAATGAATATCTCATCCCTTAGTATAGAAAGAATACATGGCAAACTAACTGATACCAGTGATCAGTCCCGCGGGTGACTGGGCAGCGTGGTGGCACAGTGGTTAGCACTGGTCTCTCACAGTGCCAGGGACCCAGATTCAGTTTCAACCTCGGGTGGAGTCTGTGTGGAACTTGCACGTTCTCCCTGTGTCTGTGTGGATTTCCTCCAGGTACTCAGATTTCCTCCCACAGTCCAAAGATGTGTAGGTTAGGTGAATTGGCTATGCTAAATTGCCCCTTAGTGTCAAGGGGACTAGCAGGGTAAATATGTGGGGTTTTGGGGCAAGGACCTTGGTGGGATTGCTGTCGGTGCAGTCTCAATGGGCTGAATGGCCTCCTTCAGCACTGTCGGGACTCTGTGAATGGCATAGCAGTTTACTACCATGGTAACTTAACCATTACTGAGTTTGTAGGGTAAGACTATTTTAGAAGCGATTACCACTGGCAACTGATCTTAATTATTCCTTCCCAACTGAAAGAGCCTGCAGTTAATGTTGTTCTGTGTGCCTTATATACCTGTTTCCAGCATGTTACTCATGCTCCTTGAGGAATGTGCTACCTGCAATAAATGAGTAACAGTCACTCCATCATGCTACAAAACATAAAAAGGAGAAGCAGAAAAAGATCAACTTTATGTACGGTATGATCCCATTCTCACTACAAGGCACTCTAACCAGCCTCTCAATCTTGCAGAATACCGATGACTCCAGATAAAAACGCCGATCTGATAAAGCTTCATTCTTATCCAAGCACAGAATTCTAACATGCTCAGTCACTTCCCAGTCTCTCCCATTGCATAGAATTCCTCATTCAGTCCCATCAGTTAAATTATAATGTGGCTCCAACAATATCATTTTCCGAAAAGGTTGATATTTTTCTATTTCAGAATATGACAATGTCAGTCAGCACAGCTCGTCTCGATCTTACCACGCTGTAACAACTTCAAGTACAATATCAGATTGTGTAACAATAACAGGAGTTCAGAATAGGATTCATGTGCTGATCAGTTTTTGAATATATTCAAGTTGAACTATAAGAGAGTGAAGGGTGATGGAATGGGCAGGGAGGTCAAGGTCAGATCAGCCATGATTTTATTGAATGGCGGAAAAGGCTTCAGGTGCAGTGTGGCCTAGTCCTGTTCCTATTTTTCATCTCCGTTGCCACAATTGTATAATTTTAATAAAACCATTTACAGAAATCCTTAATTGTGAACAAAATATGGATTGGGCTCAAAATTTAAATTCCAATTGTAATTTGGTAAGCTTCTAAATATAACAGGTCTTCCTGTATTTTGGCGCTGTACAGTACAGTAGGAAGTATGTTGCAAAGAATTCTTAGTCCCTTTGTAAGTGGGAAAACATACATCATGACAAGGTCATGGGGTATTGGAGTTATTGCTTTGAAAGCTACTGACATTTATCCTCAAGTTGCTTTTTGTTTTCTGTTTCTTCCCCTTTTGGGAGGTTTAAGTTTATTTATCAGTGTCACGAGTAGGTGTGCATTAACACTGCATTGAAGTTACAGCAAAAATCCTTGAGTTACCACATTCCTGGTGTCTGTTTGGGTACACTGAGGGAGAATTTAGTGTGGCCAATGCACCTAACCGGCACATCTTTCAGATGGTGGGTGGAAACTGGAGCACCCCGAGGAAACACAACGCAGACACGGGGAGAATGTGCAGACTCTGTACAGTGACCAAGCTGGGAATCAAACCTAAGTCCCTAGCACTGTGAGGCAGCAATGCTAACCACTGTGCCACCGTGTTGCCCCTATCAGCCATTTAAGAAAATACCATCCATTTGGGAAAATTATGTCACTGGAGTCGCATTATATATTTAACTATTGGGACTGAATGAAGAATTCTGTGCAATGGGGGAGACTGTGAAGTGACTGAGTATGGTGGAATTCTGTGCTCGGATAAGAATGACGCTTTATCAGATCGGCATGTTTATCTGGAGTCATCTATACATGAAAACTTTACAAAAAAATTCAAACGTCTACAGGGAGTTTCAAATTGTCTGTAAGCTTGTGCTTTATCAAGGGCTGGAATCTAAATTACATTGGTGGAGTTGCTGAGGGTAATTAGGCAGACATTTCAGAGCAGAATGTCACTATGGTTAGAATGAATGGCATTGTCCAATCTGAACCTTGAATTCTAAGATTTTATTGTTCCTTTGAGCTATCTGGCACTGATTTCTGCTGCACAGAAGGACGTCTATCTGGAAGATGCCTTCTCATCATGTAACTGATGCTTTTGCTGAGTTCCGTCAGTTAGCATCATGATTAGCAGAGATCTAAACTCCATCTTAATGAGTTAAAATGTCTCTATAATGAGGCAGGAGCAGCCTGGGATTTCCGTCACTATCAGTGACTCACTGTAATGAGTTCTTCTTCCCTAATTTCTTGCAGACTCTCACCCAAGACCTTTTATAGGTCAAAGTTTGAAATGGCAAAGCCTTCTGATAACCCAGTGTGGACAGCTCTTCTACATTGCTGAGATAAATTCACTATCTGGATTGAGAACTGTTACAGCTCGAGTAACGTTCACGGCTGCTAAATAAAGCTGGGATTGGAACAGTGAGGGGGTGATCTACTCGGGGTTTAAAATGGTGAAGGAATTCAGTAAGGTGGATACAAAGAAACTATTTTCTCTGGAGGGAAATCGAAAACAAAGGAGCGTAATCCTGAACTTAGAGCTAGACATTTAGGAATAGATCAGGAAGAAGTTTTTTCACTCGCTGGCTAATGGAAATCCTCAATTCTCTTCACCCAAGAAGCTGTGGGATGAAGGGGCAATTGAAATTTAGCAAGAATCAAATTGATAGAGTTTTGTTTGGGAAGAGTATCAAATGCAGACAAATGGAGATGAGATATTAATCAGCTGTAGATCTAATTGAAGTGGCAGAGCAGATCAATCTAAATGCATCTGACCTTATGATGGAAGGAAGATCACTAATGAAACAGCTGAAGATGGTTGAGTCTAGGACAGTACCCCAGGGAACTCCTGCAGCGATGTCCTAAAACTGGGATAATTGACCTCCAACCACCCCAACCATTTTCCTATATGCTGCAACCAAAAGGAAAATGCTGGAAAATCTCAGCAGGTCCGGCAGAATCTGTAAGGAGAGAAAAGAGCTGACGTGCTAGCTTCGACAAAGGGTGATCTGGACTTGAAACTTCAGCTCTTTTCTCTCCTTACAGATGCTGCCAGACCTGCTGAGATTTTCCAGCATTTTCCCTTGGTTTCAGATTCCAGCATCCGCAGTAATTTGCTTTTATTCCTACATGCCGAGTATGACTAAAGCAATGTAGTGTTTTCCCCCAATTCCTCTTGATTCCAGTTTTGCTAGGGCTCACTGGTGCCATGCTTGGTCCAATGGTGCTTTTATGTCAATTGCTGTCACTTTCATCTCGAGTTCAGCTCTTCTGCCTGCGTTTGAAGCAAAGCTGTAATGAGATCAGGAGCTAAGTGACCTTGTGAAGTTCAAACCAAATGTGAATGAGCAGGTTATTGCTAAGCAAGTGCTGCTTGGTGGCACTGTTGCTGACTCTTTCCATCACTTTTCTGATGATTGAGAGTAGATTGATGGGGGGAGAATTGGCCAAGTTGAATTTATCCTGCTTTTTCTGTGCAGGACATACCTGGGCAATTTTCCACACAGCTGGATAGATGCCAGTATTGTAGCTGCACTGGAACAGCTTGGCTAAGGGTGTGGCAAGTTCTGCAGCATGAGTCTTCAGCACTAGTGCCTGAACACTATCAGAGCCCGTTGCATTTGTCGTCTTGCCATAAAAACCCATCTGAGTCAGTAATGTCCTTTAGGGAAAGAAACCTGCTATCCTTAACCAATCTAGACTACATGCGACTATAGATGCATAGCAAAATGGTTGACTCTTCACTGCCCTCTGAAACGGCCCAGCAAGCCACTCAGTTCAAGGGCAGTTAGGGATGGACAACAAATGATACATTGCATGAAAGAATTTGTTTTTTAATACAGTGCCTTTAGCCAGTTCTTGACATCACATAGAGCGAATCAAATTGAAGATTCGTGTCTGTGAGGCTGGAGTTTTTGAAGTAGGCCAAGATGAATCATCCACTCGGCATCTCAGGCTGAGGTTTATGCAAACGATTGCTGTCTTATCTTTTGCACTGATGTGCTGGGTTCCTCCATCGTTTGAGGATGGGGATATTTGTGGAGCCTCCTCCACCAGTGAGTTATTTAATTGTCCACCACCATTCACACCTGGCTGTGGCAGGACTGCAGAGCTTAGATCAGATTCATTGGTTGTGGGATCATTTTGTTCTGTCTGTCGCTTGTTGTTAATGCTGTTTGGTGCACAACTGTCATAGCTTCACTAGGTTGACACCTCATTTTTGGATATGTGTGGTGTTCCCTCCTGCACCCTTCATTGAACCATGATTGTTCCCCTGGCTGGGTGATGTTGGCAGAATGGGGGATTTGCCAGGCCATGAGATTGCAAATTGTGATTGAGTACAATTCCACTGCCGTTGATGGCCCACAGCACCTCATGGATGCCTAGTCTTGAGTTGCTAGTTCCCTTTGAAGTGTATCCCATTTAGTACGATGGAGGATATCATCAATGTGAAGATAGGACTTAGTCACCACAAGGACTGTGTGACGTTGTCTCCGATACTGTCATGGACAGATGCATCTTTCGAAAGTATGTTAACCAGAGTTCACTCTCGTTCCCCTCTTGGTGAAAGGCAAAGCTGGCAGAAGTAGGGAAGCCTGCATGACTCGAGATATTGAGGCCTTGGTCAAGAAGATGAAGGAGGCACAGGACATGCACAGGCAGATGGGAACAAGTGAATCCATTGAACAGTATAGGGGGTGTGGGAGTAGAGTTAAGAGAGAAATCAGGAGGGCAAAAAGGCGACACAAGATTGTTTTGGCAGATAAGGCAAAGGAGAATCCAACCAGCTTCTACAAATACATAAAGGACAAAAGAGTAACAAAGGAGAGAGTAGGGCCTCTTAAGGATCAACAAGGTCACCTATGTGTGGATCCACAACGGATGGGTAAGATCCTAAATGAATATTTCTCATCAGGATTTACTGTTGAGGAAAGCATGAATGTAATGGAACTTGGGAACATAAATAGTGATATCTTGAAGAATGTACATGTTACAGAGAAAGAGGTGCTGGAAGTCTTAAAGCACATCAAGGTAGGTAAATCCCCAGGACCTGATGATGTGTATCCCAGGACATTGTGGGAGGGTAGGAATGAAATTGCAAGTCCCCTAGCAGAGATATTTGAATCATTGATAGTCATGGGTGAGATGTCTAAAGATTGGAGGGTGGCAAATGTTGTATCTTTGTTTAAAAAGGGCTGCAGGGAAAAGCCTGGAAACTACAGGCCGATGAGCTCGCATCTGTGATTGGCAAGTTGTTGGAAGGTAATTTGAGAGACAGGATCTGCAGGCATTTAGAGACGCAAGGACTGATTAGGGACAGTCAGCATGGCTTTGTGAGTGGAATATCATATCTCACAATCTGATGGAGTCTTTTGAAGGGGTAATCAAGAAGGTAGATGAAGGCAGTGCAGTTGATGTTGTATACATGGATTTTAGCAAGGCCTTTGACAAGGTACCGCATGGTTGGTTGTTGCACAAGGTTAACCTCGGGATCCAGGATGAGGTATCTAAATGGATACAAAATTGGCTTCTTGACAGAAGCCAGAGAGCGATTGTAGAGGGTTGTTTTCCAAACTGAAGGCCTGTGACCAGCGGTGTGCCTCAGGGGTTGGTGCTGGGTCCACTGTTATTTGTCATTTTATATTAATGATTTGGATGAAAATATAGGAGGCATGGTTAGTAAGTTTTCAGATGACACCAAGATTGGTGACATAATGGATAGTGAAGAATGTTATCTCTGATTGCAACAGGATCTTGATCATTTGGGCCAGTGGGCTGACAAATGGCAGATGGAGTTTAATTTAGATAAATGCGAGATGATACATTTTGGTAGACGGAGCCAGGGCAGGACTTACTCAGTCAATGGTAGTGCATTGGGGAGAGTTACAGAACAAATAGATCTAGGGGTACATGTTCATAGCTCTTTAAAAGTGAAGTCACAGGTGGACAGAGGGTGAAGAAGGCATTCAGCATGCTTGGTTTCATTGATCAGAATATTGAATACAGGAGTTGGGACATTTTATTGAAGTTGTACAAGATATTGGTAAGGCCACACTTGGAATACTGTGTACAGTTCTGGTCACCCTATTATAGAAAGGATATTATTAAACTAAAAATGGTGCAGAAAAGATTTACTCGGATGCTACTGGGACTTGATGGATTGAGTTATAATGAGAGGTTGGATAGACTGGGACTTTTTTCTCTGGAGCGTAGGAGGCTGAGGAGTGATCTGGTAGAGGTCTATAAAATAATGAGGGGCATAGATCAGATAGGTAGTCAATATCTTTTCCCAAAGGTAAGGGAATCTAAAACTAGAGGGCATAAGGTGAGAGGAGAGAGATACAGAAGTGTCCAGAGGGACAAATTTTTCACACAGGGTGGTGAGTGTCTGGAACAAGCTGCCGGAGGTGGTGGTAGATGCGGGTACAATTTTGTCTTTTAAAAAGCGTTTAGATAATTACGTGGGTAAAATGGGTATAGAGGGATATGGGACAAATGCAGGCAATTGGGATTAGCTTAGGAGTTTTTAAAAAAAGGGGTGGCTTGGGCAAGTAGGGCCAAAGGATCTATTTCCATGCTGTAAACTTCTATGACTTTATCTGAAGCAAACAGCTTGGTGAGGATTAGGTCAAATACGTTTTTCCCTCTTGGTTCCCTTGTCACCTGTCGCAGTCCCAGTCTAGTAATTATATTCTTTAGGACTTGACCAGATTGCTCTGTGGTGGTACTCCTGAGCCACTCTTGGTGATGCACATTGAAGTCCCTCACCCTAGAGTACATTTTGCACCCTTGCCACCCTCAGTATTTCCAACAAGTGGTTTCAGCATGGAGGGCTACTGATTCATCAACTAAGGGGGAGACAGTACGTGGTAATCAGCAAATGTTCTTGTCCATGTTTGACCTGGTGCATTGAAACTTCATGATGTCCAAAGCAGACGTTGAGGTCTTTCAGGGCAATTGCCTCCTTTCTGTATAGCACTGTGCTGCCACCTGCTGGTGGGATGAGATATCCGGCGATAGTGATAATGATGTCTGGGATGAAGCTTCCCATCCTGCATGCCCACCGCGGGAATCATAGAGGGCAGGACAAGGAAATGTTGATCTCAGGTGGGATTTTCGAGTCTTGGGGCAAGCACGGTCAGACAATCCTTCCCGTAATCTGTAATGTATGATTCTGTGATTATGACTATGTTAGTGTGTTGCTTGAATCGTCTGCGACAGCTCTCCAAATGTTCTTTGTAGGGTGAACATGGTTGAATTTGCCGTTGTCGTTTCTGGTGCTCAGGCCAATGCTGGGTGGCCCGTCTGGCTTCATTCCTTATTGACTAATTTTTAGCACTTTGACACAGTTGATTGGCTTGCTAGGCCATTGCCGAGGGCAGGTTAGAGGCAATCATATTGCTGTGGCCTGGAGTCGCCCGAATTGGCCTGATCAGTCATCTTCAGACACACCGAAACCAGTCTCAAAATGACTAAAGATGTTGAGGTCCTCATCGACAACAATGTGTCCTTAGACTTTTGTATCTTTTTCCTGACGGAAGAAAATGGAAGAGAGAATGTCCGGGATATGTGAGGTCCTTAATTATGCTGGCTGCTTAGCTGAGGCAGTGGGAAGTGTAGGCAGTGTCAAAAATATTTTCCCTGATAATCCACAATTCAGCATGGCCCACCCACCTACCCCACATATCTTTGGGCTGTAGAAGGAAACCCTCGCAGACACAGAATTTGCAGACTCCACACAGTCACCCGAAGCCAGAATTGAACCCAGCTCCCTTGTGCAGTGAGGCAGTGGTGCTAGACGCTGTGCTGCCCTAGAATTTTAAGAATGATTCAATTTGGTCAGGAGACAGTACAAGTCATTAGAAAATTTTGCTTCAAGGTCAATCACAAAAATATTGGATTCCTCAAGTACAATTTCATGAGACAAGAATTTCTTTTTGAAATACTAAACAATGTTAATTTAGTGAAATTAGCCCTACTTTTTAATATGTGGAACAGGCAGCAAACCTAAAAGAGTGTTAATTATAAATACTGTTGGGAATGTCATGTACAGCAGATGTGATTTTAAGTAGTTTAAAAATGTGGGCTACATATACTGTAGGTAAAAATAAATGAAGGTCCTGAAGTGGTAACCTTTTCATTAGATGGCTGCGCTTATTGAAGCTGGCAGCAAGTCCAGGGTGATCTGCAGACGTAATGTAATTATTTCAATGATTCCATTTCTCTTGCTCTCATTAATGTTACATGAGACTCGGTAAAGGAGAGTTAGAATTAAATGACAATGGACCATGTTTTCTGGTCTCTGGATCGTCACAGACCAGACATGTCCTTCAGGATGTCTTGTGGGACCTCGCAGAAGATCCAATTGTATGGGAATTGCCCAGGAAGTTTGAACTTGCCCCCGGGACCCCCCTGGAAAATGTCTTCAACTCTGAGTCAGACAGTTTTAACTTACTTAACTGGGTAGTTATCCAGGAAAAAGATAGAAAAATCTTAGTCTTACACCTGACACAATACAGCTGAACCACGCCCGCCCTCATGCTGGAATCCTATCTGCTCCCCCATCTCATCTGACCTGACTAGTCCTCACCACTTGACTCCCTGTCCTTGGTCACCAACTCCACCCCAGCTCAACCTGCCCTTGTCTGACCTTGCTACCCTACCAGCTGCCATCCTACTCTTCCTTACCCGCTGCAAACCAGAGATTATGAAAACTTTCCCTTACAACAGTGACAAGCCACTGCAGGTTCTTGGGACTTTGAAATGCCTGTCTTAGTCAAAATCACTAGAACAAATGCTGTAATCTGGACCACATCTAGAGAGAATGTGATACCGGCTTCCACACAGCAAAAGATCTGCACATGATTGCTGTTACAAACACAATTCCCACACATATCAACAATATTCTAGACTTGTATGCTGTCTACTTCATTGCTGTCGGCAAACTGAAAGTTCATTCATGCAAGCTACTTGTAAACCCCGATGATAACAAGGAACAGTACAGCACAGGAACAGGCCCTTCACCCCACCAAGTCTGTGCCAAGACAGATGCCTCTCTAATCTAATATTTTCTTTCTGCTACATGATCCAAATCCCTCTATCCTTGCCAACTCATATATCCATCCAGATGCCACTTGGACGTTGTAATAGAATCTGCTTCCACCACCACTTCCCGCAACATGTTCCAGGCATTCATCACCCTCTGTGTGAACAAACTTGCCCTTTACATCTCTTTTAAACCTTTCCCCCTCTACTCTCAATCTATGCCCCCAAGTAATTGACTATTTGACCCTGGGTAAAAGACTCTGACTATCCAGTCTATCCACCTGATCATAATTTTGTGAACCTCTATCAGGTCCCCCTTCATCCTCCGATGCTCTAACAAAAAAAAATTCCAAGTTTGTTCAACATTTCATCTTAGTCCGTATCCTCCAAACCAGGCAACATTCTGGTAAATCACGTCTGCACCCTTTCCAATACATCAACATCCTTCCAGTAGTGTGGCAACCAGAATTATACACATTACTCCAAATGCAGCCTAACCAAAGTCTTACACAACTACAACATGATTTTCCAATTCTTATACTCAATGCCCAGCATGCCATATGCCTTCTTGACCACCTTGTCCACTTGAGTTGCCACCTTCAGGGAACTGAGGGTGTGCACACTTAGATCTCTGTATATGCTGATATTACTAAGGGTTCTACCATTTATTGTATATTTCCTCCTGCAATAGATCTTCCAAATCAAATCACCTCTCATTTATCCAAGTCAAATTCCATCTGCCATTTTTGAGCCCAGGTCTCCAGCCCATTTATATCCTGCTGTATCCTCTGACTATCCTCCTCACTATTCACTCTCCTCCAATTTTTGCTTCATCTGCAAATTTACTAATCAGACTATCTACATTTTCCTCCAAATCATTTATAAATATTACGAACAAGAGGCCCCAGCACTGATTCTTGTGGAACACTGCTTGTCACAGACCTCCAGTTAGAAAATTGCCCTTCCCTTGCTACTCTCTTTCTATGCCCCAGCCAGTTTTGATGATGAAGATCATTTCGTGACAGGAAGCAGATGGGCCCAGCACTTATGTGCCTGCTCAGCCTTGACGTTATTAAGAAAGTTGAACCTACCCCTTAGATCTCATCCAAAAGAGTCATGAAGAAACATGAAAATGAGAATCAGAGTAGTATCTGTGTTGATATGTGGTCACCTAACCAAGCAAGGCAATGAAAAAGGCGCTTAAGAACATAAGAACATCAGTATCGTGGAGAAAGTGACTTTGCTAAGACAGATGTCTCTCTAATCTAATATTTTCTTTCTGCTACATGATCCAAATCCCTCTATCCTTGCCAACTCATATATCCATCCAGATGCCACTTGGACGTTGTAATAGAATCTGCTTCCACCACCACTTCCCGCAACATGTTCCAGGCATTCATCACCCTCTGTGTGAACAAACTTGCCCTTTACATCTCTTTTAAACCTTTCCCCCTCTACTCTCAATGTATGCCCTCAAGTAATTGACTATTTGACCCTGGGTAAAAGACTCTGACTATCCAGTCTATCCACCTGATCATAATTTTGTGAACCTCTATCAGGTCCCCCCTCATCCTCCGATGCTCTAACAAAAAAAATTCCAAGTTCATTGAACATTTCATCTTACTCCATATCCTCCAAACCAGGCAACGTTCTGGTAAGTCACGTCTGCACCCTTTCCAATACATCAACATCCTTCCAGTAGTGTGGCAACCAGAATTATACACAATACTCCATCTGTTATTGAATTGAGGGCCCAAATCTTCTGGTCTCCAGATTAGTAGAGATGTGTGTCAGAGCCCATGGAAGCCCTGATGTGCTGACCTTCCAGGAAATTGCCTCAATGAGCAATGCCCCTGCTCCCTACCACCCACTGTAAAATTCTCTAACTACATTTGAGTCAGAGACTCTGGACAATTCCAACATATATGCTCAGGAAATATTAGACAGAAACATCCTAGTCTAATTTTTAGTTAACAATGCAATGGAGGCCCCAATCACTCATTGACTTCCCTGGCTCCTGAATACCCCTCACAAGTGACCCCACCCCCATCAGACTATCCCCTGAGCAGAACACGCAATGAAGCCTCTGCCCCTGACTAGGCCTGACTATCCCTGATTACCCCTTCTAACTCCACTAAGCTCCGCCTGATCCAACCCATCTTACTCACCTATCCACCTGTCATCTCAACCACTTGCCATCCTGCCCACTTAACTCACCCACTTAGCCATCCTATCACCCTACAATCACTATTCATCCATTCCACCATTCAGTGACATTTGTTCTGGACTTTTAAGTTTACTGATCGGCAGCCACTGCCATAAAAAACAACTTACTCTGAATCACATTCCATTGACCAAGAGCTGTTGGAGAATTCGAGAGATCCATACATGGCTTGGAAAAATGTGTTAATATACAGCTGTAGCTGAGAGCAAATCATGGAAGCAAAAGCTCTATCACTTTGCAGCTACAGAGTAACTCCTACCCTACTGGAAACGTACACACACACAGACACACACACACACAGACACACACACACACACAGACACACAGTAAATGCAGCACAAAGTGTGCAATTGAGAGCTACATTACTATTTCTTCTCAAGCACTTCACACATTGCTTAAAATCAACATCTTACACTGTGGTGTACACGCTTGCCTGCAGCATCAGCAGTGACACAGAAACTTAGTGGTTTTATAGTCAGGTGGGATGAATTGCATCTCTGTCTGAAATGGATGACATGTCAATGGAGCAACCTCTCCCTGTACCAGTCTATGATGGGGTGAGGTTCCTACCACATTCAACATTAGGCATTGTCTTCTTTTAATTAGTTAGCTATATGAGACAACTAGACTTCTAGAGGGAGCTTGCTGGTATCATGATAGCAACATGAACCACTGTGGTGCCAGCAGCAACCCTTGGATGTGTCTAATAAGAGTTAGAGGAATGAGCTGGGTGGACAGGGGTGAGCCTTGGCCAACAGAAGCCCTCTAGCTGTGTATTGAGAGAGTTAGGGGGGATATACACAAGAGGGACAAGCCTGGATCTGCTTCTATGTTGTGAACCCAGGAAGAACACACCTGCCCATTCCAACTCTACAAGGTGTGACATTTTTGGCAGTGACCACTGGTGGTCCCTTCCGGTTTGATTCAATTTTGCAGGGTTTTGGTGAAGCAACCAGAATTTTGACCCAACTTCACCTCTTTTACACTAAGATTTATATTCATGCCCAAAATTTCTTCCCTGTATTTTATTGATTGTAAGTGTGAGTTCTTTTTATTGTTCAGTATTTGATTTAAAAAAGAAAATCCCTAATGGCTCATCCTCTGATTAAAACATATCACACTTGTAAAGCACCAGATAAATGAGTTATTTTCATGATAAAGGCAATGGGAATGTCGGCCTATGCAAAGATTCATTCTGCCCTCAAGTTAAAGTCTCTTTTCAGAGCTGTACGCTAAAGGAAAATGACAGTATAGATAAACAACATCGATGTTTGTATCAAAATCCTACAGCCCCGGTTTTTGATTTGATAAAAGAGGCACCTCTGTAGTACAGCTTTGGTTTTCATCCAACTGAATGTTTGCATCGATGTCAGTTGTCAGTCCAGATTTACCCTTTGTGACGTGACTTCTACAAAAGCACATCCCGCATTTGCTAGCCTGTATCCTATCTAATGAGCTGTTAGTAAATGAATTATGAAGGCAGTCCACCAGCCGATGTGCTTGACCAAGTATGGCGACATTTAAGGAGACACGCATGACATAGTGAAGCAGCAGGAAGATACCGAGCCCTCAGTTGTGTTTGCATTTCAAGAAAGTCTCCACTGACAATTAGACTTGACTGAACCAAATGGAGTCGGTTTATTTAGCATTATGCAAAATGTTGCTTTTACGCCGCACGTTTGTCGTGGTAAGTACTTGTTGTTCTATTTTGATTTGAAATGATATTTAGTTAAAAGATGGCATTTAAAATGCATTTGGACAGATACATGGGATAGGAAAGATTTAGAGGGATATGGATCAAATATAGGCAAATGGGGTTAGCTTAGTTGGGCATTTTGGTTGGCATGGACCAGTTTGGGGCAAAGTGTCTGTCTCCATGCCATAGATTCTATGATTCTATCTTTGGCTGTCTATGAAAATTATTAAATAGTTGATGCTGTTTGGTTTCTGGAAATCTTTTCTGTAAAGTTGAAAAGCTCAGAAATGTGTAAATGAACCTTCTGTAAAATCTGTTGATGATGTGCACACAACAATGATTTTCATCGAAACTTTTTCAGCAGTGAACAAGATCATTCACATTTTACTCTTGTCTGTAAATGGAGTTTAATCCTTCCTTTGCGATGCCCAGAGTATAAAGAAAGAAACCTAAGGGTTTCTATTGGATGTTATCTCTTGAGAAGAATAGTTTAGATATGCAGGACTTTCTGTTTGTGTAATATTTTGGAAAGCTTCAAACTAAAATATTCAGGAATAAATTAATGGGGTTTGTTCTGCTCAAGATATCTCCCTGTCTTGCTGGGGTACTCCTGACTGGTTACCATGTTAGCTTTCTTGTGATTTATCAGATAGCCTATTCAATGTCGTCATACCAAAGCTCAAGGATTACCTCCCTTGGCAGCAAGCTCGGTGAGGATATTAAAAGGTTTTCAAATATAAGATACGTGCATTTTTGGTGAGGGGGTTTGCTCTGTTCAATCAAATAATCTGGTACAGTTTACTTTTTAAAAAATTATTCATTCAATGGATGTGTCACCAGCATAGCCAGCATTTATAACCCATCCCTAATTGCCCTTCAGAAGGTTGTAGTGACCCACTTTCTTGAACCGCTACAGTCCATCTGGTGAAAGAACTCCCACAGTGCTGAGAAGTGGGTCCTGGATTTTGACTCGGTGATAACGAAGGAACTGTGATGTATGCCCAACACGGAATAGTTTGTGAATTGGAGGGAACCTTGCAGATTATTGTATTCCCGCACAGCTACTGTCTTTGTCCCTTTAGGAGGTAGAGTTTGTGGGTTTGAACGGTGCTGTTGAATAAGCCATGGTATGATGTGCTGAGTGTTGTGCACTTTGTAGCAGTACTCACTGCAGCCGTATTGCGAGTAATGGAGACAGTGAATATTTGAGGTAATGGGTGGGATGCGTATGAAGCTGGCTGTCCTGGGTAATGCTGAGTGTCTTAAGTGTTGATGGAGCTGCACTCGTTCAAGCAACTGGAGAGTATCTCATTACAATCCAGACTTGTGCCTTGTGGACAGGCTTTGGGAATCAGGGGGTGAGCCATTCACTACAGAATATCCACACTCTGACCTGTTCTTGTGACCACAGTATTAATGTAAGTTTTTGGTCAATGGTCGCCTATCAGGAAGAGGATGGGTGAAGTGCTAATAATAGTATTAGTAATAGTAATGCTACTGAATGTTAAGGAGAGAAAGTTAGATTCTCTGTTGCTGGATGGTCATTGCCAGGAACTTGTGAGACACAAATGTTTCTTGCCACTTATCAACCAACCCTGGAAGCTATCCAGGTCTTTCTGTGTATAAGCACAGATTGCTTCATCATCAGAGGAATTACAAATGGAACTAAACATTGAGTAGTCATCAATGACCATCCTCAGTTCTGAACACATAATGGGGTGAAAGTAGTTTGAACAGCTGAAAAAGTTGGCCAGGCATGCTCTCCTGCAGCGAGGTCCAGGGGACTGAGATGATTGGCTTCCAACAACCACGCCCATCACCCTTTTGTGCTCAATGTGACTCCCACTAATGGAAAGGTTTTCCCTCATTCCCATTGAGTTTAATCTCACTGGAATCCCTTCATGCCATTCTCATTCTCACCTTGATATCAAGAGCAGCCACTCTCACTGTATCTCTGGAGTTTTAACTCATATCTCCAGATTATTATTCTAGGCCTTTGGATTGCTAGTCCAATAACATCACCACTTTGCTAGTGCTCCAATATGGTCAAGTGGGGAAAGTCCTTGTGGGTGCAGGTATGGAGGATTTTATCCTGGCAAGGATCAGACGGGAGATCAGGGACAAAAAGGTGATGGGGGTACAAAAGGCTTTGGGGTGGGTGGGGAGATATTGGGAGATGGATTAGAACTTAATGACATGTTACCGCATCTGTAATTATAATAAATTTCAGTTTACTTGTTAATATCACAAGTAAGCTTACATTAACACTGCAATGAAGTTACTGTGAAAATCCCCTAGTCGCTACACTCCGGTGCCTGTCCAGGTACACTGAGACAATTTAGCATGGCCAGTCCACCTAACCAGCACATGTTTTGGATTATGGAAGGAAACCAGAGCAACCAGAGGAAACCCACGCAGACACAGGGAGAACATGCACAGGCATCAACCCAAGCTGGGAATTGAGCCCAGGTCCCTGGCGCTGTGAGGCAGCAGTGCTGACTAGTAAAGAAGGGGCCCTAAAATTATCCTGGCCTTCCAGGGAGACTGGCAAATTGTCCCTGAAATGCAAGAAATCCATTTCCATTGGGCCTCTGCAGCTAACCTAGTATCATTCGCATTGAGTTGTAACATCTACAACAAGAGAAATGGTGAGTTGAAGTGTGGAACTATAGGCAATGAGTTCCTCAAGTAGGAGTTCTCAGTTTGGCCTTGGAAGGGTGTATGAGTGACAGTCAAGCCAATTGAGATATACTGGTATGCATAATGTCTCCACGTCTGCCTCACAGAGATATGAAGATGATGTGGATTTCTGATGTTCAAAAGAAAACAATTGCTGGGTCAGGTTAGCAGGAGGTGTTGGACCTAAACACAGGTAAAGGGCATCCATGATCCAGGAATATGGATTAGATAGATGCTAAAAGTGAGATATGAGCTCCTGTTGGGATATCCTCCCGTCAAACTCTTGCAGTGGTCAATACTGGAGGGCATCACCCATGGTATTTTGGGAGGTGGCTGAATTTATTTTGCACTGCAGTAGATGGACAAGTTTAGAAATTCAAGACAAACGTGTCAGTAAATACACAGTTTGCATTTATGTCGCTTGCTCTGATAGATTACTGTTCAATTCCAGGTGCCATATACTTTAATATGTGGGGCATTGATTCACAGCTAGTGTAAATTAATGAGCATTCACTGAGATTAATAACACGAGCCACTTTCATTCTGGTTTTCCCTATATTGAATCAAGCCTTCAATCACGAATTCAACAATGCAATTTAAATTAGCATCAATAAATTAAAGTGCTTAAATTAGTGTCACTGCTAATTAAACCTGAAATTGCCTGAAGTCACCTTGTCTTGTTGGGCCTGTTTTGCTTCAAGCTAATTTCCCTTTGAAAGCATCCCCAGCACCTTCGATGTCTCACTAAGTTCATCCAGCGTGTAACTGAACAGTGCACCCAAACAAGATCCAATATTTGATCCTTAATGTGTGCTCAGCCATATGAATGTGACAAATAGGAGCAGGAGTAGGTCTTTTGGCCCCATGTATTATGGATGATCTGATTGTACACTACTCCACTTGCCTGCCCCCCGCCATCCCTTTCCCCACACACACCGTTCTCCAAACTCCCGTAACTCTTGACTCTTTTGTAGATCAAAGACCTGTCTAACCTAACCTTGAATATATTCAATGACACAGCTCTCTGTGAAAGAGAATTTCAAAGATTAAACATTCTCTGAGAAGAACTTTCTCTTCACCTCCATTTTAAGTGGGAGACCTCTTATTTTGAAACTGTACCCATTGGCTTTAGATTCCCCTGTAAGGGGAAACATTCTCTAGGCATCCAGCCTGCCAAGCCCCCTCAATTCTATCTTTCAATAAGGCAGTCTCTCATTCTTCTAAACTCCAATGCGGCTAGGCCCAACTAGCTCAATTTATCCTCATCAGAAAACCCCTTCATCCTAGTAATCAGCCCAGTTAACCTTTGAACTACATCCAGTGCAAGTGTATCCCTCCTTTGGTAAGAATACCAAAACTTCTGCAATGCATAAGAACATAAAAATTAGGTTTGATTACAGCCAAACACTGGTTCGGGCCTACAAAACTACCTCCAGTGCTGAATGACCTAGGTAACTGAAAATTACCCATGGTTTCCACTGCTGTAATATGATACAGTGGCCAATGCTGAAATTGTTTGAGTTCCCACCAGTTGGCTTTTGAACGTGGCATCAGAAGTTACCCAGAAGGAATAAACAGTTTGGACCTGAATTCTTCTTCTTCCATTTTACTGGTGTTCCATTTTAAAGTATACAAGACAACTATTCTTATTTCCCCGTTTTAATGTTTTTTTCCTTCCGAATGCCAATTTCTAGCGGTCCACAACCCTAGCAAAGAGCAAACTGGACAATTGTCAGAATTACTAAAAAGCATACTTTTCTGATCATTTTATAGGAGACCTTTAATTAAGATTTGGTCTGCCTCTCTCATAAACAATGGCATGCGCCCTCTTCACATCCCACTCCCTGTGTTTTTCCCCTGCTGGCTTCGCCACGTTGAGCCACATGCCACTGAGCAACAGAGTGAGGAGGGTGGTTAGCTGCTGGTAGCCCATGGCTACCAGAGCTCAGCAGGAAAATAGCATTGATTGTCTACGTATCCTGAAAGGAGACCTAGAGAGAGATTTTCATTTGTTACCAGGCGTAAAACTGGTTCAAACGCATGTCCTGCAAGCTCAGTGAAATGATAAATTCGGAGGGTTTTGCTGAGTTTCTGACCGTCAATGCCACTTTCACACCTTGGTGACAAGTTGAAATTCTATCTCCTAGTCTTTCCTTGCCACCTTTTTATGTCATTGCCATGGGAGGGAATGAGCATCCATGTTCCGCTACTCTATGATACTGCACACTAGGGTTCTTATGCAGAGTGTCAACTCTGTTTTATGTAAAGCTATATTTGATTTGATGTCCAAGCACGTTGTTCTAAAATGTGGACTTGTTTAAACAATGCAGGAATATGAATGGAATAGAAAAGATTTTTTCTACTGTTCAAACCTATTGGCTCAAACACACCAGCCAATATGAATGGTATAGTCCAGAAGAAGCTATTAATTTCCAATCTATTTATTAATACACAAAGGAGTCTCCCAAAGAATGTGTTATTCCAGTACATTGTACAAGTCCAATCCTGCAAATGCAGGACACTGAAAGCATTTAATACAGTGTGTCTGTGCCTGGAACTTAATGTCACTGGTGAGATTTTCTTTTTAATTTTATACGAATTAATGTTTTCAGAAATCTTTGCATGGTCTTTGAATAAACTCTAAAGCTTGAGGTGGCTAACAGCCATCCAGTTATACAATAATTCATAGAAGTGGATTGTGGCTTTTACTCTTTTATTTTACATTTAAATGTCGCTCGGCTGTTCAGTATAGGAATGAGAATTGTTTTCGTTGCAGAAATTTGTAATCTGTGATGACACCATGTTGATTTACCCGTAGTTCAATTATAATTAAGTTACTGCACCGAGTCATGTTTTAATAGTTTGCATTATGTTCTAGAGTTTTTAAATCAAAAAATAAATTGGTGGCTGCATATTGGGGCATATAGGGGAGGCATGGTAGCACATGGTTAGCACTGTTGCTTCACAGCTCCAAGGATCTGGGTTTGATTCCTGGCTCAGTTCACTCTCTGTGTGGAGTTTGCACATTCTCCTTGTGTCTGCTTGGGTTTCCTCCAGGTGCTCTGCTTTCCTCCCACAGTCCAAAGATGTGCGAGTTAGGTTGATTAGCCATGCTAAAATTGTACCTTAGTATTCTGAGATGCGTAGGTTAGAGGGATTAGTGGATAAAATGTGTAGGGATGTGGGTGTAGGGCCTGGGTGGTATTGTGGTCAGTGCAGACTCGATGGGCCGAGTGGCTTCTTTCTGTACTGTAGGGTTTCTATGATTATAAGACTAATTAACCATTAAACAAACTTGGCATGAGTAAAATGAGCATCTTTCATGGTCTCAAAAGAATCAGTCTGATGTCTCAATGTCAGTTCAATGTCCTGCGCTTTACAGTGAACAGAAAGTTTGACTTTTTCAGAATATGCATATCTCAAAATGTTTCAGAATATTTAGGGATTGCTAGTTATTGTCTCTGATGCTTTTTTTCACCAAATCTGTATTATGCAGCAGACTGTATTTTAACCTATCTTAATTGAGAGAACAATTGTTTGTGTTGACGTTTAATATGTCAGTTGATACCATGCAGAGTGCTAGGAACATGCAGAGTGTTAGGGATTAGTTTAGGGGGTTTCAGAAAAAAGGGTGGCATGGATAAGTTGGGCTGAAGGCCTGTTTCCACGCGGTAAATCTTTATGACTCTATAACAAAGGGACATGGGACTTAGCAGCAGATGCAGGCTGGTTGGTCCTTTGAATCTGTTTTGCCATTCAATAAGATCATGACTGATCTGGTTATGGTCTCACATCTACTTTCATGCCTGCCCCACAGAGAGGGTGCAATCTCAGAACCCACTTGACTCCCTTGTCTGTCAGAAGCCTATCTCAGCCTTGAATAAATTCAGTGACTCAAGAAGGCATATGGGAACTTGTTTATATCAGTCATGGTACAGAGCGTAAGAACAAGGAGATAATGCTGACGTTGCACAGAGCTTTGGTTAAGCCGCAGCTGGAGTACTGTGTGCAGTTCTGGTCACCTCACTTCAGGAAGGATGTGATAGCATGAGAGGGGGTGCAGAGGAGATTCACCAGGATGTTGCCCGAGATGGAGCATTTGACCTATGAAGAAAGACTGGATAGACTTGGATTGTTTTCTTTAGAGTAGAGAAGGCTGAGGAGGGACATGATTGAGGTGTATAAGATTCTGAGAGGTATGGACATAGTGAGTCGGAAGTAGCTGGTTGAGGGTTCAATCACAAGGGGGCGTAGTTTTAGGGTAAGGGACAGGAGATTCAGAGGGAATTTGAGAAAAGAAAATTCACTGAGGGTGGTGAGAATCTGGAGTGCGCTACCTGGGAAGGTAGTGGAGGCAGAAATCTTACTAGCTTTAAAAACATAATTTGGGTGAGCACTTAAAATATCATAATATTCAAAGATATGGGGCAAGTGCAGGAAAAGGGGATTAGCGTGCCTTTACTGGTAGTTATTGTCAGTGTAGACTAGATGGGCTGAAGGACCTTTTCTGTGCTGTATACTCTATGACCCAGTCACCACTGCTTTCTGGGGTAGAGAATTCTACACATCAATAACCCTCTGAGAGAAGAAAATGTCACCCTTTTTCCATCTTTAAAGGAAGACCTCATTTTTAAACTGCGTCCCCTAGTTCTCTATTGCAATTCCGATTCTCATTGGATTTACTTCTGACTTCTTTTTCAAAAGGTGGCAATCCGTGGAAACAGAAGAGCTTCACTCTGCATTGTTGAACCTGAAGGATCTGGATAAGAAAGCAGTGGAAGTTTAATCAGTTAGGCTCTGGTCTTTAACTTGGTTATCACTTCCAGAAGAAAGTAGATTTCTACCACTATACAATGCTTGCTGAGATATCAGGGTTGTAACTTAGTTAAATTTAGAGTCTGAGGAGAGATATTAACTTCAGCTATACAGGAAAAAAAATTGCAGCTAAAGTGCGCTAAGGCCTGAGGGCCCAGCACTAGAGATCGTGACAACTGAAGCACATTATAGCTGAGGCACTAGATCTTCAAAAATTACACTTGGTCTGTAATCTTATTTGAAAGAAGCTTCACAGAGGAAATAGATATGAAGGTACAGATTAAGCACTGCACTTGCAAATCTTTTGTGCATTACACATCAATCTTTCTGAATCTCTTATATATTTAAGCCTGGGAACTATAGCCATTGATGCTATTGTACCGGCACTTGCTGTATCAAATTCATCTGTTATTTCAATGGAGGTTTTAACCCATTTACTTAGATGTGGATTTTGGAAACTGATTGGAAGTATAACGTCTTAATCATCAGTCAAACATCAAGTTGTTATTTCTCAATAGTTCCAGTAACGTGTGAAGTGAAACAGTGGGGCAATTTTAATTCCAATAAGCAGATGGGTTGGTGAGACTCGACCTCACCCTACGTCCAACATGCTCACTTATGGAGATGGGAAGGAGGGCTGTCTAACCAACCTCTCTGGAAGTGAGTTGATCATTTAAATGTTCTAACGAGACCGCGCGCTCCAGACTTCAGATGCCCCCCAGGTTCAGGCCTAGCTAGCTGGGTTTCCCAGGTCTCCGGAAACCCCACAGTTAAAGGAAGGTGAGGGACGCTTTGTAAAAGGTACCTTTGCAGAACGTCTTGTGGGCCAGGAGAAACGGGAGTACTTCCTCCCAGTTGACTAACTTTCCTGACTACAATTGGACCTCATGCCACAATTGCACCCTCTCCCAGTGTCCATGATTGTACCTCCACCCAGATCCAAAAGACAATTCCCCTGCAAATGACAGACCCCTCCCTCCAGAATTGAAGATTGGACCTCTTTGTTCAGGATCGGATATCTGCTCCTCCCTCCCCAGGATTGATGACCCCCACCCCTCCAACTCCCAAAAGATCTGAACTTTTCCCCCACAGATCGGCAAATATCCTTTCCTATGTTCCTCACAACCCTCCCCCCACCGCTGCACTCCAGCATAGCGCTAACCCAACTGCAGGTTCCCTACCAATGGTCCCTTTACAATGTGGTTGTGCACAGTGGATTTTTATTTTATATATAGTGTGAAGTCCCTTTAAAGTTGCAGCTGTGCACGTATATTGTTTCTCACAGAACAAGGCTTGTACACTACTTTTGATTATTGCCAAGCTGTGCACTTGTATAGTTGACCAAGAACATTAATATCTGCCTTCCCCTGGCTTGAAACCTCCTCCAAAAGACTTTGCACTCTCACAATCTCTACCAAGAGCAGATATCTGTCAACATATCCAATTTAGAAAAAAAAATACAGCACACTGTAAGATTAAAACTGTTATTGTCCCTGGCCGAAACTCCTTCAGCTGTCCATTAGGTTGTGAGGTGAACAACGCTGACAGTTTTAATGGACTAACATTAAAATTAGTTCTAGGATTAAAACAACAGTGACTGGTAATTCTTTCTTAAAATAAAAATTCGACAAATGTCTGGTTAACAATGGGGCTAAAATGCAAACAATCAAGTATTCCATGATGAATGGTCGAAACGTAGGGACAGTAGGCAGGCTACTTGGGCAATGCAGCTGAGAGTTGTAAGATAGGATTGCTAGCTTGAGTTTTGTTCCGTTACCTTCAGCAGTCACTCCACATCCACCGTTTCCCCTCTCAATGCAAGGTCCCATCCTCAATCACAGGTTCTCCACCCTTCAATGCCTGCTCCCCCTGCCACTTCCCAGTTCCCCCATTAAAAGGCCTCAGTGTTTGCCCATCTCCACCACAAATAATTGGAGCTACCCTCCCCCCCCCTTAAAATTTTGGCAACCTAGGGGGCCCACCCCGACCCTACCCCTGGCAGTGACACCCAGGGACTTTGGCATCCAGCGGGATCCCCTCAGCTGCTTCATGTTCTTAAATAGTTGTTGTAAACCATGCTGACATGATTGAATATTTAGTTGGGTGTGGGGAGGAATATGGCTAGGACCCGTAAATCCTATTTATGTTTGATGGAATTTTTTAAAATGAAGGCCAGAACCTTGTTGCATCATCAGCAAGGGGCGGGAAAAATGAAGAAATGAGATCTTCATGATGGACACAGGTAAAAAATTGCCCCCGTGACTTTTCGACTTTCAACTGATTGAAAATTTTGCAATTTGAAATGAAACAGCACAAATTACTTAAAAATGCATTCCCCCCCACCCCCCCATCCAGGGGAAGGCAAAAAAGAAAACAAGGCACCCATGGGAGAGTGTGGAGACAGATATTTCCTACAAACACAAAAGTCATCACTGTCTAAAGAAGAGACACTTAAATGAAAAGTGCTAGATATTGAAGCATTGGTTGCCACAGACAGAGCCACCCAAAGCCCCTTGAAAATACATAATGGGTGAAATATTTCAGCCCAGGCTGCAGAAATATTGCAAGAAAATTTTCAGCGAAAGAGATGGGCTGAAGATCTCTCCCCCTCTCGCTGTCCCGCTCCCATTCTCTCGCCTTCCCTATGTTGGAATATATGCATTAAGTGGAACAAGTGGAGGCTGCTTTAGTGACTGGAAGCCAGCGTCCAGTGGCGTACCATAGGGACCTGTGTTAGGCCCCTATTATTCGTCATTTATATAAATGACATTGATGACTGAGAGTAGTAAGTTTGCAAATGAAACAAAGATTGGCTGGGTGATTACCAGTGAGGCAACAGTGTCTTGGGCTACAAAAGGATATAAATGGAATGGTCAAATGAGCAGGTAAGTGGCGGATGGAATTTAACCCTGAAAAATGTCAGGTGATACACTTTGGAAGGAGTAATTTGACAAGGACTTGCTCAATGGTAGGACATGAGGAAGTTCTGTGGTAAAGATATATAGGACACTCACCTTTATCAATCGAAGCATAGATTACAAAAGCAGGGAAGTCATGTTGGAGTTGTGTAGAACTTAGGTGAGGCCACAGCTAGAGTACTGTGTGCAGTTCTGGTCACCACAACGGAAGAATGTAATTGCACTGGAGGAGATGCAGAGGAGATTCATCAGGATGCTGGGGATAGAGCATTTAAATTATGAAGAGAGGATGAGTAGGCTTGAGTTGTTTTTGTTGGAGCAGAGAAAACTGAGAGGAAACCTGATCAAGGTGTACAGAGTGGATAAGGAGCAGCTATTCCCCTTAGTTGGTGGGTCAGTCATGAGGAGATATAGGTAAGGGAATGTGAGGGAAAATGTTTTTACCCAGAGGGTGGTAACAGTCTGGAATGCACTGCCTGAGAGGGTGGTAGAGGTGGGTTGCCTCATATCCTTTAAAAAGAATCTGGATGAATATTTGGCACATCTTAACATTCAGGGCTATGGGCCAAGAGCCGGCAGATGGGATTAGGTGGGAGTTCAGGTGTATCTAATGTGTCAGTTTGGACTTAATGAGCCGAAGGGCCTCTTCTGCACTGTATGATTCCATGATTTTACAACTGTTTCAGAATTACCTTTATCAGAAATCTATCAGTGAATTAAGATTTTCTAATAATTGCAACATCTCCTACAGGGTGGCACAGTGGTTAGTTCACCTGTCTCACAGTGCCAGGGACCCAGGTTCAATTCCAGCCTTTGGTGGTTGTCTGTGTGGAGTTTACAGACTCTGCCAGTGTCTGTGTGAGTTTCCTCCTTGTGCTCCGGTTTCTTCCACAGGCCAGAGATGTCTAGGTTAGGTGGATTGACCATGGGAAATGTGTGGGGTTTACAGGGATAGGGTGGGGGAGAGTGCCTGGGTACAATACTCTGTCAGTGCAGGTTTGATGGGCCGAATGGCCTCTTCTGCATTGTAGGGATTCTATGATCTGACCGTATCCACAAAACCAGCTAATCCAAATAGGCTGCAACAGGTAACAATCTGTGCCTCCAAGACTTATATTGACTTATATTCTTTTAATTTTTTTTATTGGACTCTAACCAGCCTTATTCCTGATACCTGTGTGGATGCGTCACATTTTTATAGTTTTATTTTTCTGAGGTTTAGTGGTAAAAAAAAGTCTGCTCTTTAGAAAATCTTGCTGGCTTGGCTCTTTATTGCTCACACCTTAAACAGTTAAATACGTTCCGATGCAGAAAAGACATATCCTCATGAAAAAGAAACTTAAAACTTGATTGTGACTAACAAAAGATGCTGAATGGGGTGGGGGGGGGGGGGCGGGGAGAGTTGGTTCACCCCTTCTCACCCGTCCAAAGCACAGTTCACAGCTGTGATTACTGCCACAGTTGGATAGCTTTCCAATATGCACAGAAGGAATAGCTAATGGGATGAGATCCCTGGGAGTTGTAGGTATTTGTGGGACTGAATCCCAGCAGGAGCCAGTACTTCCAGCAGATACCAGGAGAAAAATTAATTTTAGTTCACTTGCAAACTTCTCTTTCACATTAGTTTCATCTTCTTTAGTATCATGAATGTGAAAAAGAGAGATTTGCATTCACGTTGAGTCTTTATCAAGTCATTCAGGAATGTCTTGCAGCACGTCACACACAATTAATTACTTTCAAATTAGTAAGTGTCACATAAAGATATTTAAAGATATTTACTGCCGTTAAAGTAAACCTAATTGAGTAGAAAATGTAACCAGCATGCAGTAACATAAATTTGTGTGCATTTTATTGAATGACAGATTGTGGCCAGGATTTTACAGTCCCAACGCGATATGTCTCCCCACCACCTCATCCCCACTGGTGGAGGCAGCAAGCCACTTAAATCTACAGTCAATTTGGTGGGACCATAATATCACACAAGGCAGGAGGGTGTGTCAAATCCTGGCCTGTCTCTCTTATCTCTCCTGTCTGTATTTTTTATTCTTTACTGGGATGTGGGCGCCAATGGCAAAGCCAGCAATTGGTGCCCATCTCTATTTGCCCTTGAACTGTATTTCAGAGGGCAATTAAGAATCAACTACATTGGTGTGTAACTGGAGTCACATGTAGGCCAGACTGGGTAAGGATGGCAGATGTCATTCCCTAAAGGGCATTAATGAACTGGGTGTGCTTTTACAACACAGTTTCATTACTCACCATTACTGGATTTATTAATTGAACATAAGAACATAATGAAGAAATGATGGATGAAGTATTTGGTCTGATTGTATTGTGTTTGATCCTCCAGTTCCCAGGGTCTCATGATACTGAGACTGCTGAGAGTCTTCATTTTTCAGTGACTTTCCAAGACTGGATTCAGACCAATAGCCAGCTGCAGTCATAGAGTGAAATCTTCCGGCTTTTCATGCTGGCGGGATCTTCTGGTCCCACCTACGGCGCACTCCCACTATGAGTTTCCTGACAGCATGAGGTAGAATCGGTGGGAAATCCCACTGATAGCGGCAGGATCAGAAGATCCCACCAATAGCCAATGATGTACAGACTCCTGTCACTGAGAAAAACACTGCAGGGAAGCCAGAGAATCTCACCCCTTGTTTTTTCCCCCCAGTTTTGTATTTTCCCACTTCCTCATGGTGTTGAATCAGGATCTACGTACACCAGCCATTCTTTGGTATCTCGTTCAATATGTTTTAGCAAAGATTGACTGAGCAGAATCTTAGTTTTGTTGATTTTGGGTCAAGACCTTTATCGGGGCTGCTATTATTCTGAGTGCATAGGTGTTTGAGAGCTGCTCCAGTGAAGGTCCGATCCTGTCCCATTGTAACTACCAATTGAAAACCCAAATGTGTCATCTGCATGTGTACCAGTTCAAACCTACATTTTAAAATGTTGCTCAGGAGCAGCATAGTTTGCCATGACCATCATGAGTGAACATAGCATCAGGAGTTAGTCATTCAGTCCCGTGGGCCTGCTGCAACATTCAGCTAGATCATGGCTGATCTGTACCTCAACTTTGAAACAAAGCACACATGTACAGTCAACCCTTGAACAAAGGCCAGCTACAGAGGGAGTGTGCATTTCTCTTTCTTTGCCCCATTATCAGGAGTGTGTAAGTTCTGCTGAAAAGGGGTGCAATACTTTGACTCTGGGCCCTAACAGGATAAAAACAGTTCAGATCAGTCTCTGATTTCCCAGTTTTTATTGATGTTCCATTTTAAGGTATACAACACCAGTTCGGACCAATGTTCTTACTTCCCAGAATTTACTTTTTTTTCCTTCTGGGCTTTTGATTTTCCAGTAATCTTGTGCATCCATGTAGTATACTGGAGCCCATTTGAAGTAGGATTCTTGTTCAAGGGGGTTGCTAGTGGGGGGTTTAAAGCACAGGTGAGGTTACAAATAGGGAAAAAAATTACAGAGACCCAACCCCTGAACCACATAAATCCTTTGGCAACTGTGTGACGAACAAAATGCAATTTTCTTGAAGCAAAGGCAGAATAGCAGTTAGGATAGAAGGCTTACCAATCTCCTATTTAAACTGTGGGGTATGTTTTCCATTTGCTTCCAATAGGAATATCAGCAGAATCCAAACAGAATTGGCCAAATCAGCACAAAATATTGTTCCCTTTAAACATACACTTGAACCCACTTATGTTTACTGCAATTTGTTTTTAACCTGGTTTGGGATTCAGTTCACCAGGTGCAGTGTCCACCCACAGAACTGGTCCTGCCTCGGATTAAAATTGTAAGATTCCGCACAGCCATTTGCACTGGACAAGGCTCTTCAAATTGCACACTTTTTCTTAAGTGCTCAAGCACAACGTTTTCAAAGACTATTTACGTCAAAAATACTTAGTTTACTGAGAAGTGACACTAATGGATCAGTATGTGCCTTTAGGCCATGGGCAATGATTTTAAATCTGGCTGTTTAAAGGTGGGGAACTAGACATCCTCATTGCTTAGTTTGGTGACTAATCCCATTTTCGATTGTATTATTAAAACTGCACTTTGTGGCTTCTCTTAATTCCATCAAAACATGCATATGATTGGGAAATAAGAGTAACGATTATACATGCCATTAATGCTGTATGATGTATTATGGCTGATATTTCTTTTACATTTCCAATTAGGCAAACGGAATTTTAGCAGAAACCGGAACTGTAAACCAACCGGTACAATTCCGAGCGCATTTTGTCACAAATTCCTACTTGTTCCCAAACTGGAAACTCTTCCTCACATGTTTTGAGATCTACATTGAAATGACCAGTTGGATTGAGATGCTCGTGTCTTTATTGTTAACGCCTTGATTTATTTTCTATGAGTTCTATTGTTATTCCAGTTCAGGATTTCTCACTGTTAGTGTACAGGCCTTTTGCTACCAGAAAGGATTTTCTGTGCTTGGCCAAAAAATTTCTCAAAATCTATTAACTGCGTCCCTCCTTGCTGGTCTTTTGGGTTCCTCGTCTTTGACTGTTCTTCTTCCCAGCATGTCGCTCACCGGAAGAATCACAGCAACACATATCCCGAGCACTGCACTTTATGAATATAATTTAAAATGGATGAGGAGAGAGGGCTTATGATGAATTAAATCATGTCAACCTATATAATCCACATTACTTTGATATTGAATTGTAATTTATGACTCTGTAAGCCACTGCGATTCATCATTCACTCTGAAATTAGGTGCCAAAACACCTAGGCTGGAAGATTGAAAAGGACATGGGGTGAGAAGGAAATCAAGGAAGGATCATAGAATGGAAAGATGACTTGAATTTACTTCTCAAACACCAGTGAAAAAATCAGGATCAAAAGGCATGTTCCTATGTGGAATGCACAAAGAAGTGTTACATAGAAGAACAAAATAGGGTTTTCAAGGGTAAAGTGATTTTTCATCAAGAAGGTGGGAGTGGGTGAATGAAACAAAGTAATTGGTCATTATTGCAGTCTGCTTGCCACATTTTCATCTTTTCATATAACTCTTAACTACCCTTAGTTAATTTAATATTGGCCCAAGTTATGTGTGATTTTGTGAAATAGAAAATTGGTAGAGGGCATGATCAAAAAAACAGGCCAATCGCAATGCCATTTTACTTGCACCCCTTTAATTTTTGGGAATAACATAGTGGTGCAGTAGTTAATCATGGAGAAAATCCCAATTTTCCCTAAAGTCCTGTGTGTGGTCCGAATTCCAGAAGAAAATTTGCATTGGATTGTGAAGAATTATAAATGGAGAATTGGAATGTTATGTCCTCTGCACCAGAATGAGAAACAGTGATTGTTCTTGAGATGACAATCTGCACAAAAGCAAGCAATTCAATGTTCCTTCCAACTGGACCTGAAATCCGTTAATTTCTCTATGAAGGTGCAATGGAATATATCAAAAACCACTTTAGTGTCCCTTTCACTCTCATTTCATTGACTGTAAACTCTACAGGAGACCAGTTGGCCAAACTTTCTCTCGTGGCAATGTGGATTCAGTACACTGGGAATATAGTACACTAGGATTTCCGGCTGGCCCTAATGGAGAGGGCAGATGTCAGGCACTGCTGGAAGCTCTTTAATGGAAGTCATTGGAGGAAATTGCAGTGTTGAAAGGGCAATAGTGTTATTAGAGAGGAGGTCAGTGGAAGCCAAAGGCAACCCTGAAGATCCTAATTTTCTTAAAAGGTATTGGGGCAGAATGTTGGTGGTACCAATTCATGGTGAATTGAGGTCTGTTTGATTTTTGTGTGTCCAAAAGCTGTGTGACTGGACTCCATATTAATCAGTCTGTACAGTGGTGATCTGGGTAAGAAAGCAATAGCATCTCCAGCAGCTGTCTGAATAGTTCTGCAGCTTGTTGCAGGTTGCTGGTAAGGAGTTAACACTATTATGCTAAATAAACATGGTAACCAAATGTTGGTACAATGAATAATGATGCGGGTTTGGTAGTGAGGCTTTACATCTGATATGGAGCAGGAATAATGCAAAGAACACTGTGTAGGGAACAGTGCAAGGAACACTGTTAAAGCAGATTGGTTATTAGTCACTCGAGAAAGGCGTAGATGAATAAATTCAGCAGCTATAAAGGGGGCTTGGGGTTTTCTTCTTGTATCTGCCTTTGTATAGGCCATATCACAAAGGGACAGATGCAAAGTGCTAAATGTGGCTTCCAACCCTAAGTTTAAGGCGCAAATCGGATCTACAACAATTCTGGAAGCAGAAATAGCATTTTTAGTCAAAAAGGCTGGCAATACCAGCCTCTGAGTATTAGATAGTACTAAAACAACTGATCTAGAATGAGTAGTGCCATTTTTTGTCGAGCAGTTTGCCCAAATTGCAACTGGCACCATTAGAGGAAATCAGAGTGCAGTGTCTCTGACCTTCATTTGCACGTTATTCTCATTGCTGCATCCTGCTCAGCCAGATGCAGTTATCAGAAAGACAATAGAAGTAGTCAATTTGCAGGACTATTAGAGGGCAAAGGGCTGTTTTCTTCCAAGGTGCATCTGTTTTTCGGGCACTGTTTGAGAGCAGGGCAGAGAAAATTGGCCTATCACACCTTCTGATTTTTCACTGCATGTCCGAAGCTGTGACCTTGAATGATTGCCAGTTGTAGGTTCTGAATGGAGTGATGGACAAGTTATTTTCCATTAAGAAATAGGTGGCCCTTTCTGATGACCCAAATAACAATGGAGTCTGAGTATTTTGGATAGCTTGAGAGCTTATTAAAAATGTGGATTAGTTTAAAAGTTTATTTATTAGTAGGCTTCCATTAACACTGCAATGAAGTTACTGTGAAAATCCCCTAGTCGCCATTCTCCAGTGCCTGTTCGGGTACGCTGAGGGAGAATTTAGCAAGGCCAATGCACCTAACCAGCACATTTTTCAGACTCGATTTCTTCATCAAACCACAACGAAACTGAGGATGAAGAAAGCAGAATCTGAGAAACATCAAACTCAGGAGGTGTGCTAGGCTGATGGAGTCCTACAGTGCAAAACGAGGCCATTCAGCCCATTGAATCATTACCAACCACTTTCCTACCTAGCACCTATCCCCATATTGTCATACACTTATTTACCCTAGCAAGTTCCCCTGACACTAAGGGCAATTTAGCATGGCCAATCACCTAACCAGCACATCTTTGGACTGTGGGAGAAACCGGAGCACCCGGAGGAAACCCACACAAACATGGGGAGAACATACAAACTCCACTCAGACAGTGACCCAAGCTGAGAATTGAACCCAGGTCCCTGGCACTGTGAGGCAGCAGTGCTAACCTTATACCTACCCGTATATTCTATCTTCTCTGACCATATCTGGTTGCTCTGCCCGCAGCACTAGCCAGGATGTTCAGAACAGGGAATGTTTTATTTTGCAGCATACTAAGAGGTAAATTTTCGTACAATATCAACAACTGACAAAAGCTTTAGCGATACCTACTTGGAAATGTGACACTTTTAATTCCAATTTTGACACCACATGTGGAGTAATGACTGGAGACCAATGTTGACAGCTCCATCAAAATAAAACACCTCCTTGTGAAGTGTAAATTCAGAGAGCATTCAGATAAGGTTTGCGGAGTTGACAACTACAGCAACTTCTCCTAGTGGGCAGTGAAGCAGCCAGTTCTTATTTGTTGTAGCTAGTTCAGTGGTACTTTTCGATAAAGGTAAATTCCATTTTTTTTCCCTTTGTTTTGTTTAAATGGGACCAGAGGCAGAGCAGGAAACGGAAGTGAGATTATTTTAACTGACGAGGGAGGGGAAGTTTGACCACGCTCACTTGATTTCCTAGTTACACTCCAGCACATGAAAATCATTCAGTGTGTCCTTTGAGAATCAAGCTCTTCCTCACTGCCTCTTCAGCATTTGTTGACAATTTGAGAAAGGTTAAGAGATTCTTTTCTGATCATTTTTTTGAAAAAAAGACATACTGGGTTTAACATGACTTTTTAATTGTCTGGACCCATGAACAAACAAATTGCTCGATTTCCCCTCAGCTCAGTGGCATAATCAATCCAACAACAGCAGGAGGAGCCCTCCCCCACTTCGTTTATGGGTACCTCATTCAGTCAATGTTGGCTCAGCCATAATAGGTCAGTTGTAAAAAGGTACACGTTATTCACTGAGGCTGAACCAGAAGAAAGTCTTAAAAATGCGCTCTCCAATTTCTGGCCTCCTGCCAAGGATTGACAATGCTCTCTATATAACCAAGAAATAGTATCAACCCACTGAAACACAAATCAGCTGAAAACCTGAGAAAAGCAATGATTCTGTGGTCAAGACTTCACTAAACATTACCACTGCATAAAATTGTAGCAGGATAGCTAAAAACAAAGTATTTAAAAAAAAACACCTTTCAGTGGTTTTAATCCCAAATATGTTGCGTCCTAAGTATAATCGTAAGACCACAGAATCCCTACAGCACAGACGGATGCCATTCAGCTCATTGAGTTTGCACTGACTCTCCAAAAGAGAATCTTACCTAGCTCCACCCCGTAACCCTGCACATTTACTATGGCTAATCCAACCAGTCTTCATATCTTTGGACTCTAAGGGGAAATTTACCATGGCCAATCCACCTAACTGACACATTTTTGGGTTGTGGGAGGAAACCGGAACATCCAGAAGTAATCAACGCCAAGTGCGGAGAACATGCAAACTCCGGACTGACCCGAGATCGGAGTTGAACCCTGGTCCCTTGTGCTGTGAAACTACAGTGCTAACCACTGTGCCACCATGCTGCCCATCAGTTAAGTCAGGTTAAAAATAAAATAACCAGCAATATTGAATATCCTACTTTGGCCGGAATGTTACAGCCATTCACACCAGCGGGATTTTCCCATCCCGCTGCGGTGAACGAAGGCTTGGCTGGGCACCAAATTCTCTGACCTCGCTGCAGCACGAGCATGGCATGAACGCATCTCATATCTATTTCACAAATATAGTTTAAATTCTACAATGTTCAATTTCTCCGTTCACTTTCCCAGCTCATTAAATATTTTAGTCCCATTCCTATTCATTCTAATTTTAGAATAGCTGCCTTGTTTCAATGTGCTGTCATAATTATTCCATTCCCTGATTAATATGTACGAACAGGTGTTCAAAATAAATGTAGCTTTTGGAATTTTTATTCTTATGTGCTTTTCAATCTCCTGTGAGTGTTGAACTGATTCAAACTCTTTTGAGTAATTTGGATGAAAAGGATAATAACACTGCCTTGAGTAGTAGTGAGATATGTTATTTTAGCTTAACGATAATGCTGTTTCTCACAATCAGCAGTCAGTGTTTGCACACTGGACCTGTGACTGGAGCATCCTTGTAATTCCAACCTATCATATTGCTAATTTAAAGAGTAAAGCTTTATACAGTGTGCATAAAGGACGATATCCACTACTACTGAACTAGTCAAAGCTGTCACATATCAGTGGCTGATCAGTGAAGGGAGATGATCATTTGCCTTAATATATGAAGACTAAATTTTGGTAATGCTTCTTCCTAAGTTTCAATCATTTCCAATATTGTTGAAATGTAAATTAAAGTTCGACTTCTATTGAAAACTGCACTATAATAAGAGAGCAACTCTATATTTGCAGCACCGCAATGGGTTGGATTTTAATAAACTTTAAACTTTAATTTTCATGGTGGGGTATTGGGAGTTGGGCAAGTTCCATATTTGGCCTGCGTACATCCATCAAAAGTACCAGGAAAGATGGAATTTTCATTGTGGTGGGGTAGGTGTAGCTGACCTGACTGGTGGAGGTGGATCACCAATGAGAGGTAGTCATTTGGGGGGTTGGGTGGCTAGTGGGGTGAGGTCTCAGGTGATCAATCTGTGGGAGGGGGTGTGATTAGTGAGGGAGTCAAGTGTTGGGTGGCCCGTGGGGCTCTGTGACATACGTGGAAGGATTCCTGTGGGAGGTCAGTACAATAGATATCCAGGATTCAGAAGTGATTTTAATTTTTCTAACTTTTCCTATGCAACTTATTACTGTAAGACAACCAGAACCATATGATGTTTGCAATTTAAATCAAGTTTTCGGATGGCTCTGATTGCAAGGCAATTGCCCAACTGAAGTTTGAATTTCCCACACAATTGCTGGGCAATTGTTACATGGGGAGCCCTGGTTTTTGGGAGGGGGGTGGTTTGGTTCCTTAGTGCGTATTTGGGGGTTGATTACATAAGAATGCATAAAGAGGCTTGGCTGAGAGTGCAGAAATCCATTAGAGTATATAAACACCTGAGGAAAACGTTGTGTGTCTGACAGTTCTAGCTCTCTGATCTTTCCTGTCAATTGCTGAATGTTTATTTACGCAAGTCCAAGATGTTTTAAGTGTTTGCAGTCTCAACCATTGATACTTTAAACAGTTTGGATGGTTGACACTTTTTTATTGGCAAAAATTAGGTTTTTTTAAAGAAAGTGGAAAGTTAGCAATGTACAGCTTTTAAAGTTTCTTATATGTATATTGTCACTATGGAGTTCATTGGTTCCATTCAGTGAAAAGCAGGTGATTGGGCTAGAAAATGTCATAGCTTGGCATGGGGGCATGAAGAGGATCTTTTGAACTTAGTTCCTAAAAGCTTCCCTCACGCAGACTATGGGCGGAATTTTACCAGCACATATGCCCGAGTTTCACACAATCCCTCCCAAGGCCAACAGAGAATGCTGTTCTCTGAGCCTTGACCGCCCCCGGAATCAGAGTGAGTGTGCTGGTAAAAGTCTGGCTTATGGTTCATGGCACCTCTGAAGTGCCATGAATTGTGACTCTTCGGAAAGCTGGTCTGACTCCATGCAAATAGTAGATAACTAGAAAATGCCCACCCTAATATATCTGTGACCAGGTGAGGAGAGCATGTGGTGGGTTCACGACCCGAATTAGCATGCACCCTTAAATGGCACTCCCGCAAATTGGAAATCCTGGGAAAGTGTGGGAATCCCAGAATTGGGTCCACGCCATCATTTCCACCCCTCTCTAGAATCTCCCCAACTCGATGGAAATCCAGCCCAACATCACATAAACCGGTACACAGCGTGGAGAGTGAGGGAAAACAGAGCCAGGAACTGAAACCATAGGAGAAAATATTATCTGTAGATTTAAGATTCATTAGACACCAGCTCAGAATGTGACCATTATTACAAGGTATTTAATGTTTCACAGATCAATCTCATATTCTTGACTTATTCAGCCTGAACCACGGCATGACAAGAGCTCCCTAGCTCCCTCTGTTGAAATAATTGAACAGTGTCCCCACTTAGAGACGCTGCAGTCATCACATGCCCTAGATTAAAACAAATGGCACAGTTTTGCTTTTAAACTTTGTGTCCAATTCATTTTAGTTATTTTGAACATACTTAACATTAAAGTGAATGTTTTGCCTTTAACTGAAATGAAATGTAAAACCTTCAGTTGAAATTTAAAGAAAAAACTTTAAGCAGAATATGTTATTTCTGTATTTCTTTTAAATAGAGAAGTTTACGTGCTGCAATCTCGCAGATGTCTGGGAATATCTTCTGCATCCATTGTAATAACAGATGGCAGATCACTATCTCTGCTTTTGTACCACAAATGCTCTAAGAATCAGCTCACTCAGCAGAGGCTAGACATGCACGATGACCCCAGTCTCTTCTGACAGTTCCACAAATGTACAAAACTTCTGCCCATTATAATAGCAAAATAGATAGCCGAGTCTTGGAAAGGATTCAGAGAAAGTAAGCAAGCACGGTTCAAATTCCTGTTTAATGCAATGCTAAAGGATTCAAACAGTCAGTGACCAGAGGGACATTTTAGGTGCTACAATGTTTTGGAGTTTTAAGACCTGTCATTTTTAATTGCTTTGGTTTGACACCAATATCTTGGTCCTTTAATTGCAGTGAAACTGTGCAGTCACAGCAGTGACATTTCACCACTAATTCCAAAGCGTCAAACATCTCAGGATGCCCAAAGGCAGATTCCTTTTTTAAACATTTTCAAAATTCATTTGTGGGTCATGGGCGTCACTGGCTGGCCAACATTTGTTGCCCATTTCTGATTGCCCTTGTTCGGAGGGTAGTTGAGAGTCAACCACATTGTTGTGGCTCTGGAGTCAAATGTAGGGCAGACCAGATTACCTTTCCTGAAGGACATTAGTGAACTAGACATGGTGATCAGGAGATTCTTAATTCCAGACATTTCTTATTGAATTCAAATTCCACTTCTGCCGTGGCAGGATTCAAACCCGGGTCCCCAGAAAATGAGCTGAGTTTCTGGGTTAATAGTCAATACCACTAGCCTTTACCTGCCCTTTCACATAACCCAAACTGAAGATTGCACAAGCAGAAAGTTCCCTTCAAAGTACCCACGGATTTAAAATCAAGTAATTCAGTTTTGAGTCAGAAACATGATGGAATTCTTGGGCCAGAGAGGGGAGGAGAGCAGTACGCTCAGTGGGATATCTGCACTCCTCCATGCATAATTCACCTTTGATTCAGAAGGGAGAGGAATTGGAGGCTGTTTCTCATTCCCTCCTGGCCAACATACATTGCAGATTTGCAGTTGTCTCTTGAGGTGTTTCAATGCTATCCACAGCACTCCAGTCACTCGGTTTCCGTTGCCCCCAGCAAAGTCACTCAGCTGAAAGCTGGGAAAGGAAAAAGTTCAGACCAGTACTCTTATTTCCAGTTTTCACTGGTGTTTCTTTTTAAAGTGTACCAGTTCAAACCAGTATTCATATTTATTGTTATTTTAGGCTTTCCAAATGGCTCGAGGTTGGTGCCCAGTATGGATTGATTAGCTTTTGAAGGCAGACCTGGTAGTCCTTAAGGTCTTGTGCTGACCTCTTCAGCCTGATGAGGACCCCTATCTCTCTCTCTTCTGATTTGATTTATTATTGTCACATGTATTCGTATACAGTGAGAAGTATTGTTTCTTGCGTGTTATAGAGAAGGAAAGGAGAGAATGCAGAATGTAGTGTTACAGTCATAGCAAGGGAGTAGAGAAAGATCAAAAGTCTGATGGCAACAGGGAAGAAGCTGCTCTTGTGAAGGAGACTTCCACTGGACTGTTGAGGTGAGCACCTTTACTGCCATTGTAGAGACATAATGGTGCGGAAGGAAACTGTTCAGCCCGTCAAGCCTGCACCAACAATCCTACCTGGGCCCTAGCCATATACTTCCTCTGCTAATTCCCCTGATACTAAGGGCCAATTTAACATGGCCATGGACTGTGGGAGGAAACTGGAGCACCTGGAGAAAGCCCGCACAGACACGGGAGAACGTGCAAACTCCACACAGAAAGTGACCCAAGCTGGGAATTGAACTCAGGTCCTTGGCACTGTGAGGCAGCAGTGTTAACCACTGTGTTACCATGCTGCCCGAAACCCAGTTCCTTACTATTGACTCCACCCATCTCCTTGGCAAGAATCTGAGATCAAGCCTGTCTGTTCATACCCTAGGTTTCACATCTGATCCTGAGATGAGCTTCTGGCTTTGTATTCATTGCCATCGCTAAGATTAGTTATTTCCACGCTTCTAACATTTTCTGTTTATTTCTTCATGGGATGTGGGCATCACTGGCTGAGCCAGCATTTATTGCCCATCCCTGAGGACACTTAAGAGTCAATCACATCATTGTGGCTCTGGAGTCACATGTAGGCCAGACCAGGTAAGGACAGCAGGTTTCCTTCCCTAAAGGGCATTAGTAAACCAGATAGGATTTTGTGACAACCGACAATGGTTTTTCATGGTCATCATTAGACTTTTAATTCCAGATTGATATTGATTTCAAATTTCACCATCTCAGGTCCCCAGAGCACTACCCTATGTTTCTGGATTACTAGCCCAGCAATTATACCACTACACAATTTTCCCAGTGTGTGTGTGGATTTCTTTCTGGTGCTCCAGTTTCCTCCCAGTCCAAAGATGTGCATGTTAATTAGATTGACCACACTAAATTGGCCCTTAGTGTCCCAAAATGTGTAGATTAAATGGATTAGCCCTGGTAAATGTGTAGGGTTACGCGGATAGAGCGGGGGACAGGACCTGGTAGGATACTCTGTCAGAGAGTCAGTGCAGACTCGATGGAGCGAATGGTCTCTTCTGCACTGTAGGGATTCTAGGTTCTGTGATTCTACCTCACCGTGAGGAGGAATAATGCTAAATCCTGAAACCAAAAAAGAGATCCATGGAATTTGGCGGGTTGGATAAAGCAGACGGTGGGAACTCCTAATCATTGCAAGGTGTTAAAGGAGGAAAAAGAAAACTGAAGGAAAATAGTCAACTTCATCAAATTTGCTTAGTATTGACATCTCGAAAAGAAAGACGTGTTTCATCTTACATCTTTGACAATAAAAGAACATCGCAAAGTGTTTTACAACCAATGACACACTTTTGAAGGGCCGGCACTGTTGTCATGTGGGAAACCAATTTGCCCATAGCAGTTTCCCAAACGTAATCCGATAGTGACTGGATAATCTGTGTTTTTTGTGATGTTGATTGAGGGTTAAATATTGGCCCTGACTCTGGGGATATCTCTCCTTTTGAGATCTTGTATATCCCTCAGAGCAGGCAGATGGGGCCAGGATTCAATGATCCATCTAAATAAACAGCACCTCCAGCAGTGCATTGAAGTGTTAGCGTAGATTTTTGTCCTCGAGCTCTGCAGTGGGACTTGAACCCAGAACCTTGCGATTCAGAGACAAGTGTACTACCAACTGAGCCACAACTCATGCATAATGTTCTTTAGGTTTTAATAATTTATGTTGATCTTGATTCCTGATATGAGATTATTTTCCTTTGTAACAGTTTCACTTTAAAACGCCTCCGCTTACATACGAATATGTAAATAAGGAACAGGACTAGGTCATTCAGTCCCTTGAGCCATTCAGTAAGATCAGAGCTGACCTGATTGTTGCCTCAACTCCACTTTCCTTCCTACTCTCTGCAGTACTCCCTTGTCAATCAAGAATCTATCTAATTCGACTTTAAAAATATTAATTGACCCTGCCTCCATTGCTCTCTCGGAAAGAAGAGTTCTGATGTGAAGATGCTGGCGTTGGACTGGTGTAAGCACAGTAAGAAGCTTCACAGCAGCAGGTTAAAGTCCAACAGGTTTATTTGGTAGCACAAGAGTGTTATTCTTGCTTCGGACGAGTGAGAAGTTGTGTTCACAAACAGGGCATATGTAGACACGAACTCAATTTACAAGATAATGATTGGAATGCAAGTCTTTACAGGTAATCAAGTCTTAAAGGTACAGACAATGTGAGTGGAGATATGGTTAAGCACAGGTTAAAGAGGTGTGTATTGTCTCCAGCCAGGATAGTTAGTGAGATTTTGCAAGCCCAGGCAAATCATGCGAGTTACAGATAGTGTGACATGAACCCAAGATCCCGGTTGAGGCTGTCCTCATGTGTGCAGAACTCGGCTATCATTTCTGCTTAGCGATTCTGTGTTGTCATGTGTCATGAAGGCCTTGGAGAATGCTTATCTGAAAAGTTCCACAGACTCTCAACCCTAAGAGAAAGAATTTCTCCTTATCCCTGTCTTGGGACCTCTTATTTTGAAATTGTGCCCCTTCGTTCTACTGTCTCCAACAAGAGGAAATATCATTTCAACATGGAATCATCATAGAATCCCTACAGTGCAGAAGGAGGCTATTCGACCCATCGAGTCTGCACCGAACACAATCCCACCCAGCCCCTATTCCTGTAACCTCACATGTTTACCCTGCTAATCCCCCTGGCACTAGAGTCAATTTAGTATGGCCAATCAACCTAACCCACACATCTTTAAACCGTGGAAGGAAACGGGAGCACCCAGAGGAAACCCATGCAGACACAGGGAGAATTTGCAAACTCCACACAGACAGTGACCCAAGGCCAGAATCAAACCCGGGTCCCTGGCACTGTGAGGCAGCAGTGCTAACCACTGTGCCATCATGCCACTCATCAGTCTGTCAAGTCCCCTCAGGATCTTGTATATTCAATAGGATTGCCTTTTGCTCTTTCAAACATCAACAGATACAAGCCCAGCCTACCCAAACTTTTCTGATTGCATAACACCTCATTCTGGGAATCAATTGAGGAGTGGCACGGTGTCACAGCGGTTAGCACTCCTGCCTCAGCTCAAGGGACCCGGATTCAATTCTGGCCTTGAGCGACTGACTGTGTGGAGTTTACACATTCTCTGCATGGGTTTCCTCTGGTTTTGTGTCTCAGTGCAAAGATGTGCAGATTAGATCTATTGGCGGTGCTAAATTGCTTCTTCGTATCCAAAGATGTGTAGATTAGATGGATTAGCCAAAGGAAATGTGCTTGAGGTTACAGAGATTAGTAGGTGGGAGAGGGAGGGCCCAGGTAAGATACTCTGTCAGAGTCAGTACAGACTCAATGGTCTGAATGGCCAACTCGGCACTGTGGGGATTCTATGACTCTCTGAACTTTCTCTGAGCTGCTTCTAATGCAAACTAAAACTGTATACTATACTCCGGATAGGGTCACTTAATTTGCAAGCCCAAAAATTGGGCATTTGTCCTCTATTCTGATGGGGGAAAAGCCTGTGCATGGAAGAAAAAAACATTTCATCATGATACATTATGTAACATTATATTGGATCAGATATGGTGTTAATAATAATGGCGAGGCTAACTGCATTCACTGTTATTATGGAGTGAATCAGAAACAGAAACTTCCAGACTATACAGTGTCAAATGTGGAACATATTGTCTGTGTCACCTTGCTTCTCTGCAGTCTAAGGGTACCTTGCCATGGACTCAGTGTTAAAAAAACAAGCAACAGCATGTGGGTGGCACAGTGGTTAGCACTGCTGCCTCACAACACCAGGGACTGGGTTTGATTCCCAGCTTGGGTCACCGTCTGTGTGGAGTTTGCACATTCTGCCCATGTCTGTGTGGGTTTCATCCGGGTGCTCCAGTTTCCTCCCACATTTTAAAGATGTGCGGGTTGGGTTGATTGACCATGATAAATTGACCCCAGTTTCAGTGGGATTAACAGGGTAAATATGTAGGGTTACAGGGATTGGTGGGATTATTATCAGTGCAGGCTCGATGGGCTAAATGGCCTACTTCTGTCCTGCGCAGATTCTATGTTCTTTGATAGGGATAATTACCCATCATTGCTGGTGGGAAAGAATACTCACAGCCCACAGTGTTGATGGAGCTTCCATTAGAAATGTGAATGTAGGGAATTACAGATGTGAAGTTCAACAAGACTGCCTCCCACTGGGGAAATGGGCCAGGTTGCAGATGGCACAGCAGTTGTTTTGTCTGGTAGTCTTGTACGCGAAATGTTAGGGCAACACTGGTTCCAATGTTCAGTCTCAGTGGGGAAATGCACAGCATTAATGTACTAAGCCACAAAATGCATTTCATGTGTGCAGAAGAGAAATGGTTGGACCTTTTCTTGCTGTCCAGGCAAAGAAAGAGAACGCAAAGTTCATGCTAACTCCAGACCTAGAATCTTTCAAGAATGAAATCATTCTATTAAAATAGCATTCTTGACACTATAAACATAGACATTTTGTGTTATCTAAATACCAGCAGAAACTTCAAAATGGTTTACCAGCAAGATTAAAATGATGCCAATGCAAAAATTTCAACGGTGCTTGCTTTCTTTATGTGGGATGATGGCTGGCTTCCAGTTTGGTAGCTGCCCACAGATGGCATGCTAGGAATTAGAAGCTTGCTGCAAGTACAGACTTGTACCCCATCGTTCCCCATCCTGAAACAACAGAGCTGTTGTACTGCCAAGGATCCACCATTAGATGTCACCTGTGCGCTTTGTAAATTCTGTAACACTCTGATCCAAGGATCAGAGTAACACTGGTACATCAGGACTCTGTGTGTATTAAAAATGAAAAGCAATTGTTCACTATTTTCTGTGCAGACACAAACATGCCAAGTTGCATCAGTACTATATGACACCAGCCATGTAGCTAGAAGTCTCTTGTTGATGGCGATTATTTTCAGCCTATTTGTTTTCCTGTGGAAGAGATCTCTTCAAGTGGGTGGCAGTAATTGTGTGGTGATGTGGTGTGACTGGATTGTTGGTTTGTTATCCAAGATCTGAGGTATGTTTTAATGGCAGTAGTGTTCCTCCATTGATAGCAAATAAATCTCACCCAAAATTATATGTTAAATAATTGGCACTGCTGCTTCACAGCGCCAGGGAGCCAGGTTCAGTTCCCAGCTTGGGTCACTGTCTGTGCGGAGTCTGCATGTTCTTCCCATGGGTTTCCTCTGGGTGCTCTGGTTGCCTCCCACACACCAAAGAAATATGGGTTAGGTGGATTGGCCATGCTAAATTGCCCCTTAGTGTCCCAAGATGTACTGGTTACATGGATTGGCCACAGTGAATGTGTGGGTTTACGGGGATAGGGTGGGAGAGAGGGCCTGAGTAAGATACTCTGTCAGAAAGTAGTGCCGACTCAGGCTGAATAGCCTCCTTCTGCACTGTAGGGATCCTATTATTCTAAATAAAGACTAAAACATCAATGTAAAGAGGTTATTGAAAGGTTCAGATCTGGTACAGCCAGCCATTTTGAATTGCTGTGGTGTCACCTCACCTCTGTTATACCGATAACTATGGTGATTTGTCATTTACTAAACCTGGAGCAGTTGGTGGTTCCCTGCAAGCATCCCGCTCATTGTGGTGGGTCTGCTGTATGTGCCATAGCCTGGGCCTCCAGAGATATGTGGATCTTGATGATAGAGAGACCCTGGAAGCACTCAGCTCACTGGAGGAAGAGGAGAAAAAGGACATGGAAGAGGCGGTGGAGGGGAAAGATGCAGAAGAGTGAGGTGCTCTGGGGCTGCACAGGAAAGTGGCAGGGCCTGGCATAGAGTTTGGTGTCCTATCAGGATGCTGTCACCATCAGGGGTCACCTGATTCAGGCCAATTTAAAGTGAACTCTGCCCTTGGCACCTCCTCCTGCCCATTACTGTTGCGCTCATACATGAGATCCTACCAAGGACACTGGATCTGCGCTGGTGGAGGGTACATTTACAAAGCTTAATGGTGCCACTCCTAAGCTCTGACGTTACTATGCCTGGCCTGGTGATGATGAGGGCGTTGATCTTATTAGCTCAATGTCTGCACCTGTGGAAGACACGAGAAGAGATTGTGACAAGCAGCATTGGACAGCAGAAGAGTCTGCAGTGCTGAGGCTTCCCAATGTGCTCAATATATTGCCAGATAATGAAAACATTGTTACACTTAAATCACTATCTCCATTGCAGAGGCCTATTTCGCCTTGTCTCACTTCCTCCTGGTGGATGATATGACCAAGTGATGCCCATGGCTCCCTTCTCTTTTATGGCCAGCAGTGCCTAATGGCCAATTAGTATTGCACTATAACTCAGAAACCTGTTGCTGTGGGCTACAGGTGCCCTGGGCACAAACCCATCCCACATTCAGGAACAGCACGCATTCTGTGGCTCCTCAGCTGGTGTGTCTGTTGGAGGAGTAGTCCCCAGACACCAGTCTAGATGGTTACACTCAGCTTGTCAGGTAAATCCTGGCCATCAAGCCTTTCCCTACACTAGATCCAGTTTTTGCTGACTAGGTCAGCTACCTCCAGCTAGACCTATTTCCTCGGGGGGGGGGTGGGGGCGGTGGGAGGTGTCCACCCCCTGCCTCCCTCCCCGATGAGGACCTGCCTCCTCTCTTTTCTCGCTGCCAGGGTCGAGAGGTTGCCTTGGCTACTGGGCCTGTGGTTGCCCTGATTGAGTTGTCCTACAATCTTCAAAACTGAAAATGAAGTAAGGAAGAAACAGCCACCGCAATAATGGCCCTGGTCTATAGTCCCGCCTCTATTCCCACCACAGCGGTGGCTAATTGGCTGCCAGACCTTTTTCTGGGTCAATTAAGAGGATGTCCCCATGAAAGTTGGGCCTATTGACTCTGTCCCCACAGGGTCAGTTTCAGGATCCAGAGCCCGTTCCGACTTCAATCTCCTGCTAGGAAGGAAACTCCTGCCCTATTGGGTTTTAAATTATTTTTAGTTCCAGTGCGATGAATTTATTTGAAGGGAGATGTCGTTTTTCAGATATTTGGCTGACACGATTTCTTTGAAAGCTACTATACATTCTTGAAAAAGATGTGGAATATTTCTGAGTATCCTACAATCTGATTTAATGAGAGTTGGCTTCTCATCTCTGGTTATGTGCATTATGAGGCTCAAAGTATACATGTGCTATTATTAGATATGGAATGGCAATTGGATTGTAATTGCCTATGGTTCAGGGAACGTCATAACATGAGAATATTCTAGTCAGTATGCTTGTCAGAACGAGTGAGTGGGCTGCAAGTGACAATGCGGAGAGGTGAGTCTTAATAGAGCAAGTGAGAAACTACAGAAAATGCTTTGACCTAAGCCGAGGGTGTTAAAGGCTTTATGAAAATGCAAACTCTCTTTCTTTCAGCTCTTTCCCCACGGACAAAAAAATGAAGACATCCAACATAAAGATGTGGGAATCCTCATGCATACAAAAATGAAACTGCCCAGCCACAAAAAATGTTAATCCCTTACACAGAAAAGCTTCTGCGCCTTGAGGCGATCACAGCACCTTGGCCATTTTCCTACTCTTATTTCCTCCTCCTTCCTTAGACAGTCCCTCGGAGCTTCCATGATATAAATGACTCTCAGGTGACCAAGAAGGTCACTGCGACCTTCAAGTGGGGCAGACAGTAGTCGGAGGAGCCGGTGGGTGGGTTGCTATGCACTGCTTTCGCTGTCGATGCCTGGCTTCAGCTCGCTTTTGGTGCTGGAACTGCCGTGTTTTGCTCCCTCTAGGGTCCACTTCGCCCGCTTTCAGGCAGTCTTGGGTCTGGGATTCCCAGGTGTCGATGGGGATGTTGCAGTTTTTCAAGGAGCTTCTGAGGATGTCTTTGAAGCATTTCCTTTGGCCTCTTGAGGCTCGTTTGCTGTGTTGAATCTTCAGGTAGAGTATTTGTTCCGAGAGTCCTGTGTCAGGATGGTAGACAATGTGGCCCACCCAGTGGAGCAAATCAAGCGTGGTCAATGCTTCAATGCTGGGGATATTGCCCAGAGGATAACACTGACATTGGTGTGCCTATCCTGCTAATGGGTTTGCAGGATCTTGCAGAGGCAGTGCTGCTGGTACTTCTCCAGGATTTTGGGGCGCCTGCTATACATAGTCTATGTCTCTGAACCATATTGGAGGGTGGGTATTGTTACTGCTCTGTAGACCATGAGCTTGGGGGTGATGGCTCTGAGGTCCTGGTCTTCAAACACTCTACTTCAGGTGACACACAGAAGGTGATGTTGAATCTCACTATTAATGTCTGCCCTTGTTGATAATTGGCTTCCAAGGTCAGAAAAGTGATCCATGTTGTCCAAGACATGGTTGTGGATTTTGATGGGCCGGGAACAGTGCTGTGTTGGCGGGGGCAGGTTGGTAGAGGACACTTGTCTATAAATGTAAGCTCCATGCTCACAGACTCCTCAGTGAAGACGGTTTGGAGCTCAGCCTCCAAGTGTGCGCAGACGCAAGCATTGTCAGCATACTGTAGTTCAACGACAGAGGGGATCTTAGATCTGGCCTGCAACAGCTGTCACATTGAAGACAGCATCTCTGTTAAGGAGGTCTTTGAAGTGTTTCTTCTAACAGCCTCTGGCTGCCTCTCTATTCTTGGCCAGCAATGGGATGGGGTTTTGGGTGCATGACTGCAGTAAGAAACCTCATGTTTTATGGTCGTTGGCTGACTGCCGGATCTCTGAGGTTTCTTCATTAATATCTGTCCTTTGGGCTGTAGGTTTTTGCTGGACCTCAGCCTTCAACTGTCTGTAAAGCTGCTTTCCTGTTCTGAATTAGGTTGTTGTTTGAGGTTCAGATAAGCCTTGTGCTTGCAGCTTATCACCTTCTGAATCTCATTCTCATCAAATCAGTATTGGTGTTTTCTGATTGAGTGACAAAGTATCCCTTCGCAAGTACCAATTATGGAAACCTTGAGAGCAGACCAAGCACTGTTAACACTCTGTCTCTGGGTCACCAGGAGTTATCAGGTTGATAATGAGGTGCTGGCTGAATAGACCTGTCTTCAGGATTTTTGAATGTCTCTGTGTTGATTTTCCTGTAGCATTGTCTCTGTTGCTGTCACTGCTTTGGGGCTACACTGATGTTGATCACAGAGCAGATTGGATGGTGGTCTGCCCAACAGTCGTCCACTTCTGTCATGGCACAGTTGATATGCACATTCTTGTGGTCCCTCATTTGGAATATGACGTAGTCGAGCAGATGCCAGTGCTTGGAGCGAGGGTGTTGCCATGAAGCTTTCTACTTGTCTCGCTGACAGAACAAAGTGTTGGTCATGACAAGGCTGTGTCCTAGGCAATTTATCAGGAGCAGCGTAATGTTGGGATTAGACTTTCCTACCCCTTCTCTGCCAATTACATCTCCCCAGAGGAATGCCTCCTTTCCAACTTTGGCATTGAAGTTAGCAAAAGGATGAGTGTGCTGCCCATTAGGAATCAGGGTTTTCGATTCTGGAGTAAAATTCCTCTTTGGACTTGTCTGTAGTTTTCAATGCTAGGGTGTATACACTGAGGTCCATTGGTTCTCAGTGAGGGTGATGCAAAGGGTTGAGGCGTTCATTTGTCCTGCAAGGTGAGTCTCTGAGACAGCCAACTATATTGTTTTTAATGGCACAGTGGCAATCTTTTGGTTTACCTTTACCATCTTGTTTCTTGTATTGGTCTTCCCACCAGCTCTTGTTTTGGGCAGCAGTGTCACTATTGAATTGTTTGAGCTCCCTGGCAACGAAAGAAGTATACCATTCTGGTCTGTTGCAGTTGGAGCTGTTTGGGAGAATCCTGACATTCAAGGCCCTGAACTTCATTTTAAGGGGTGGAAAATGCCTTTGTGTGAGCTCTTTTAATGAGGGATGGCTGTTGCACACCAGTTATCACATGGACCTGATGGAGCAAGGCCTTGGTTCAGTGGTAAGGGGATCCAGGATAACTAGAGACCAGGCTCTCCTGTATGAGCCGAGGACATAAAGACACATTCTACTGACCTTTTTGCTACTCACGGGAATTCTCTCCCTGGACTCCATAAAAGGCAGTGATGGCTCGTGAGGGTGGAACTGGCCTCTTGCAGTTGTCCCCATTGCTCCTCTCTCACCGTGAATGTCCCCATTGCTCCTCTCTCTCACCGTGAATGTCCCCATTGCTCCTCTCTCTCACCGTGAATGTCCCCATTACTCCTCTCTCTCACCGTGAATGTCCCCATTGCTCCTCTCTCTCACTGTGAATGTCCCCATTGCTCCTCTCTCACCGTGAATGTCCCCATTGCTCCTCTCCCTCACCGTGAATGTCCCCATTGCTCCTCTCCCTCACTGTGAATGTCCCCATTGCTCCTCTCTCTCACTGTGAATGGTCCCATTGCTCCTCTCCCTCACTGTGAATGGTCCCATTGCTCCTCTCCCTCACTGTGAATGGTCCCATTGCTCCTCTCTCTCACCATGAATGTCCCCATTGCTCCTCTCTCACCGTGAATGTCCCCATTGCTCCTCTCTCACCATGAATGTCCCCATTGCTCCTCTCTCTCACCGTGAATGTCCCCATTACTCCTCTCTCTCACTGTGAATGTCCCCATTGCTCCTCTCTCTCACTGTGAATGTCCCCATTGCTCCTCTCTCACCGTGAATGTCCCCATTGCTCCTCTCCCTCACCGTGAATGTCCCCATTGCTCCTCTCCCTCACTGTGAATGGTCCCATTGCTCCTCTCCCTCACTGTGAATGTCCCCATTGCTCCTCTCCCTCACTGTGAATGGTCCCATTGCTCCTCTCCCTCACTGTGAATGGTCCCATTGCTCCTCTCCCTCACTGTGAATGGTCCCATTGCCCCTCTCTCTCACTGTGAATGGTCCCATTGCCCCTCTCTCTCACTGTGAATGGGCCCATTGCTCCTCTCTCTCACTGTGAATGGTCCCATTGCTCCTCTCCCTCACTGTGAATGGTCCCATTGCTCCTCTCTCTCACTGTGAATGGTCCCATTGCTCCTCTCTCTCACTGTGAATGGTCCCATTGCTCCTCTCTCTCACTGTGAATGGTCCCATTGCTCCTCTCTCTCACTGTGAATGGTCCCATTGCTCCTCTCTCTCACTGTGAATGGTCCCATTGCTCCTCTCTCTCACTGTGAATGGTCCCATTGCTCCTCTCTCTCACTGTGAATGGTCCCATTGCTCCTCTCTCTCACTGTGAATGGTCCCATTGCTCCTCTCTCTCACTGTGAATGGTCCCATTGCTCCTCTCTCTCACTGTGAATGGTCCCATTGCTCCTCTCTCTCACTGTGAATGGTCCCATTGCTCCTCTCTCTCACTGTGAATGGTCCCATTGCTCCTCTCTCTCACTGTGAATGGTCCCATTGCTCCTCTCTCTCACTGTGAATGGTCCCATTGCTCCTCTCTCTCACTGTGAATGGTCCCATTGCTCCTCTCTCTCACTGTGAATGGTCCAGTTGCTCCTCTCTCTCACTGTGAATGGTCCCGTTGCTCCTCTCTCTCACTGTGAATGGTCTCATTGCTCCTCTCTCCTCTTGTGGGTGGTGGTTACTGCCTCTGACTCCTCTTTTCACCCAATCTCTTTGTTAAAGTGCATATCATGATGTAGTAATGAATAGCGGTTGGGCCTTCAGCCTCCCGAACCTGCCTTGACATTCAGAGAGATCATGTCTGATTGTCATCTACTCAACCCTGCTCCATACCCCTCTATAGCCCTGATCTGAGATTTAAAGTTATTCATTGAGCTAGCATCCACTGCTTTTTGCAGGAGAATTCCATACTTCCAGCACCCTTTGTTTAAAGAAATAATTCCTCATTTTCCTCCCGAATGTTTCTGGCTCTGATTTTAAGGATCTGGCAGCAGAAAATTGCTCCCTGCAGGTGTTTTGAGGAGGCCCGAATGTTAAGTTTGAGCGGTAGAAGTCATTGATACAGGAGGCTGGGAGCAGAGCCCTGTAAACTACTGCCATCGGGCAAAATCTGACAGCAGTGTCCTTGTCCTTATTTTGAATAACAGTTGTGCACCCTGCCATAAAATGTGACATCCATGGCGGGGGATATAAAGCTGGGACATGGTGCATGTGGTAATGGTAGCATATGGTAATCCTGTCAATAGCCTTTTCTGCAACCAGGAACATCATCAATATACACACTCTTATTAATGTTTTGGAGAATGTCCTGTGAAAGTCGTAACAAGTTGCTTTGTAGAAGTCAGTACTGTTAAGGTAATGTTGGAGATGCAATGTGACAATTCTCTCTGTTTCCTCAGATAGGAGAGTTTATTGATCACTGTAAGCACAACTGAGCTCTACCATCTTGCAAAGCAGCCCAGCACTGGTGACTTGGAGAAAGTCTTAATCTGTCTTGTGCATCATCACATCAAATGCTTCAGAGAGCATATAACTTGTGTTGTCATCTCCTCTTGCATGCCTTATTACCTCAGATTTCAGCAGCAGTAATTGGCAGGAGTTGCATTGTTCTCCCCTGTATTATCTCCTAGAGAACTGATAGTGGCCTTTGCCTGATTCAAGTGAAAGGATTGGTTCCTACTTGGTCCAAACCCACCAGTCGGGAAGTACACTTACTCGAAGTCTGAAAAGATTCTGAGACTGAGCTAAGCCAAGATTGAAATCAGCCTTCATTCACAACCAGTGGCCTCCTTCTATGATTCTGCAATGCCTCTTTAAAAAAACAGTCAGAAACTTTATAGGCCAATTTAAAAGGAGGTAACCAGCTATATCAGACACATAGGTTGTGTGTTGATGCTCTAATTGTAAGACATGCGCTCATAGTTTGCAAATCATGGGCGGCACGGTGACACAGTGGTTAGCACTGCTGCCTCACAAAGCCAGAGACTGGGGTTCAATTCCCGGCTAGGGTCTGTCTGTCTGTGTAGAGTCTGCACATTCTTCCTGAATCTGTGTGGGTTTCCTCCGGGTGCTCAGGTTTCCTCCCACACTCCAAAAGATGTGCTGGTTAGGTGCATTGACCATGCTAAATTCTCCTTCAGTGAACCCCAACAGGAGCCAGAGTGTGAAGACTGGGGAATTTTCACAGTATTGCAGTATTAATGTAAGCCTACTTGTGACACTAATGAATAAAGTTAAAAGAATTCCTGTAGCTCACTGCAACTGTTAATGCAGCCATAAATTTTGTCATGGATGCCATAAGTATGTAATATTATTGATATTCTAAAACCAGTGATTGCTTTGTCACAAGTTTGATCATTTTGTTATGTATCAATAACGTGTACTTGGGTGTGAGGGGGCAAGTGTTGAAGTTTGCAGATGATGCACACTTGGGAATATATGAACGTAGAGGAGTAGACCATGTAGCACTTGAAGCTTTTTCGCTGCCTGACTCCATATCACCAGCTTTGTCTCGTGTCCCTTGATATTTTTGTTTTAAAATCTAGCAATTGCAAAATTTGCAACTGATCTAGCATCGAGTGCCACTTGTGGAAGGGAGTTCCAAAATTCCATCGCCTTTGTGTGAGGAAGTGTTTCATCATTTCTTCCCTGAAAGCACTGACTCTAGATTTTTGACTGTGCCCCGAATCTTAGACTACCCCAATGAAAAGAAATACTTCGCTCTCTGCCCTAACTATTCCCCTTAAAATGTTGAAACTCTAATCAAATCACCCAGTAACCTCATGTTGTTGGGAATCCAATCTTTGATTGTTTAATCCCTCCTCATAAACAGCTTAATCTTTGGAGTCCAGGTAACATTTTAATGAATCTACACTGCACTTCCTCCAAAGTCAGTATATCCATCTTAAGGTGTGGCACGTAGAACGGATCAAAGTTCAAGTCTGGTCCTAACCAGGCTTTGCACAGCTCAACCATGACTTCTTCCCCTTGTGTTTTATTCCTCTGGATATAAAAGCCAGCATCCCATTTAGCTTTCTTGAGTGCTTTCCGTACCTGTTCTTGCTTTTCACCATTCAGAAAATATCTAGTTCTATACTTCTTGTGTTCAAAGTAGACGATGTCACGTCAGCTTACATTGAAATCCATTTGGCATGGTTTTGCCCATTTGCTTAACCTATCATTGTCTGTTTATAATTTGACGCTCCTGCCTATATTGCTTTGTTGAATAACTCTTTGTTTTTGCATTTTCAGCGCCATGATGAGTAATGCATCTGATGATAGAGATTCATACTTTACGACCTCCCCAAACTCGACAAAATCATCTGCTAACTTGAAAGGTAAGTAATGTGGCTCTGGCATTGTCCTTGTTTGGTGGGGATGATCTTTAAAACATGTTGCTTAAAGTTTTATTGTGGGTAACAAGATTCATAGAATCCCAACAGTGCAGAAGGAGGCCATTCAGCCCATTGAGCCTGCACTGACAACAATCCCACCCAGGCCCCATAACCCCACATATTTATCTTTCTAGACCCCCTGACACTAAGGGACTATTTAGCATGGCCCATTCACCTAACCTGCACATCTTCAGACATTCTTGTAGGGGCACAGTCTTTATGAAGATAAATTGGGAGAAGTGCAGGAAAAGCAGCACTATTTTGATTACACTCCTCCTCCTCGCACTGCTGAACAGGAATGCAATATTGGGAGGTTAGCTTCCACTCCATCCACCAGTGCATGTGCAACACACTGTGCATTCGCTGCCTATCATCTGCTTCTCAAAGCTCGGATCCCACCTGCTACCCCCGTTCCCCTCACTGCTTTCCTGCCGCAGCTTATCACCATTCCTTTTGCCACTTTCTCCCTGCCATCTCTAACCTCTTGCCTGCTGTGCCCCCTCACCACATCCTTGGCCTCTGGCTAAAGCTGGAGGGTGAGGCATAACAGGTTACAGGGAGCAGAGAGGTGAGAGGAAGCAGGAGGGAGAAGCGAGACTGTGGGAAGGAGCAAGGGGAGCAGTGTGGGGACGTGAGCAGGGGGGAGTGAGGTGAGGCCAGCAGCGAGGGGAAGTTGCAGGCAATGGGAGGACTTATGGGAGCAACAAGGGGGAGTTCGAGAGAATGGAGGCTTACAAGGGAACAGCAAAGACAGCAATGAGATGGCCGCCAGTGGGGCCAGAGGCAGCAAGGGGAACTAGTGTGGTGACTGGTGGTGGGGAAGTGGTCAGTCTAGAAAGAACAGTGAGGTGTCTACAGGAGAGAGTGAGGGGAAGCAGAAAGAAATGGAGGTGGGAATGGAAACACTGGGGAACCAGCATTGTGTTTTCTTGTCTCTTCTTTTGATGTTCACCATCTTTACTGCAGGCACTGACATTGCTTCTGCATACCTGCAGGAAATATTCCTAGAATTGTTGCAGCACCAAAAAACAGAACTATTCCATGTAGCATCAATGGATAGAAAGACTTAGGGGCTGTGACCACCTGAGCACTGAATTTGTGCAGTGACCTCATGGAGCTAAAACTCACCCATAAACTCAACATCAACACATTGTCAGATTATTTAAACCCAGGGGTTAGTGGAGAATAATGAAAGTTGGTAAAGGTTAAATGAGTTTCACTGGCAGTCTCTGTCAAAGATATTTGTTGGGGACTTAATTTCTGATTTGGTTCAGTAGAAATGCATTTAGTATTCACTGCCACAATTTAATTTGACAATTCAAAGGGCAACCATCTGTCAAAAAATGATAAGCAACCCAGTCTCTCGGTACACCATATTGTGCAAAAACTGACAATGGCTGCTCTTCATATGTATGAAGGAGACATTAGGCTGCTTACATGTAGAAGAGAAGGGATGTTACCCCTACTCCAGGTCTCCATATCCAAGCTTGCCCAGAGGCAGCCAGTGTCAAAGTTGGTTCTACTTGGGGAAACAATCCTAAACATTTCCTGGAAAAATTGGTAGGTTACTAACCTGCAAAATGCCATTCCATTCACTGCCGCACCCAGTCCTGAGATACCCAATCCACAGCCTCCAGTTATTGACTTGACCTATTTTTCTCCTGGAACTGGCCTCCTGGCTCTCCAACCCTGAATGCTCTCCAACCCCTCCCGCTCTCCCTCTTCCTGCCCCCAACAATCGCCTTTTCCTCCTATCAACGAGGTTTGTGGCCCAATATTCCAGAGTCCCTTGAACCTCAATGTTTGTGCGTATTTCTGGAATTGGGGTTATAGTTTGAACAATTACTTAAAATGATGTTACTGCACTCACACAGTTGCTGAAAGCTTGTGCCTGCAGTGGCCCCATGGTACTGTACAGCTGCAAGCTGCAAATGCTGATCTTGCTTGTCCTGGCATGTTGCATCATTATCTACCGAACAGATGTTTAGTGGTGGCATGGGGGCTATTTATCGCGACAATATTGCTCACTAGAATTGGAGGCAGCCAAAGCGCACTGCATTAAAAGAAAGTGTAAATATTCAGCTGTTGTTAACATTTAAAAAGAATTGAATTTATAGTGAGCAGCAAGCTAAGCAAAATGATTCTCCGGGCTATGCTTGGGTTCCTGTACTCTTCATTTGTTACAGTGGATCTTTGAGCAATAATGCAGCCCAATTTATAAACAAATGTGAAGATATGCAATGTTGAGTTAGTGACTCCCAGCCTGACTAAATTCTGATATTCCAATCTGAGCACTCCATCTCACAATTCCATTCTTAAGGTAACTAAGTTTGCTTTGTGTATGAAACATACCAGTATTACATTTCCTTGACATATTCCACAGCATGGCAGAATTTGATGCCCTCTGCCATGACGTGATTGGTGGTTGTGAGGCATTTAATTGGGTGGATGGGTGATGAGTGAGAAATTGGCCACCTTCCCACCTCTGACTTGATTAAGCCTGTGGCTGGAAGTCCTGTGCACGGTCTTCCCGCTCCACCACCAGTCGAGGCCCTTTAAGTGGGCAATCAGTGCTTTGTCAGGTCACTGCTAGTGTTCACCCAGTGGCAGTGGGCAGAGGACTCACCACAAGGGGAACCCAAAATGTCAACCTTGTGGGGGTTGTTAGTGGGCTTGGTGGGTTGGGGGTGTGGGAGGGGAGAGTGGTTGATGGTGGTGGGGACTATGTGGAGATCCTTGTTCATAAGTGCACAGTCGAGGATATGGCACCAGGAAGAGGGGAGGCCCGCTGGAAGCATTCCTCGATCCCATCCCGTTACTACTGACCTGTGCCGGAGTCCAGCAATGATCCTGGATCTCGGATTGTGTATCGGCAACAGCCACCATTGCCCCGTGCCCCAAACAGGAAAAGCAAAATGACATGCTGATTTTCCACTCCCGTTTATATCGGGCAGGTTCACCCATGGGAGTAGAAAATATCGTGAGAATGTGCAAATGTGGCATTTATTTTACGTTGTTGTAAGCTCGCGACGTGATTCCCCCTGCAGACACCGCTCCCCCCCACCCCACCCCACCCCACCTTGTTCCCCGACAGGGACATGGTTTGGATATATTAACTTTTCATTATCAGACCTCTATGCCTGAATCAGCCCCCTCCCCATCAGGAAATCCATTCACCCTGACGTGATGCCAGAACAGCATGCAATCCGACTGGTCTCCAAAGGCGTGTACCTGGCGAGCAGACCTCCCAGGGGAGCTTAGGTGAGTGCAGTGCTCAGCAGGGAGAGGGTCATGCCCAGGCACTGACCCCCAGCACTGCACCTTGGCACTAGCCAACCACAGCCACTTGACACCACCTGGGCATTGCCTCCAGCACACCCTGGGCACTGCTCCATGACACTACCCAGGCAATGTCCAGGCAGTGTCTGGGGGCTGTACCCGGGCAGAGTCTGGGCTCAGAAACCAGATCTCTCTCTTCCTTTCAACCTCCACAATAAGTCCCCAGCACCACATCTGTGAACCCAGGAGCGCTGTCTCTTCCCTGGTGCCCATTCTTTGCAGCTTTTTGCAACCATTCTCAGCATAGATAGTCTGCACCAACTTCACTGAGCGAAGGTACGCTTTGAGAAGGGTACCCCTGTAAGAGGAATAAGTTGGCAGCACCACAGGATATCAGCTCATGTGGCTCAGATCCATAGCGGTAAGTCAGACTGCCAACAGCGCAGGCCCCACCCTGTCCAACACTGCAATCATTTAATAAGAAGGCTGCACCAAGTTTGGTTGCTGCCTGCCTCAACAGGAATGGGCATCAGCAGACCGCAAATCATGGACCCAGCTCCTGAAAGTGGACCTTATTAGATCCAAAAGCATTCAGAAATCAAATGTTTGCTGACTCAATTACAGAAAAGCTGGAGGTAATCTCGCAAATAAAATTGGGCAGAATTTTCTCAGAAAAATTCTAAGTGTCAAACGGCAGAGATTTTGCGCTTGGCACTTCTTGGTGAATATTGCTGGCCCGAGCACTCAGACACCAGAGATACCGTGCTTGGCACTTCTTGGTGGATATTGCTGTTCTGACATCTTCCAGAAAGCACCAGCAAAGTTCATCAGCCGCCAGCCAAAAGATTGGCTACCTCTGGGCTGACAGTGTGGAGAGCCTGCGTTGTGGGCAGCCCCTGCTGGCAGCAAAAGCCTACGACACCTGGTATTCCCAGGCAGTCTCCCATCCAAGTACTAACCAGGCCTGAGTCTGCTTAGCTTCTGAGATCAGAACGGACGAGTAAACAGCCAGTAACTTACAACACTCTCCGCAATACTCTGAGTCCCACCAGCAGGGGAATGGGTGGAGCCTATTCATACTGAGAAGCTGGCTGCAGACTGCCAGGAGCAGCATTGTGCAGATACCCCAATCTCTCAGAATACTGATCATGTAACCACCTGCCTGATATTGCCAGTGAGATAACAGACTTGGCAATTGTTGGATTGAAGGTGAGTTGGCAAATGGACATTGACTTGCAGGTTGCTGTGGCGAATGAAGTATTCTGGGGACGCCTTGAGGGGGGGGGGGGGGGGTGGTGTTGTTGTTGGTGGTGATATCACTGGCAGGGGCTATGGAGAGCTCAGGGACAAGTCAAATGCTTATTGCTCTTCCTGGATCCCCAAATCCATTCAACAGGAGCACAGGTTAGGTCGCCCTTGTTTGGTTCTGTCGTGTGAAGAGTGCTATGTTCAGAAGACAAGAATTGCCTCAAGACCTTAAAAAAACTCATAGGAGAACTGTTTAAATGTACAAAGCTCCTGAATGGTCACTTGACTCAAGGCCCCCTGCCAAACCACATCGAGCATAAAGGTGTCAGAAAATTAGGAGTAAATCTTTCTTGTGATTCTCTCCCAACTATCATTCCATTCCCACTGGGGAAGAAAGTGGGATACAGAGAAGAAAATCACCCCGACCCAAATTCAATCTCTTGTCTGAACTACATTAACCCTTAGCTGGGAAAGGAGCAGGGATAATATAAGTGATCTCGGTGTACAGAGACTGTTTGGATAGGGTGTATAAGGGGGAGTTCCTGATCCCGATTGCTATCTAAAGATCTCCACTGGAGTGCATACCATTGTAATCGGGTCAAATTGAGAGCCAACTTTAGAAATATAAAAAATAGAAGCAGGAGGAGGCTATTCGGCACTTCGAGCCTGATCCCACCTCCCCACCCACCACCACCACCCCCCCACATCCCTTTTAGCCCCAAGAGCTATATCTAATTTCTTCTTGAATTCACACAAGCTGTTAGTCTCAACTACTTCCTATGATCATGAATTCCACAGATTCACCTCTCCTCACCTCAGTCTAAAAGCGTTACCCCTTATCCTCAAACCATGACCCACCATCAGGAACATTCTTGCTGAATCTACCCTGTCTAAATCCTGCTGCTGTTTGCAACCACTTAACCTGCCAACATCTGCTGTCTGAACTCACATGCATAGGGAACAAGGAGGTGGATGGTGCCAGAAGATTCCTGTAGTTCACTGGCAGTCAATTGGAAAAACATAAACAATCACATTAAGTTCAAACCACAGAGTCGTGACCATTTTCCAATTTCTGCACTGACTGAAAACTGGGACCAGGATTTTACGGCCCCTCCCGCCCAGTGGGATATTACAGTCGCTTTGAACTGAATGGAGAGAATCCACAGCAGGGCTGTAAAATCCTGGCCTAAGTGTATGATTTTATTGCATCTGTGCTCCTTCTCAAAATGATTTTCTCTACTTTATTCAGATTCGTATATTCCTGTATATGTAATTGTGCCACTGGCGATTCTGATTTTAATTGGCGCTGTTCTTTATTTCAGGTAAGGGTCCAGCTATGTTTTTAATTATAATTGATGTAAATATGTACCTGACAGAAGAAAGAAGTGTTGCATTTTACAGATTTTGTGTGCCATCTAAAATGTAACATGAATTGTGTAATGTTCCTATGAAGCATCCCACTGCAAAGCATTAACTAGTTGCATTGGGGATTTATGAAGTGCACAGTGAAAGCAATTTGCTCACAGGGTTCTGCAAATCATTCTCTAATAGCCCTACGGCAGTGACAAAGGAGTTTAGTACTTCTTTCAATACCATCGGGCAATCTTCTGCACTTGCAGATCCAGAATAAGAAACACAGGAGTTTTTTAATTTAAACTAACCAGCATCTTATTTAAAATTCAATACAAAAGAATGATCAGAAAACAGAGTCACGGCCACGTTACTCCCTAATGCAAAAGCAAAATACTGCAGATGCTGGAAATCTGACAACATCAGTGGAGAGCATAAACAAGAGTTAACGTTTCAGAGCAATGACCTTTCATTTGTTGCAAAGTTCAGCAACCTGAAACATGGCGAGGAAATTGCACCTTTCAAGTCAGGTCTGGATGAACGTTGTGGGGTGAGGCGAGGCCATGATGGAACTTCATTCTCAATTTGATCAGCGGTAGCTTATCCATGAGCTGCCATCTGGTTTACCATTGGCTGCTAGCCCAAACAGCAGATTGGCAACTCACCGATACCACCAGGGAGCCGACTGCCTGGTAAAATAGCCATTAATGGGTCTTTTTACCATTCAAGTTTGCTTAATTCGTAGAATCATAGAATCCTACAGTGCAGAAGGAAGCCATTTGGCCCATCAAGTCTGCACTGACCACAATCCCACCCAGGCTCTATCCCCGTAATCCCATCCATTTACCCTAGCCATTCTCCTTGGCACTAAGGGTCAATTTAGCATGGCCAATCCACCTAACCTGCTCATCTTTGGACTTCCTCCTTCCTTCTGGCAAGAAATCTGTCAGAAGATGGTCCCACTGTCAGTAAAATGCCACAAAGACAGGACCACGTTGGGAAGCTGGTCCAGACATACACCCTTGAATTTTACCTGCCTGCCCTCGCCCACACTGATTTCCTTTTCCCCAGAGAGTGATAAAATTCTCCTTGTTTCTCTCTCCAGAGATGCTGCCTGGTCCATTCAGTATGTCCAGCATTTTCTACTTTTGTTTCAAGTTGCTCCCTAATCATGGCTGATGCACAAGAAATTCCTCCCGGGAACAAAGGGGTTTGTCCAACAAAACAACTTAGCCATCAGTTGAGACTGCTCCTAAAACCAATTTGTTCTAAAGTAAATCCATGAATGGAAAATAACTTTAACAAGGCAGAATCCTAGTGTCTTTACATAGGGACAGTGGAGCTCAAGCAACAATTAAACCTGTGGCAGACAGAACAGCTTGCATTTGCAACACTGTCTTAGAAGCATAAGGAAAAAAAAATGAACAGAAGCCCAGAAAGGAGATACCAGGAACGATAAACAGCTTGGTCACTGAGGTGGGTTTTAAAGAAAAGACGAGGGGGAGAAGAAAATGGTCTTAGGAGAAGGAATTGAGTGGAGGGGTTACTGTAGAGCTGGCAGGCCCTTACAAAGATAGTGAGTGACAAGGATAAGAAGGATTTAAGGAGAGGAATGAGAACACTATATTTGAGGCACTAGGAGAAACGAGAGCCAAAATAGGTCAGCAAGGATAGAGGCGATGATGTTTGGTGCAGAATAAATATGAGTAGAATTTTAGTTGAACTGAAACTCAAAGATTGGGAATTGTCGGAGGCTATTCGGGAGAGTATTGGAAAACGGAGTTGGCAAAGGCCTGGACTAGAGGCCCAGCAGATAACGGGCTGAATTTGGATTGAGTGTTATAGTGAACAGCATCAATCTATTTTCCATGTGGCATACTAACAGTGCCACCCTCCTTGCTCATGCAGCACCAGTTCCACTTTACAAACAAAGAGTCAGATGTGGGCTGCTCCACTTGTCACCAGGCAATATTTTGTCTTCACAAATGGATTCTGTTCTCTTCCTTCCTGGCCTGCCTCTTCAGCTTGGGCAAAGGTTGCCAGTGGATGGAAATAGTTTCCCAAAGGCGGCAACAATCCACAATGTTGCAGCCCTCGCTCCCTATGAGGTTCACCATTTCCCTTGAAGTGCCTGCACTGTCTTTCACCTGTTTTCTCATTCCTCCCACTATAAACTACTTTCACACGTGTACAAAACTACACCTGGAGCTATTTTGATGATCAGTTGACGTTACACAGCCATCAATACACTACATCAAACTGCACCTAAATCAGAACATCTAGACCACAGCCCCGCTGACAAATGCTTTGCAAGGCTTGTGAAGCAAAGGCCTTTTTCATTTGCATTGTTATAGAAATAAGCTTGCAGAGCTTTTCCAGTCATATTGTTGCTGCAGCTTCCCTGTGCACTGAAGATTTTCAGAGGTTTTTTCTGCCTGTTCATATGCCTGAAAAAATAAAATAAACTACGCTGGAAAGAACCTCCATCTTTATTTAGCCAGTGTGCAACCAAAGGAAGAATCGAAACCTCCACTAGTCAATAGGTGGAGCAGTTCATGCAGCCACACAGGAAGGCAGCTACAAAATAGGAAATGCAAGAATTGCCCAACCCACTAATTCAAATGTTGATGCTGCTGATAAGGTCCCAGGAGAGTGCATTGACAGAGTTTGGAGGAACCTAGCTTTTACAACACGGCGACTACAGAAATGTATGTAGCATGCCAGAAATCCAGGCTGGGTCTTGCTTCTTTCGCAAGAGTAGCCTCTAGTGTTAACACGGCTAGTTCTAAGATACTTGTGCTGACTTGCTTCCTCTCTCAACTCATTTACTCATTTCCTTTTCTTCAGGTTCTACTCCCATAGGCCTAACGGCCAAATTTCTAACTTTTCCTTCTCACGCTCGTATTTTAAAACGAGCAAGTTACTCCTGTCAAACTGCTTTCGTCTTTTTGCTTGTACACCAATTGTACAATTTACGTTTACTAACTTTCTGGAAGATATTTCCACTCTAATGTATGCTGTAAAATCATGCAATAATATTGGAAGTTCTATACCCAACTACTATATTGTAAGGCTCAAGTTCAATGTGTTTAAATGTGAAGCTATGGAACGTGCTACAAAGTGATTTGTGTCAAACTTGGTTCTTAAAGCAAGCCCTTTACGTGAAAGTCAGAAGCACACCAATATCTGGGAGTTTATCACCTGCGCACACATTTCTATTTTATGCTTCTCTTAAAGATTAAGAAGAAGGAAAAAGGACGTTGTCATTGGGGGAGAAAAGAAGATTCCAAATGGTATTTTAGAAGAACAAGGTAACTTGAGTTTGTTTGTGCTGGAAACTTGAAATAAAAACTGGAAATGCTGCAAATACACCACAGGCTTATCAGCATCTGACCAGAAAAAAAAGAGATAAGTTTATGTTTTTGGGAGATGTCCTCTGCTACAATTGAAAATAGGCCTTTCAATTTTGATGAAGCTTCTTCAGCCAAAATGGTAGATTTTTTATACTTGTGTATATATAAAATATTTTATATATATATATGTACCTGCATGCTAACTGCTCTGCTGTGTGTTTCCAGTTTTTTTTTGTTCTTATTTAAGTGAGTTTGTATCCATGAGGTCTGTTTGGAACACTGTTTGAATATGGAACAAGGAGTTATAGGATATAATTTGAATTGCACATTACTGGGCTTACGTAGGTTTATGCTGCACATAACTCATGAGCAATAAAACCACGGCCAAGTGGCTTGCGATCATACTCAGAAACTGTTTGTACGTTTCCTGGTTCTTGCAGGTTAGTCGAACAAACCACATGAATCAAACGCAAATAATGCATTTGCATGCAAATTGCGTGACTTTGTTAATTGCGCTTGATTTTGAAACTTAAAAAAAGGTCATGGCTCCTAATCCATGAGTTCTAACTGCTTCATGCAGAAAAAAGAATGAATTTTGTACGTTGTGATCTAGACGTTAACTCTGCCATACAAAGCTCTATTTTCTCAGGTTATTTTTCCCCCAAAGTGATTAACGCAAAATTGCTCATCGCAGACTTTTTGTAATAGTTATATTTCATCTAATAGATGTCAGTGAATATACTGTATAAATGTGGTCTGGATCATCTTAGCACTCTATTACGTACTTTATGGACTTGTGACAAAAATTAAACCTTTCAGAGAAGAAGATGATGAAATCATCATATCTATAATAATGAAATCTTTCCTTTTACTTCTTTGTTCTGTCTCTTGGGGAAGATCATAAAAGTCTAATTTACACTACCAAGCTCACATTCATTCTTTATGCTCTTTTGATGGCAAAATTAACTATCTCACTAAATTAGGAATTCTGTGAAGAGCCCGCTTTTACAGTTAAGGTTGTAATATTAATTAGATGTTGCTAGGGATGAGCTCTGAAATCATTTCGACCTGATTTTGACCTCTCTGATTGTTCCTGAATTTTCTATGTTTTGATCTATTCAGACAGCACATATCGCCGGTTGAAATAAATGCAGCTACAGCATTTTTTATTTCTTCCCTTCATGTTCAAATTTACTTGACACTCTTCCCAAGCCATCCACTAGTTGCCCAGCTAGTCAGTGCCTCTGCCTCTGGTACTCACAAGTTGATCTCCGGGAGGCAAGTGTAGACGGCTTGGGACATGACCTGTTTGGTTCCCTGGCCTCTGCTTTCCTCCTCTTCCACAGCCATAGCATAAATTGAAACTCACTATGTGTGCATCTGCTTCAAGCGAACCTGCCTGTGGAACTGTCAGCACAGCATGCTGACTTATCGTCAACTATGGCAGGACTAATTTCCTACAAACCCAGTTGTTTAGATTCGTATATGTTTTTGTTTAAATTGATTCACTGCTGTATGCCCTAAGGATGATTGTGACATAGGCTAATCTCTCCCTAATTTGGATAGTTAAACAATAACCAGTCCTATTCAATCTAAGGATTCTGCTTCTTTGTGCTTTTAATCCATCTGAGTCTCTTGCAGTCCACTGTTCAGACTATATATGAGTCAACTGATGAATTATCCAAACGTAGGGGGTGGAATTTCCCAGCCATGCTCACCCCAAGACCGGAAAATCCATCCCGAGGTCAATGGGCCTTTGCATGGTCCATGTCCTGCCCGCTATGATTCCCGTGTTGGGCAGGACGAAAAGATTCCGCCCAGAGTATTTTACCCTTCTTACTCTTTCTTCATATCAAGCTGTACTTAGGGGTGGCACAGTCGTTAGCAGTGCTGTCTCACAGCGCCAGGGACCTGGGTTCAATTCCAGCCTTGGGTGACTGTCTGTGTGGAGTTTGCACATTCTCCCCGTGTCTGCTTGTGTTTTCTCTGGATGCTATGATTTCCTCCCAGTCCAAAGATGTGCAGGTTAGGTGGATTGGCAGTGCTAAATTCCCTCTTAGTGTCTAAAGATGTATAGGTTAGGGTTATTAGTGGGGTATATGTTACGGGTATGGGATGGGTCTGGGTTAGATGCTCTGTCGAAGAGTTGGTGCATACTTGATGGGCCAAATGGCGCCTCTCTGTACTGTAGGAATTCCATGAAAAGGAAGACCCTGTTTTCCTAATTTTCTACTTCCTCCTCCATTCCTTTCCTAAAGGTGTTGGGTTTGGTTAGAGTGTGGTTGCATGGGAGCAGTTCACTCTAGTTCCTTGCACTAAAGGCATTTTTCCTGCGTGAGGTGTGATGGTGAGCTTTGGCTGATGTGTAGAGGACTTCAGTGTTGGGTTTGATCAACCAACACATGCACTCATGCCCTGTCCAGCACCAATCACTGTGCAGAGATCAGGAGCAGAATTTTCTTTTCCCCACCTGTAGGTCAGAGGCACATAAGTCAACTGCAGCATCCAAACAGAGACACGTTAACCTGGGGGAAAGAGCAGGGATCTAACCTGACACATGCACTAATCAGAATGGCTGAGTGCCAAACATGCCCAGGACTTCCTTCACTCAGCTTATCAGGAGGACAAAGGTTGAGTGACCTAACAGATATCACACTGGATGTGAGATGAGCACCATCATGTACATTTAGGAGCATTACATGGATCATCATTCACTTAACACACAGTGTACAGAGATTGGGAATTCTATGAAAGGGAAGGAACATGTGTGAAGTGATGAAGAATGATGGAATTCTGAACTTGGAAGAAGGCGATGGCCTAATGACATTATTGCTAAACTATTAAGCCAGAAACTCAGCTAATGTTCTAGGGACCTGGGTTTGAATGGCACATGGTGGAATTTGAATTCAATAAAACATATTTGGAATTCAGAATCTACTGATGACCAGAAAACTATTGTCGATTGTTGAAAAAATCCACCTGGTTCACTAATGTCTTCAAGGGAAGGAAACCTGGTGTCCTTACTTGGTCTGGCCTATGTGTGACTCCAGAACCACAGCAATGTGGGTGACTCTCAACTGCCCTCTGAAATGGCCTCGCAAAGCCACTCAGTTCCAGAGCAACTAGAGTTGGGCAACAAATGTTGACCAGCCAGCAACACCCATGTCCCACAAATGAATTAAAAAAGGACCTTTGTTTTGGATCCAACTTGTAAACACTGACCATTGTTTATATTGAAAATCTGGATTTACACTGCTCGGTTCTTCAGCCGTTATATTAAATGATATGAAAACCTGATGCAGTGTGCAGTCAAGTCTACACTGTGAACTCTTAGAGGAGCTCAAAGGTAGAAAAAACTGATAGCTAATTGGTTATTGATTTTCATCCTCATCATTCATTCTGTTCCTCCTTGTGATAAAACTGAACTTGGATTTATACTTGATGTGGAGATGCTGGCGTTAGACTGGGGTGGGCACAGTAAGAAGTCCCACAACACCAGGTAAAGTCCAACAAGTTTAGTTGGAATCACGAGCTGCCTGAGCGCTGACAAAAGCTCATGATTCCAAATAAACCTGTTGGCCTTTAACCTGGTGTTGTGAGGCTTCTTACTCGATTTATATTATCATACACCAATGGCTTACACTTCGGGTTGTTTGCTTTTTAATGAACTCTTTAATCAATTTCTGATCAAGCAGAGCAACAGACAGTGATGCTTCTCACCAGATCGCCCACCGTTTCAAAGAGGTACCCCCCTATCCCAGTGGAAGCTTTGGAACATGAAGTTCAGAAACGCTCAGCTGATGAGGGCAAGCTATTTCGGGAGGAATTCAACGTGAGTTTTGTGACTTTCTGTAATCTGATTCTATGGCAAAATGAAGAAAGTGCAAACTTGGTGAGCCTTGGCGCTGTTCTAGAATGCATTTAAGCATAAAGGTACCTCTGTATATATATAAAACATGCTTCCTTAGTTGGCAGGAAGTTGGGCCAGTTTCCTGACTGCTGAGCTACCAGCTAGAATAATATTTTCACTGTACTTGTAAGAAGTGCACAGTTTAATTCTATTTGCAAAGGGTGACATAGGATTCTGCAACAAAACATTTTCAGGAGCAAATTCTTGAGCACTAGGGTGACAGCAGAATGAATCAGTGTTCCAAAGCTCTGTCATGAAGAGTGGAACATGAGTTGGCAGTCGCATTTTTTTCACAAGATTTGATCATTTTGTCAGAGTGAAAGCACTCAGTGAAGTTGAGATATTTCTCCAAAGACAAGGTGTGCCACTCACTGAGTGAACCCAGGCCATTCGCACATCTCCAATTAGCCAAGTGAGAGGCAGTGTAGGCAAAGGCACACACCCTGAAAAAGTACTGAAGAAAATTGTAAAAATGACACTCTATTTTCATTAATTTTTCTAAGAAAATCATTTCCTTTTAATTAAGAATTTGTCTCCCCAAGTTTCCTGATCCACATGCTGCTAGATAAGAGACAGTAGTCCCAACATTAGAGCATGCTCCATTTACCTGGCCATTAGACGGCACGGTGGCACAGTGGTTAGCACTGCTGACTCACAGCACCAGCGACCCAGGTTCGATTCCCAGTTTGGGTTAGTGTCTCTGTGGAGTTTGCATGCTCTCCCTGTATCTGCGTGAGTTTCCTCCGGATGCTCCAGTTTCCTCCCACAGTCTCAAAGACATGCTGGTTAGGTGCGTAGCACCGAGCAGTGCTGGTTAGGTGCATTGCTGCAGTGTGGCGACTAGGGGAATTTCACAGTAACTTCATTGCAGTATTAATGTAAGCCTTACTTGTAATTAATAAATAAGCTTTACTTTTTAGACAGGCAAGGGCACATTGCAATAGGGGTGGGAACATTGGCACAGTTGCAGGCCTCAAAAGTGTCCTGGCTGTGGTTGAAGAAAAGCAGTCAGAAGTAGCCACTAAGTCCCTGTCCGAAGAAGGCGAGGCATATTTTTGGCCCTCCTTTTGGCCATTGACCTTTAATTTGAGAGAGTTCGAGAGACGAAGCCCATCACCAGCTTCTTGGGGAAATCACTAGAAATGCATGACCCTGACTTAGGAAAATAGAATTGTGGAGGGAAAGTTTGGGAGCACTCCTCCTGCCTCACTTCGTTCGTGAGCTGTATCTATCGCACATACGGGCCCAGGTTCATCCATTTGTGGAAACCTAGAAAATCACTGAGCAAATAAAAAAGGGAGAAATACAAGATGTCAAGGGTTTCCATGTATTATTCTTCTGTAGCTTCCAGGATATGAGCATTCCCCAGCTCTAACTGAAAGTAATAGTATGATACACTGAACGGAAGAAATTCTAAGACCAGAATTTTACACTAAATCCGAGGAAGGTTCCAAATAGAGAGAAGCACAAAACTGCATGGACAGGGTTCCCTCAGGGATCCTATCACCCCAACCCAGACACAATTTCGTGCTGGAGCAGACGGGGCAGCTGGGAAGCCTGTTCATAGCCCTGTTACGGCCATTAAGTAGCTACTTTTCCCCACCAGTCTCAATTTTTACACAGGCAGGCACTAGTTGGATCAGGGTACCAAATATAAAAGTTCACAATCTCGATTTAAGGTGAGAATTTGGGGAGGAAGGTCTCAATCAAAGGCCCTGCAAATTTGGGGCAGCCTTCCCTCAGGGACCAGGAAGTTCAGGTCTCCCTCTCCCCTGGTCATCACTCACGCTGAGATCAATCCCCTCCTGAACCACCCCCCTTCCCTCCGCGCATCCCTGTCCCTCCCACCTTAGGACCTCTAGTACTTCGAAATGCGGTTCTGAGATTAAGGCTCAGGCATGGCACTGCAGTACCTCTGCTGGCCACTGCAGCGCTGTGCCTGGAGAGGCTGGAGAGCTGTTGGCCAGTCTGATTGACTGAAAGCTCTCTGAGGTGGGATTCCTGTCCAAGGGCAGACAGAAGTCCTGCCTGCTGTCAGTCAACACTCAATTGGATGTAAAATGGCTTGTCAGGAGTCAGCAGAGATGTGTTCCCTGATGACTCTCAGGATGGCAGGCTCACCATCCTGAAAATTCAGGCTTAAGACAACTTGCCTTCGTAATTTTTGAGGCAGTTTCTGGTAACATTCATCGAAAACACATACATTGAGCAGATTTTACAGCCCCTCACATCAGTGGGACTTTACCACCCCACCAAAGCCAATAGACTTTTGGATAGTTTGCTATGTTTTCCAGCCCTATCATGGCAGCGGAGTAATTAATTATGTGGACTAATTACCTGTGGGTCATATACCACTTAGAACCTCCGATGATGTCCTCTGCCTAAATTTGAGAAAGTACCATGCCATCTGAGTTCGCTGTCACCAACATCCCATACCCACAACACACCCGCTGCACGAGGAGAGAAGGCTGATAGTAGAGAGAAGCAACACAGTGGCGCATTGGTTAGCACTCCTGCCTCACAGCGCCAGGGACCCGAGTTCAATTCCAGCCTCAGGTGACTGTGGAGTTTGCGCGTTCTCCCTGTGTCTGCACAGGTTTCTTCCAAGTGCTGTAGTTTCCTCCCACACTCCAAAGATATGCAGTTTAGGTGGATTGGCCATGCTAAATTATACCTTGATGTCGTGGGATTAGCAGGGTAAATACGAGGATTGGGCTTGGATGGAATTGTTGTCAGTGCAGGCTCTATGGGCCGAGTGGCCCCCTGTTGCATTATCGGAATTCTATGAGAAGCATCCTGCATCAAGTGCACAAGGACAGTGGGCCTAATTTTAAACCTTTTCCTGTGGATGGCTTTTGAGCAAGTTCAGTCTCTCCCCACAAGTCAGCACAAGAGTTTTTATAAATATATAAAAAAGAAGAGGCTGGCTAGGGTGAATGTTGGACCCTTAGAGGATGAGAGGGGGGACTTAGTGGTAGGGGATGGGGAAATGGCTGAGGCCTTGAATAACTTTTTTGTTTCTGTCTTCACGGAGGAGGACGTGAATAATTTGCCGGATGTTAGCGATGGAAAGATGGTAGGAGTGGACAGTCTGAATGACATTATTGTTAGTAGAGAGGCAGTGCTCGACAGACTGGAGGGGCTGATTGTGGACAAGTCCCCAGGACCGGATGGAATGCATCCAAGGGTTCTGAAAGAAATGGCGGAGGTGATAGTGGATGCCTTGGTGATTATTTTCCAAACGTCGCTGGGTTCCGGGGAAGTGCCGGAAGATTGGAAAACGGCTAATGTTACGCCGTTGTTTAAGAAGGGTGGCAGGCAAAAGGCAGGGAATTATAGGCCGGTTAGTTTAACGTCTGTTGTAGGTAAAATGTTAGAATCCGTCATCAAGGAGAAAATAGCGAGGCATCTTGAGGAGAATTGTTTGATAGAGCAGACGCAGCACGGTTTCGTTAAGGGGAAGTCGTGTCTGACGAATTTATTGGAGTTCTATGAGGATGTGTCTAGGGCGGTGGACAGAGGAGAGCCGGTGGATGTGGTGTTTCTTGACTTTCAGAAGGCATTTGACAAGGTGCCTCACAAGAGGTTATTACAGAAGGTCAGGGGGCATGGAGTTGGGGGTAGGGTGTTAGCGTGGATAGGGGATTGGCTGTCAAATAGGAGGCAGAGAGTGGGGGTCAATGGGTGCTATTCGGATTGGCGGTTGGTGACTAGCGGAGTGCCCCAGGGGTCGGTGCTGGGGCCTCAGCTATTTACCATTTATATAGATGATCTGGAGGAGGGAACCGAGTGTGTGGTGTCGAAATTTGCTGATGACACCAAGGTTGGTGGAACGGCAAATTGTGCGGAGGGTGTGGAGAGTCTGCAGAAGGATCTAGATAGGCTGGGCGAATGGGCCAGGAACTGGCAAATGGAATTTAATGCTGGCAAATGTGAGGTTGTCCACTTTGGTAGGAATAATGGTAGGAAGGACTATTAGTTACATGGCGAAAAAGTGCAGCAGGCGACGGTGCAGAGGGACCTCGGGGTCCTTGTGCATGAGTCACAAAAACTCAGCCTGCAGGTGCAGCAGGTGGTCAGGAAGGCAAATGGGATGCTGGCCTTCATAGCGAGGGGAATTGAATATAAAAGTAGGGAGGTCTTGCTGCAGCTGTATAGGGCATTGGTGAGGCCGCAGCTGGAGTACTGTGTGCAGTTTTGGTCGCCGCACTTATGCAAGGATATTTTGGCCTTGGAGGGAGTGCAGAGGAGGTTTACTAGGCTGGTACTGGAGTTGAGGGGGTTGAACTATGAGGAGAGGCTGGATAAACTAGGCTTGTACTCGTTAGAGTTTAGAAGAATGAGGGGAGATCTCATTGAGACATATAAGATGATGAATGGGATGGATAGGATAGAGGTGGAAAGACTCTTCCTGCTCAGAAAGGACAGTAGGACTAGAGGGCACAGCCTCAAGATAAAGGGGGGGGCGGTTTAGAACGGAGTTGAGGAGGAACTTCTTCACTCAAAGGGTGGTGAATCTCTGGAATTCTCTGCCTGTTGAAGTGGTGGAGGCTGTCTCGCTAAATATTTTTAAGACGCGGGTTGATAGGTTTTTGATAGGCAAGGGGATTAAGGGTTATGGGGAGAGGGCGGGAATGTGGAACTGAGCCACAACAGATCAGCCATGATCTTATAGAATGGCGGGGCAGGCTCGAGGGGCTAGATGGCCTACTCCTACTCCTATTTCTTATGTTCTTATGTTCAATGAAGATCCAGGGCTCCAATTGCCTTTGTTCATTTGTCCATAACTTACTAATCATTTCCGACTCTGAAGCACGTAGAGTTGCTGCTCGTAACTTGACTGTTAGTTGTTCATTTATTTTCACTGCTGGATATTTGTGACAATTAATTTCATCAAGTAACTCAATTAGAAAGTGGCATGATTTAACCCTGGGCTAAATTAGTTGACCACAACATGGTGGTGATGTTGAGAATGCTTCATACTAAATGCTTAGCCTGGAACAGGTAAGAATATTGCGATTCTAAGTTTTCTGGGCCATAGAAATTTCATTATCAGGTCCAACAAAGGGGAGATTGATTGTTCTTAAAAATGTGCAAAATGGAGTAGAAAGTGATCACTGGTTTTAAAAAACAAGCCTTTCTTAGCCAGCATGGGGAGATTAGACTCAGCTTGGCTCCCTGAAATTCCAGTGCTCCCACACAGGTGCTTGTTTCTTATTTGAATGTGATCTGATTTACAGGATTCTGGATAGGATTGCCATTGGGGTGAAACCTGTATCAATGCAATACCCACACAAGAAACACTTAATATTTTGTAGCTGGCAAGATAACCTTGACAAGTTAATCGATCTTTGTTCAGAACTGAGAGTACACGGAGAATAATACTTCAGCATTTTGCAACATTGAAAGTGTAAACATTGAGAATAGGAGTAGGAACAGGTCATTTGGCCCTCTGAACCTGCTCTTCCATTCATTATGATTATGGCTGATTATCCCACTCAATATTAAGTGGCTCCTTGTTTTACCATTAATTTTAGTTAACACAGCCATGCCACTGCACAATTCTAATGATTTTTGCCTGGTTTGCTACAGTCCCTGCCAATTGGAACATCAGTTGGATGCTGTGAAGCAGCAAATAGAGAAGAGAACAAAGACAAAAATCGATATCCCAACATCCTGCCAGGTAAAGACATCGTCTTAGTTGCTCTCACAGATTTCCATTTCCTCAGTTAAAGTTCTGTACCATCTTATACCCTGTCTTATTCATTGGAAACTTAAATCATGAAGGAAAAGAGAGAGCATGTTTGTGCTCACTGGGCAAAGTTTATATATTTTTTTAAAACTGTTTCATGGTACTAGCAGAAACTATTATACATCTTGTGCTGGTGCAACTTTGTGTTTAAGGTGGAATTGTAGCAATGACCATTAAGATTTAGCTTAAGAGTTTAAAACATTGGAAAAGGGGATATTGTACTTCTAACCTGGAATAATTTTAATCAGCTTTGCTAAGTAGCTGTTACTTAATATGGGCTAATATTGCTGCATATATTAGATTTGCTGGGCAGCACTCTACTGACCTTTCACCGAGTGTTGCCTTGAGATGGCTCTCTGTCTCTACATAAGAAGCTGGTGATACCATCTGCAAACATTCACCTCCAAGCCACACACCATCCTGACTTGGAACTATGGCTGCCAGGAACCTCCATGGTGGGGTGGAGGGGGGCAGGGTGCAGGGTGGTGGTGTCACTTTCAGCGGGACCAAAAGATCCCTGCAGCGGGAAGGGCCGAAAACTCCCATCCTATATTGCTGTGGAATCAACATCCTGGAACTCCATTCCTAGCAGCGTGGTTGTACCTGCCCCAGATGTACTGCAGCAGTTCAAGTAGGTGGCTCGCCACCACCTTCTTAAGGGCAATTAAAAATGGGCAACAAATGCTGGCCTAGCCAGTGATGCCTACGTTCCATGGAAGACTTCATTAAAAACCTGATGATTGGATATAAAATCAACAACCCAGGAATTTAAAAAAGTCATGCCCCGACTCTACTCTGAATGCTTTGTTCCAAGATTCATCTAAAGTAGAATTTGTACTGAATTTTCCCCAGATAGAAGAGATATGATGTGGGGGGGGTAAATTTTCCAATATACATCCCTAGAAGGAAGTTACCATTCAAGGAAGCAAAGCTTAGAAATTCAGTGCAGCAGCATTTTAACACCATCACCAATCTGCTGTTTCCAAGTGTGACAGCCATTGGAAGTGCAGGACTAATGTAATTATTCTGCACTGTAAAATGTCTGTTGCAGTGACAATGCTGCCGACAACAGCACCTTTGATGGCATGTTTGGACTGAATATGAGTGAACCAGCTGATAGCAGTAACACAGAGAGTGCTAGACCCATTTTCGCACTACGTCTGCTGGAACTTTTCTAGATATTAGGTAAAATATCTGGGTAGAAAATGAGTTGTGCTTTTTGAAGTCATTTTGTGTGCTTGCTGCGGATTTCCAGCTGATCTGGTAAGTAACAATGTAAATAGGCAAGTAGGTCATTTGAAGTAATTCCATATCATAACAAGGAGACAGTTGATAAGGATTTTGCATTTGCAAAAGGAATCGTAGATAGAGTTAGTAAATCATGAATTTCTTTGTGCAGTAACAATGAGAGGAAAATATATTTATTGTGTCAATCACAATATTGCCTATTGCCAGGTTTCTACTGATTAGATAGTTGGCCGTTTATGCTATTAGTGAACTTCAACATAGGCCCACAACCTTTTGCTTCCATTCGGGACTGGAGCCATAAATTTACATGACATGTGCTTTCCACACAAACCCTTCCTGATTCATAACTTTGGGATGCAAGAGAAAGGTATGGACTCTTGCCACGTGTATTGTAGGCATAGCATCTAATGTACTGCTTTGTGACTGCATTTTGCAGGGAATAGATTTGTATTAATGCTTGGTGACTCTTCATTCATTTTGTTGCCAGTATAATAAACTTTATCAACTTGCAAACTCTTCCAGATGACACTTACAGAGTGACTTTGACAGCTATAGATGGGATGCCAGGCTCCGACTACATTAATGCCTCATACGTTGATGTAGGTGCTCATTCTTTTTAATAAACTATTATTTGTAATGCATTTAATTCTAATCAGCATATCAGAAAACAATTACTGTGCAAAATATAAAGAAAAGTAACACAATGTAAGTATATGACAGACTACAGTAACTTGATCACAAATTAAATACTAAATTTTTCCCCTTAGGGTTTTAAAGTGAAGAATAAGTTCATAGCAGCTCAGGGTAAGTGACTGTTAACATCACCTGTTACTTGTTCTTTGTGTTATTCACTGATAGAAGCTGTTATCTGATAGTAATAAATGTCAGATGATTTGTAATAATTGCTTTCAGTAACATGGCCAGATAAACATAATGGATTTGATATTTGGCACCATAATCTCTTCCATTCATTAAGAATCAATATTATATTTCAATGTGGTTTTCCTCTCAATACACATACATCAAGAGTATCATTTGATGTGAAGATGCTATTATAGATTAATAGCTAGTCGCACTGATGGTAAACCATTATATGTACCCTAAGGTCCTTTTCATTTGTGTTCATATCAATATAAACATATAAAACAATATAAATATAAATCTTGGGAACAAATGGAGGCAGAAGTGCTACATTTATTAACACGATGACACAGTAGTGAGCATGGCTGCCTGACAGCGCCAAGGACCCAGGTTCAATTCCGGCTTTGGGTGTCTGTCTGTGTGGAGTTTGAGCATTCTCCCCGAGTCTGTGTGGATTTCCTCTGGGTGCTCTGGTTTCCTTCCACAGTCCAGAGATGTGCAGCTTAGGTGGATTGGCCATCTTAAATTGCCGTTAGTATTCGCAAGATGTGTCCCCTCGATGAATTGGCCATGGTAAATGTACAGGGATATGGGGATTGGGCCGGTAGAGAGCCTGTGTAAGCTACTCTGTGACAGAGTCAGTGCACACTTGGTGGGCCGAATGGCCTCTTCTGCAATGTAGGGATTGTTTGAAAATGAGTGTCATTTCAAGGATTAGTTTATAGCATTGGCATAGACTGCAGCAGTTCAAGGAAGTAAATCATCACCACCTTAAGGGCAGTTAAGAGTGGACAACAAACACTGGTCTTGCCAACGAAGCCCATATCCCAATTTTTTTTTAATTCCCCCAAAAGCTGGATGTAAAACCAACAACTCAAGAATTGGAATGTTTTGTCCTGGCTTTATTCTGAATGCTTTGTTACAAGTTTATCTGAAGTAGAATCTGTGCTAAATTCACCCCAGAAAGGAAAATGATGTTGGAGAGGGGAGGGGGGGTGTTAAATTTACCAACAAACATTCCCAAAAGGAAGCTGTTATCAAAGGAGTCAAAGCTCAAGACCTCAGCACTGCAGCATCTCCAACCTGCTCTCTCCAAGTGTGACAACCTGTTGGAAGCACAAAACTAATGAGTTTCAGTGATTAATGCATACCAGTCTTGGTCAGATTTGTTCACTGCCCATAATTTTGAGTACCGACACTGGGGATTTAGTCAGCCAGATAGGCAGGCTGAATCCAAAACTACTGAGAAATCTACGCTCACCTGTATTGCTTCCGTTTGTCCAGCATACAGTGTACACATTCCTCCCTGTTTACAGTTATCAAAATTCAGAGCACTTTGATGCAGATAAAAGACAGAACTTTGAGCCCTCCAAAGTGTTCACAGTGATAGTTCAACCAATTTAGAATTGTGCATTTAATCACTCAGTTGAATCTCCTGCTAAGCCCAGGTTTGAGTCCACACTTGAATGGGCAAAATGTGCCAGGAGTTCCTCACTAGTAACATGGTGAGGGCATAACTCACAATGTATTGGCACTATTCTCCTAAGCACACAATGGGACACCCATCAAGCTCTATTGAATGGTGGCTCCACCGAGGGAGAATTAGAGCTTCATCCATTGCCATTTGCCTCTCTGCACCTTAACAATATTGTCATAAGCCCTGGGTTGTAAGGCCTAAGTTTGTAAACGCAATTTATCATACCTAGCATGCTTCCAGCAGCTGTCAGTACAAATCTCTGAATTTCCTCACAAGCCTTACTATAGATCTCTGTGTACTGTATTCTGAAAGAACCCACACCCAATACTTCATACTAGCCAGCTTGATCACCTAGACAGTTAAATCTAGAGCTGTATATTCAGCTTCCTCATCACCAACTGCATAATTTAGGTTCTGATGTGAGTGGCTTTGACAAAGAAGAGTGCCCACCATCCACAGTGTGGCTAACTGACCTGTGACGTCTTCACTGGCAAGTCAGTGTTGTCATGAAAATATGCTTTGTGTCAAATAATGATTTTTAATCCACCAGAGGAACGCTGAATTGAACTTTTAAAAACACATTTTTAAACACAGAGTTAAAAGGTAACTTGAGCTGGCGGCTAAAGATGGCTACCCCCAATTTGTCACATTCCACATTCCAATTCATTTTGTTGGAGACAACTATGTCTGGAAAGATCCATCAAGGAAAATGTTTTGGGATATATGAGTGAGCCACATAAACTGTTTCCATTTTAAGGCATCAAGGCAATAATTTGAGGCATTCAACTAGTGGAGACAATCTAGTAAGCCTAATTGGTTGGATGATAGGTCCTTAGCTGAGTGGGGATCCCCAGACATGAACTCATCAAGGTATAATGGGAATGCCTTAAGCACTTGAACAATAGAATCCTCATTCTGAGAGGGGGATTCCCCATAATGAACTGATCCAAGTTGCAAGAGAGAATAAACTAGTGATGAGCAAGCTTGAATCACTGGGTGATGGGCATGTGATGGGCCTAATGCAGGTATGTTCTAAGCTTCTGTTTTCTGTGCAAGAAGAAGACAAGCAGCTGAGGTGCTGAGAGACATGGCTTGAATGGGGGGTCCTCCCTCCGTCTCCAACCCACCTTGCAAACTTCAAACTGTTTGCTATCTGTGACCATCCAGGGGCATGTCTGCTGCATATGGAGACTTCTTGAAATAATTCAACCTAGCAGCACCTTCTCAAGGAGAACAGCCAAGTCAGCAGCTTATATTTTTTATTAAGATCACCTTTAGGCATTAAGACCACCTAAAGAAAGTCACGAGTCCGCTAAAATTCAGGCGGATGCCAGCCGAGTCATCAAACTACAGACTCTACACTCCTTTTGTTTCTCTGGACTCTGTAAATCTACTGGTGTGCAGGTGTAACTATGAGTGTGTGTGAAAGTCAGACTGCATTTTATTATTTTACTTGGATCAGTATAATAAAGCTAATCTTTTTCTTTGTTGAACTCAAGAACACCTGTTTGTTTAGTTTTTCACTGTGCTTCCTGCCAAGTCAGGATGGTTACTAAGTTGAACCCCAATACCCGTCTGTGCATGCACATTTGTCCACGCATACACAGGAAACCGGTGACGTAATTGGCGGGAGACAGTGGCAGCAAAACCCTCATCTAACATGATAGCACAGAGTGGGTGGACACCAGGACATGATTGATTCCACATAGACCAATAATAAGGTCATATGTCACTTTCTGGGGGGATGTATGTAAGCTAATCAGAGCTGGAGGTGCAAGATTGAATGAATCATAAGTGGTTGTAGCAGTTTGGTGCCCGTTGACTGAGGATAAAAGTTACCAACCGAGACCAAGAGGGGACACCATGAGCAGATTAAAACACCAAATTGGTGCCCAAAACAGTGACCTGCTGCATCATTAGCTGCAGTTTGGGGAGCTGTTGGTTGAACATTGTTGGAAGCAATGCGAGTTTTTTTACTACTTTGGAGATGCATGTCTTCTCACAGCATTTGTATTTGCTTAAAATATCTTTCAAATTTCATGGGATAACATCTTTAGTAGTTGTTTGATAAGTTTCTGCTCCTAGCTGCTGCCTGGTCCGTTGCTCGCAGTGACATCAGAGTAAATCAGTACAACTTGCGCATGCACAATGTTGGTGGCAAAGGCAGCCTTGGTTTTCTTCTGATCACAATGCTGAAACAGTTGAATACTCACTAAATTAGCAAGTATACCCTTTCCAAACCAAAACCTATTATGGTCAAACAAGGAAGGAGAGGGAAAAGAGGGGACCAATTTGACCCTTCCTCACCTGATCATAATAATGTACACTACACCACCACCACCACGCCCTCCCCCCACGCACGCACGCACGCACACACACAATCTGTAGCTGATTCTCCTTTTGCCACTATTCCAACCAGCACCAGGTTCTGGATTTTGCCAGATGGAGCACTGCTACTAGGTTAGGACTTCACAGAACAACCCTCAAACACCTCAGCAAATGGAACACAGGTACAGTATCTAGAGAGGTTCAAGACAACTCAGCCAAATAATTATCATAAAATATAGCAGAATCAAAGAAGCCTGGATTTTTCACAAACTATTTGTCTGATACAAACAGCAATAGGAGTTGCTGTTATGCAAATTAACCTGGGGAAAATATGGTTCACCATCAGCTCAATTGAAAAGGAGAATAATGTAAAAAAATCATATCATGCAAGCACTGAGGTTTTGTGAAGTTACCTTTTATGTGGATTGATTTCTGAAGCAGGTCCCTCACTTCTATGTCTATTCCCAAAAGGTCCCAAAGAGGATACTGTTTCAGATTTCTGGCGAATGATATGGGAACAGAAATCCGCTACTATAGTTATGTTAACAAATGTAAAAGAGAAGAAGGAGGTGAGTATGTGAACACACAGATTACATTATTGAAAACATGACATTCTGCCTATTTTAAATACCCTTTCTTGTGAGGAATATGTATCATTGATTTTGATTATTAGTTTAATATTTTCACCAATAAATTCTTTCTTAAAAACTGTTCTTGATCAGTTTTTACTGATTCACACGCAAGATTACAGATTCCAGCTGGTTCCATTTCCTGGAATACCTCTGCCGTGAAACCTCAATGTTTAGCTTGTCCAGTGACATGGTAGTGCGGCAACAATTAAACCACCTGAAATATAAAATTAACTTAGATTTTAAATTAAAATATATTATCAGCAAATGTATTTTTAAGTTTTATCTACAAAATGAGTAAAAGGAATGAAGACACTTGTTTCTATTGCAAAAGGATTAGGGAGGATTGGAGTCTGTACCATTGAATGGTTTCAAGGAGATATATATTTCCAATAAAAAGGGGAAAGAGGGATATGGGGAACAGATGGGGAGGTGGATTTGAGACCAGGAGAGACCAGCCATGATCTGATTGAATGACAAAGCAGGCTTGAAGGGCTGAATTGGCATGTTTCTGCCCCTAATTCCTATGTATTACAGGCACTTTTCAAACTGTAACCAAGGGCTTGACTTTCAATTCGGGGTCAGGGAGCTGACACCCCAATAGTTTCCAGGTGCTGACCTCTTGTATAGTTCTTCACTGTACAAAAAGAAGCCCTTTGGCCTATCATATCTGCACTAGCCATCGAGCACCTACCTATTCTAATCCGATTTTCCTGCATTTGATCTATAGTCTTGTATGCTATGGTGCTTCAAGTTCTCATCTAAATACTTGTTAAATGTTGTGAGAAATCCTGCCTCTACCATCCTTTCAGACAATGCATTCCAGATTCCCACCATCCTATGGATGAAAAGGTGATCCCTTCTAAATCTCCGATCCCTCACCTTAAATCAAAGCCCCCTGGTTATTGACGCAGTCTAATAAGGGGAAAGATTCATTCCTATCTATCTATATCCCTCATAATTTTGCACTCCATTCAGCCTGCATTGCCCATGTGGCACAATCTTCAAATATAAATGCCCTAATTGGGCCAGCAGGGGTTCATGCAGGGTGTCAAAGCCAACCTGCAGCTATCTTGTAGAAGAGGAGGCAAAACGTAAGAACATAACGTAAGAACATAACGTAAGAACATAACGTAAGAACATAACGTAAGAACATAACGTAAGAACATAACGTAAGAACATAACATACGAACATAACATACGAACATAACATACGAACATAACATACGAACATAACATACGAACATAACATACGAACATAACATACGAACATAACATACGAACATAACATACGAACATAACGTAAGAAATAGGAGCAGGAGTAGGCCACCTAGCCCTTCGAGCCTGCCCACCTTTCAATAAGATCATGGCTGATCTGAAGTGGATCGGTTCCACTTTCCCGCTTTCTCCCCATAACCCTTAATTCCCTTGTCTATCAAAAACCTATCTACCTGTGACTTAAATATATTTAGCGAGGTAGCCTCCACCACTTCAACAGGCAGAGAATTCCAGAGATTCACCACCCTTTGATTGAAGAAGTTCCTCCTCAACTCTGATCTGAACTGTCCCCCCCCTTATCTTGAGGCTGTGCCCTCTAGTCCTGCTATCCTTTCTAAGCGGGAAGAATCTCTCTACCTCTACCCTATCCATCCCTTTCATTATCTTACACGTCTCTATAAGATCCCCCCTCATCCTTCTAAACTCCAACGAGTACAAACCCAATCTATTTAGTCTCTCTTCATAGTCAAACCCCCTCAACTCCGGTATCAGCCTAATGAACCTCCTCTGCACTCCCTCCAAGGCCAGTATATCCTTGCGCAAGTGCGGCGACCAAAACTGCACACAGAGGGCCAGCAGTCTCACTACAGACAAAAGTGGCCAAACAGCCAACTGAAAGAAGCTATGCCTAATCCAGGACAAAAACCTCTCGTGACAAAATATTTTCAGCATGAAAAAAAATGTTCTCCACATTGCACCTGGCAGCTGCGCATGAATGTACTTCAAACAGTTTGGATTTAGCAATGTACAATTTGAAAATTGCCTTCAGGTCCTCCCCAGCCTTGTTAGCAAGTTCCTCAAGGACCTTAACGGGTCATTAGTTAGAGGTGACTGGGCTCCTGACTACTTTCCCCACCGCCCCCCCCATGAAAATTGCAACACATTCCAAGGTATTGCAACACTAATATGTTATTTTCAAAATTAATTCTCTTCCCAGTAATCCTACCCGATTACACAATACCCGGTCTAAAATAGCCTGTTACCCGGTTGGTTGCAGAATGTATTGTTGTAAGAAACTGTCCCAAAGACGCTATGAACTCAGCCTCCAGGCTACTTTTGCCACCTTGATTAAGTGTCCAATCTCTATGAAGATTAAACTCTCCCATGATTATTCTAGTTGGTGGAGATGTCCTTTAAAGATGCATTCACTAGCTTCATAACCTGCAGAACTGAACTATTTATACTGTGGTTGCTAGGACTTGAGGGTCAGATTCCAGGCTGAAATTTTCCAGACCCATTGACAGTGGACTGGGGGTGGGAAGGCTGACAAAATGGTGAGGGAAGACAACAGGGGAGAGCATGCCTAACATTGTCCTGACACTTTTTTTCCCTCATGGTGTAAATAGTGGTAGAGCCACATGTCCAATTGAATAACTTAAGTAGTTTAAGCATATTGTCAGAGGCCTATAACCACATGGAGAGACTATCAAGTTAACCTAGCGGCCTTCCAGTGGGCTCAGATGTGGGGGACGTGGGGTCCTCCTTTCTGGGCACTCCTTACACCAGAAGGGTTCCCTTGGTGGCAATGTTTACCTCTGTGGCAATGGCACTACATGCCCCCAGCCATTTTAGGCCTCAGCAACCGACTGAATCAGGATCATCTATTCTTTCCCACCCCATATTCAGCACCCTTGGAATTGGGGTCTCTTCTTCTCCTGCACCCTACATTTAGCACCCACTGAATAAGGGTCCCATTGTCTCTATTCCACCCCACATTCCTGGTGATGGTGCCCCCTGCTGTCTCTACTCAGTTCTTAGTAGTTGACCTCCCTGACCACCTACTTCCATTAATAGGGAGGATGTCCCTGGCAGAAGCATGACCTCTCTCCTTCTGTTAACCTTCATCACGAAGGCCTCCAGCCCTATATTCATGTAACTGGGAACCCTCGCTCTTCCTTGGTGCTCCGATTGCTTACTTTCTCTTGTAGCCAATTGCACTTTGGCAGGCAGTCAGCAACTTCCTTCTAATGACTGCACCTTCCGTTAAGGGAGAGCAGGCTGCCTTTAAGAGATGCAGGCTCACTGAACATTTTTTATCTAGGCGTGCTGCTGGAACCCCTGTTGACAGATCAGTCAGCCAGCAGCAACAGTCATGCTTAACAGAACCACCATTGGAATGAGGAGGTCGACTGAAATTTGCATGTTGTCTATATCAAAAGAACTGGCTCTCAGATTGCGAATCATGAGTATTGTATCCCATAAATGGGAGAAAACTTGGTTTTACCCATGGACAGCATAGTAGTTCTACTCATTGTGCCATATGTTTGCCAGTCAGTAAATCACACCAAAATATTAAATGAATGTCATCAAATTTTGATGTTGTCATATTGTTCTATGATTAGTAAGAATTTGATCATGTTTGAGTTATAAGGAGAGGCTGGATAGACTGGGATTTTTTTTCTCTGAACGCAAGAAGCTTAGGGGTGATCTTATAGAGTTTATAAAATAATGAGGGACACAGATCAGCTAGATAGTCAACATCTTTTCCCAAAGGTAGTAGAGTCTAAAACTAGAGGGCATTGGTTTAAGGTGAGAGGAGAGAGATACAAAAGGATCCAGAGGGGCAATTTTTTCACACAGGAGGTGGTGAGTGCCTGGAATGAGCTGCCAGAGGCCGTGGTAGAGGTGGGTGCAATTTTTCTTTTAAAAAGCATTTAGATAGTTACATGGATAAGATGGGTAAAGAGGGATATGGGCCAAACGCAGGCAATTGGGACTAGCTTAGTGGCTTAAAATAAAGGGCGGCATGGACAAGTTGGGCCAAAGGGCCTGTTACCATGCTGTAAACCTCTGTGACCCCTATAGTGAAGGGTTTAGATGATTTATCATCTGCCATTTTATTATACTGTTTCTGATTCAAGATAAATAGAGGAATAAAAAACATTTTCTATAATGGACCATGCATAGCTACCAAAGAAATTATTGTTGAAATGAATTGTATTTTTATTGTACTGATTATATTTAAATACGTGCTTATGCCTGCAGGAGAAGTGTTACAAGTACTGGCCCGACCAGGGAATGTGGACGTATGGAGCAATTCGGGTATCAGTAGAAGACGTCACAGTTCTTGTGGATTATACCATACGCAAATTCACCATACAGAATGCAAGTATTTTCTGGATTTTATTTATTTGGTGAACTATATTAGTTGCAGAAGGAAGTTCTGATTAATCAAATTTTAGAAAAGTAAATACCCATTATTTTCTATATGACAGATATTGTTACCACCTTCAGAAATGTTTCAGTTTGATAAAATTTAATTCCCAGATGAAAAAACCCATGTAAATAAGATTTTACTTGTTAATATAGTAAAGTGTAATATAAAAATACACTCAAAACCAAGACAGTTGGAAATACTCAGTGGATCTGGCAATATCTATAGAGAGAGAAACCAAGTTAATGTTCCACGTTCATCAGGTAACAATTCTGCTTTACTGTCCATAGCTGCTGCAACTGTTGAGAATTTCCAACATTTTCCGCTTTTAGTTCAGATTTCCAGCACCTGCAGCATATTTCTTACATAAAAATACATACTTGTTGTTAGCTTGCATGATATTCTTAGCATTACAGAATTATTATGGGAATCTTTTGCTTCATTTTTCCTGAGTACATGTTTACTGCAACATTTCTTCATAGTCCTCACATTGCTGCAAAATGATATTCCTTAGCTTCCAATCTTATACAGCAGGACCCAGCTTTCCTGGCCCCCATGACCAGTTAGTATGACCTATTTCTCATCATCTATCTGCATGGCCCGTCTGAGTGTGATTACAGAATTAGTTAGAGATTATGGATAGGAAATTTCTCTCCACCTGGACTGTTAGGTGTCCCAACTTATATCAGCTAATGTTTAGTGATGATTGAACTACATATACTTCATTTTCCTGGTCTGTTTGGAATATGAAAGTATCCCAACAAATATATCACCCCGCCTGTAATGGAAATTAAAGTTTCATTGAAATGTTGTGATGGAAGTTTTTAAAATACGTCCTCAAGAGCCATTTTCTTCCCAAGTGCCCCCCACCTCCCCTCCATTGAAGGTTCTGTTGGAGTATAGGTAATAGATAGCAAGCAAGTCTACAGTATTACTGGAAGATGTAGTGTACTTCGCATTCGAAAAGGTACCATACAAATAGTTAATATACCAGATTAATATGCACATGGAGCTGGGGGTGATATATGAACACAGATCAAGAAATGATTAATGAAGAAAAGCAGAGAAGGGGGGTTAAACAATGCATTTCAAATTTGGCCAACAATGACAAATGGAGGACCACAAGGATCAGTGCCGAGGACTCAGATATTTACAGGCTACATTAATGAGACCAAAACTGATCTATCAAGGTTTGTCGATAATATAAAGCTAAGGAGGAATGTAAGCTGTGAGGAGAACACAAAGAGGCTGCAAAATGCTATAGACAGGTTAAGTGAATGGACAACAAGGTTGCAGATGGAGTATAATGGGGGAACTGTCAGGTTATTCACTTTGATTGTAAAACCAGAATGTTTTAAAAGGCGTGGAACTGCTAAATGTTGATATTAAGTGAGACTTGGGTGTACTTATACAAGGAATACCAAGTTAGTATGTAAGTACAGGAGGCAGTTAGGAAGGAAAATGTCATTTTATTCTTTATTGGGGATTAATATATTGAAGTTTAATGTAAAAAATATACTAAACACCAAAAAGGTTGGAATTACTCGGTGGAAATCACACTGGAGTACTGTCTGCAGTTTAGATTTTCACAACATTTAAATGTACTTGTGCCTTTCTCAATGTGTGAGAATCATGTGATTGTTCATTTGTTACAGCAAAGAGTGGCCAACAAATCTCCGAGGCTAGTGACACAGCTTCACTTCACGAGCTGGCCTGATTTTGGCGTGCCATTTGCACCCATTGGCATGCTCAAATTTCTGAAGAAGGTTAAAGTGGTGAATCCCTCACATTCAGGACCTATTGTGGTTCATTGCAGGTAATTGCTGAATATATTTTACATCCTTCTGCAGTGTTATGTGACAGTTTATTAATATGCATTATAAACACAAGCTATTTAATCTGTATTGCTATCAAGAAATGTTATAAGAAAAGAACTATTGATAATTAATGATTGTATAAGAGTAGCATTGTGCTTCTTCTGTATTACCTTGATAAAGAACACATTGGTCAGAATTTTATGTTGTTTGGTTGGACACATGCCATGTTTCAGTATGAAATGCCAATTGAATGTTCTGAACACTGTCTTGTGCCCAATTTCCTTTAAAAACTCTTGAGTTGATGTTGCAAAATAAATTTTATCAGTTGATGTTTATCCTATACTTAATGCATAAAGCATAAGTGGACTACCTGTGAGTTAACCATCTGAATTATTCTGACCTCATAGATGATAAAGCGGTAAATGAAATTGAGGTTAATAATCTACCAATGTTGCTCATTTCCATGTGACTGTTTTTCCTTTGGGTTCTTTGCTTTGCTTCTCTCTTGCCCTCTCACCTTCTCTCTTTCTCTCACTCTCTTTCTCACTATTCCCCTCTCTCCCCCGCCAGCTCTCCCCCCCCCTCCCCCGCCAGCCCTACCCCCTCCTTAAATGTGTTCAATGATGGAGCATCCATAACCCTTTGGCATTGAGAATTCCAAAAATTCACAATGACTAGACTGAAGTAATTTTGCCCATCTGAACCCTGAGACTGTACCCCAAGTTACCCTGACCAGCAGAAACAGTAGGCGGTGGCGATGGCCTAGTGGTAGTAACATAAGAACGTAACATAAGAACGTAACATAAGAACGTAACATAAGAACGTAACATAAGAACGTAACATAAGAACGTAACATAAGAAATAGGAGCAGGAGTAGGCCATCTAGCCCTTCGAGCCTGCCCCGCCATTCAATAAGATCATGGCTGATCTGAAGTGGATCAGTTCCACTTTCCCGTTTTCTCCCCATAACCCTTAATTCCCTTGTCTGTCAAAAACCTATCTACCCGTGACTTAAATATGTTTAGCGAGGCAGCCTCCATCACTTCAACGGGCAGAGAATTCCAGAGATTCACCTTTAATTTTGATAAATTCACATTTATCGTTGGTTTATTAATCCAGAAACTCAGCTAATGTTCAGGGGACCTGGGTTCGAATCCCACCACAGCAGATGGTGGAATTTGAATTCAATAAAATATATCTGGAATTAAGAATCTACTGATGACCATGAAACCATTGTCAATTGTCAGAAAAACCCATCTGGTTCATAATACCCTTTAGGGAAGGAAATTTGCTGTCTTTACCTGGTCTGTCCTACATGTTGCTGTGGCTCTGGAGTCACATGATAAACTCTCAAAGGCTCTTGGGCAATGAGGGACAGGCAACAAATGCTGGCCAGCCAGAGACTCCTGTCACAAATGAATTAAAAAAAACTGTGTTTACCCTATGGAGCTCTTTCAGAATTCTGTAGGTTTCAATGAGATTGCCTCTTATTCTTCCAGACTCCAGAGAATATGAACCCAGTTTGCTCAGCTTCCCGTCACAGGATAGCTTTTTCCCCAAAGACTAATTCCATGAAACTTCACTGTACCTCCTCCAGTATATCATTCCTTATAGATGGAGACCAAAGCTGAAAAATTCAAAGACTTTGTGTAATTTACTTAGTCCTCTACCTCTCCAGAATACCATATCCAAAGAGGGCATTGGTAACCATGGACTTCCATTGCATTGGTATATGATAATGCTTGGCAAAGTACTGCAATGGTTTGCTATTGCCTCCTGGAGTATGTCTGGGGAAACTCTCCTGCTCGACTGCCAGAAATCAGGCGTACTGGAAGGATTTACATTCTGATAATCAACCTGTTAGGCCACATTATAAATCCACTTCCCATTGTCATTAAATCCTGAAGTAGGACTTGAACCCAGAAATTCTGGCCCAGAGGTTGGGACATTACCCACTGCACCACAAGAATTCACTTGCTTGACAGTTCTAAGCTTGAGATGTGGGGCACCACTGAAGTTATAGAGATCCCACAATCAAGGAAAAAATCTTGAAATATGTCATCATTCTGTTACACTTTGAAAGTATGATTTCTGAGCCAGGATTTTTGCTTTAGTGATTTCCCCAGCGTAGTGTTGTTGAATAAGGTTTGTTTTGCATCTGAATTGCCTGGTGTTCACACTAGCATTCCAGCCCAGGCTATCTGAATAATCTTTCAGGTTTAATCCTTGTCTGTGCCAGAGAACCCAGCTCTGAGGATGAAGGGGATTTCAAAGGTTTGGAGCAGAGAACAAGGCTCAGAGAATAGCCATTTATTCTATACCTTTAAATGACTATAACTAATTCCATATCTTGATGATGGTGGATTGAGGGCAATAATGGTGTTCAATTTGAAATACCCTCTGACTTACCAAGACAAAATCCAGATGCCAGTAATAAGCAAGTATTCCCTGCATCAAATTAATATGGTGGTAATGATGGAGACTCCAATGATATCCCATCCTCACCCACTTATATCTCTCTGATATTAGTGTGGAATTAGTCGCTTTGAGCCGAAAATCCCAAAGGGCAGCAAAATAGCAGGACCACAACTGAAACATTGCCAGTTAACTTCTCCACCCATTTTGTATGCCTAGCTTCCAAAATTGGACACAGTTGAAGAGAAAAATCACAATGTGCCTTTTGTTTGTGTTAACAGCTTTGTAACATTGACGCATTTGGCTCAGATTGATCTCCTAAGAAACTGCAACAAATCTCAATGACTTAACCTGAGAGATTTCAGGACGGGTAAAGGTCTATTGGAAGGCAAGCATTAAACTATATAGTTTATTCATTAGTGTCACAAGTAGGCTTACATTAACGCTGCAATGAAGTTACTGCAAAAATCCCCTAGTCATCACATTTCAGCACCTGTTTGGGTCGATGCATCTAACTAGCGCGCCTTTCAGACTGTGGGAGGAAACTGGAACACCCAGAGGAAACCCACTCAGACACAGGGAGAATGTGCAGACTCCACACAGACAATGACCCAAGCTAGGAATCAAACCCAGGTCCCTGGCGCTGTGAGGCAGCAGTGCTAACCATTGTGCCACCATGCCACATTAAGGGAATGCACAAGAGCAATTCGTCAACTTTGCAATTGCAATTATAAATTTGTTATTGAGTGTTTATTTTGCATTGTCTTTCATGTTTGCACACCCCCAAAAAAAGCAGGCACTAATGAGCCTAATTTCTCTCATCCATCATTTTATGTATTTCATTTCAATACTCCCTTCAGCATCTCCTTTTGGAAGCAGCTCCATTAAAGTTTATGAAATAGCTATATCAGTCTCTGCGCATTCCCCTTGAAGGAAATCCACTGCTAAACATCTTTTTATCTATACCTTCATAAGGGGAGTTTGGATATGTCAAGTTTTGATGCTTCTGCTAATCCTACCATGGGATTTGAACTTTATTTTACACAACCTTATATATTAATTCTGTGAACCATTCTGCTCATGTATTATGAAGTTTCTTTCTTAGAAATCAATACTGGTAGCACTGCTGGTATCTGTAAGCAGAGCGCATCAGCTATAAGCTCTTGTGTAGACAGCTCTTTCCTCTTTGCATAACACAAGGTTGTTCTCGCTTTAATCCAAATCCAAAATCTTTCCAATTGTTTCAGGAGACAATTTCTTAATCTCTTTATGCTTCATGCTTGTCCTTCAGAAGTGGAACATAGGTTTCAGTGTGGAGATGTGCTTTATACTGTTGTACTCAGGGAACCTAGGCAATTGTGTATTTCCCTTGAAATCTTTTCTCGAGAAAGCTACTGTCAAAGTAATATGTACGTTGCATTATTACCAGCCTGCAAGATAACAATCCTTAGTGAAAGGTCAGGCCACCTGTGCCATAGGAACCTCAGAAGCTTGTTTGAGGAAATGTCTCCAAGATATATGTAATATCTAAAGAAAATATCAGCTAAGCCATCAGTCATTTAATCTACCCTCAGAAAACCAACTTTTATAGCCCCCTACAAATACACTCACCACCTGATTGGACCTCAAGCATATCAGAATATTAATATCATAAGGGATGATAACTGAGTGATTAAAATAGACAGTTACCTGCTTATGGTGGTATCGCTTGTCCTTTGAATGATGTTATGTCATTCATTCCTAATTCTGGTCTGATCAGACATGGAGGTTGTTTTGGGAATTAGTGTTTGCCTAAAAGTCTTTGGAATTCCCTATTCTGCCTCATCTGGGCAAAACAAAAATGTGTATGGTGTAGCCTAAGGTAGAGACAAATACATGACACAGAATGTTTGCAGTGAGCAGAATCCGTGTGGCACTGGCCTGCTCCTATGATACTTCTGTAACATTATCCTGCACATAGACAGGCAGGATGTATATCTCCATAATTTGGCCTGAAATGTGGTCCAAGATCAACATTTTAAAATAAATGAAAACATAATTGATATTTCATTTAAAACCATTAAATGAAGTGGTGAGTGAAAAGTGAAATTAAAATCTTCCTCCTATCCGTTGTCAGAATGTCTGTATTTTACAATCTGAATGTACAGCAGCACCACTTGAAGTCGATAACAGGCATTCTTAAAAGTGGAATGTGCTGCTTTGGTGGTTGAAATGTGGTTCTTTGTGCATGCTATGGTTAGCACCTACCCGTACACACAATTCACAATGTGAGAGATGTATAAAACCGTATCGTACATGATCTGGCACAAAAAACAGGTTTTATCACCAAGCCACACAATTCTTTTTGAATTAATCACAATGTCAGTAAGTTAAATTTAGTCTAAATATGTAGCAGAGGGGGAGCCTTCCAGAGATGCCTGCTTTTAGAATCTAGCAAAGAAGCAAACAGGCAGTGACACTGGTGCTGCCTTAAGTACAAACCTGATGGTGTTTTAATGGGGAGTCAGGTTTGTGAACTGTGGGATCACAAATGAAACATGCCAATCCATAGCACAGGGCCCCCAGGTGACCAAGGGATGGGAAGAGGTTTGGATAGTGTTTACATTTGAAATACTATGCCTGTGAAATACTTGCAAATCACACATTCCAAGAAAATATTTTCAGTTCACAACATTTAGGTTTTTCCCCTGTTGACTTACGACGTGGCAAATCTGGACTTATCGTTATTCATCGCTCGCTCCCAGTCTCATCCCCTCCCCTGAACCAGCACAAGCAGCTCTTTAAGACTCAGCCAGAGGAACTGGGATACTGTCCAAGGAAAGTGTGGAGCTGGCCTGGTTACAGAGGAGACTGCTCAGGTTTTATAAAGCAAGTCCTTCTTCACAAAGACTGGATAAGGATCGCCTCCTGCTGTTGTGCTCAGTCGATTCACAGCAGCAGGGAAAGATATCGAACCTGTCATGCAAAACTGGCAGTGGTTTTGATTACTTCCTACATCCCCTTGCTTTACATGGCAAATAAATAGTTTTTTAAAAAAAAGATTGCTAACAAATGCCTGCTGACCAAGCTGTTCCATTCTTCCCCAAACTGGGGAAGTAATTTGAAGTTATGAATAAATTAATTCCTGAAGTGATGGGTTCCCTACCTGGTAGATGAGTCAGTACTATAACATTTGGAATGAATTGTTATGTGCTGCCAGGGCAGTGTGTTTGCCCCACCTCAGACTGTGAGGTAAAATTGGTTATTCAGGCACCTGAGATTAGAATGAATGTGTCACACTTGTTTAATTTGGAATTATTATTCAAAACTCCATTTATTATTCTTGACATAGGGAGAATTGCTCAACACATACCAGACCATTATTACCTGCATGGGTTTTGCCTATAGTTTGCCCAAAGGAAGTGAGTTACTATGATGAAATAATGTAAATGAAAATTTCTGAAATTCTTAGTTAAGAGAACGTTCGAGGCCACATGTACTTTTAAACTTTAAAAGTGCATAGGAAATCGGAGCAGGAGTAGACACAAAGCCCAGCAAGCCAGATCCGCCATTTAATACAATCATGGCTGATCTTGAGTGGCACGGTTGCACAGTGGTTAGCACTACTGTCTCACAGCACCGGGGACGCAGATTCAGTTCCTCACTTTTCCACAAAAAAATCACCTCCTCTCGGATTCAAGTATAAGTTTGTTTATTAGTGTCACAAGTAGACTTACATTAACACTGTGAAAATTCCTCAGTTGCCACACTCCGGTACCTGTTCGGGTACACTGAGGGAGAATTTAGCACGGCCAGTGCATCTAACCAGCATGTCTGGGGTCACTGTCTGTGTGGATTTTGCACATTCTCCCCATGTCTGCATAGGTTTCCTCCCACAGTCCAAAGATATCCAAAGAGTAGTGTCAGAGGGGATTAGCAAGGTAAATATGTGGGGTTAATGGGATAGAGCCTGGGTGGAATTGTTGCCGGTGCAGGCTCGATGGGCAGAATGGCCTCTTTTTGCACTGTAGGGATTCTATGAATTCCATTTTCCCGCCTGCTTCCCGTATCCCTTAAATCCCAAGAGACCAAAAATTTGCCTATTCTGGATTTTAAATGTGTTCAATGATGGAGTACCCACAGCCGTCTAGAGTGGAGAATTCCAAAGATTCATGTCTCCTTTAGTGAAGAAATTTCTCCTCATCTCAATCCTGAATGATTGGCTCCTCAGCCTGAGACTATGACCTCATGTTTTAGATTCACTGGCCAGTGGAAACCACTTCTCAGCATCTACCTTATCAAGCCCCTTCAGAATTCTGTACGTTTCAATGAGATCACCTCCCATTCTTCTAAACTCCAGAGAACATAAGCCCAGTTTACTTAGCCTCTTGTCATTGGGCAATCCCTTCATCCCAGGGCCCAGTTTAGTGAACTTTCACTGTACCACCTCTAATGCAAGTACATCCTTTTTTAAATGTGGAGATCAAAACTGCGCTCAGTACTTCAGATGCTGGCTGTATCTAACTTTCTGCATTGCTTATACCAGCACACCCGGTTCTATTTGAACATCAACAGTTTCAGGTTTTGCACCTTTTAAAAAATTCTGCTTTTTTAATACCATGACCAAAATGAGTAAGCAGAATCACTTTTCTAAATCTAATGCAATGTCAGTTGTTGGAAATTATATAAACTTGTAGCTTGGTGACATGCAAGTGTGACAGTGCATTGGGAGGGATAGGAATGGGACCTGAATAAACATTCCATGTATATATATTCCAAATTTCACCTTGAGAATCTGAATGGTGTGACAGCACAGTAGTTTGTACTGCTGCCTCACAATGTCAGGGACCCAGGTTCGATTCCCAACTTGGGTCACTGTGCAGACTCTGCACATTCTCCCCATGTCTGTTTGGGTTTCCTCCGGGTGCTCCGGTTTCCTCGCACAGTCCAAAGACATGTTGGTTAGGTGCATTGGCTATGCTAAATTCTCCCCCAGTGTACCCAAACAGATGCTGGAGAGTGGCAACTAGGGGATTTTTACAGCAACTTCATTGAAGTGTTAATATAAGCCTACTGGTGACAGTAATAGATAAACTTAAACTTGAGTTAGGGGGAAGGTGATTTCTCATAGCAAAGTGAGGAACTGTAGCTTTCCCCCCTTCTATGACCTAGAAAGGACAAAAACATGGGGTATGCCTTCAGTCCACCTAAGGCCATGGAATGGCACACAGCATGAAGGATTTGAAAAGAGGCGGAAACAAGTGAAGATGGGTTTTATTATTTCTAATGTTACATAGCCAATTGCAGCATGAAATTTGGAAATGTAACTCTCCTTTTTAAATTACAGTGCTGGTGTAGGTAGAACTGGAACATTCATAGTTATCGATGCTATGATAGATATGATGTATGCAGAGAAGAAAGTGGATGCCTTTGGTTTTGTGTCAAGAATTCGGAGTCAGCGTTCACAGCTGGTTCAAACTGATGTAAGTATTAACCGGTTCCTATCATGTTTTCCTGTTAGGTTGGAATGGCACCCAAAAGGAGGGGGGGGGGGGGAATGTGTTAATTTTTGTCTCATTTTCTCTCTCAGACTGCTGTTTGCCCCAATTTGTTTAATTTATTTTCATTACTATGCATATGGCTAATGCCTGAATACAGCTCTGGCAGTGTCTCAGGAACTATCCTCTGCTTCTAATGGATATCTGTATAATTTATGACATTGTAAAGCTATGCCACACATCTCGATGTGAACGCGGTTTTCATTCCCTTCACTGTTCCTTGCAGATGCAGTACTCCTTCATTTATCAAGCTCTCCTTGAGCATTACTTATACGGTGACACAGAGCTGGATGTGAGCTCTTTGGAGAAGCACATACAGAAGCTTCACAGCAAAGCAGGACAGTTTGATATCACAGGCTTAGAGGAAGAGTTTAATGTGAGTCAGTAAGTTCATAACCAGAGAAGAGGTAGTTATTTAACTTTGCACGAGCTGTAAAAATTATTCTTTGGATTGTAAAATCTAATAATTGTATCATTAAAACACTGTATTCTATTACAATGTAATGTTATTTTTAAGACTATTTAGTGTCCACTGTAAAACATTGAATCCAATACTGAATAGATACTTGATTCTCATGATTCTGTTTTACATCCTCGCAGCTAGTAATGACATTCTACTCTCTGTTTTTATTCCAATTCCAATTCTCTTCTCGCACCTAGCCGTGGACTAAAGCTATTTCCACAGCTCATAATTCCTGGAACAGGTCAACAGTCTGTCGCCGGGGTTTGTAGCTTGAGGGTGCCACTCCACATCAAGTGTGGTTGAACAGGAGTCTCTCCCACTCTTGGAGCCAGCCATTGGCATGTTTGAAAGGATTTGCAGGTTGACACTAACACCTGTTTGACTGTCCACCAAAATGGCATGCAGCCTCATTAATGAGTGGGAGTAAGAAATCTAAGTGGCATTAGGTTCCTTTACTAAAATGGTATCTTGCACTAAGCATGGCTCAAGGTCCCATCCTGACCACTTCAGAAGCTTTGATGTCTTACAATCAGGATTTTCCAGCCTCCAGGCCATCTGCTTTCCAGCAGCTTGCCATTGGTGGGATCTTCCAGTCCTGCTAAGCTTGTGGCATTTTGTATGGCTTGCCCACACCGCTGCCAATGAATCCCCATAACAGGAGGTCCTGGTCCCATCAGCAGGAAGGGCTGGAAAATCCCTGCCAAAGAGAACAACGAACAATGTCCCCATTAATTTTCTAAAAAGTACAATTTCCTTCTTTTAAATGTTCTTTATTTTTGCTTCAGTACAGTTCAGTTTTCAAGCCAATTATTAAAAGTTTCTCATTTTTGACTGTTGTTTTGCCTTCATCTTTTCCATTCTATATTGTTCCTGTAGAAATTGACCACAGTGCGAATAAGGAAGGAGAATATGCGAACGGGAAATAAGCCAGTAAACATGAAAAAAGCCAGAGTCCTTCAGATCATTCCCTGTAAGTGATTTAAGATGTAAAATTAATGAACTGCCTTTCTTCATTTATTCCACCTTGGCATATTTTGAAATAACTCCCATTATCAAGCAGGAAAAAGTCACCTTAGGGACATCTTGTAAGCTCCCAGCCTCAGTTTCTCATGTTAGCTCTGTATTGTGACCACACTGTCAGAGGGAGGCTGTGAACAGAACAACATGCTTTCCCAAAAGGAAAAGTGGAGAAGTGTCAATTAATTCGACCAGAACCATTTGCCGTCTTCATTCCAGACAGAGTTTAAAAAGTGGCGTGGCCGGAGATTTCAGAAGAGGTTTCTGGCTTACTCACAGTGATGTGAGACAAAGGAAACAAATACAACAAGGGGTGAAATTCAAAGCAGTGCTACCGGTTATCTTAAATCTCATACCTTTTGTAGTCATTTGCATTTACTCGGAAATTTATCTTTCTAAATGAATTAAATGTTTAAAGAGTTGCAAAATGTCTCCGTGTTGCTACTGTTGGAGTGATTATTTTGATTTGACTTATTACTGTCACATGCATTCACATACAGAGAAAAGTATTGTTTCTTGCATGCTATACAAAGCATACCATTCATAGAGAAGGAAAGGAGAGAGTGCAGAATGTAATGTTACAGTCATAGCTAGGGTGTAGAGAAAGGTCAACTTAATGTGACAATGGGGGGAAGAAGTGTTCTTGAGTCACTTGGTATGTGATCTTAGACTTTTGTATCTTTTCTCTATAGAAGAGAGTATGTCCAGAATGCATGGACCAGTTGAACATGGCGGATAGGGAAGGGGGGTGGGGTCATGCATTACATTACCACCTGCATAATATTGTCCCATGAGAATATGGCTTAAGGTTGTCAAAATTGGCTCAAATTCATTTCTACTGATTTTATTTTTAAGTTGGTAAATACTCAGTGGAATAGCATATTACTTATATACTTGAATCAAAGCTAAGCTTTAAATTGATGGTATTACTTTGCTATTAACATGGGGAAATCAGAGGCACTTATTCCCTTTGCTTGTGTTGTCAGTTTCTTTGTAAAGGTCAGGTAAATGTGTATGCGTCTGCTGAGTTAAAAATGGCTCCTCATCGATGCAGCTTTAATCAGCAGATTGACAACATCTGGTTTCTAGCTTATCTAAATCTAAAATTCATACCTAGGGCAGAATCTGATACCCTCACTGGTGGTGAGTTTGGAGGCAGGCAGGACATGTACCCAGATGGGATGGACTTACCTGGGCCCCACCACCTTCATCAAACTGTAGAGTCCCTATAGTACAGAAGGAGGCCATTCGGTCTGTCGAGTCTACACCACTGAACATCTTACCAAACCCATCCCGTATCACCATGTATTTACTTTGCTAAACCCCTGAACCTGTAATAAGGGGCATTTAGCATAGCCAGTCCACCTAACCTGCATATCTTTGGACTTCAGCATCTGCCCGAATGAAGTTCTACGCACAAAGACCAAAGGTTGAAATCCCTGCCCTTGAGCCAATTGAGGCCCTTGAGTGACAGTTTAAGGACCACTTAAAGGCCTCATTCCATCACTGTTGGGATTAACCTAATGGCTGACAGGGCTGTAATCATGCAGCAGGCATGAAAACTGCTACCTTGTGGGCAGCTTGTCACCTCTGGCTGAAGGAGTCCCACGATCAAAGGCACTCATCGAGAAAGGGGCCCACTGAGAGCCAACCCCCAACTACCCCGCATCCCTCCCCATCCTCGTGGCTTCCACCCCACAAACCCCACCTTCACCTCCTGTATGATGCTGCTCAGTGCAAGAGCTGCCGGCTCCCGGTTGGCCAACAGCTCTTGCTCGGCGAGACCTTTGCCCCAGGACCTGATTCCACAGGAAGGCCTGGCACTGGTCAATCCACTGCCTTATCGGCACATTGTTCAGTGGGTTTTCCAGAGAAGAGGCAGTGAGGGTCTTTCACCAGCTCTCCAGCTGGCAGGTGAGACCACACCCGCCCCACCTCCTCCTCAACTACACCTTCACAAAATTCCACCCCTGGCTGCAAATCCACTTATCACTTGGTGTCTCCCTTTTATTCATTATTTACAAATATTTTGTGTTACCATTAGCACAGTAAATATAGTGGCCATAATTTTATGGCCCTGTATGTCTCCTGCCAGTGGACACATTTTAAATACCTGTTTACTTTGGCAGTCATGATGTGGGTATGCCGGCGTTGGACTGGGGTAAACACAGTAAAAAGTCTGACAACACCAGGTTTAAGTCCGACTGATTTATTTGATAGTACACTCACTAGCTTTCGGGTTAGTCCCTTCGTCAGGTGAATGGAGAATTCTGGCCTCAGACAGAACATATAAAGCACAGACAGTTTACAGATTATTGTCCCGAAGCATGGTACACTGGGGAGACCATGCAGACGGTACGACAACGGATGAATGAACATCGCTCGACAATCACCAGGCAAGACTGTTCCCTTCCTGTTGGCGAACACTTCAGTGGTCACTGGCATTCAGCCTCTGACCTTCGGGTAAGCATTCTCCAAGGCGGCCTTCACGACACACGACAGCGCAGAGTCACTGAGCAGAGACTGATAGCCAAGTTGCGCACACATGAGGACGGTCTCAACAAGGATCTTGGGTTCATGTCGCACTATCTGTAACCCCTGTGACTTGCCTGGGTTTGCAAAACCTCACTTACTGTACTGTCTGGAGACAATACACATCTCTTTAACCTGTGATCAGTGCTCCTTCCACTCACATTGTCGACCACTTTAAGACTTGAACAGCAGGTTAGGTGTAAGGATTCGCATTCTAATCAGTAATCTCTAAACTGTCTGTGCTTTATATGCTCTGTCTGAGGCCAGAACTCTCCATTCACCTGACGAAGGGACTAACCCGAAAGCTAGTGAGTGTACTATCAAATAAATCAGTTGGACTTAAACCCGGTGTTGTCAGACTTTTTACTGTACTTTGGCCGGGACATAACATATCAAACAGGAGGTACCATGAAATCCTGGCCCCTATTTTTAAAAATCTGTACTTCCCCTAAATAAACTTGACCTCATTGAAAATGAATATCATATTGTATCATGCCTTCGCAACCGCAAAGTGCTTCACAGTCAATGAAGTGCTTTTAAAATGTAGTCTTGGTTATAATGGAGGATGCACAGTTACCAATATGCACACAGCAAACTCCAAAAAAAAAGTCTGACAATGATAAGAAACTGTTTCTTATATTTATTGAGGAATAATCGTAACCAGGGCAGCACTCTTCAAATTGGAGAATAAGAAGTCTCACAACACCAGGTTAAAGTCGCAACAGGTTTATTTGGTAGCATGAGCTTGCAGAGCGCTGCCCTGCTGACTCACCTGATGAAAGGGCAGTGCACTGAAAGCTTCTGCTACCAAATAAACCTGTTGGACTTTAACCTGGTGTTGTGAGACTTCTTACTGTGCCTACCCCAATCCAACACTGGGATCTCCACTTCACAAATTACACAGGTAAGAATATCTTCCTTATTCCCCCAACCTGTTATGTTCCTCCTGTAATGTTGACCAAAGAACAAGTGGTATTTTCCTGATGTTTATGACCTGGTGGAGCTCAGTCTCTCTTCGACCTATACTTCTGTCAAGCTGCTAAGAGGATGAATTCCATTGATATTCGACTGAATGTCATTTATTTTATATTTTTAAGATGATTTCAATAGAGTTGTTCTGCCCAGAAAAAGAGGGCAAGAGTTCTCCGATTACATCAATGCTTCATACATAGATGTAAGTATGCTTACCATATTTTTTTTTGGTGTTGATATGTGTTATGACGGATAAATCCTGAAATTTAGATTAGTTTGCTTGCTTCAAGAACTCCATAAATTACAGGTGAAAGGGACTCATTTGTCTATATGTCTTCCATTGTATTTTCCCATCCGATTGCCATTTCCTTCAACTGAAACATGCATATTGTAAAACATAGCGAGTGGACTTGTAAGATATTTTATTGTCTGTATGGGAAATTTGGCAAAAAAGTTATTAGCAAGCTGAGCTTTCCAAAGTGAATAGTGGATTCACAGTATGGTTTCAACATAATTTTGAATACAAGCGCTTGGAACAGGAATTCTACTTAATGGCAGTGATGGGGAGATGGTTTATTATCTCAATAATTTTGTCCTTGGATCGGGTTTCATGAGTTGATTTATAATCATAGAATCCTTACAGTGGAGAAGGGGCCATTTGGCCCATTGAGTCTGCACCAACTCTCCAGCAGGCTATTTTACCCAGGCTTACTATCCCTGCTCAATCCCCATAACCCTATGGATTCATCTCACTAAGCCCCTTAATCTACGCATCCTAGGATACTAAGGGACAATTTAGCATGGTCAATCCACCTAGCCTGCACATCTTTGGACTGTAGGAAGAAACTGGAAAAAGTGTCTAATGTCAGAGCAGTGATCTTTTTCCAAAAGCAAATCAAGATAACACTGGTGGCACTTGAGGCCCAGTCTTGATCTTGTCCCAGTAATATCATGCAAAGGGAAATGAAATAGCTGAACGTTATTTTTGCAGTCAAACCATGTTTAGCAGCAAATTCGGTGCACTAAAATGTAGCTTAACACTTTGATCATCACTGTACTTCTTCTTTACAGGGTTATCGCCAAAAGGATTATTTTGTTGCTACTCAAGGCCCCCTCCCTCATACAGTGGAGGATTTTTGGAGAATGGTTTGGGATTGCAAGTCTCATACCATTGTGATGCTGACAGAACTCCGAGAAAGAGAGCAGGTATAATTTCATAGAATCATGTTTAATGATGTGGACAAATGTAGGGCAAGGTATCTTCATGGCAAACCAAAAGTTCACGATGATAACTAAACACTTCTGCCTCCTCAGAAACTGCCAAGATCTAACGATGCATAAAAGATGAGTTATAATAAACTGTCACAGAGGTATAGCAATTTAGAAATGTTTCCAATGTTAATTTAGTAAATAAGCTGCGCAGTTTAATCATCTCGAATCGAGAGATATTATGGGTACACTGAAATATTTGGCAAAATCCTAGTTTAAGTGCAGATAATAACACAGCTTATTTATATGCTGCACCACATTTTAACTAATAAATTGCACAAAGTTCAGCCAAATTCCTGTACTGTGTCTAAAATCAGCATTAAATAGGATAATTCAGTACATCACCAAGCTGCAGACACACATGGGAATGTTAGAACCCTGCATAAAATTGAGTTAGATTTGAAGAGTATTTTCTCACTTCAGGGTGACTTTAATGCAAAGTGATTTTGGTTGATAGCTCGATAATATATGCTAATTAGAATCCATGCTTGATTAGGGTTCTGGAGACAATTTTAATGGTTAACTGGCCTGAGTGACTACCGCAGTTACTTCGACCACTGAAACCCACCGGACACTCGCTGGCAGTCTTGAAGGGCAAATAAAAACTCTTTGCTATGGGTCCTTGCTACTTCTCCTTTCTCTTGCAGTGTTCTGCTGTGATTTTAAAACGTGCTGTAACTCTTGCATTCTTTCTGCAGGAGAAGTGTTCACAGTATTGGCCATCAGAGGGCTCAGTGACATTTGGAGCCTATGCAATAGAAATGAAGAATGATCACATTTCTGATGCATTCAGTGTCAGAGACCTCACCGTGACAAACACCACAGTATGTGTTGCTTCAGATTCTTTCGTAAACATAAGCTTCTCTAGAATAATTTAGAAATGATGGATAGTTATGGTTTAATTTAAATCCAGTGCTGCCTCTTCCCCTATCTCTCAGTAATATGGTGGAGACAGAGGCTTTTAAAATTTACTCATTTATTAGTCACAAGTAAGGCTTACCTTAACACTGCAATGAGGTTATTGTGAAAATCCCTCATTGGCCACACTCCGGCACCTGTTCAGGTACACTGAGGGAGAATTTAGCATGGCCAATGCACCTAACCAGCACGTCTTTCAGACTGAGGAAACTGGAGCACTCGAAGGAAACCTACACAGACACGGGGAGAATGTACAAACACCACACAGACAATGACTCAAGCCGGGAATCGAACTCAGGTCCCTGGCTCTGTGAGGCAGCAGTGCTAACCACTGTGCCATCGTGCTGCCCCAATGCTTCACACCATTGTACTTCCCTCCCAGATAAAAAGCCCAGGGACTGCCCCAGTGATGCCTGTTACTAGCTGAGTTTGGCCAGTTCACCCAGAAGAAAGCAGACGATTTCAATTTGCGGGGTCATACTGTATTTTTTCTCCTCAAGGAAGAAGTGCATTGTCCTTGCACACTACCATCCCACCTCCACTGTCCCTTTCTTCTCCAAAGTCCTTTAACGTGATGTTGACTCCTAAATCCCCATCTTTCCCAGAAGTCCATGTTTCAATCCCATCCATCAGTTTCCACCCCTGCCACAGTCCCAAAATAGCTCGTAACAAATTCACAAATGGTATCCTGTGTGACTGAAACAAAGATAAACTTGCCCTTCTTGTCTTTTTGACCTTTCTGCAGCTTTTGGCACAGTTGACCACACCTCCTCCTCCCAATGTCTCTCCACTGTCTTCCAGCTGGGTTAGACTGCTTTTACCTAATTCCATTTTTATTTATCTAATCAGAGCCAGAGAATCACTCGCAATGACTTGTCTTCCTGCTCCTGTAATGCTATTTGTGGTGTCACCCAAGGATATATCCTTGACCATCCTCCTGCCCCCAATTCCCCACACACACGCACACATGTGCACATGGGTACACACACACACACACACACACACACACACACACACACACACACACACACACACACACTCACTCTTTCTCATCTGCGTGCTGCCCTTGGTGACATCATCCAAAAGCACAGCATTGAGTTCACATGCACACTGACAGCACCAGCTCTACATCACCACCACCACTGCTCTTAACTCCTCCACCATTGTTAAATTATCAGACTGCTTATCTGACATCCAATACTGGATGAACAGAAATGTCCTCCAATTAAATATTGAGAAGACTGAGGCCATTATTCATTGGGCGGTACAGTGGTTAGCACTACTGCCTCACAGTGCCAAGGACCCAAGTTCAATTCCTGGCTTGGGTCACTGTCTGTGTGGAGTTTGCATATTCTCCCCATGTCTGCATGAGTTTTTCTGGGTGCTCCGGTTTTCTCCCATAGTCCGAAAGACGTGCGAATTAGTTGCATTGACCATGCTAACTTCTCCCTCAATATACCCAAACAAGTGCTGGAGTGTGGCAACTGGGGGATTTTCACAGTAGCTTCATTACACAGTTAATGTAAGCCAACTTGTGACAATAATACATAAGCTAAACTTTAACTTCAGTCCTCATTGCAAACTCTATTCCCTAGCTCAGGACGCCATTCCCCTCCCTGGAAACAGACAGAGTTTAAGCTAGTTTATTTGCAGCTTTGGTATTTGATCCCAAGGATGAGTTTCTAATCTTATATCAGTGTCATTGTGAAGATTATCTATTTCCATCTCTGTAATATCACCAAACTTCACCCTTGGTTCAGCTCATCTGCTACTGAAATCCTCATTCATGTCTTTGATACTTTGAGACGTGACCATTCCAATGCACTCTGGCTCACCTCCTAATTTTACCCTTTATACATTTGAGGTCATCCAAACTCTACTGCCCATGTCTTAACTCACATCAGCTCCATTTCTCCTACCACCCTTCTACTCAATGACCCAAATTCTCATCCTTGTTTCCAAATCCTTTCATGGGCTCGCCCATCCTATCTCTCTAGTGTCTAGCCACACAACCCTCTGCAGTCCTGAACTCCTTTCATACTCACTCTTGCTGCACATTTCTAATTTTAATTGTTCCATTACTATTGGCTGTACCTTCATTTGCCAATGCCCCAACTTCAGTTGCCAAGGCCCCAAAAGCTCTGGAATATCCTTTATATGTCTCCACTCCCACAACATTACTATCCTCTTTTAAGACGCTCTTTGAAACCAATCTTTTGTCCAAGCTTTTGATCATTTAACTTCACATGTCCATATGTTATTCAATGTCCTATTTTGCTTTATCATTCTCTTGGGAAATTTCATTATGTTGTATACTATCCGTTGTTTTCTTTTCATCATGAAATACTGATGTTAACTCTGTGGAATAAATAGTGGAATTGAAAGGTCTCAAAGTACATAGCATGTAGTAAGTTACTTTGGAAGTGCAGTGACCACTATGTAGGCAAGAACAACTTTCATTCTGTACTGATCAAAATCTCAGGTGCAGCAATATGAACAATTAATCTGGCATTGGTGGCTTTATTTGAAGGAGTAACATTGACCAGAACACTCGCTGCTGTTCTTTTAATAGTCTTATGAGATTTTTAACATCTGTCTGAACCATCAGAACAAGTATGTGAGATACATCTGACCACACAACAGTCTCTGAACACTGAAAGGAAGTATGGAGGTACCAGTCTGTCTTATATGTGAAGACTAGAGGGATTGCTATCCTGCTGCTCAATATTAGTAATAGCATATTGGCAGATTCACGTGAAAAACATTAGTCTATCATATCAAGGAAAACACTCAGGGAGGAAATTTCCCATTCCGCCTACCACAGAGGGCGGACCATTGCAAAGGTCTATTGACCTTGCATGGGATTTTCTGGTTTTGGGGTGAGTGGGCTGGAAAAGCCCATCCTAAATCTTCATTAGGATAACTGACAAAGGAATATTCTACAAATACATTTATACGTTCAGTTTTTTTTTACTCATGACATTATGATGACTTGAATGATAGCAAAGTCCTTCATGTTGGCGGTATTTTCCTGGGGGGAAAGCACACCATCATTTTTTTCTACCTTCCTAGGAACAAAATGGTCAATTTTCCAGAATGTCCATGAAATTCTGATAAGCCAAAGAGAGAATAGTTTTATCTATGAAATTCACTTTCACTAATTATTCATGAGTTTGTTTAAATCAATTTGCACTTCCATTCTGAGTGACTGAAAGAAATAGATATACCATTGTAGGCTTTCAGGAAGAATAACATTTAAGACTTTTTTTTAATAATATGTTGTAGCGCTTCACCAGCTATTGCTGTTAATTTAACTTTTCACGGATGTCTTTCATATTAGCACTCATATACATAATTATGATATCATAAATATATTTCCACCAAACTAATTATTTCTATCTCGCCAAGCAGACCTGCTATCAAATGTAGAAATTGTAGATCAGAAATTAATCATCTGCTCCAACCTGTCAGTGTTAGGCATGCTCCACAAAAGCCTCAGGAGAAGCAAAAGAAATGGGAGCAGAAGTAGGCCATTCAGTCCCCCAAGCCTGCTCCACTATGCAATAAGATCATGGCTGATTCGACCACAACCTGAACATTTCTGCACCCCCGCCCCCCGTTAATCTTTGACCCTTCCCACCTTCACTTCCCCCTATCAATTCCTCTCTCCCTCATATACATGCCCAGCTTTTTTACAATAATGCATGAAACAGTTATTTTAATACTTGCATTCAACAAATCATAAAACAAAGTATATCAGGAGCTTTACTGATGTTATTATGTGGTGCCAACAGGCTTTATTTTATACATATAGATGTCCATAAATTGAACATACAGCTCATTGGAAAATGGCTAATGTTACGCCGCTGTTTAAAAAGGGTAGCAGGCAAAAGGCAGGGAATTATAGGCCGGTTAGTTTAACATCTGTTGTAGGAAAAATGCTTGAATCCGTAATTAAGGAGAAAATAGCGAGGCATCTTGAGAAGAATTGTTTAATAGAGCAGACACAGCATGGTTTCGTTAAGGGGAAGTCATGTCTGACGAATTTATTGGAATTCTATGAGGATGTGTCTAGTGCGGTGGATAGAGGGGAACCGGTGGATGTGGTGTTTCTCGATTTTCAGAAGGCGTTTGATAAGGTGCCGCACAAGAGGTTGTTACAGAAGGTTAGGGGGCATGGAGTTGGGGGTAGGGTGTTAGCGTGGATAGGGGATTGGCTGTCAAATAGGAGGCAGAGAGTGGGTGTCAATGGGTGCTATTCGGATTGGCGGTTGGTGACTAGTGGAGTGCCCCAGGGATCGGTGCTGGGGCCTCAGCTATTTACGATTTATATAGATGATCTGGAGGAGGGAACCGAGTGTAAGGGGTCGAAATTTGCTGATGACACAAATTGTGTGGAGGGTGTGGAAAGTCTGCAGAGGGATCTAGATAGGCTGAGCGAGTGGGCGAGAATCTGGCAGATGGAATACAATGTTGGCAAGTGTGAGGTTATCCACTTTGGTAGGAATAATGGTAGGAAGGACTACTATTACATGGCAGCATGCTATGGTGCAGAGGGACCTGGGGGTCCTTGTGCATGAGTCACAAAAACCCAGCCTGCAGGTGCAGCAGGTGGTCAGGAAGGCAAATGGGATGCTGGCCTTCATAGCGAGGGGGATTGAATATAAAAGTAGGGAGGTCTTGCTGCAATGGTACAGGGCACTGGTGAGGCCGCAGCTGGAGTACTGTGTGCAGTTTTGGTCATCGCAATTGCACAAGGATATTTTGGCCTTGGAGGGAGTACAGGGGAGGTTCACTAGGCTGATACCGGAGTTGAGGGGGTTGAGCTATGAGGAGAGGCTGAATAAACTGGGCTTGTACTCGTTAGAGTTTAGAAGGATGAGGGGAGATCTCATTGAGACGTACAAGATAATGAAAGGGATGGATAGGGTAGAGGTGGAGAGGTTCTTCCCACTCAAAGGACAGCAGGACTAGAGGGCACAGCCTCAAGATAAGGGGGGGGCAGTTTAGAACGGAGTTGAGGAGGAACTTAATAAGAACATAAGAAATAGGAGCAGGAGTAGGCCATCTAGCCCTTCGAGCCTGCCCCGCCATTCAATAAGATCATGGCTGATCTGTCGTGGCTCAGTTCCACTTTCCCGCCCTCTCCCCATAACCCTTAACCCCTTCTCTTATCAAAAACCCATCAACCCGCTTCTTAAAAATATTTAGCGAGGCAGCCTCCACCACTTCAACGGGCAGAGAATTCCAGAGATTCACCACCCTTTGAGTGAAGAAGTTCCTCCTCAACTCCGTTCTAAACCGCCTCCCCTTTATCTTGAGGCTGTGCCCCCTAGTCCTACTGTCTTTTTTGAGCGGGAAGAGTCTCTCCACCTCTATCCTATCCATCCCATTCATCATCTTATACGTCTCAATGAGATCTCCCCTCATTCTTCTAAACTCTAACGAGTACAAGCCTAGTTTATTCAGCCTCTCCTCATAGCTCAATCCCCTCAACTCCGGTATCAGCCTAGTAAACCTCCTCTGCACTCCCTCCAGGGCCAAAATATCCTTGCGCAGGTGCGGCGCCCAAAACTGCACACAGTACTCCAGCTGCGGCCTCACCAATGCCCTATACAGCTGCAGCAAGACCTCCCTAATCTCTGGAATTTTCTGCCCGTTGAAGTGGTTGAGGCTTCCTCGCTAAATATATTTAAGACGCGGGTAGATAGGTTTTTGGTAGGCAAGGAGATTAAGGGTTATGGGGAGAAGGCGGGAAAGTGGAACTGAGCCACTTCAGATCAGCCATGATCTTACTGAATGGCGGGGCAGGCTCGAAGGGCTAGATGGCCTACTCCTGCCCTTATTTCTTATGTTCTTATGTTCAAAGGTGTCTGATTATAGTACGATGGGTATAGAGGGATATGGGCCAAATGGAGGCATTTGGGATTAGCTTAGAGGTTTTAAAAAAGAAAGGGTGGTGTGGACAAGTTGGGCTGAAGGGCCTGTTTCCAGCTGTAAACCTCTATGTCTCTATGAGTCTGGACCCACAATATCTACCACTAAAAGCACACTAATCCCGTTTTTCTGAACTTGTCCGTATCCTTGAATTTTATATTTCAAGTGCTCGTCCAAATATTTTTTAAACTTTGTAAGGTTTCCGGCCTAGAGTACCTCCCAGGCAGTGCATTCCACTCTGAGTGAAAATATTTTTTTCTCAGATCCTCTCTGAATCTCCTGCGCCTTACCCTAAAACTATGGCCTCTCATGATTGACCCCTTAACCAAGGAGAACAACTGCTCGCTATTCACCCTGCCCATACCCCTCATAATCTTATACACCCCAATCATGTCTCCCCTTAGCCTATTGTGCTCTAAAGCAAACAATCCAAACGTATCTCATCTCTCCTTATAGCTCAAATGCTCCATTGCAGGCAACATCCTGGTGAACCTCCTCTTGTGTTATCATGTGCTTCCTGTAGTGAGGTGACCAGATCTGCACACAGTAGTCCACGTTTGGCCTAGTCAATGCTCTGTACATCTCCAATATTACCTCCTTGCCCTTATACTCTGTACAGCGTTGATGAAAGCAAGTGTCCCATATGCCACCTTAGTTGTGATTATTTTATATTTTGAGGTTTTGTTAAGATTGTGCTGATGTAATAGATAACCAATATAATAATTTACTAACAATATTACAATTAAAATGCAGGAAAACAAGAGCAGGATAGTTCGTCAGTTCCACTTTCATGGCTGGCCTGAGATTGGCATTCCAGTGGAAGGTAAAGGGATGATCGACCTGATTGCAGCAGTCCAGAGACAGCAACAACAGTCTGGCAATCATCCGATCATCATACACTGCAGGTACTTCATGATGCAAAACATAGATAGTGATGGAAGTTGACACCAACTCATTCCAATGCATAATCATGACTCAGAACTGATGATTTGGTGGATTGGTGCAGTCGGTGAGAAGCATCTGCACGCATCCATCAGGAAATTGACAAGCTGCCATTCGTTAATTGTAACACATTGTGAGCATTCTGGTTGTAATGTTCTGCCCTGTGTGTAGCTGGAGGGTGAGGCTTCCTATCAGCACCACAAAGTTGGATGGTCTTCCCACTCTAGTGATTAAATACTCGATACCGAACAGTGGAAAGACTTGCATTTATCTACTGCCTTTCATGCCTATAGGATGTTCCAATGTGCTTGACACTCGATTAGGAACTTTTGAAATGCGGTCACTGTGGAAATACTGGAAACGTAGTAGTCAATATGTGGACAGCAAGCTTCCACAAATAGCAATGGAATAATGAATAGACAATCGCCAGAACTCTACCCCCTTGCCCACCACGGAATCAGAGCGGGCAAGGGTCCAACAACAGGAATCTCCGTTGATCTCGGGTGGAAATTTTCGGTATCGCCGTAAAATCTCACCCAGTTTGTTTGTGTGACTTTGATAGCGAGATAGATATTGGTCAGGTTAGCATGGCAACTCCCCTGTTCCTCTTCAAAATAGTAGCATGGGATCTTTTACATCCACCTGAGTGGACCAAGGCCTCGGGTATAACCTCTCATATCCATGTTTTCCAGCAGCTGAGGGGGTTCATTATTATCTAAGCTTAGAGATAAGAATGACCAAGAAGACAAGGTGCCAATGGGCTGCTACTGCTGCCTCTATATAGTTCTCCTACATGAGAAGGAGCTATAAAATCAAAGCTAGCATCTCTGCAATTGATTTCAAGAGGTTCTTGCTCCTTTAAAATTTAAATTTTCCTCTCCCCAATATTAAATGCCAGAGGTAGTTAGCAGAAATTGGCTGATATACATAGATATGAATAAGAGCAGGATTAGGTAATTCAGACCCTCAAGCCTGTTCCACCATTCAATAAGATTATGGCTGATCTGATGGTGACCTCAACATCACATGCCTTCCTACCCCATATTTGATTCAATTTTCAGTGAAGAATCTAGCTAACTTAGCATTAAAAATATGCAATAACTCCACCGCTCTCTGGGGAAGAGAATTCCACAGACTGTCAACCCTCTAAGTGAAAAAAAATCCTCATCCCTGTCTTAAATGGGAAGCCTTTTATTTTTGCCTTCCTAATTACTTGCTGTTGTTGCATTTTGTGATTCATATACCAGATCCCTCTGTATCTGAGTTCTGCTTTCTCTCTACATTTAAATAATATGGTGCTTTTTTTTTAATCTTTCTGCCGAAGTGGAAATACCAACATTATTCCAAATTATATTCTCACGTGCCAGTTTTTGCCCACTTGCTTAACCTATATGTGTCCCCTTACAGACCTAGTGTCCTGTTCATAACTTACTTTCCTATCTATCTTTGCATCGTTAAGCAGATTTAGCAACATTTGCTCCCAACATCCAAATTATTAATATGGATTGTAAATAGTTGAGTCCCCAGCAATGATACTGTGCTACTTATCTTGCCAACCTAAAAGTGGCCAATTATATCTATCCTCTTTTTCTTGTAAGCTAACCAATCTTCCAGCCATGTTAATGTGAACCACCCCTACACTATGAGCCTTTATTTTGTGTAGTAATCTTTGATGTGGCAACTTAATAAATGCCTCCCAGAAGTCCAAGTATCACACATCCACAGGTTTTGCTTTAACCATGTTGTTTGTTACTTCTTTAAAGAACTCTCAACAAAATAGTGAAACATAACTTCCCTTTCACAAAACCATATTGACTCTGCCTGACTATACTGAGATAACCTTATTAATAATTTCTAACCTTTTTCCAATGAAGATGTTAAGCTAACCGGCCTCTAATTTCCTGCTATCTGTCTCTTTCTATCTTGAATAGAGGAGATACACTTGCTATTTTCCAATCTGATGGGCCATCTAAGTAATTTTGGAAAATTAATACATTCTACCATGTCAGCAGTTACTTCCATTAAGACCCTAAGGTGAAATCCATCAGGACCTGGTGATCTGTCAGCTTTTAGTTCTGGTGATATTCTCTGTACTCCTTCCTGGTAATTGTAATCATTGTAAGTTCCACCCTCCCTTTCACCTCATGATGCATACTTATTTCTGGGATGTTATTTGCATCCTCTACAGTGAAGGCAGTTGTAAAATGTCTGTTCAATTCATCCCCCATTTCCTTATTTTCCATTATTAGTTCACCATTTTCACTTGCTGGAGGACCAACACTGTTTTTGCTTTCTCTTTTCCCTTTTAAATACCTGTGGAACCTCTTTCCATTTGTTTTCACACTTCCAGCTAGCTTTCTTTTGTAGTCAATTTTTTCCCTCATTATTTCTTTGATCATTCCCCACTATATTGAATATTCGTTCCAATCTTCTGACCTGCCACTAATCTTTGTAGAATTGTATGTTTTTCTTTCAATTTGATACTATTGCCAACTTCATAGAGACATAGAAAATAAAGCAGTAGGCCATACTTCCTTAGTTAGCCATGGATAAGTACATCCTTCCCCTGAGTCTTTCTTTGCAAAAAAGTATTACAAAATATCTACTTAAATGTCTGTCACCACATCTCTACTGACTTCTCCCTTAACCTAAATTCCCAGTTCCTTTTAGCCAGCTCTGTCTTTATACCCTTATAATTGCCCTTTTTATTCAAAATGCAAGTTTTTGACCCACTTTTCTCTCCCAAGAACTGAATGCAAAATTCAGTCAGGTTATGATTGCTGGTCCCAAGGGGCACCTCTGATTTGAGGTCAACGATTAACCCTGTCTCATTGCACATTACAGGGTCTAGAATGGCCTGCTGTCTGTTTGCATTGTCTGTCTGAATGGCTATGCTGCACTAAATATTGTCCCAGGAACACTCTATGAACGCATCTTCCAGGCTGCCTTTGCCAATCTACATGTAGATTAAAATCACACAAGATTAACAGCGTACCTTTCTCACAATTGCTCATTATGTTATTTTGTGCATTCCATACTATAATGTGGTTACTGTTAAAGAGTCTAGAAACCACTTCCACAGGTAACTTTGCCTTTGTTTACTCTACCCAAACTGATTCTACATCTTGATCTTTAGAACTAAGCTTATGGGCCAGTTTCTCCAGCCGCGATTCTCCATCCTGCTGCAGTGAATGGAGATTTGGCTGAGTGCCAAATTTTCCATCCTTGCTGGCACTGGCAACGGCAGGGTGTGAATGGCCTGAAGTTCTGGCCTATGTCGTCCTTCATTAAGAGATCTACCCTTCCACCTTTTCCTAGCTTCCTGGCCTTCCAAAAAGTCAAGCTTTGAATATTCAGGCCCCTATCTTTGTCAGCTTACAGCAATGATTCATTCTGTCAGTTGCATTATCTTTGCAGCACAATCAGAAATGACTTGTATCTCGGACCCAGCATAACTCAAAATGCAAAAATCAGGCATTTCACGGCATTTAAAGCTGGACATGAAGTTCAACAAATTGAGATCATATCATCTGCCCTATTTACTTGAATGATGATTCTTCTATTTCCATTTCCATCTCCTCTGGACCCAACTGTTGTTTCTTTGAGTCCCCTAACCATCCCTTTTTGTTAAATCATCATCCCTCTTTTTTATTAGTCCCTCCTGTCTTGCACCTTATCACAGACCTACCCTTTTGTTCTTCTGTTTACCCACCTTTCCCTGCCTTGCTGAAGTAAGATCTCTCTAATATTTACAGCTCTGATGAGAAGTCATTGACATGAAATATTGGGGTGAAGTTTCCTGGTCCTGTGGAGACAGAGTTGGAAGCAGGCTGGGGGCTGAGTGGGAAGGTAGCTTTCTGATGGTTCCCCAATGCACTTCCACCCCTGGTGGAGTTTCCCAAGGAGCGAGCTGGGAAAAGGTTTGATTGCAGACTCCATAGAGGCAGACAGCCAAATAGGACAATCTCGGCTCTGATTATGGGCTATTTTATGACCATACACTGGTTTGCCATATAGCAGTAGCCCTTACAGAGTATGGAACATGACAGCTCATTGGAGGCAGAGACAGGTTGGAGCTCATCAGAATGGAGAGATCTCATGTCCCAATGATGAGGCTACATGATAAAGACTTCAATCTCATCCAGTCATGAGAAGGGTTTTCCCACCATCCAGATGGCCTACTATTTTAGACCCCTTATTGCCATCATCACAGGAGGCAATATCGAGCCCTTACGTTCTCTTTTCCAACTCAGCAGCAGCGTCCTCGCCTGATGGAGCTGCTAGCCATCCTGTTCTTCAGGACTTCTGCTTGGACCTCCAATATTAGGAACCTTTTGGCCATGCTTAACAGTGGAGTGGGGAGGCAGACAATTATGAGGCCACCTCCCTAAAGATAGTTTCAGTGGACGTGCTGGCAACAGGAGCCAGCTGTGAACCCCTCTAGGATGCCAATGCCTGCTGGAAAGCTCAGCCCATTATCTTGTTCCCCTCCAGATACTATTTGGCCTACTGAATAACTCCAGCATTTTCTGTTTTTGTAGCAAAATCTAGTCTTGACTGGACACAGAACAGAATGATGACACAAGTTGGTTTGAATTGTTCCCATGACTAACTCATGATGTTGCAAGAGCTAATTATACAATAATTCCTGGCATCTGTTTCCATCAAACTATTTCCAAGCCAGTGTCAGCATTAGAGATGGGGTAAAAATTGGAGGATTCAGGGAGGTGTCCTCCAGTGCCCTGCAGACTCAAAAGAACAGCAGCATCATGATTGGGAATTTAAAAATTAAGTGAGTAAATTAGTTGCAGTCAATTTTGAACATAAGAACATAAGAAATAGGAACAGGCGTAGGCCATCTAGCCCTTCGAGCCTGCCCCGCCATTCAATAAGATCATGGCTGATCTGAAGTGGATCAGTTCCACTTTCCTGCTTTCTCCCCGTAACCCTTAATTCCCCTGTCTATCAGAAACCTATCTACCCGTGACTTAAAAATATTTAGCGAGGTAGCCTCCACCACTTCAACAGGCAGAGAATTCCAGAGATTCACCACCCTTTGAGTGAAGAAGTTCCTCCTCAACTCTGATCTAAACTGCCCCCCCCCGCCTTATCTTGAGGCTGTGTCCTCTAGTCCGGCTATCCTTTCTAAGCGGGAAGAATCTCTCTACCTCCACCCTATCCATCCCCTTCATTATCTTATACGTCTCTATAAGATCCCCCCTCATCCTTCTAAACCCTGAGTAAAGACCCAGTCTATTTAGTCTCTCTTCATAGGCCAACCCCCTCATCTCCGGTATCAGCCTAGTGGACCTCCTCTGCACTCCCTCCAAGGCCAATATATCCTTCCGCAAGTGCGGCGACCAAAACTGCACATAGTACTCCAGCTGCAGCCTCACCAGTACCCTGTACAGTTGCAGCAAGACCTCCCTGCTTTTATATTCTAACTCCCTTGCTATAAAGGCCAGCATTCCATTCGCCTTCCTGATCACCTGCTGCACCTGCAGACTGGGTTTTTGCGACTCATGCACAAAGACCCTCATGTCCCTCTGCACCGTAGCATGTTGCAGCTTTTCGCCTTTTAAATAATAATCCCTCCTACTATTATTTCTGCCAAAGTGGATAACCTCACATTTGCTAACATTATACTCCATCTGCCAGGTCCTCGCCCACTCGCTCAGCCTATCCAAATCTCTCTGCAGACTTTCCACACCCTCCACGCAATTTGCTTTTCCACTCATCTTCGTGGCATCAGCAAATTTCGTCACCCTAAACTCAGCCCCCTCCTCTAGATCATCTATATAAATGGTAAACAGTTGAGGCCCCAGCACCAATCCCTGCGGCACTCCACTAGTCACCAACTGCCAACCAGAATAGCACCCATTGATACCAACTCTTTACTTCCTATTAGACAGCCAATCCTCTATCCATGCTAACACCTTACCCCCAACTCTGTGCACCCTAACCTGTAGCAACCTTTTGTGAGGCACCTTATCAAACGCCTTTTGGAAATTTAAATTTTGCCTGAATTGGTCAATCTCAAAGCGATTCGGGACTGATGCATAACCCCCACCAGCTCCGCCACTGTAAGTCTGAAACTTACCACCCAGGGCAAGTTTCCTTGATCTGAGAATTGATGCATAGGACAGAAGTTGCATGATTCACAGTCTTAAACGTGGGATAAATTTCAGAAGATATTGGGTCTTTCGTGACCTCCAATTGACAGCACAAAGTACTAGAGCAAGCCACTGCTAATCTACCGTGGAGTTGTTCCCCCAGGATTAATTTTCTAAGTGCTGGGATTGAGAATCAATTAGTACAAGACAAATGTGGACATAAATATTGTGTAAAGCATTTGTTAATCCACAAAATCCATATTTTCCACTGGGTCAGCAGCAGGAAATAGCATTGTTAAACAGCCAATACTTATTCATTCTAGACAATCAAGTGGCATGTACAGTTTTGCTGTGCCAAGTGGGAATACTTTCTCTCATGTTTGCTTTAAAAGGATTTATCTTTCTCTAAATCACTTTGCTGGATGAAGAAGTTCGGCTCCAAGCAAAATAGTGTTAGAATTTTTGCACTCTGCTGATTTTGTCAATTTTCCAAGCGTCATGTAGAATCCTATCAAGATAAGTTCAATTGTTAAATAGACCTTGAATCTATTCATTTTACAGCGCCGGTGCTGGCAGGACAGGCACGTTTATTGCATTGAGTAACATTCTGGAGCGAGTGAAAGCTGAAGGTCTTCTAGACGTTTTCCAGACTGTCAAGAGTTTACGGATGCAACGGCCACACATGGTGCAAACATTGGTAATGATCTGTTCTGTTCTGGGTTTCCTAACGCATTAGGAAATAGTTGGCACGGTGGCACAGTTGTTAGCATTGCTGCATCACAACACCATGGACCTGGGTTTGATTCCCGGCTTGAGTCACTGTTTGTGGAGTTTGGACGGTCTCCCCGTGTCTGCGTGGGTTTCCTCCGAGTGCTCTGGTGTCCTCATACAATCCAAAGATGTGGAGGTTAGGTGGATTGGCCGTGCTAAATTCTCCTTCAATGTACCCAAAGAGTTGTCGGAGTGTGGTGACTAGGGAATTTTCACAGTAACTTCATTGCAGTGTGAATGTAAACCTACTTGTGACTAATAAATAAACTTTAAAACTTTCACTTTGCTTTTAAAAGAATTTGAAGCAATGCTGATCCTTTGAAAAATATATACTGTCACACATCAAGTAAACTTTCATTTCTTTAAGAAAACGTTCTCCTTTATCTTTGCAGGAGCAGTACGATTTCTGTTACAAGGTGGTACAAGATTTTCTAGATATACACTCCGATTATGCCAACTTCAAATAAGTGTTTGCCTTACGGATTTTTTTTCTACCTTTTCAATTGTTAGCTGACGGGCCAGTAAAGCATCTTTTGTACATTAAATTATCGAGAATTTATTTTGTATTTTGCTATGCACTTGTTGTCTAGAAGAATATTACTAATATGTTGAAGGTCTTTCCCTTATTGTCTTGTGACTGTGCTTTTGAGTGTCCAGGTTACAGTAATTAAGGAGTCATGCATCCGTCAGGAGTCATTCAATATTTTTAACTGAATGAGGTAAATGGAGCACATTTATCGTCCTTCACACTCCTAAAAGATCTTTATTTAAAAATAAATCTTTTATACATCATTATCAGTTACATTGTATTTTGAACCTTGAATGTACAGAAGTTTGAATCCGATCTACTGAAAAAAATTAATTTGTGAAAATATCAACAATGTGTGACCGCCTCAGAGTTACAAAATGTGAATTTATACTGTGCATTGGAGTTTGCATTATTTTCAGAAGGTTGGGTGTAATGCATATATAATAGATATATTTTTATATGAAAAGTTTACAGTGTTATAATGTTAGTTGCATATCATGCGTTTCGACATTGTGTTTGCTAACCTAAAATGTTTGTTCTTAAATATGTTTCATGACAATACATTGTTGTTCAGAAGTTACTCCTTTTATCTATTTATTTTATAAATTAGCTTGGCCAGTGTTGCATCAGGACCGCACCCCCTCCTCCCTGCCTTTCATCCCCTTGCTGTTGGTCAGGACAGCCCAACATTAACCAGTCTACATCTGGTGAGATTCATCAGGACATGTTGATCCATTGTAAATGAGGCTGGGGTAATCATGGCTGTTTCTGCACCTCAGAATATGTAACTGATCAGCAGATCACCAATCAATGGCTCAAAATTCAAAACTTATCTTTCAGTCATATTGATCATTGTCACACCACTGCTACACACGGTGGGTGAAATTCATTCACATAGTGCCACTTCTAACAGTACAGCACAGACTATGTTGATTCCCAGGAGACAGACGTTGCTATGGGCTGCTACCTGTATAGCACATGTGATGTTCCTTAATGATATCAGTGAAGAAAGCTGCTTGGAGCACGTGGGTAGTAGACCACAATGCCTCCTGTCAATGGACAATCAACATAGTTCTATACAGCACGCCACACAATCAAATTTCTACTCTGCAGAACTTAGATCATGTTTTAAATAAATATGAAACTCTTTCTATATCCATAAACTTTCTACGTTCATTAAAATGATATTGCTATAACATTTGTTTTGCTAAAAAAAGTGCCCATTTTATCCATAGTTCCATATTTTCACCTACAGAATGATCATTCTTCTTAGTAGAAAAAGGTAAAAATGCATCAGGTTGATGATCACCTGAAAGAGAAAGGAACACTGGATGTGACATTATTTCAGAAGTTTTTTAGCCTAGTAAATAAAATTGTCTATGAGCAGTTTCGGTATTCAAATGGGATTTTACTGAACAGTCCCAGGAGTAAAATAATAATGTGGTATATTTACAGTCAATGAGAGATGCCAATTTAAAGCATGAAGTGCAGTTGCCAATTATGTAGTATCAAACCAAATGATAACTGATATGGATAGTACTGATTCTCTTTTAGGCCATGTGTAAATACACTCAGGAAGGCAAATGAAGATAAAATAGAAATGAAATGAAGATAACTTCAGAAATAAATTAGATGTTCTGCTTTGTGTTAGACTGCCAGAAATGTGGGGGAAAATGAGGAACTACTACAGAAACGAACACTTAAGAAAATTGAAAGGAAGAAAATGCAGTTGTTTTTCACTGGTGAGATTATTCAGAATGCTACTGAATGTCTTATTGCCATCATAGAATGTTGCAATATAGAAACAGGCCATTTGGCCTCTGCTATTGGCTCTTCATAGGAACCAAGCTTAATTCCTCATGGTCCCTCTCTGTACCCTTTAATGTTCTTCTTTTAAAAGCAACTTCCTAATTCCCTGCTTAAAGAACTCACTTTGGCAATAGTTTGTAGGAAATTCTGCTCCATCTTTATAATTATATTTGGGTATTGCTGAATAAAGAGACATGGTGAAGCAGTGTGACATTTGTGTGTACAGGAAGCTATATATAAACACAGGGCCCTTTTTTTTTCTGTAGGCCAAAAGAGAATGTACATACATTGTACCTGTTTCAGCTAAGTGATAGCCATTCACTGGCTCATCCCTCAGGCCCAATGCCTTAACCAATCAGGGTCAAACAGTCTGGTTTAAAATTTAAACAAGGCTTGATAGTTAACTGTTTGTCACCTGGTGCATTCTCCATGGCAGTGTCTTTATTAATCAAAGTCCACTTGCCAACCAATCTGTACTCTCTTCTCATACAATATTATTGGTATTCTTGTGAAATGTCCTGATGAGTGCTAGATGAAAAGATTCGATAGTCTCTCTTTTTCAGCAAAACTCAAGTTCTGCACTACCAAACGATTATTAATCAGATTCAGGGAATTATATGCTTGCATTAGAGATGGTACAGCATAGGTTCATGCAGTTGGCTCCTAAAATGAAAGGGTTGTCCATGAATAAAATGGGTTTGTAATCTTTGGGGTTCAGAACAATTAGAGCTAATCTTTGCAAGATTCTGAAGAGGCTTTACAAGTTGCAGTAAGAGGCTGTTTTCCTGGCAAGTGAATCTAGAACATGGGCACAGTCTCAAGATAATGGGCCAATCATTTAGGACTGAGATGAGGAAAAGTTTCTTCAAACAAAGGGTTGTGAATTTTTAAAATTCTATGGTTCAGAGGATTGTTGAATGTTACACTGTTGAATATATTTAAGGCTGAGAGACACAGATTTCTGTCACTCAGAGAATCAAGAGATTTGGGGATCAGGTGAGAAAGTGAAGTTGATGCTGAAAGTTCAGCCATAACTTGGTTGGCTAGTGGATTTTGATTAATAGAGGCATTGCCATAAACAATGCACAAAGTGACAAACAGTTAACTATCAAGCCTTACTGAATGCTGGAGCAGGTTCAAGGGCCATCTGGTCTACTCCTGTTTCTATCTCTTATGTTCTAGTGCAACAGGTTTTCTCAATGCCCTTTTTAATTTTCCTAATTCGATTGACTTTTAAAAAGTCCCTATGACTATCTTAACTTTTTTATTAACTGCAGTAAATCATTATAATATATTCAAGCCACTGAAAATATTGATCTAGTTTTTATTTAAGTAGTTCAGTGTTAGCAAAAGATGCCCAGTCTGTTACTCAATCCTAAACAGCCTTAGTGAATGAACACCTTCCGTTACTTTTCTTTCAGTCTGCAATGGGCTTTCCAAAGCTCAGCACAGTACTTCAATAGTAGTGTAGTTAAAGGGGGCAATTTACATTTCCCTGTTTAGCAGGGAAGTAAGGTGCAACTGTGAAAATCTAGCGTCTCCAGTTCCCTCTTCACAATTGCTTCTTTTTGGTTTTAACATCATTAGTAAATGAGGTGTCTGTCAGGTATGGGTGGGAAGTCCATGCGTTATTCCAAGTTGGGAGACCTATAATATCAAGAGCACTTTAATTGCACACTGACCTGGTCTGAAATCAATTAGAGGAGTATTCCACACTGGATCACAATGAAATTCTCAGTCTCTGCTTTGAACAGTGCAATCACCCTCCCCTTCCCGCCAGAGTGTGGGACCTTGCCAAACAACCACCTTCCTCATAACTTACTCATTTACATATGCACTGGTGAAATTTCCTGTAGTGCCATCAATGGCCTCTAGGCCAAGAGAATTTCCTTTCCCCAATTCCAGTTAACTGCCCCCTCCCACACTTCTTGTAATTAGAAAAACGAATAGAATGTGATCGCTTATTGTTAGGGAAATTGCTCACAAGAGTAGGGAGGTTATGCTCAAGTTGTACAGGGCATTGGTGAGACCACATCTGGAGTATTATGTACAGCATTGGTCTCCTTATTTAAGGATTGATGTAAATGCTTCAGAAGCTGTTCAGAGAAGGCTAATTTCAGGAATGAGAGGCTTGTCTTGTGAGGAAAGGTTGGAGAGTTAGGTTTGTATCCACTAGAGTTCAAAAAAGTAAGGGGCAACCGGATCAAAACCTTTAAGATCTGAAGGGTATTGACAGGGTGGACGTGGAAAGGATGTTTCCACTTGTTGGAGAATCTAGAAGTAGGGGTCACTCGTTTAAGACAGATGAGAAGACACTTCTTCTTTCAGAGGATTGTGCAACTCTCATCTTCAAAAGGCAGTGGAAGCAAAGTCTTTGATGCGGGGTGGGGGGGGCGGTGCAGTTGGTGAAAGGTTATCGGAGGCAGGCAGTAATGTGGGTACAAAGTTACAATCAGATCAGCCATGATCTTATTGAATGGCGGTGCAGGCTCGAGGGGCCAAGTGGCCAACTCCTGCTTCTAATCTATACATTCATATGTAGGTAAGACCTGGGAATTCAAATACCCTTCACCCACCCAAACCCACCTAAGGCTCAACGGCACTCATGAAATCATGTTAAACATGACCTCTTTGCTTCTCTATTCTGTACCTGTGGATGCAAAACCATCGATTACATTTGTCTTTTCTTATGGCCTTGTAGCATTGATGGCATTAATAACCTGTGTTTCTGCTTCCATGCTTCATTGTAAATGATACCAATTAAGGTGTGTTGTTTCTTTCTATTCTGAGTTCATTTTTACAATGAACTCCATCTGCCCATTGGGCTAACATGTATCCTCCAGTAATCTTAACAATCCATGTTACAATTTGCTGTATGTTATTTAGTGTTCTGTACAGATTTTAATATTGCTTCTTGAATGGTTGCCCATAATATTTATATGTATTGAAGAGGTTCCATCATAGAGCCCCTGGAGCACTGCTCTGATTTTTTTTTTCAATTTGGCGAAGCTTTTTTTAACCTTTTAATCTTTGTTTCCTGCTCACCAACCATCACTACCTTGGTCAAATTCATCCTAATTCCATGAGCCATTATCTTTGCCGTAAGTCCATTTTGTGTAACCTTATCAAAGAATTTTTGAAAATCCAGATGAGCGACATTCACTGCACTTACTTGCACTGCACTGATTTGAAACTATCTAGAAGGTTGAATAAGCATGACCGACCTTAATTTGTGCTGCTTGACTATGATTATGATTCTCCAACTTAAGCTTCTGACATAAAACCTCTGCGTGGCATTTATAACCAGTCCAAGTTTCAGGTTGTTTGCACTTTGAATCTATTACAAATCTAGCCATCGCATTTCCCAATAGTCCACAGGAATTAATGGAAAAAGTAGTTTCTACAATCTATATTTTGACGTCTCAGTAGATTACATTTAAATTACTGAAGTGGAATTAAAATTAAACAAATTTTTCAATATCCTTGATTTTTAAATTGGTTTGCAGATATTAAAAGTATCTATTCTAATGTCTAAATGTAAATCTATTATTAAAATACAATTTTCAGGTTTTTTTGGGGGGCAAATTGAAAAGCAGCTGATAACTTTGCTGGGTATATTTTAGGAGACAACATAGTGTTCAGTTCATCTTGCGTTTGAGAATACCAGGACCATCCAGTTCTTGGGTCTATTCAAAAAATAAGTGAAATTGTTCAAAAAACATCTGGTCATACTATCATCTGCAGATGTCACTCTATATAAACTTTGGAGTCACAGAAATGACTAAATATTATTAAGCATTCGAAAGAAATGTACTTTTCATTAAACTAGCTTGAAAATTCCTGTTGTATCTGGATTTGGTGGTGAAGTGTTTCAGTGCTATTGATTTGTTTTTGTTGGTGATTGCTTTAATTTTATTTGGAACTTTGTTCTTTTACTGCTAACCTCTTTCCCTCAGTGCCCATTTTCCTTTCTTTTTTTTGTCCCCTTTGTCCAAAATAAATAACTCACCAAGTCAGTAATCAAAATGTAATTCTTACCATCATGTGGAGGCGTTGGAGAGGGTGCAGAGGAGGTTTACTAGGATGTTGCCTGGTATGGTGGGGAGGTCCTATGAGGAGAGACTGAGGGATCTAGGGTTGTTTTCGTTGGGAAGAAGGCGGCTAAGAGGGGATCTTATTGAAACATATAAGATGATTAGAGGTTTAGATAGGGTGGATAGTGATAGCCTTTTTCCTCGGATGGAGAAAGCTAGCACGAGGGGGCATGACTTTAAATTAAGGGGGGGTAGCTACAGGACGGATGTCAGGGGTAGGTTCTTTACCCAGCGGGTGGTGAGGGATTGGAATGCCCTGCCTGCTGCAGTTGTAGATGCGTCTAGTTTGGGGGCGTTTAAGAGATCTCTGGATAGGTTTATGGACGAAAAGGGATTGGTATAGGCTAGTGGGTCATTGTTTTTGTAACTGGTCGGCGCAACATCGTGGGCCGAAGGGCCTGTTCTGCGCTGTAATGTTCTATGTTCTATGTTCTATGTTCTATCATTACTCATTGTTTAATGATCTTATTAGGATGAGGTGAGGCTGTGCCTTGTTTTCTTTCTCAATCATCAAGGGTGGCACAGTGGTTAGTGCTGCTGGCTCACAGCATGAGGGACCTGGGTTCAATTCCAGCCTCGGGTCACTGTGTGGCGTTTGCACGTTCTACCTCTATCTGTGTGGGTTTCCTCCAACACTCCAAAGATGTGTGGGATATGTTGATGGGCCATGCTAAAGAAATTGCCCCTTAGCGTCAGGGGCATTTAGCAGGGTAAATACATGGGGTTATCAGGATAGGATTGTTGTCAGTGCAGGCTCGATGGGCCGAATAGCTTCTTTCAGCGCTCTAGGGTTTCTATGAAGGTGAAGGATGTTAGTTCATGGGAGATGGGGTGGGGAGAGTAGAATTTTTTTCCATTTCTGGAATCCAGGCTGCAAACTTTTCAGCATCCAGTTTTAGTCAGGCAGGGAGCAACACAAAGAAGGCACTGCAGCATGTGCCCAAACCACGAAGCAAAAAGCCAACCCATGATTGGGCCTCATTTGAATAATGTGCTGAACTCACTGGAGACTGTCTGGCCTCCACAGGCAGCTCACCAACTGCTGCTTCAAGTTACAACAAGGCGTCACATAAATGCTGTGGATTGAGGAAGTTGTGGAGTGCATGTGGGAGGAAAGAGAATGGGAGGAGGATCAACCACAAGCTGCTTCAGCTGCAGCAGCCATAGAAAATTCCTGGTCTGGCCAGCTCAATCTTCCCACCCCGCTCATTGCGAAAGTTACATTGGCGAAGGAATTAGTCCTGCTATTTATAGGTATGAAGTATTTAACACCTGCTGTAGACAGTATCCAGTGATGACAGAAAAATGTCTTGTAGAATTTTATAGAATCCCTACAGTGCAGAAGCAGGCCATTTGGCCCATCAAGTCAATCTGGACTGACTATCCGCTAAAACATCCCACCCAGGCCCTATCGCTGTAACCCCATGTAATTATCCTACTAAACCCCCTAACCTACACCAGCAGGAAACTCAGCATGGCCAATCAATCTAACCTGCACATCTTTGGACTGTGGAAGGAAACCAGAACGCCCAAAGGAAAGCCAAGCTAAGGAGTGAGCAGTCTGGTGTAATTCCAGGATCCAGCAGAGTTTGTGACCATTGAGGCAGAATGAGCAATGCAGTCAGATGAAAATCTTATTCGGCCACAAGATTGGTTTGAGTAAGGCGTCATTGTGGTACAGTGATTAGCACTCCCGTCTCACAGCGCCAGGGACCGAGGTTCGATTCCCGGCTTGCATCGCTGTCTGTGTGGAGTCTTCACATTCTCTCCATATCTGTGTGGGTTTCCTCTGATTTCCTCCCACAGTCTGAAAAATGTGCTGGTTAGGTGCATTAGCCATGCTAAATTCTCCCCAGTGTACCCAAACAGGCAACCAGGGGATTTTCACAGTAACTTCATTGCAGTGTTAATGTAAGCTTACTTCTGACACTAGTAAATAAACTTTAAAAATTTGAAATCATGTTGAAGATCCATTATCAACTATACCTTTAGATTTAGGTTTCTGTCACTCTAATTTTACAATACTTAAAATTAAGATGTAATTTAAATTTAAGACATAAATTTGTACTCTGAGATCCAGTCTACTTTAGAAAGTACATATTAGCCTACAAAATTAATTTTCACTCTCTAACCCTCATCTTTAATGCTCAACCTATTAGATCACCACAATGAGGAAACTGAAAAGCAACATTGCCAAATATGACTAAAAACAATCTACTTTTTAAATGTTTTCAGGAGGATAGAGAGAATTAATATTTCATATTTAAACCAAACCAAAATCAAACACATATTTTTCTTTCTCCCACTACTAGTATGGGTTAGATACCTCAGTGCATGCATCAGGCTTCCTCTTGCAGATCATTATGTAGTGAGTTAAGTCTTACGATGTGCAGGAAATGTGCAACCCTTTAATGTTCCCTGTTCTGTTTTCAAGTATAAAACATCAAATCATGCATACACAGCTAACCCTTCACCTTTTATTTCCTTTTCAACTGAATTGGCCACTTGAAGAAATGCCTAGGTTACATACTTTAAACTTTTGTTTTTACTTGGCATGCCTGAGAATGTCCTAGTGCATTTTATAATACCTACTTCCATTGTGCCACAGTTGCCTAGGGAAGAATGCATGAATTAATCAGCATGTGTGTTAATTAACAATGAGAAGTAAATGTGTTGCCATATTTTTAATAAATTGCGGGTATTTTTACACCCAACCTTTAAGAGAAGCTACAGGCAAACAAGCTTGTAAATTTGAAAGCACACTATTATGTGTATACTGCCATTTATTACTGTTAGTCTTACCCAGTGAACTGCTTATCTTCCTGTGCAATATACAATTTAATTATTTGTATGTAGGATGTATACAGTTAAATCAATAATATTAACAAATAGAGATTTAATGTGGAATGCTTTATTGTGCTCATTGTGTTTATAAAGTGCTAATGTATTTTTCAATTTTTTATATGCTTTACAAATGAAGTTTCTTTGTTTTCACATTAAGATGCTTAAGACAGTACCTATAAAAGGCCAAATAGTGATGAGAAGAAACTTCTGATCATTTCATGTAAATCAGTCACTGAATGACTAAAGCTATTGAATGATGCAGCACCTATCAGCACCATTTCTGCATCAACTTCTATTGTAAACTCAATCTACAGTGACACCCACTGTCGTTTGTGACATTCCTAAGTCACAATGCTGATAGCACTGTATTTATTCAAATAATTCCCTCTGCGAAAGTCGTATGTTGATAAGTTTGTTCACATAAACATGGATTAACAGCAGGTGGGGTTTTAATCAGTAATGTGCTAATCACAGTGACGTACTCAGCACAATTCAACATCCAGGTTCATTCAAACCTGCAAAGCTATCCATTTCAGCCCACAGGTAAGGGAGGAAAGTCAGCAAGCCATAGAAATAGAAGGACTTCCTGCCCTGTCTGTTGCCATCTTCCAATAGCCACAGCAAACCTGTACAGAATGTTTTCCTAGTGTTTGTCTACATTATTACATACTGGCTAGCTGAAAAATTTGGACTTAAAGATTGGGGGAAAAAATACGTAATTATTACCTGATCAAGCACTGTATTTTCCCTAATTTTTTTAAACAGCTCTTGTGTTTTTCCCCTCTTAAAAATGATAATTTATTCGTCCCCTGTAAAGCAGACAAAATAGGTGGGGAAATGGCTATAGAAGGGCAAGTGAGTTTTTTTAAAAAAGGCAGTATTTTTCTGGACGCAAATAATTCATTATAGGAGCTCTTGTATTCCTCCTTTTGTGGTTAGGCCTCCAAAGCATTTCAAACTATTGAGCAAACTTCAAGGTTTGTCTCGGGCAACAGGAACAATTGTCAGGTTCGTCAAAGTTGAAATGTAAATCTGGTGCCCAATTTTGGAGTATTTCCTTGGAATGGACTGTATTGTTGGCTTTCTGGCACTTTTTGTGTGGCAACTGTGGGTAAGGCATTGCCTGTTATCTGTCCTCACTGGGAGAGTTGCCAGTTACCTTAGGCAAGTCTACGCTGGGAACTTAGACTGAGATTAAGTTTCCAGTGGAGCAATTATGCCCATTAATTTGAATTGGGGTTTACTAAAGGATAATACATCATAGCTCAAGAAGTGCACTGTTTTATCAAATATGAGTATGTAGCAGGTGAAAGTGTCCATTGCAGCATTATTCACCATATTCTGTTGCATTGCTTTTGAAATTCTAAAATGGACACAATTGGATGAAAGGTTTGTGTTTTTCCATAGTAATGTATATCAGATTATATTTATGAACACTTGGACTGATTAAACCAAATGTAAAGAAAAGACAAAACACTGGTGGTTAAATTACAGGATTCTTTTCATTTGGCCTTTTATAAGTCACTATTGAACTTTTATTTCAATAAAAACTGAGATTCTGTGTATTTCTGTTTTTAAGTAATGTAATTATTTGACCCTGAGACCTCTCCCATTGCACTAATCTACTGACTATTGTGCTTTAAAAACACAACGAATATATAAAGAACATTGTTTTGCTTTTGAATGTGTGAAATTTGCCTGAAATTTCAACATTAAAACAGATCCTATAGCTTTAATTTACAAGGAGTATTGTTATGGGATGGCATTTTTTGGGGGGTGCAACAATAATCATTTTAAATGTTGATAAAATAGTATTATTCTAGCTGTTTGTCCTTAGAAATCTATTCTTATTTGTAAAAAAGGCTTTGGTATAGTTGTTTCATATATCATCACAAATATAAGAAATATATTCAAAGAAAGAAAGAAGATTAATTGTAATTTTTCAAATCACAATATATTTGTCCCAAGATTATGCCATCCCTAAAATGATATATGAACGCTGTTTTAAATGTTTCTTTTTGTTGAAATATATGATTATGTATTAAAAGACCATTATTAATCTGTTGCAAAAATCTGCGTTAAGTTGAAATTTAATGCCGTTTTACCAGCTCGCATGCTCATGTTTTGTTCATGGTGGTCTACCGCCATTTTAATGTTATTTATCCATCTTTGCTAAATGATATTTTTGCAGTTCAAATCCATTAATAAATGGCAAACGAGGATCTTAAATTATCTCTGTGGTGCATCTGTTTACGTTTTAGTATATTGGTCTGTTTTTAAATAGACACAAGCTTCATTGAAAACTACAATGTCAATATTTTCTTTGGAAATTTAAACATAGCAATGAAACTCCCTGGTACAATTCTTTGGCAGAGTGATGGTCACCTACGTAAATGGTAAGATTGTATTAAAATACAAAGCATAATATGAACCTCTTTTCAAGTTCTAAGAAGATCAATGTCCTCTATTGCGAAAATGTGTATTCTTTTGCCCATAGTTTATTTATTAGTGTCACAAGTAGGCTTATATTAACACTGCAATGAAGTTGCTGTGACAATCCCCTAGTTGCCACACTCCAGTGCACTGAGGGAGAATTTTGCATGGCCAATGCACCTAACCAGCACGTCTTTCAGACTGTGGGAGGAAACCGGAGTACCCGGAAAAAGGGAGAATGTGCTGACTCTGCACAGACAGGTGACCCAAGCCAGGAATTGCACCTGGGTCCCGGGTTAACTACTTGGAATGGACTGTATTGTTGGCTTTCTGGCACTCTTTGTGTGGCAGCTGTGGATAAGGCATTGCCTGTTATCTGTCCTCGCTGGGAGAGTTGCCAGTTACCTTAGGCAAGTCTACTCTGGGAAAGTTAACTACTTTGTCACTCCTGTAAGTAATAAAGACTGCACTGCTAATACTGGAAATCTGAAATATAATCAGAAAATGCTGAAAAGGGTCAATGGATCAGACAGCAACTGTAAAGAAACAGGTTATCTGCTGGAAGTGAATTCTGGGCGGGCGGGGGGGGAACAGTTGTGAGCCTGGGGAATCCAGAAGAACGTGTTTCCCAAGTGCCCTGCACAATGTTACTGCAGGACCTCCTTAAACTATTTTCTGTGGGATTCCTGTTTGCAGGCAGCTGGATTGATTGACTGTCTGGAAGCCTTTCAGAGGGTAAGCCAGTTTCACAGGAACAAAACCCAGGGCCAATCAGCTAGGTAGGTGTATTGGGGAAATGAGATAGTTCATTTGGGAGTGTGATGTTCCCTGGTGATCTGGGGAAACCTGATAGCAGGATGAGATCTGATAGTGGAGGGGATGGGGGCAGCTGGTCAGAGGCGTTTACTGGGTAGTCTGTTGGATGCGGAGGAAGAACTCCTGCTCTTCCTGGCCCACAAGATGTGCTGTAAAGGCACTTACCTCATGGATTCAGTTGCTCTCACCCACTTTAAGCTGCTGAGTTCTGTGAGACTCAGGAAACCATGCTGTCTATGGTTAAAATTAGAATGACTGTTAAAGTGAATGAAGACACACAGCCTCTTTATAACACTTAAATGATCAACATTTCCCCTGCAAGCAAGTTGGTCACCACTTCCCATCCCCCATTTCCCCCATCATGCTGTGTTAAATCTGGAAGTAGTGTGCTCCATTCATGTTAACTTCCATTTAGCTATTAATGTGATTTTGAGAAATTGAAGTGATATTCAATTTCTCAAAGTCACATTAATAGCTAAATGGAAGTTAACAAGTGAATAATAACCATTGATGCAAAATTAATTTTTACCACTGCCTCCAAAATGGAAGCACTTCCCATTCAAGTCACCTGTTGACATTTAAGTAACAAATGCTGGATGATTCAAACATAGTCAGTTAACTGTCTGTACTCTATATGCTCTGTCTGAGGGCAGAACTCTCCATTCACCTGACGAAGAGTTTAACCTCGAAAGCTTGTGAGTTTACTATCAAATGAATCGGTTGGACTTAAACCTGGTGTTGTCAGACTTCTTACTGTGTTTACCCCAGTCCAACACCGGCATCTCCACATCATGATTCAAACATGCCAGAAGTAATTTTGTAAGGAAAGTGCAAAAATAATGGAAAATAGGGTCATGTCAGAAGGTAAAATGCAAAAATCTATAACATGAATGGAGCACACTACTTCCAGATTTAACACAGCATGGTGGGGGAAATGGGGGATGGGAAGTGGTGACCAACTTGCTTGCAGGGGGAATGTTGATCATTTAAGTGTTATAAAGAGGCTGTGTGTCTTCATTCACTTTAACAGTCATTCTAATTTTAGCCATAGACAGCATGGTTTCCTGAGCCTCACGGAACTCAGCAGCTTAAAGTGGGTGAGAGCAACTAAATCCATGAGGTAAGTGCCTTTACAGCACATCTTGTGGGCCAGGAAACTGATCTTGGAGTAATAAATCACAACGTTGTCAGGTAAGGTTCTGCAGTGTCATTAGTGTAGTCTAAGTGGCAGTAACAATGGAATTGGTTTCAACTCAGTTAATTTGCATTCACTGTTGAGTTAATTGGGGAGGAGCTATTTTTGTTAACTCTTTGCTGTTTCATGGGAGGTGGGGAGGGGATTTGACTGATGCAAAAGTCCCAGGAGATGTTAGTGGTGTCAGTCGCTAATATAATTATCATTTTTGTGCTGTAAAGCTGGCTGCACCATCTAGATGAGCTATCACAATGGCATAGTACACAGAAAATTCTGGGCAGTAATATCTCCCTTCAATTGTTGCGCACCAGCTGAGGATACCACTGGGCAGTCAGCTCCCCGTATGGTACCCTGGCTTGATAAATCATAGCTTTTATTTTTTGCTAAAGACATGGATGAACAGCATTGCAGATTGCCCATTAGAACATAAGAACATAAGAAATAGGAGCAGGAGTAGGCCATCTGGCCCTTCGAGCCTGCCCCACCATTCAATAAGATCATGGCTGATCTGTCGTGGCTCAGTTCCACATTCCCGCCCTCTCCCCATAATCCTTAATCCCCTCTCTTATCAAAAACCCATCAACCCGCGTCTTAAAAATATTTAGTGAGGTAGCCTCCACTACTTCAACGGGCAGAGAATTCCAGAGATTCACCACCCTTTGAGTGAAGAAATTCTTCCTCAACTCCGTTCTAAACCGCCCCCCCCTTTATCTTGAGGCTGTGCCCCCCAGTCCTACTGTCCTTTCTGAGCGGGAAGAGTCTCTCCACCTCTATCCTATCCATCCCATTCATCATCTTATATGTCTCAATGAGATCTCCCCTCATTCTTCTAAACTAACTTTAAGTAAAAAGATTAATTGAACAAGAGATTAACTATAGTACAATTCACCTTCACCCCATCTGTATATTTATAGACGCTACCAAAATAGATCTTGTATTCTAATGTTCTCACTAAGTACACATTTCAATAGTTGAAATGTGGTTGGAGACACTGTCGTGATGGCCTCGCTGGCAGAACTTGAGGTCCCCAAGGAGGTAGAGGGCAAGAAAGGGTGCCCCTTGGCAGTGCCAACCTTGCACCCTGAGCACCTTGGTACTGCCAACCAGGTACCAGGCAGCGCTTTAGGAATGGGGCCAGAGGGAGAAGGACCTACTGGGGACAGGGCCAGACCAGAGGTGGATGGTCAGTGGTGGGGAGGGGGGGACTTGCTGCCATTCTGCATTAGGGATCAGTGGGGAAGGGAGGGGGATGATTGGGGCTGTCCGTGGAAGGAAGGTTGGACCAGCAATCGGAGGAGGGCTGGTCATTGGGTCTTTTGGACCAGTGATTGGTGAGAAGGTTGAGGGGGCGGGGGGGGAGGTCAGACTGGCTATTGGGAGGGATGGGGGGAAGTGGGGAATTGGTCCAGGTGGATCGAAGGGGTCGCGGGGTAGATTGGTCTGGGTGAGTGGCGGGGGGAGGTCATGATAAGCTGCAGGTCCCATGGTAGCTGGGGGAGGATGCTAGTGAGAAATGGCATGTGAGAGACCGACTAAGAGAAACAGAGGCTGATTGACAAGCTTCCACTGCTTGAGACCTACACATCTGCAATTACGCCCTCTGCTGCTCACTGCCAGCAAATCCTTGGTTTCTGGATTTTCTTTAGGGTAATCTGTTTTTTGCCGCTCCCTGCTCCTGCCCAGCTTTACCTTGGTCCAGCTTAAGGCTCATTCAAAAGTTATTTCTATCCTAAGGTGGCCCCCTGGTTGCTAGGCAACAACTTTGTTTTCCTTTAAGCGTTGTTTGCTTTCATGCCATAAACCCTCAGGCATCTGAACCAAACTGAAGTCATTAACCCTTGAAAATACAGAACCACAAAATTAAACTTAGTTCAAGCTATATCATATTTCTAATACCCACAAATGTAGATTATTTAAAACTTTCTCTGTTACCTGACATAGTGACAATTTAATATGATTTCCCATGTCAATCCTATGACTTAACTGTCACAGTTCCACATGACACAGTTGTGTGGTGCTGTGACATCTTTTCCCAAAAGTCCAAATGTTTTAATGTAAATTTTCTCTCAAAAACTGAAATCTTTGGCCAAAACAAATTTTAAAATAGTTAAAATATTAAAAATGTTTATACTCTACAAGAACTCAATTCAATGTATTATTATGATCAAGTGAGGTGGTGTAGACTAGCTCCCCTCTTTTCTCACTCCCTGTTTGACTGCAACAAGTTATTTTAAAAGAATGCTAGCCAATTCACTGAGTGTTTAACTGTTTCAGTGCTGTGACAGTAATAGTCACAAACAGGCTGCTATGTATTTATTTTTAAGAAAAGATATACTTCCAGTCTAAATAAAAACATTCCGACTCTTTCACACATGCATTCAAAGGTTCGCACACATACACATGCACATGGAGTTTGTTTTAAGTCAGTAATATACGGGGCTGGTAGATTAATGACTTGTCTAGTTTTGGGCTAGGCTCAATTGTCCCTCTAGATTTAGCATTGAGACAGTTTTAAGGCAATAGCCTTAAAAGATAAGTATTTAATCTTAAAACATTGCCTGAGGCATGTGGGTCGGCAAATAAGCGGCAGGGCTCAAAATTGTAGGCTGAGTGGAGAGAGAAAGAGAGAGGAAAGGCAAGAGGGCCCACCTCAGTGTCTTTCTTGGGGTCTATTCTGTCTGTCCTCTCTGGCCTAGAGAAAATAGTTTACTAAATGCAAAGGAAGTTAGTTGCTCATCACATGATCCCCTCTCATTGACTGCCCAGTTACCTAAGCATGATCAAAGCAAGTTGATTCCAGGTACATGGTTTGGTCATGATTAGAATATGACAGGATGGATCAGAGGCCATTGTCAGAAGTGATTACATCTAATGCTTGTTGTCTACCCAGTTGAAAACACCAGTGATGGTATGGATGTTGTCTGAATGGGTCAGATCTGGTCATTCACATTCCTCTAAGGTGATTGTCTTTGATGGGTTCCTCTAGGCAGGCTGACTCAATTGTAATGGCTTTGGAATATGTAAGGTACAATCATGCGAATGTTCAACCATCTTAGAAACTACTGTTTTAAGTCATTAGAATGTTGTTTCTCAACCATGGTTTCAGCCCAATAAATAAAGTCATTTTTGATATAAAGATTGGTTTTATAACAGTAACCATTGGTTTGCAAAATGTGTTTTAATGCATTCAGTACATTTATTTGCAAGACTCAGACTCTCCTTAGACATACACTTTGTATTTTTGTCAGAGGTGTAGCTGTTTTAGATGAATTTGGACTGTGAAGTCTGTATCCTTCCCCAGGAAGCATCAACATTGTTTAGTTAGATTGACTGTTGATTATATTTCATTCACTCCCATGAGTTTTTGCTAATTTTTCTGCAAAATTCGAAGAGAATCTAGAGGACATATTCCAATAGCTTTTTTCAGGTATAATTGATATTGAACATATTTTTTTCAGTAGCGGTGTTTGAATATGAGAAGATAAGTGACAGTGTACTGATTGTACTTTTCACATAACTTTAATTGCGTGTTCTGTAAATACCTAACAGATTCAGCTGAGAGAGAGAGCTGGATTTTAACTTTTGAGCAGTTGACCTGTTGAAGTGCCCTCTCTGTCTGCGCAATCTCTCCAGCATGGATACTCAAGTTATTTCCAGGGTTAGACCTAACTAAAATGCTTTCTGTGAGCCGCATTCTCCTGATGGGCATCGGGCGGGGGGGGGGGGGGGCACGGGGCGGGGGAGGGTGGGCAGCATGGTAGCACAGTGCCAGGAACCTGGGTTCGACTCACGGCTTGGGTCACTGTCAATGTGGAATCTACACGCTCTCCCTGTGTCTGCGTGGGTTTCCTCCGAGTGCTGCGGTTTCCTCCCAAATTCTGAAAGATGTGTTGATTAGGTGCATTGACCCGAACAGGCGCCAGACTGTGGCGACTAGGGAAATTTCACAGTAGCTTCATTGCAGTGTTAATGTAAGCTTTACTTGTGACTAATAAATAAATAAAACTATTGCAGCTTACCAGCTTTTGAGTGCAATAATCTGGCAGCTCAGAAGCAGTATGAGCTGGCAGATACAGGTAATTGCAGCATCTGCATTGCCCAGCAGAAACCCTGCAAAATGGCATGTATTTTTTTAATTCCTGGTTTGGCTTGGGGTGGGATATCTAGCATTGAAACAGCAGTTTAAAGGGAAATGCCCTTTCTATGGGTCACTTTTTTTCAACCTGCACTGCATTGTGAAATACTAATCAGTGAGAGAGTTCACATCAGCTTACAGGAGGCTTACACATGTCACCTTAAGGATTGCACTTTCCTACAGCATATGAAATAGTCACGTTGCACATTTCCCACTGTAAATGCAGGACTCATTTCACCTCATGTCAAACTCACTACTTAAGAGGGTTCTAACGATCAATATTGCATCAGGGGGAATCTTAAAATTGGGATAAATTTAAAATACAGAGCAAAATCCTTTAGCTGAAACTCACGACAGACACTTCAAACCCACTTTGTTAAATATGAAAGTACATTTTAATGTAATTAACAGCAGAATGTCAGCCAAAGTTGTTAAAAAAATCACCTTCTGAGCATTACATATATTTTAAACACAATTACAAAAAAAAATTAACCCACCTAAAGAGTATCTGCTGCCTCTGCTCACTGCACAGTGAGAAGTCTCACAACACCAGATTAAAATCCAACAGATTAATTTGGTAGCACAAGCACAAGCTTTCAGAACACTGCTCCTTCATCAGGTGAGCGGTTGGGGGGGGGGCGGTGGTTGTGTTCACAAACAGGGCATAGGAAGATACAAACTCAATTTAAAAGATAATGGTTGAGATGCGAGTCTTTACAGGTAATCAAGTCTTAAAGGTATAGACAATGTGAGTGGCGAGAGGGTTAAGCATTGGTTAAGGAGATGTATATTGTCTCCAGCTAGGACAGTTAGTGAGATTTTGCAAGCCCAGGCAAGTTGTGGGGGTTACAGATAGTGTGACATGAACCCAAGATCCCAGTTGAGGCCATTCTCACGTGTGCTCACATGAGCTGTTCACTGCAGCCAGAGCAGAAAAAAAATGTGCAAATAAATAGGCGTAAACACTCACAAGTATGCAAAATCAGCACTTTCTGTCACTTTTCGTTGAGGCACTTTTGCGAAGAATTTCAACTCCAACAACTATAAAAAAAAGCCAAGTCAGAGGTTTGAACACGTGTGCGATTAATACACATGTCCGTGCATCATGACTTCTGTATAGTCCCGATATGCATGTGCAATGTGCCATCTGCACATGCCGGCGTTTGGGACCGAAGTTAGAAGCTAGAAGCCAGAGACCCAGATTTACAAATGCAGCAATACAGACCTTGTTTGAAATTGAGCTGCATATCTGGCAGGGCGCAGCACCCACCACCTGCCTCTTCAAAACACACACACACACACACACACACACAGTGAATGGTGTCCAATTGGATCTGACAGAACAGAATTAGGTATGTGCCACCCAGAGATATTACCCTAAAAGCCATAAAGCTATCAGACCTGAAGAAATTTGACAAAATTAATGTGATCCTCTTCTATCTTATACCAAGTAGACGGGCAAAGTATGCATGTCACATAGTGGTTCCTTGCACCCTGTTACACAGTGACTGCTTTTCCATACAAAATACTTAATATACACAGTGTGTCTCTAATTCTTTCCTCTTGATCATATTTTTCAAGTGAGATCCAGAAATAAGTGACTTTGACAGCATGAATTTTTAACAAAATCCAATGGAACTGAAGTGATGGCTCCCTGTGTGGGCAGATCAAAAAGAGATGACAGATTGGTCTTCACGTTTTCTTCCAGTTTCTGCCAAGAAAAAAGAAACATTTAACATCAGGAGGATAAGGGATTAAATTGGATTCACTGGTTACAATCATGCTCCCTGGTGTCAGTGTTCTTAACATTTCATTTCTTTGGCACTAAAGATAATGGGGTAGGCAGAAGCAAAATAAAAGAAAGCTCAACATCACATGGAAGGTTTAAGGTTTCTTTACGGGTCTAGCTAGCTAGACAGCATAGCCTGGGAGTCGCTTCCTATGCCAGCCCCCATTCCTGTGCCCATGGCTTTTTGTATGAGGTAGGTGGAGAATCAGCCTTTTGCAATGTCATACAAAGCCTCTGATAGAATGCTGGCTGTCATGATTTGAATCTGCTGGAATCCCTCTGGAAAGACAGCAGGACTTGCTGGAAGCGCTACAGATAGTCAGATCCAAAAATAAAATCTTCTATTCTAATTTTTAATACTCTTTTGGAAACGAAAGCTGGATGGCAGATAGTCACGTGCTTCAGCGTGATAATCATGAAACATCCCTGGTGACTCCCTCCATCAGCTGGCTTGGATTGCATAGAGGGAGAGACAGTGAATTTGATACTATGAGAATACTTTAACTGATGAATGATCTCAACTTGAAGGGTGGAATTATCTCCTTTATTGACAGACTCTTTTTGAAGGTGGGTTTAATTCGAGTGGACCTGGTATGTTTGTTCAGAATGAGCTGATGAAGAATTCAGTACGAATGCTTTTTTTACGCTTATCCAGCTTTGGAGAATTCTGTCTTATTTCTGATAAACAATGAACCCATATATCAGTGAATGCGATCACTGTCACTAGAGAGGTAGTGCTCGACAGACTAGCGGGACTGATGGTGGACAAGTCCCCAGGACCGGATGGAATGCATCCCAGGGTTCTGAAGGAAATGGCAGAGGTGATAGTGGATGCCTTAGTGATTATTTTCCAAACCTCGCTGGATTCCAGGGAAGTGCCGGAAGATTGGAAAACGGCTAATGTTACGCCGCTGTTTAAAAAGGGTAGCAGGCAAAAGGCAGGGAATTATAGGCCGGTTAGTTTAACGTCGGTTGTTGGAAAAATGCTTGAATCCGTCATCAAAGAAGAAATAGCGAAGCATCTTGAGAAGAATTGTTTGATAGAGCAGACGCAGCATGGATTCATTAAGGGGAAGTCGCGTCTGATGAATTTATTGGAATTCTATGAGGATGTGTCTAGTGCGGTGGACAGAGGGGAACCGGTGGATGTGGTGTTTCTCGATTTTCAGAAGGCGTTTGATAAGGTGCCACACAAAAGGTTGTTACAGAAGGTTAGAGTGCATGGAGTTGGGGGTAAGGTGTTAGCATGGATAGAGGATTGGCTGTCAAATAGGAGGCAGAGAGTGGGTATCAATGGGCGCTATTCTGATTGGCGGTTGGTGACTAGTGGAGTGCCCCAGGGATCAATGCTGGGGCCTCAGCTATTTACCATTTATATAGATGATCTGGAGGAGGGAGCTGAGTGTAGGGTGTCGAAATTTGCTGATGACACAAAGATAAGTGGAAAAGCAAATTGTGCGGAGGGTGTCGACAGTCTGCAGAGGGATCTAGATAGGCTGAGCGAGTGGGCGAGGACCTGGCAGATGGAATACAATGTTGGCAAGTGTGAGGTTATCCACTTTGGCAGGAATAATAGTAGGAGGGACTTCTATTTAAAGGGCGAAAAGCTGCAACATGCTACGGTGCAGAGGGACCTGGGGGTCCTTGTGCATGAGTCGCAAAAACCCAGCCTACAGGTGCAGCAGGTGATCAGGAAGGCAAATGGGATGCTGGCCTTCATAGCGAAGGGTATTGAATATAAAAGTAGGGAGGTCTTGCTGCAACTGTACAGGCACTGGTGAGGCCACAGCTGGAGTACTGTGTGCAGTTTTGGTCGCCGCACTTGCGCAAGGATATTTTGGCCTTGGAGGCAGTGCAGAGGAGGTTCACTAGGCTGATACCAGAATTGAGGGGGTTGAACTATGAAGAGAGGCTGAATAGACTGGGCTTGTACTCGTTGGAGTTTAGAAGGATGAGGGGGGATCTTATTGAGACGTATAAGATGATGAAGGGGATGGATAGGGTAGAGGTGGAGAGGTTCTTCCCGCTCAGAAAGGACAGCAGGACTAGAGGACACAGCCTCAAGATAAGGGAGGCGCAGTTTAGAACGGAGTTGAGGAGGAACTGCTTCACTCAAAGGGTGGTGAATCTCTGGCATTCTCTGCCCGTTGAAGTGGTGGAGGCTACCTCGCTAAATATATTTAAGACGTGGGTAGATAGGTTTTTGGTAGGCAAGGGGATTAAGGGTTATGGGGAGAAAGCGGGAAAGTGGAACTGAGCCACTTCAGATCAGCCAAGATCTTACTGAATGGCGGGGCAGGCTTGAGGGGCTAGATGGCCTACTCCTGCTCCTATTTCTCATGGTCTTATTATCAACCGATAACAAAATATATCTTTTGACCTGAAAAATTGTATCAAGGTTATCAGTCCTCTATAATCAGTAATATCATTTTAAAAAAAAACCCAATTTGGCAAAAAGTCAAAATGCGAGATTTAGAGGGTAGTCTCAGCACAAAAAAAAGGGAATGAGTGGAATTCACTACCAAAGTAGTTGAGGCTAAAACGACAAATTGCAAGAAGAAATTAGATGCAAGTCTTGGGACTAAAGGGATCAAGGGATATAGGAGGACGGAGACAATCAGAATATTGAATTTGATGATCAGTCATGATCAAAATGAATGGTGCAGCAGACTTGAAAGGCCAAATGGCCTACTCCTGCTTCTAGGTTCTATGTTTTACTCTGTAAAAGAAAATGATAATAAAAAAACCTCATGGAAGAGCATTTTACAGAACTGTTCATCGAAATACAATAAGATTAATACATGGCTATGTATTTAAGAACATAAGAAATAGGAGCAGGAGTAGGCCATCTAGCCCTTCGAGCCTGCCCCGCCATTCAATAAGATCATGGCTGATCTGTCGTGGCTCAGTTCCACATTCCCGCCCTCTTCCCATAACCCTTAATCACCTCTCTTATCAAAAACCCATCAACCCGCGTCTTAAAAATATTTAGCGAGGTAGCCTCCACCACTTCAACGGGCAGAGAATTCCAGAGATTCACCACCCTTTGAGTGAAGAAGTTCCTCCTCAACTCCGTTCTAAACCGCCCTCCCCCCCTTTATCTTGAGGCTGTGCCCCCTAGTCCTACTGTCCTTTCTGAGCGGGAAGAGTCTCTCCACCTCTATCCTATCCATCCCATTCATCATCTTATATGTCTCAATAAGATCTCCCCTCATTCTTCTAAACTCTAACGAGTACAAGCCTAGTTTATTCAGCCTCTCCTCATAGCTCAACCCCCTCAACTCCAGCATCAGCCTAGTAAACCTCCTCTGCACTCCCTCCAAGGCCAAGATATCCTTGCGTAAGTACGGCACCCAAAACTGCACACAGTACTCAAGCTGCGGCCTCACCAATGCCCTATACAGCTGCAGCAAGACCTCCCTACTTTTATATTCAATCCCCCTCGCTATGAAGGCCAGCATCCCATTCGCCTTCCTGACCACCTGCTGCTCCTGCAAGCTGGGTTTTTGCGACTCATGCACAAGGACCCTGAGGTCTCTCTGCACCGTTGCTGTATGGTTCAGATGTTTAGTGTCCACCTTACAGTTTAAGAAAGTAATATTCAAAACATATAAAAGAAATATATATAGCACCCCACACAGCCAATGAAATGTAGTAGCATAAGGAAATTCAACAACCAAGTTTCAGATAGCAAGAATTCTAAACAGCAATGAGGTAAATGATCCAATAATTCTGTTTTGCTGATCTTAGTTGAAGGATAAACATTGGGCAGTGATTTTTGACATTAACCTGACATGGGTGGCAAGACTTAGCTTTAACATCTCATGCAAAAGATCGGACCTCCAACAATTTGGCATTGCTTCACTATAGGCATTTCAGCTGAGATTGTGTGATCATGTGCTGAATTTTACATGGAGTGAGTTTGGGGACCTGGAGGAATGGAAGACTGATCCAAGGGAGGCTAGAGGGTAGGAATGGGGGCATTGGAAGAGACTGGCATCCTGGGTACGATGGCAGTGTAAGGCAGGGTCAGTCAAGGAGAAAAACTGTGGGGCATAAAGGGCACTATCAGTCCTGACCACATGTGGGTCCATCTCAAGTGTTGGCTGGCAAAAGGAACATTCAGTCACACTAGGGAGGTCAATTACATATGGGGCAGGTTCAATTTGAACCTGGGATAATCAATGTTCTTGCAAGGTGGTTCACAGTTTCTAATAAAAACTCTTAAGGCTGATGTGGCCAGTGCCACATATAGGCTGAGGGAGGAGAGATGGCATTTCTTCCCTGGCAATTGAAGGGTAACAGGATCCAGTATAATAGGCAGAAATTCTTTATTCTTTCATGAGATGTAGGTGTTGTTGGCAAGGCCAACATTTGTTGCCCATTCCTGGTTGCCTTTGAGTCTCTTGATAAGGCCATTTCAGAGACAGGTCTGGCTGTGAGTCTGGAGTAGGCCTGGAATGTACTCTTAACAGGCATTAGTGAACCAGATTTTTTTTTACAACAACCAGTGATAGTTTCATGGTTATCATTACTATCTTCCAGATTTATGAACCAAATTTAAATTCCTCCAGCTGCCTCCAGTGTAATTCGAACCCATTACCCCAAAGTTAGGCCTTTGGAATGCAGTCCAGGTTTTTAAGTTTATTTATTAGTCACAAGTAAGGCTTAAATTAACACTGCAATGAAGTTACTGTGAAGTTCCCATCATCACCACACTCCAGCACCAGTTTGGGTCAATGCACTTAACAGCACATCTTTCAGACTGTGGGAGGAAACAGGAGCACTCAGAAGAAACCCACACAGATATGGGGAGAACATGTAAACTCCACACAGTGACCCAAGCCAGGAATTGAACCTGCATCCTGGCACTGTGAGGCAGTGATGCTATGTCCAGTGACATTACCACTATATCACTGTCTCCACCAACTACAGAAGGAAGGAACAATGATGTTGGAAGAATCAGCGTGATGGGGACAAAGTTGAAACTGATAGGAGGAGGGTGGAAGGTAAAGAGTTCTAGCACAAACCTGACATATAGTTTTTATCACTGATGCAAATTTTCCTGTCCCTCCCACCACAGGAATCAGAGCAGTCGAGGAATCATGGAAAGGTCTGTTGATCTCTGGCAGGATTTTAAAGTTTAGGGATGAATGTGGCTGTAAAATCCCACCCTATGTTTTCAAAAGTATGTTCAATTCCATGACTGGAGATCATAGTGGGAGGAGCCCAGTGTCTGGTGGATGGAATTTTCATTGTAAACAATGGAAGGTGCTGAAATTCTCATTGCTGATGTGGGTGAAATCCAAGGAGACATAAGAACATAAGAAATAGGAGCAGGAGTAGGCCATCTAGCCCTTCGAGCCTGCCCCGCCATTCAATAAGATCATGGCTGATCTGTTGTGGCTCAGTTCCACTTTCCCGCCCTCTCCCCATAACCCTTAATCCCTTCTCTTATCAAAAACCCATCAACCCGCGTCTTAAAAATATTTAGCGAGGCAGCCTCCACCACTTCAACGGGCAGAGAATTCCAGAGATTCACCACCCTTTGAGTGAAGAAGTTCCTCCTCAACTCCGTTCTAAACCGCCCTCCCCCCCTTTATCTTGAGGCTGTGCCCCCTAGTCCTACTGTCTTTTCTGAGCTGGAAGAGTCTCTCCACCTCTATCCTATCCATCCCATTCATCATCTTATACGTCTCAATAAGATCTCCCCTCATTCTTCTAAACTCTAACGAGTACAAGCCTAGTTTATTCAGCCTCTCCTCATAGCTCAACCCCCTCAACTCCGGTATCAGCCTAGTAAACCTCCTCTGCACTCCCTCCAAGGCCAAAATATCTTTGCGCAGGTGCGGCGCCCAAAACTGCACACAGTACTCCAGCTGCGGCTTCACCAATGCCCTATACAGCTGCAGCAAGACCTCCCTACTTTTATATTCAATCCCCCTCGCTATGAAGGCCAGCATCCCATTCGCCTTCCTGACCACCTGCTGCACCTGCAAGCTGGGTTTTTGCGACTCATGCACAAGGACCCCGAGGTCCCTCTGCACCGTCGCCTGCTGCAGTTTTTCGCCCCGTAAGTAATAGTCCTTCCTACCATTCTTCCTACCAAAGTGGACCACCTCACACTTGCCAACATTAAATTCCATTTGCCATTTCCTGGCCCATTCGCCCAGCCTATCTAGATCCTTCTGCAGACTCTCCACACCCTCCGCACAATTTGCCGTTCCCCCAATCTTGGTGTCATCAGCAAATTTCGACACCCTACACTCGGTTCCCTCCTCCAGATCATCTATATAAATGGTAAAAAGCTGAGGCCCCAGCACCGACCCCTGGGGCACTCCACTAGTCACCATCCGCCAATCCGAATAGCACCCGTTGACCCCCACTCTCTGCCTCCTATTTGACAACCAATCCTCTATCCACGCTAACACCCTACCCCCAACTCCATGTCCCTCGAGCTTCTGCAATAACCTCTTGTGAGGTACTTTGTCAAACGCCTTCTGAAAATCTAGAAAGACCACATCCACCGGCTCTCCTCTATCCACTGCCCTAGACACATCCTCATAGAACTCCAGTAAATTTGTCAGATACGACTTCCCTTTAATGAAACCGTGCTGCGTCTGCTCTATCAAGCAATTCCCTTCAAGATGCCTTGCAATTTCCTCCTTAATGACAGTTTCTAGCATTTTACCTACCACAGACATTAAACTAACCGGTCTATAATTCCCCGCCTTTTGCCTGGCACCCTTCTTAAACAACGGCGTAACATTAGCCGTTTTCCAATCATCCGGCACTTCCCCGGAATCCAGCGACGTTTGGAAAATAACCACCAAGGCATCCACTATCACCTCCGCCATTTCTTTCAGAACCCTCGGATGCATTCCATCCGGTCCTGGGGACTTGTCCACAATCAGCCCCTCCAGTCTGTCGAGCACCGCCTCTCTAGTAACAGTAATGTCATTAAGACCCTCCAGTCCTACCACCTTTCCATCGCTAACACCTGGCAAATTATTCACATCCTCCTCCGTGAAGACAGAAACAAAAAAGTTATTCAATACCTTAGCCATATCCCCATCCCCTACCACTAGGTCCCCTTTCTCATCCTCTAAAGGACCAACGTTCACCCTAGCCAGCCTCTTCCTTTTTATATATTTATAAAAACTCTTGCTATCCTTTTTTAAGCGCTAGCCCAGCTTCATAGTTTCTCCTACCCTTCTTTATCAACTTCTTTGTCAATCTTTGTTGACATTTAAACCTTTCCCAATCCTCTTCTCACCCACTACTCTTAGCTACTCTAAATTCCTCCGCTTTTAATTTAACACTTCCCTTCACCTCCTTCGTTATCCACAGCTTACTACCTCTCCTCCTACGGTCCTTTTTGACCATCGGAATAAATCTCCGCTGAGCACCAAGAAAGATCTCCTTAAAGATACTCCACTGCTCCTCAGCAGACCCTCCCTCCAACGCGCTCCCCCAGACCACATTCGCCAATTCTTCTCTCATCCTACCGTACTCCCCTCTATTCAAACAAAGTACGCGTGTCCGGGAACCCACTTTCTCCTCCTCCATCTGCACCAGAAACTCCACCATACAATGATCACTCTCCCCAAGAGGATCCTTCACCGCAAGGTCCCTAATTCTACCCGCCTCATTACATAGCACCAGATCTAAGATAGCTCGCTCCCTCGTCGGCTCCAACACACACTGTTTGAGGAAACTATCCCGGCAGCATTCCAAGAACTCCTCCTCGAGCCCACCGCGTCCAACATGGGTCGACCAATCAATATGTAGATTGAAATCCCCCATAACTACGGCCGTCCCATTCCTGCACGCCGCACTTATTTGCGCGTTAACAGCCCGCCCCACCTCCAGATCATTATTCGGGGGCCTATAGACGACACCCACCAGCGTCTTCCTCCCTTTGCTGTTCCTAATCTCCACCCACAACGATTCCACCTTCTGCTCCTTAGCTCCAATATCATCCCTTGCTACCACCGTGATGCTATCCTTAATCAGCAGAGCTACGCCCCCCACTTTTCCCTCCTGCCTATCCTTCCTAAACACTTGATAGCCCTGTACATTCAGCTCCCAGTCCCTGTCACCCTGCAGCCACGACTCTGTAATGGCCACCAGATCGTATCCATTTGTGTCGATCTGCGCCACCAGCTCATCCACTTTATTCCGAATGCTTCATGCATTCAGATAAAGCGCTTTCATCCCAGCCTTCACCTGGACCCTATTTGCCGTAACGCCACCAACCATACTCACGCCCCCTACTCCCTCTATTATTGGGACATCCTCGGCCTCTTCCCTTTCCTGTACCCTCTCCTTAACTTTATACCTCGTAACATCACCTCGCACCCTCCCCCCCCTCTAATTAGTTTAAAGCCCTGTCTACAGTCCCCTTTACTCGATTCGCCAGCACTCTGGTCCCAGCACGGTTCAGACCAACCCCATCCCGCCCGAACAGGTCCCACCTACCCCAATACTGATGCCAATGCCCCATAAATTCAAACCCATTCCTCCCACACCAATCCCTGAGCCACCCATTCACTTCCTTAATCTTATCAACCTTACGCCTGTCTGCACTCGGTTCAGGCAGTAGCCCAGAGATAACCACCTTGTCGGTTCTACTTTTTAATTCCATTCCCAGCTTTTCATACTCCCTCCCCAGATCCTCAGTCCGCATTTTGCTTACGTCGCCGGCACCCACATGTACCACAACGACTGGATTCTCACCCTCCCACTCCAGGTTCCTCTGCAGCCCAGCTGTGACATCCCGTACCCGAGCACCAGGCAGACAACACACCCTTCTGTGCACTTTGTCATTGTGACAAAGGACAGTGTCAATACCCTTCACCCCACTATCCCCAATCACTACTACGTTCCTTTTCCCCCTCTCTTTGCCTATGTCCTGCTGCATCACTGTACCGTGTGCAGTTTGCTCACCGACCTCACCTGCCTCGTTCTCGTCCAGACTGGAAGCAAGAACCTCAAACCTGTTATGCAGATTAAGAGGCTGAGGCCTCCGCTCCTCACCCCCCTTCCTCCTCCCAGCAGCCCCCTCTTGTCCCTGACCCTTAGAGTTAGCCAAGTCTAGGGGGGGTGGATGTCACTTGCACCTCATTGACAATGGCACCCTCTCTCCCCTTGATGAGCCTCAGTGACTGTAACTCAGAGGCCAGCTCATCCACCTTGAGCTGAAGCTCCTCCAGCAACCTGCACTTACTACAGACATGGTCACTGGGATGGACCCTGGGGTCCACCAGTTCCCACATCATACTGAAACCACACATCACATGCCCCTCCATTATTCACTGTAGTAGTCTTGAAAAAAATTTCTTTTCCCTTGTTTTTTCAAACGAACTCACCTGGCCTTTTTTCCTTCCAGCCCTTTTTGATCTTAAGCCCTAATAACTCACTCTGCTTCCCCCTCACTCCGCTGCCCGCTCCGACGCTGCCCGCTGTCTACACCAGGCCTCCTTTTAAACCTGGCGCTGATTTAAAGCTGTTGGCCCACAAATCCCTTCTAACCACTCCCTCAGAACTCTTAAAGCAGTAAATACAATAAATAAATGCTTTAAACAGTTCTACAAAGAGCAAAGTGCTTTAAACTTATTTTAAACAGGTTTTTAACAGGTAAAATCTTAGCTCTCTCTCTGCTCCTTCACTCGTCTGCATAGAAAAAATACAGCACAAACAGGCCCTTTGGCCCACAAGTTGCACTGATGATATCCCTACCTACTAGGTTTATCTATAACCCTCAATTCTATTAAGTCCCATGTACTCATCCAGAAGTCTCTTAAAAGACCCTATCGAATTTGCCTCCACCACCGACGACAGCCGATTCCACTCACTCACTACCCTCTGAGTGAAAAACTTACCCCCGACATCTCTTCTGTACCTACTCCCCAGCACCTTAAACCTGTGTCCTCTCGTAGCAACCATTCCAGCCCTGGAAAAAGCCTCTGAGAAGCCACCGGATCTATACTTCTCAACATCTTATACACTTCTATCAGGCCACCTCTCATCCTTTGTCTCTCTAAGGAGAAAAGACCTAGCTCCCTCAACCTATCCTCAGAAGGCATGCCACCCAATCCAGGCAACATCCTTGTAAATCTCCTCTGCACTCTTTCAATAGCTTCCACATCCATCCTGTAATCCAGAGCTGAGCACAGCACTCCAAGAGGGGTCTGACCAGGGGCTTATAAAGCTGCAGCATTATCTCCTGACTCCTAACCCCAAGCCCTCGATTGATGAAGGCCAGTACACCATATGCCTTCTTAACCTCATCCTCTACCTGTGAGGCCGATTTAAGAGTCCTGTGGACCCGGACCCCAAGGTCCTTCTGATCCTCTACACTGCTAAGAGTCTTACCCTTGATATTATACTCCTTCATCCCATTTCACCTGCCAAAATGGACCACTACGCATTTATCCAGGTTGAACTCCAGCTGCCACTTCTCTGCCCAGCCTTGCATCCTATCTATATCACGCTGCAACTTCTGACATCCCTCCAAACTATCACAACACCACCAACCTTCGTGTCGTCGGCAAACTTACCAAACTTATCTCTCCACTTTCTCATCCAGATCATTTATGAAAATTATAAACAGCAAGGGTCCCAGAACAAATCCCTGGGGCACTTCACTGGTGACCGATTTCCATGATGTGGATGTGCTGGCGTTGGACTGGGGTAAAACAGTAAAAAGTCTGACAACACCAGGTTTTAGTCCAACCGATTTATTTGATAGTAAACGCACAAGCTTTCGAGGTTTCCCTCTTCGTCAGGTGAATGCACCTGACGAAGAGGGAAACCTCGAAAGCTGGTGCGTTTACTATCAAATAAATCGGTTGGACTAAAACCTGGTGTTGTCAGACTTTTTACTGTGTTGACCGATTTCCATGCAGAAAAAGACCCACCTACAACCACTCTCTGCCTTCTGCGAGCAAGCCAGTTCTGGATCCACAAGGCAACAGCCCCTTGGATTCCATGCCCTCTCACTTTCTCAAGACGTCTTGCGTGGGGGACCTTATCGAACGCCTTGCTGAAGTCCATATAAATCACATCTACCGTTCTTTGTCAACGTATTTAGTCATATTTTCAAAGAACTCAACCAGGCTTGTAAGGCACGATCTGCCTTTGACAAAGCTGTGCTGACTACATTGAGCATACTAAACTTCTCTAAATCTTCGTAAATCCTGTCCCTCAGGATCTTCTCCATCAACTTACCAACCACTGAGGTTAGGCTCACCAGTCAGTAATTTCCTGGGCTATCCCTATTACCTTCCTTGAATATAGGAACCACATTCGCAATCCTCCAATCATCTAGAACCTCTCTTGTTGCCATTGATGACACAAAGATCATCTCTAGAGGTTCTGCAATCTCTTCCGTGGCCTCCCACAGTAACCTGGGGTACATCCCATCCAGTCCCGGCGATTTATCTATCTTGCTGCTATTCAAAACTTCCAATACATCCTCTTTCTTAATGTCCACATACTCAATCTTTTCAGTCCACAGCAAGCCTGCAGTACAACCACCGAGATCTTTTTCCTCTGTGAACACCGAAGTATTCATTAAGCGCCTCTGCTATTCCTACCGGTTCTGTACAAAACTTTCCCACCTTCACATTTTATAGTTCTTGTCACACAGTTCAATTTGTGGAACACCTACAGGCCTCACACACCTAATATTTCTGCAACCTTGTGAACAGGAGAGGAACTCTCTGCTGCAAATACAAATTAATGCTTGATCAACTGTAAATTTTAAATCTGCATTTGGTAGCTTCTGTTAGCCAAAAAAATTAATGGATATGGGAGAAAGGCAGGTAAATGAAATTACACCACACATCAGCCATGATCTCATTGAATAGCAGAACAGGCTTGAGGGGTTAAATTACCAACTCCTGTTCCTATGTTCATATGCTCAGATACCACAAAAAAACTGTAAGAGGGTGACTTATCCAGCTGCTTCTATTTCCTATTAAATAATGATGGAGGTGATTCGCTGACTCACTTCACGTCTCGTGCACATTGCGCTGATCCCAGAAAATAGCGTGTGCGCCTAAAATCATTTCCACGCCTGGCTCCAAATAATTTGCAATTCTCCCAGTCGATTTCTATTGGCATGAACAGGATTAGCATGAGATTGACTGGATTTCAATTTCATTAATGAGTTCATAGAACACTACAGCACTAACAGGCCCTTCAGCCCACTAGTTGCACCGATCACTTGTATACCTACTAAGCCATAGACCTATCTATAACCCCCAATCCCATTAGATCCCATATACTCATCCGGAAGTCTTTTAAAAGACCCCAGCGAGTTTGCCTCCACCACCACCGATGGCAGCCAATTCCATTCACTCACCACCCTCTGAGTGAAAAACTTACCACCCCTAACATCTCCTCTGTACTTGCTTCCCTGCACCTTAAATCTGTGTCCTCTCGTAGCGACCATTTCAGCCCTGGGAAATAGCCTCCAAGAATCCACCCTATCTATTCATCTCAACATCTTATAAACCTCTATCCGGTCGCCTCTCAACCTTCGTCTCTCCAGGGAGAAGAGTCCCAGCTCCCTCAACCTATCTTCAGAAGGCATGCCTCCCAATCCAGGCAACATGCTTGTAAATCTCCTCTGCACCCTTTCAATAGCTTCCACGTCCTTCCTATAGTGAGGCGACCAGAACTGCACACAGTACTCCAAGTGGGGTCTGACAAGGGTCCTAGTTCGAAACACAATCATCCCCTTCTGGAATATTCCCACCTCTCTGGCAGGCTATCACACGGACATGTATCAGTATCAGCCTCCACTAGCAGAGACCCGATGTGAAGGCCAAGCCAGGGGGCTCGAAAGCCATAGAAGCCCTGGAAGGTCGAGTCATGGCTGGGCAGTTTATGGTGCTAGCCAACAACTGTACAAGCCTTTTGACATTTGCAATACTTACTGATCAAATATCACTAGGACAATTTCATATCTAACATTCTCATTGGTACAGATTTCCACCAAAATCAAAATCCACCAAAATTGGGAATCAAGTAGATAGGGTTGTTAGGAAGGCATACGGTGTCTTGGCATTTATTGGTAGGGGGATTGAATTTAGGAGCCGCAGCGTCATGTTGCAACTGTACAAAACTCTGGTGCGGCCGCACTTGGAGTATTGTGTGCAGTTCTGGTCCCCACATTATAGGAAGGATGTGGAGGCTTTGGAGAGGGTGCAGAGGAGGTTTACCAGGATGTTGCCTGGTATGGAGGGGAGGTCCTATGAGGAGAGACTGAGGGATTTGAGGTTGTTTTCGTTGGAAAGAAGGCGGCTGCGAGGGGACCTTATTGAGACATATAAGATGATTAGAGGTTTGGATAGGGTGGACAGTGATAGCCTTTTTCCTCGGATGGAGAAAGCTAGCATGAGGGGGCATAGCTTTAAATTGAGGGGTGGTAGTTATAGGACGGATGTCAGGGGTAGGTTCTTTACCTAGAGGGTGGTGAGGGATTGGAATGCCCTGCCTGCTGCAGTTGTAAATGCGCCTAGTTTGGGGGCGTTTAAGAGATCCGTGGATAGGTTTATGGATGGAAAGGGTTTGGTTTAGGTTAGAGGGTCATTGTTTGTTTAACTGGTCGGCGCAACATCGTGGGCCGAAGGGCCTGTTCTGCGCTGTATTGTTCTATGTTCTAAAACCTTCTCAGTTATCATAAGAGCTATATCTTCTTCCCTCAGTCCATGTCTCATTGTTGTTCTTTGTCACTTTTTCCTCGAGCCGAGGTGTGCAGTGATTTGCACATGACAGGTGGTTAACATTGCTGCCTCAAAGCACCAGGGACTCAGGGTCGATTCCTGGCTTGGGTCACTGTGTAGTTTGCACATTCTCCCTGTGTCTGCATGGGTTTTCTCCAGATGTTCCTTCTGCACTGTAGGATTCTTTGACTAGTTTAATATTATTTTCAGAGTTCAGTTTCCTCTACCCACAACTCCAGACGACTGTAGGTAGAATTTTTGTGAAATATTCATTACCGAATGTGATTTGGCGGAAGCTTGGCCAGTGAAATGGGGTCATTATTGACTTGGATTGGCACTCCTCACCCTGCAGATCACTTCACTTAATAATATTCCTCACATGTTTACAGGCATGCTACTGATTTTAAATTTTTGGCACCGGGTGCAATTTGACAATGTCTACCAACATAACCGACTTTACAGATGGTTAATGATAGTGTTTATAAGATTAGTACGTAGCTTTCTGGAAAATGGAATGCCACCATAATTTGGTACAAATTAGAATATTCCCAACCCAATGAACTGTGAAGTAAAAACAGAAAAAAATGAACAGGTCTGGCATCATCTGTGGAGACAGAAACAGAGTTAATGCTTTGATTCCAACGTGACTCTTCTTTGGAACTGGAAAGATAGGAATATGATGGGTTTTATGATGTTGGAAAATTTGTATTTTTCCTTGTTAGTCTTTTTGACAGCGGATACTTCACTGATGCCAAAGTTTCAGGCAGATAGTCTGCATGTGTGGTTATTTGTGGATTTTTGGTTGCATCAATTTGCCCTGTCTTTTGATGTAGAATTTCATTTTTGTAGAATTTCACAGTACAATTTTTTTTCAGGTAAGCCTTGGAGGCAAAGTGATTTTAACACAAAAACCAGACATTCTATAAAAGCAGTTACAGATTAAAAGAATGACCTTCCACACACACTGTATAATATATATCAAATTTGGAGTTCTTTACATTTTGAAATGAGACTTACTATTCAATTCAGGAACTTTAAGAAGACCAAATTCTTTAGATGCTGGAGAGGATGCAGCAATGTAGATCAGAGTCTAGAATTTAGTCAAGGGAGTGCACGAGAAAGGGCAGGATCATGAGTGCAGTGCACAAGCAAGAGAATCTACCACTATTACACAGTTTCTCTTGCATACCACCCTCCCCCAAGATATCTCACACAGGCCCAGGGGTACACATATACTACAGTTTGGAAACTGCTGGTGTAAAACATGCATATTAGAAAGGTAGTAAATTTGAAGAGACCAGATTGACAAGAATCTTAGATACCTATATTTGGACCACTTTGGATGATGTTGTGCTATAACAAAGGCCAAAGTTGCCAGATAAGAATAATAAGACTGGTGATGATGTAAAGATTGAATAAAATTCCAGCAACTGCCTAGCCAGGTGGTTAAGTGAATTTTAAGCTTTAAAGCCTAGTTAAGTGCTTTCACTTAAAGCACATTTCTATACACCAAGGGACTTTTTCTTTAAAAGAACATGTGTTTTCATCTTAATATTCTTATTGGATTATCTACTGGTTGAAGATTTAGTTTTGAAAAAAATTAAATCCCTTTGTTGTCAATTAGTGATAGTGTTCTGCTATATATTGAAGTGCCACAACTGAAAATTTTATTTTTTGATGAAGAGCTCTGAGTGAAGAGTCCTCTTGCCAAGTAATTACCTCCTCATCACACCTAGCAATGTTAATTTTCTGGCACAAAATAAGGAATAGATCTGTTTGTACATTTTCTTGGCAGCTAATTTTTGTTCTTTTTCCATTTTAGAGGTATTTCTACTTTTCCTGGAGCCTTTTCCTCTTCATTCCAATGGAAGTTACTAAAATAGTTTCCATCCATTTCCTGATAGCAATGGTTTTTACTGTTCATGTTTGTATCTCTCAGCACTGGTCTCATGGTTGGCTGCCTGGAGGAAAGAGGAATGCACTAAGTATGGATGCTTATCTAGAGGTAAGATCCGGTCTTTATTTCATTGTTATTACTCATTACAAATGCCATGTTCATTTGACCGTACCTCTATTGTAGCCACTAAGGTGTCGGACTGTTAACTTGTTAATTGTTAACAGCTAACTTGATGGTACCTCTCTCAATTCTCATTGTGTGCAACTCAAGAAAGTGAATTGTTTACTGGTCAGTTAATCATAGGGGGTGCCCTCAGCCAAGCTTTCAACATTTCTTGTCTAACATCCTCATACATGCATTTTCTGGCACTGGTCATTAAAATCAGTAATTTGCTCAAACCTGAAAAATAGTTTTCCCCAACCTACTTCACCACTGTTAGTCAATTTAACTCAAATTCTGTGAGGATTCAAACTCCTCTTGCCATGACTAGAGCAGGAGTCTGATGGGACCTGCAGGGAAATTATAGATTCAATCATACTCAGTTGTTTCTCCTTTTTTTCCTGGTATACGGCTGATCTTCTGCTAGATTTAGGCCAGGAGAGAGGTTGAACTGCCATGGACTTTAAGTCCTGGAATTTTTATCTCTACCTGAGCTGAGGTCAGCTAACTCAGTCCAGGCCAGCAATTTCTCAGATTTGAACTTAACATCCTTTCTGATATCATTTGTTCCCTATTGAGGTGAGTTACTGAGCAGATTAAACAGTTCATTGTTGATACAATTCAGTAAGCCTCAAGAAGTCCCTCTTCTCTGCATATCCGCTCACTGGGCCTTGTTCCTTTAATGCTGCCTTTTTTCTCAAATCTCTAAGCATTCCTTCGAATGCTTTATTTACATTCCAATTCATGCTTCAGTGCCTTTAACTAACGTCTTGATTAACAGCTTGAGCCCATTACACAGCTGGCAGGAACTATGTTTGTTTTTATTTCCTTTCATGATTGAATGTATCTCAAATGTTTGTTTTTGTTCTTAACTGCAATATTTATAAACAGGCTTGTTCTGATTGATAAGTCAAGGCTATTAAACAAAAGCCAAAAGCTGTCATTTCCTCTTTTCTGATCATAATTTGTATAAACAAGCTTGTTCTTTGATCTGAAAACCTTGGCTGACTGTTTTTCTTCCATAGTGAGTCTTCAAATATTCATGCTGGAAATTTCAGTCCAAAAATGTGCAGGTTAAGTTGATTGGCCATGCTAAATACTACCTCAGTGTCCCAGGATGTGTGTGTTAGAGGGATGAGCAGGGTAAATGTGTGAGGTTATGGGGATAGGGCCTGGGTGGGATTGTTATCGATGCAGACTCGATGGCCCGAATAGCCCCCTTTTGCAGTGTAGGGATTCTATAAAATGCAAAACTACACTGGAGTGGCTTTCAGCCATAGAACAAGAGGGCACCACTCCCCCTGCCACCCTGGGTGTGTCACTGTGGTAAAGACACCCCGGCTGTGACATCCTAATTGTGACACTTGGCTGTGTATCAGGCTGTTCTAGATTTGTGATCGCTGACAGCCTTTTCACAATTATCACAATAAAATCCAGACCATTATAAAGTATTTTGTTTTCTGTCTGTGGTTTTCAATCAGAGCAGTTCAAAGCAGGGTGTACCTGCTGCTTATTCAGACAAAAAAAATGGAATTTGCCTAATGAAACTGACATCGGTGCTAGAATTTTACTGCCCTGCCTGCCACGGGAGTCAGACCGGGCAAGGGGCGGGCAATGGGACGGTCTGTTTGGCTCAGGTAGAATTTTGTAGTTTTGAGACAAGACCATAAAATTCCGCTCCTCCAGTTAGTCAAAGTACTTCAAAGGGGTCTAGTCACACCTGGGGCTTCTGAGAGAGAGCAAGGGAAATCTCTCCTCTAGAGTGAAGTGCTGCTGTGATTTTGGGGGCATCCAGGTCTCTGGGGAACATGCATGGTAAGGTTATCAGACCATGTGAACAGTTCCACAGTACATATTCATGAAAAGCCACCCCCCACCCCACCTTGGAGTCCAAGGCAATGTATGTCAGGACTTGCACCAAATCCCACCCAGTAGGATTCCCACTGAGGAGGAGGAGATGAATGCCTCGCAGGAGAGTGCTGAATTGGGTTTTTTTGCCTGATAAAATATTAAAATCAAATAAAAATATTAAGATTATTTTCTTATAAGTCCCTTTATCTTTATCTACACTTTCATCTCCATATTATCATATATTTACCTCACAATCTTCAAATTTAAATTGAAATTGCAGGATTTAAGTGCTTTTAACTCTCTGGTTTGCTGTGCATGAATACTTCAGTTCAATTAATTACCTCTTTGCTACTGACGCAGGTCATCGCTCGTTTTGACACTAGGTTTAAACTGGCATTGGGAAAGCAGAACTTCCATCACAGGAATCACTAAATCTTTGTGGACAGCTTTCTTTGTGGCCAGCAGCAAGCATCCTTACTGACTGCAAAATCAAGGCCAATATAAATAATTCTAAATGAGAGGTTTATGGGGAAAAGAACAAACAGGTTAATTATGTATTAAATTTCTTAAACTGAAGATAACACGCTGAGTAAGAATGGATGGATTAGCAGAGAAATTTGGATAATCTCAATGCAAATAAAAAGTCACGAGTGGCAATTGAATAACCTATCTAAATCCATCCCCAAATCTTTTGCTGCATCTTCTATATTGCTCTCATTATTTAATTTCTAGGTGATTAGTATAGATTAGAAACAATATTGTGCAAGCAGGATGCCATTCGACACCTTCATCAGCCTGACATTATATATCTTATGATTAATCTCTGTTTGCTAATTCAAGAGAACTTTATTGAATCCCATGTTTTACCTGAATCCCCTGTACTCAAGTTTAATTATAAGTCTTTAATGTCAAAACTTTTCTGAGGGTATAAATAAAATATATCACGTGGAGTAATTATGATAAACAGTACCGAGATTAATGGTAATAATTGAAGGAACAATGATCCCGGCACTGGCAGCACACGAGTAACCCTGTATCAGTAACAGTGGGAGACCCATCACAACCATCTTTGCAAATTCACTTGCAGGCACAGCCATCATATGTCAGGATTTGCCCTCCTATAACTCTATTCACTCTAAGCTGTCCATGGGTTAGTCTAATTCTTGTTGTGATACCCAGGTAATCAACAATCATAATCGTAACCCAATTGTAAATCACACACACTATGCCATCAAACCTTCACTTCTCATCCCATCCCCTCAGAGGTGAAGCAGTATATGACATTTTGTTGATGGTTGGAATATGATAAAGGGAGGGGGGTGAGTAGAAGAGGGGCAAATGAGATAAATTTCCTCAGGACTCTCCTGTTTGGATGCCAGACTGCTGGCAGAAAGTATGTTTATGTTTTTTTCTGTTGAAGTTACAGTGACTAGGGTGACTGGTTGGAGAATCTCCTGAGGAAATTCCTGGCAACAGTTTTTTACTGATAGATTATACAGGTAGTCCAGGAGGGCCTGTAGAATTGCTTTTGATATGTATTGTGGTCCTGCAGAAGCCTAAACACAACAGCAGTTTGATTATTGTCGTAATACAGCAAACACAAAGCAGCATATCACATAACTGAGTACAAATTCGGCTGGATTTTGAGCTCAGAATAATGACGTGGCTATCACTGCTCACCATTATGAAAGAGTAAATCAGACAGCGACTTTCAATGATTGCAAAAATGTAGTTAAACACAGAAATCAGGAAGTGGCAACAGAGACTCTTCAGCGGTCATTAATTGCGCACTTCAGGGCCTCAATTGATGGTGGAGCAGATTGTCTGATCACAGTCTTTCTATCCTTGACTTAACTCTGGTGGAGGTGATAAACTGGATGAGCTTGGGTGGGTGGGTTTAGGCACTTAACCATCCTGCCTACTAAATGTCCATTCCTCCTCCATCACAATCGATGTCCAGCGTACCCACTAATTCTATCTTTTACTCTCGTTCTATGCTTTTAAAACTCTACTGTAACTCTTTCCCATCAGACTTTTAAATGGAACTGCATATATTAAGTTGATCTTTCTCTACACCCTAGCTATGGCTATAACTGCAGAATAGCAAAGTCAAGTTCTGCTTTCGGTAGACTGAGCTCCACTGTATGGGAATGTCGAAGAATCAGCCCAGCAACAAAACTGAAGATCTACAGCGCCGCAGTAATCACTACCCTCCTACATGCCTGTGAAACGTGGACTGTGTATCGAAGGCATGCAAGACAGCTCAATCATTTCCACATGACTTGTCCTCACAGAGTATTACGCTCCGATGGCAAGACGAAGTACCAGACACTGAAGTTCTCTCTAGAGCAAGTCTACCATCAGTCCACACACTGCTGATGAGAGCACAGACCCGGTGGGCAGGTCATGTCATCCATATGCCAGACGAGCACATACCCAAGCAGCTCCTTTTTAGGGAACTCTCTGCTGGAAGACACTCGTATGGAGGGCAGAAGAAATGTTTCAAAGACACACTCAAGGCCTCTCTGAAGTCGCTTGACATTGACACGACCACCTGGGAAACACTGGCACAAAACCGCCCTACCTGGCGCTGCCTCCTCCACAAAGGCTGTCAAGCTCACGAAGGAAGGTGTATTGCTGAAGCACAACTTAAGCGCGAGCTGCGCAAGTCCAGAGCCACCAGTGCAACAACTACAGTGTCTACACAAGTCTGTCCAATATGTGCCAGGACATTCCGTGCCTGAATTGGCCTGATCAGTCATCTTTGGACACACCGCAACCAACCTCAAAATGACTAATGGTGTTGAGGTCCTCATCGTTGGCGATGGACGAACAACAGCAGTTATGGCTATAACACTACATTCTGCACCTTCTTTCCTTCTTGATGTATGGAATGCTTTGTATAACGCGCAATAAATAATACTTTTCCTGTATACTTATACATATGACAATAATAAATCAAATCAAATCAAGGCCATAACATTTCACCCTTATTGCTTTTCAAGCTTTGCAGCTAAAGCAGCCACTACAGCTCCAAATCACAGATGAAGGGCCAGGTCTGTTTTGTTAAAGGAAGCATCTAGTCAGCATTAAATTATAAACTTTATGGGAATCATTTTAACATAATTGTGCATGTTTCTTTTTTTATCATGCTATGAATATTAGTTTTATCTGTATGTACTGACCTGGGTGAGGAAGGAAAATTGTAGGTTGAAAACACTATTTGAGCAATTAATTTAGTTGGAGTTGAGCAGGCTGCTATTCTTTGATTGATTGATTTTGCTCACTGTCTTGTCTCTTTCTATCTCATAGCTTTTCCTACCTGAATTGTAACCAGTGGATATTTGAACCAATCAGCATGGCTAATTAAACAGATTATTTAAACCAATTAAAGTGACACCACATACATGGTTAAAGTGTGATGGATGTTGCACCCCAGGTGTGATAGCCTGTGATGCATGATATGCACAAGACTATCAATTAAATAGAGAAGCAAAAGAAGAATGCATTTGTAGAGCACCTTTTCATGTCACAGAAACATTTGAGGCGCTTAGCATATCATTAATTATTTTAAAACATAGTTACCATTACTTAGATGAACATGACAGCCATTTTGTGCACAAGATGTGAACCAAGAACAACGGGAATAGCTGGTAATCTGTTCGGAATAGAGATATGTATATTTTGAGAAATAACGTATACAGAATACTCACTTTGTAAATCCGGGGTAAGTTTGAAATGAAGAGCCTCGTCACTGAACCCAGAATAGTTATGCTTGTGCTAATAAATGTATCATATGTATATATGTAAGTATGTTTTAATTGGGAGATGGTGGCTTAGTGGTAATGTCACTAATCCAGAGCCTCAGGCAATGCTCTGGGGACATGGATTCTCTCTGGCCTCCTCTCCTGAAAGCATAGTAACCGTGTTGGATTCAGTTCCACAGACACTGATCACCAACTGCAACTTCACCTGAAGGACTTTAAATAGTTCAATTCCTGGAAATAGTAATTTTGTAAAATTTACTTTTTCGTTTCAGATGGTAAATGATGAAGACATAATGATTGATTTTGAGATCCCCAAATATCAATACTTATACCAGAAGGTGAATAGTCCTCAAGCTTTTATAGTAAGTATCATTCATAAAATTCACTGATTCAGAAAGAAACAGGGGAATTTTTAATCCCCACAAAAATGGGCAGGTTTGGGTCAGGTGGGGAATTATGGTGATTAAAGTTTGAATCCCGAATCCAAACCACCCACTTCAAGAAGCAAAAGGAATGGGATGAAGTGTGAGGAAGGAAGCAGGCTGCCAACCCACCCCCAGGAGATGAGTAGACACACTGAAAGTTATTATAAGGTTGCATGCCTCATTTTTGCTTACTATTCAACTCTGGTTGGCCAGGATTCCCAGGCCTCGAGAACCCCAACAACTAAACCGAGGCCTTCATTTCCACTTGCCTCCCTTCCACCAGATTTCAGACTTCCAATTTCCTCCTGGAGGCTGCCCCTTCCTCAGATCTCCAACCCCTCCCTCATAGGAATTAACTTCTCACAAACCCGACACCAGACTCCCCCAACTCTGGGCTGCAGAACTTCCTCAATTTGAAAAAAAACACAGTAAAAACTGGGAAATAAGGGTACTGGTCAGAACTGGTGTCTTAGTTTAAGGTATATAAGACTAATTCAGACCAGTACTCATGTTTTTCAGGTTTTGGTGTTTTTTCTCCCCCCACTGGGAGCTGTGGCCTTCTCTGTACTGCACTCTGCCTAACAGTGGAAGTCAAGACTTCCAATCAAGTTGGTTTCTGCACAGGGAACCTGCTGATGATGTCTTCTGGGTTTGCCAACCTCTGCTGAGCAACCACATCTCTACTACTCATGGTCGATCATTCACCTCTTGGTGTTGACACTGTAGGAATTTATCTTCTTAACAATATCAACTAATACAAGTAATATGGAGTAAAAAAAATGTTGCACTGTGTTTTGTTATACCATTTACAGTTTATTTAAGTTCCTAAAAATATCAACTGAATTGCTTTCATTAATAATTATTCAATTTTTCATTGTGTTCCAGCCAGACATTAGTGATAGAAAATTTCAGGAAAAGAGGAAGCTCCAATCAAACCTGCAGCAAAATAATGACTGATTGTTTGTTTATCACAATTGCATATTTATTTTCAAACATACTTCCTAGTGGAGATTTGTTCAATATTTTGACATCAAGATTTAAGTGAAATGTATTAGTATGTAGCAGCAATTATAACATATTCTTTGAAGTAGCTAAGTTTGTATCACTAATAAAAGGAATACAGATAAATATTAGACTGTTTCCGTTGCCTGAAAGATGGGGTGCTTCCTTTTCATTTTTGATCAGTGGTTACGTTTTTAATTATTTCTCTGAGCAAACATTGTCGTAAGAATTATGCAAGTCTTTGTCCATGTGTTTATGAATGAGGCGTATCAGTACATGAATTGACCATCAACATTCTATCACAAGGAACTAATGTTTCTGATAATTGACTTTTTATAACATACTTCACTCAAAAATGTCCTGGTAATCAAGTGAAAGTAAAGGCTCGGTAAGCTTCAAGTAATGGTCCATCAATTGCTTATGTTGTACAGTGAATTATGTTATAAATCAAGCCAATAGATGCTGCTGCACTCAAAACCGAATTTAAATCCCTTCCAAAATAACAGTATACTTGTATAATAGAATTGTGTCAGATGTGAACACAAAACATGCCATCTACATTTTAACTATTAACCCATCAACTCGGTCATCTATATTGGGCTCTTTGTCAATTTACCTCTTCCTCATTTGTTAAGTCTCTGTGGGTTTCTCCTTTCTAATTGGCTATTTTCTATTTTTATTCATCAATCATCCTAAGCCTTTCTCCCCAAAATTGTCAACACAGCAAAAAAAACTTGAGCTACAGCTCGTCAGTATCCCTAAAAATAACATGTAACAATTTAATTAAAATAAACTGACCTAGTTGGCTTGAACATTTTTTCTTCTTACTGTATAACTGAAGGCTTAATAACATGGTATAGAAAACACGGAGGAGATCTAAAAAAGGAGTAATTGGGACAAAAAGAGATTTGTAGCAAACATAAAAGGAAACTCCCTTTTTTTTAAATAAAACAAACAATGAAAAGATTGTGAAGAAAAAAATTGGGGCTGAGGGACGAAAAGGAGATATTATTGCAACAGAGGAGGTCTTTGCAGAGGTACAAAGGGTACGATGCATCTGGCTTCACTGAGGAAGAGAATGCTGTCAGTGTAGTAAAACAGCAGAGGCAGGAGTGATACTGAATGGATAAAATTAAAGCGACAGGTACTTAAAGCGTTGGCAGTCTTCAAAATAGAAAGCTAACTTGGTCTAAATAGGATGCATCCTAGGTTACTGAGTGATAAAAAGATTAAAATTGCAGAAGCTCTGGCTACAATTTTACATTCCAGCTTGGATTTGTGGAGTGGTATCTGTGGTTTGGAGGATTGTAAATGTGTACTCCTGTTTACAAAAGGGACAATGGGGAAATCTGACAATTACACACCAGGCACCCTAATATTCATGGTGAGGATGCCACAAATCTGGGCAAAATGAATTGACATTTGGAAAATGTATGGATTAGTAAATGAAAGTCTGCACAGATTTGTAAAGGAAAATCATGGGATGACCATGTTCACAGAATCCCAATGGTGCAGAAGGAGGCTATTCAGCCCATTGAGTCTGCACCAAGTCACCCACAGAGCATCTTATCCAGGCCTTATCCCTGTACCCCCACATATTTACCCCATTAATCCCCCCAAACTACACATCTTGGAACACTAAGGGACAATGTGGCATGAGCAATCTGCCTAATCTGATGTAAATGACATATGCATGACAGATGAAATTTAATGCAGAATGACCACGATTTTCCCGTTGCAACTCGCAACTTTTTTGGCAGGTCAAGGTGGGAGATGAGTGTTGCCGGTATTGAAGTGGGATTCGCGCAAGCGCCTGGAGTGTCTGCGCATCCCCCAGAGCTGGCGAACAGTCACCAGGCAGACCACACTGGAAAATGGTGGGAAAACAGATAAATAATTTGAATCTTTTTAAAATATAGATGCCTAACAGTTCATTATCGGAAACTTTCCAGTCCCAATTGAAGCTCCCACTCCACCAGGAATGCTTCACTCTGGCAGGGTTCAGACTAGCTCCCCATATTCAGGGAACTAGCAGGAGATGCTGCCAGAATAAAAGGGGGCAATCGGGGCTCCTCTGGGTAGTCGGGGGTTGGTGCCCCATGTGCCTCTAGCACTGCCCAAGGGGCAAAGTACCCATGGCCAGGGGGCACCTTGGCACTGCCCACAGGGCAGCAGTGCTAAGGGTCAGCATCTATTGTGGGTGAGGCCTAGGGGCAATTGGTGGGGGTTGAGGGGGTCCAGCTGTCACTCTGCTTGATGATTGGTCTGGGATGGACAGAAGGCAGCAGTTGGGGTGGGCTGGGTGGAGGAGGTAGTCTGCCAGCAAAGGGTCAGCAGAGGAGGGGGCTGAACTGCCACTGCTGGGGTGGGGAGGAGGTGGGCTATGCTTTGGGGCATTCCGGGGCTGGGGGGATTTTGGGGCTGGCCCGGGAATTGTGGGTCCTCAATTGGGCAGCGGGTGTGGGGGGACACTGAGTGGGGTCCCGGATGATCTCACCAGCAATCGAACTGGCCAGCAAACGGGGAATCTGACAGATTGGAATCACTGAGTATGCGCAAAGTTTCAGAACTGTCAAACTCCAGAATGAATAGCCCCGCCCTCCTGGGTTTTTAATGATATTCACAGCTAGGACCTCGGCACTGCACAGAGTGTGGAGATTCAGGTGAGAAGCTGATCTGACAAAACAGTAGGGATTTAGAACAGTTTTCCCCACTAATTCAGCACTTTTGGGAGAATCGCCCCCAGGGATTGCGATAGATTTTGGAAAGAAGAATGAGCGAAGAAATATAAACTAAATGATACAATTTTAAAGTGGGTGCAGGAACAGAGAGATCTATGGCCATGGGGTGAATGCACATAAATATTTGACAGTGGCAGGGCAATTTGAAGTGTGGAAAAATGCATATGAGGTCCTTGGCCATATTAACAGAGAAACAAGGTGCAAAATTCAAAAAGTTCCATTTAACCTTTATAAAACACTGCTTGAGGACTCAGCTGGAATACTATGTTCTATTCTGGGTGCTACATTTTCCAGAAGTATTGGTGAAGTGCAAGGAGGTATATCAAAATGCTATCATGGGATAAAAGACTAAAGTTATATGGAGAGAATGGAGATGTTCTCTTTACAGCAGTTAAGATTTGGGATGTTCAGAATTAAAAATGGTTTTGACAGACTAAATAAGGAGAAAATGTATCCAGTGGTAGAAGGGACATTCACCAGGGAGAACAGATTTTTAAGGTTATTCACAAAAAAGGTGCCACGAGGAGTTATTTTTATACAGCAAGTTATGATGATCTGGAATGCATTGCATAAAATGGTGAAGCAGTTTCAATTGTAATATTCAAAAGAGAATTGCATAAAAATATGACGGAAAAAAATTACAGCGTTATGGAGAAAGAGCAAAAGTGTGGGATTAATTTGATAGCTTTAAAAAAAAAGTTGACATAGGTATAATAGGATGAATGGCCTCCTTTTAGAAGGGCTGGATTAAACACTGGTGGGTTTGAAGGTAGGGAGGCAGGTTAGATCCAGTGAATGGTCTGTCAACTGCCTATCTGCATGCTCCTATATAATTATACCAGCAAGGGGATCATTGGGCATCCCATCCAAAAGTAGGCCAGGCGAAGCCATTTATTAAGTGGGCAATTATTTTCCACTTATGGGCCTTATCCTAGCATTGCTTGGATTTATCTGGCTGTGGGAGAGGTCCACACCAAGCATCCAACCTGGCAGGTTTGATTGTACTAGCTGGTAGGAAGTGGGGCCCCTGCCTCCAAACTGCCATTGGCCTTTTGTCTGCCTGAACGGCACTCAGTGAGACCCTGATGTCACCTGTGGGGCTGGATCCGAAGGTGACCTCATCTCATCCTGACTGCAGTACTGGCTATGGCAATGCATTGAATGACATTGTCAGTACTAAATAACTGCTTTTGCTAATTCACTGGCAGCTTCCTGAGGCAGGACGTTTGGTTTCTACGGGACAGAAATCTCACCTCAACTCAATTGGCAACGATCAAACTTGTGATTTTGCTCCACCCATTGATGTTTTTGTGAGGAACTACCACGCTCTGTTAAACCCAGCTCATAGAATTATCGAATGATTATAGCACAGAAGGAGGCTATTTGGCTCACTGTGTCCATGTAATCACCCTTAAAAGCAACTAAACTAATCCCTCTCCATCGCCTTTTTCTGGAAGCCATGGAATTTGTTTTTTCTTTAAATAATTGTCCAATTACCTTTTCAAAGCCAGAATTGAAATTGCCAGCACCACTCATATCGTAAAAAAGATTTTTCGCATATCACCTCTGGTTTTCTTGTGCTGTTTCACTTGATGATTCTATACTCCAACAGGTCTGTGATTATTCTGTTCTCGGCTTATGACCGATATGTTATGGTGTTCGTCTGACATCTGAATTCCCCGACATTCTGAGACTGGACATACAAATGAGCAAAATGTGCAGGAGCCTGTCCATTTCCAGTGTAAAAAACTATAACAGCTTGGGAAGCAGACCCAAGATTTAATCATGCAATTATTACATTCAATAATCTGCAGATCTGGGTAAAGTACAATAGGTACTCAGGAAACCTACAACAAAGTGGAATTATATCTGTATCTGTGAGCAGTTTACATATTTCAGCCATCTGTGGCTGAATATATTAGTGTCAGTTGGGGTATCAGTTCAGTCTCTTTCAGTAGAAATTCATGTATCTGAGCAAACACAAATAGTTACAGAAAAAGTTCCAGACTTTAGGAACAGCAACAGTGCTCAGTCCTATCTCTTTCAAAGTTGGGGCAAACATGCATCAACGGCAAAGATAAATAAATATCTGTAATGAATCAAAGAAAGAACAAAGAACAAAGAACAACCCAGCACGGGAAACAGGCCCTTCGGCCCAACGAGCCCGTGCCGCCGCATCACCCTACACCTATTTTACCCTGCATGTCTACGAATGGGACCCTACTCAGTCAGATTCAGGGAAGAAATAGTGTCAATTTGGTGGAAACCGATTAGCCTAAGAGCACATCTTTGGGGTGTGGGATATCAGACTGATAAAGGGAAAGAAACAAATATCACAAAAATGATAAGAGAAAACTGATGGGGAAAAATAGAAAGAAAAACATAATATGGAGAAAGTATAACAAAAATTAAGATCCATGTGACAAATGAAGATTTTTATTGAAAAATAACTACTCATTCCGAAATGAGTACTGAGAAATAGAGACAACAGAGTGGGAGCAAGAGAGAGAAATAAAGGGAACCTTGCTTTTTACAGATTGCCCAGTATAAGCATCCACAACTCGAGGTGGTGAAAAATATTTTGCTTACTTCCAGCCTAAAGACACTTGACAATTGTAATCTTAACAAATTGACACTTGTCATAATATGCAAAACTCCTGACTTTATCTTAGTAGTACTCAGCAGCAAGGAGAAAAGGGAGCAACAGAGACAGAGGATGAGATTGTCTTAAGATGGGAAAAGTGACTGAGTGAACAGCCCTCTTGATAACTGTTGGCAATGGGGAATAAAAAGGAAGGAATGTGGCAGGGAGAATTTCAGTAAAGAGAATTTGTTGTTATCCAGAAACCAAGTTTTCATCAGGTTATAATGTCAATACAATCATCTATAATAAGGTCATAGTGTCAAGGTCCTTGTTTGTCAGTGAATCATCATTCAAAAGGGGTGTGCAGAGAGAGGCAATAATTGTTGATCTGTCAACAAAGGCCTCAGTACCAGCAGTGGATGTGCAGGACAGGAAGGAGGTAGACATGGTTAACCAACTGGAAATTGGGATGAGAAAGCAGGGGAAAACAGGAGAATGGGGGAGTACAGATGGCTACTCCTCTAAGGAGTCAGTGACACGTGCCTGGACAGACTTTTCAAACCTAATGAACCTCATCACACCTGCATCTGCTGACAGCAAGCACAAACTGGCTTGAACAATACCTCCACAAAGTTTGTCAGCATTGAATTTTAGCACATCTAACAGCATCTGTGGAGAGATAATAGAGCCAACGTTTCAACATTGGCTTTATTCTCTCTCCACAGATGCTGTCAGATGTGCTGAAATTTTGCAGTATTTTCTGTTTTTGTTTCAGATGCCAGCATCCACAAAATTTTGCTTTTATATTACAGTCTGTGTCAAACATTTGTTTATCTTTGACCACTTGGGTGCTTATACAGTCCCCAAAGCCTGGTGTAGGATCAGCAGGAGGAAGAAATCCATCCCCTTTGGAGGGTCCATGGAATTTCAAGGATAGAGCTGTCAATGCTGGAATTTCCTGTTAGAATTCCTTCGATGTTCTTCCTACGTTCAGAAACATCAATTTAAAGGTACATCCAATACAGAAAACAGTTCAGCACTATTTATTAGATTGAGTTCTATCATTTCATGAGCGTGTTTGTTATTTTTTGAATGCAACTTCCCCTTTCCTTTTTCAGACTTTGTGAATAGTGCCTGTCTATGGCAGCAGAGGTTTAACCAAGTGCTTTGGTTTCCTCTCAGTCTTTGCGCAAATTAGGTGGATTGGTCATGCTAAATTGCCCCTTAGTGTCCCAAGACATGTAGGGTCAGGGTACATTAACAGGATAAATGTGCAGGATTACAAGGAATAGACTGGGGAGGAGGGCCTGGGTAAAACACTGTCAAGAGTCAGTGCAGACTCAATTGGGCTGAATGGCCTCCTTCTGCACTGTAGGGTTCTATGAGAAATGTGGGTTTCCAGCAACTTCTGATGCTGAATTTTTTTTAATGAAGTGCAACTTTTCACTCTGAAAGATGTGACTATGGATAGGTAAGTATTTGAATCTGATGCCTCGGGGGAGGAGTGGGGTACATCCAACAGGTGGCACATTGGTTAGTATTGCTACCGCACAGCACTGTGGACCAGAGTTCAATTCCAGTGTTGGGTGGCTGTGCACAGTTTGCATACTCTCCCCAACTGTCTGGGTTTCCTCCGGGTGTTCTGGTTTCCTTCCATAGATACGCAGGTTGGGTGGATTGGCCATGTTAAATTACCTCTTAGCGGCGTGGTAAATGTGCAGGGTTACAGGAGTAGGCTGGAGGAACATAGGCCTGGATAAGACATTCAGTCGAGAATTGGTGTAGACTCAATGGCTTCCTTTCGCACTGCAGGAACTGAACTGAGAAATGAGTGTATCTAGCAGTTTCTGATGCTGCACCTTCTTTAGAAAGATAACTTCTCACTGTGAAAGGAGGTGACTTGGGTTCAGTGAGTATCTGAAACTCAGGGGCAGAGTGGTGGGTTAACTCCAGTGGGTGGCACAGTGGTTAGCACTGCTGCCTCACAGCACCACAGAGTTGGGCTCACTGTGTGGAGTTTGCACGTTCTCCCCATGTCTGCTTGGGTTTTCTCCCACACAAAGACATATTAGGTGGATTGGCTATGCTAAAATTTCCCCTTCATGTCCCAAAACGTGTAGGTTAGGGTGAATTAGCCATGGTAAATGTGTGGTGTTAGAGATGGCAGGGGGTGCATTTATTTGCCTTCCATCTCTTCCCTCCCTCTTCCGCCCGACCGAGCCAGGGAGGGAGCCCGTTCTTTTTGAGACGCTAATCCACACTCTATCTTTCCCAAATGTGAGTGGGTGTTGTTTATATCCGTCTCTCCGTGCCGGTGGGCAAGATCTCTGCGGAACGTCATTCCCACCCCTAACTTCGTCTACAGATACTTATTTTGCCCGTTTTATTGTGTTTCCATGTCCTTTCCTCTGCTAACTCCACCGTCCGCCCTTTCAGTTTCCTACACGGTGAGTAAAACGTACTGCATGTTTTTGGACAGAAAGTTTGGGTATGACACTCTATCGAGAGCCAGTACAGACTCGATTGGCTGAATGGCCTCACTACACAATAGCGATTCTATAAGCTTAAGAAACGTGAGGTTTCCATGCAATTTCTGATGCTGGATTACTTTAAAAAACATTAAGTGCAACTTTTCACTCTAAGAGAGGCAACTGCGAATAGGCGAGTATCTGAATCTGCACTCACTGAAACCCGCTCCATCCGATTTCAAACGCACCGCAACAACAACAGCTCCCACAATCCCACCCCTCCGGCCAGCGCAAGCGCAATGCCTGCGTGTCAGGTTTTTAAGCCGATTGGTCCCGAACAAGAACGTCAGCGGACCATCAGCCAATTGGGTCATTTGGCGCCAGAATTCAAACGGCTTTTTTTAAAACCGGCAGGAAAGGCGCGCGGCGCCCTGGGGGATTTAAAATTTAACCGTTAGAGTTGGGAAAGCAGGGGAGGAGGGAGGGGGGAAGAAATTAAGAAAATACTCCATTTATTCGGTAGTGGCTGACATTTTTTTTTCCTTCAGTCTAATATTTCGGTGAAGGTATTAGTCCTCTCCGGGCACTGCCGGGGTAGGGTGCGGCTGCGGGCTGACGGTTGGGGTGTGAGGGCCGGTGATAACTGTCAGACGCGCAGAGGAAGCGAGAGCTGAGGGGAGGGTTTGGCGGAGCTCTGCGATCGCCCAGTACACTCCAGCCAGGGGGAGAAATTAAATATCGATTTAACATCCCAGCCGAATGGACATTTAAAACTTGGTCTAACAGGTGAGTTGCAGTCAGCGAAAGATGTGTTCTGAGAGGGAAACGTGGGAGGTGGACCCGCAGTCTTTGCAGGCGGGGTGTTCATCGGGATTGCAACGTTTTATATACGGGTTTTATGCATGTCTGCATTTTATTTTAAATTTCTGCTCGTTGTCGAGTTGATTTATGGTTGTCATATGTATTAGTGTAGCGTGAAAAGTATTGTTTCTGCAGCGTCTCTTCCCCCTTGTGTTCGAAATGCTTCAATTCCCTCGCCCACTGTTAGGGTTGGAAAGTGAACTTCTGTCCCTCGAGGGGGTTTCGGTGTAAGGAGCTGCCGACATCCTTCTGTAATTTGTTTTTTTTTAAACGTATTCCCCATGTAATTTGACATTATTTACATTCTCTATTTCTCACCCCCATTTACAACATGGCGTTTTATTTTACCGTTTTTCTTTTAAATAATAGTGATCCGCCAAGTATTTGTAAAATATTACAGGAAACCGCGAGGTGAGGCGGCTGAACATGCCGTTCTCTTAGATTTATTTACTTGCCCCCCACCCCCCCAACACGGCCGAGCCAAGGAGGGAGTCCTCTCTTTTCGAAATGCTAATCCGCACTCTATCTTTCCCAAATGTGAGTGGGTGTCGTTTATATCCCACCTCGCCCGTGACAGTGGGCAAGATCTCTGGGGAATACCATTCCCACTCTTATCTTTATCTACAGTTGCTTATTTTGCCTGTTTTTGTGTTTTCGTGCCCTTTCCTCTGCTAACTCCACCGTCCACCCTTTCAGTTTCCTGCTCGGTAAGTAAAATGGGTATCAGGGAACTGCATGTTTTTGTCTTGTCAGTGCTAAATTAGAGTACAACGGTGCTGTCTGTGATTTGTTTTGACCCTGCAACACCTGGATAACGTTTTTGATGGGTGAAGATTAAATGGAATACAAATCCCAAGTGGATAACAGGCATGAGTAAAGAAGACCCTACTCGTGCTAAAAGAAATGGCTCGTACAGAAATGTGGAGATGCCGGCGTTGGACTGGGGTAAACACAGTAAGAAATCTCTCAACGCTAGGTTAAATGTTTATTTGGTAACAAACACCGCTAGCTTTCGGGGCTTTTCCCCTTCGTCAGGTGAGTGGGGATCACAGTGGCGTTTGCTACCAAATAAACCCGTTGGACTTTAACTTGGTGTTGTGAGACTTCTTACTGTCGTACAGAAATGCCACGTACGTAAATGGTTACCCAAAAGTTGTTTGCTATTAGCTCAGTTTCGCCCGCCTCTTGTCTCAGCTCGTGCACCGCCCAAAACGCCCACTCGTACCTGTTCAAGGTTTGACTATTCTGATATCAACTCCCTCTGTAAACCTGAATTCATTCTGACGTGCTTAAAGTCCTGTTTGCCTCTGTGCTCGCTAACTGACGTTAATGCCTAGGGAAGCAGCATCAAATAAAAAAAATTCTTACCTGTTTTCAAATTCTTCCAAAGTCCTGTTCTTACTCCTTTTGCCACTTTCTCCAGCCATTGAACTCTCCCAGAACTCACCTTTCCAAAAAGGCCTCTTGGACATTTCATTTTTTTCTCCCAGCGATATAGGTGTGCTGTCTGGCCCAAAGACCCGGAATTTTCCTTTTAAATCTCTGCTTCTAAAAGACAGAATTTACCTCTTTGACCAAAATTTTGGCCACCGGTCCTTATCTCAATATTTTACACGGCCAAATGTTTAATACTGCATAGATTTATGCTGTTAAAAGTGATATATAAATTCCATTGACTGTGTGTAAAATTGTCCAATTTAGTACTGCCACACTTTCATGAATACTGCAATTAATCCATATTTTCCTGACTTCTTTGTTATATTACTTTGTCAATTCATTGTGTTCCTTCAACAAGGAGTTGGTTAAGAAAGATAGATAACAGTGAGAAAAATCAGTTTGTGGCGACTCAAAAGATACTTTGGCTAAATCCAATAGAAAAGTTTAAATTACTCAAGTATCATGTGGGTTGATTGAATGAACTTATGATAGCTGAGTGGAATCTTGTGCACTTCCCAAGAGCGTCAGAACTACCACAAGGACTGTGAGGATGCTATTAATAAGCAGATCAATCTGGAACTCTATTCCTCCTATGTTTACCTCTCCATGGTGAGCTTTGTTTTTTTTTTAAGAAACTCTTAGCATTTTTAAATAACCTGTTGGTCTGTGTGCAATGAAAGCATTAGTTTTATAAAAAATCTAATGTAGTGCAACTTATTTTATGGTCAGCAATAAACCCTGAGTTTGGTGGGGCGCTCTACTTTAAAAATGCTGCTTGATTGAGGAATCTGGTATCAAGTCAGGAGGCCACTTTGCCCTTGCTGTTGATGTCTTCCCCCTTCTATCTTCACTCACCAGTGCCTGGGTCCCTCTTCCTGGGCCTCAGGCGAATGAAGTACTGTTAGCAGCCACCACCTCCCCCATGGTACTGCTTGGTACAGAAGAGCTGCTAGCCTCTGATTGTCTGGCAGTTCTTTGGCATGCAGAACTTGTGCCTATGGGTCCATTATCCCAGGTTAGAGCTACTGCTGGCCTGTCAAGTACGACCGTCCTGAAAGGTGACACAGATGTGAGGGTCTAGCTGGTGGGAGTGGCTGCAGTTGTTTCCACAAGATTTTGCCCTTTTGGTAAATGTGGTTATTTGTTAGACTTATTGACAGCAAAGTGGTAAGACAACCTACTTTTTTCCCCTGATTTATTTATTTCAAAGATAACAGTTGTGAATACTAGGTAAACTGTACCTACTGTCATCAAGCATTTGCTGTATTTTAAATCATGGGATGTGGGCATCACTGGCAGAACCAATATTTATTGCTTGTGCACCATTGACTCTTGGCGCTCCTGGAACTGGAAAAATTAATCAGTTAGTCAAAATTAGAGCTCATGATATGGGGGGCGTAACGTACTAGTGTGGATAGAGGATTGGTTAGCGAACTAGAAGTAGGGCACAGAGTGGCAAAATGTAATTCATGGAGTGCTACAAGAATCACATTAAAGCTCAACTACTTGCAAAATCTGTATCAATAATTTAGATTGAAACCCAATGTATGGTGCTAAATTTACTGATAACAAAGACCAGCAGGGGAATAACTTGCGACGAGGATGTAAGGAGTCTGCAGAATGGACAAAAATGGATTTAAGTGAGTGGGCAAAATTTTGATATATAATGTCGGAAAATGAATTTGTTGACTTTGGCAAGAAGAATAGAACAGCAGCATGTTATTTAAATAGTGAGCGATTGCAGAACTTTGCAGTACAGAGGGATCTGCATGTCCATATACATGAACCAGGGCAATGTAGTATGCATGTACAGCAAGTGACTGGAAAGGCAAATAAAATGTTGCTTATTGTAAGACAAATGAAACGTAAAAGGGATGTTTTGCATTCAAAGCCGTGTGGCAAATGTTCACTTGACTAATTCCTGGGATGAAAGGATTGCCTTGAGAAAAGGTTGCAAATGTATTCATTGGAGTTTAAAAGAATGAGAAGTGATCTTATTGAAACAAAAAGATCTTGAGGGGACCTGACAGAGTGGACGTTGCAAGGATGTGTCCTCTTGTGGGGGAGATTAGAACTCGGGGATACAGTGTAAAAATAAGGTCTTCCATTTAAGAGGAGAAATCATTTCTGAAGTTCATTAATTATGGAATTATTTCTCAGCAGCGGAGGCAGGCTCATTGAATACATTTTAAGACTGAGTTAGATTTTTGATTAACAAGGGTTTCAAAGGGTATAGGGGTAGATGGGAAAATGGTGTTGCGGTCACAATCGCTTTATTGAACAGTGGAGCAGGCTTGAGTGACCAAATGGCCAACCCCTACTTCTAATTCATGTTTGCGTGACTACACTTCTTTACATCTTGCCTCTGTTGCATCTGTTCTGATGATGCTACCTTCCAAATGCTGCTTCTGCCATGTTTTCCTCTTTCCTCACCTGAGGATTCCTTTCCCTGTCTGTGGTTGATGGCCCTAATCTGTGTCCAACCAATTGCCCACACTTCATGTCCTTGCCCCTTCCCCATTTCCCCAGAGCTGTGCTAGTATTCCACTTGTCTTCACTTTCACTCTACCAGCCCCCACACTAAGGACCATTCCCCACCATTTCTGCTACCATCAAACACACTTTCCCTTTCCAACACTGTCAGTATTCCAAAAGGACAGATCCCTCCACAGCACCCTGATTCACTCATTTATCACCCCCAACGCGTCTTTCATGGTCCCACAGGCCATCATAAGAGGTGTAACACCTGTGCTTTTACCTCTTCTTTCTTCACTGTTCCAGGCCCCAAACACTTCAAGTGAAGCACCAATTTACTTGTATTCCTTTAAATTAGATATACTGTATTTTCTGCTCACCATGTGGTCTCTTTTGTGAAGATCAAACGCAGATTGGGTGACTTTTTTTCAGACAACTTCTGCTCAGTTCTCAAGCATGATCATGATATTTCAGTTGCTTGCCATTTTATTTGACTACCTTGCTTGCACACATATTTCTGCCCTCAGACTGCTGCAATGTTCCAGTGAATTCAAAGTAAACTTGAGCAGGAACTGTTCTTCCAATTAGACAATTTACAGCCTTTTGCACCCAACATTTGAATTAAACAACTTAAGATCAGGAAGCCAAAAGAGAAAATGATGGAAAATCTCAGCAAGTCTGCCAGCATCTGTAAGGAGAAAAGAATTGACGTTTGTCAAAGCTTTGATTTTTTTTATTTAATCTCTCCCACCTTCTATTTATCCGTGACTTCCCCTACCTGGCCCTTGTTATTATTTCAGATTTCCAGATCAGCAATATTTTTATCCTATTTTGCTTTTATTTGTGTGGTCCAGTTGAGGTTTTTCCTCAATGGTAAATGTAGAAACAGAAAATCAAAGCAGGAGTATGCCATTCAGCCCTTAAAACTGGCTCTGTCATTCAGCCCTTAAAACTGGCTCCACGTTCATTATGGTCATGGCTGATCAACTCGTTAGCCTGATCCCGCCTTCCTCCCCATCTCCTTTCCCCTTCACCCCAAGAGCTGTATCTAACTCCTTTAAAACATACAATATTTTGGCTTCAATTCCTTCCTGTGGTAGGGAATTCCTCAAGCTTACCATTCTCTGGGTGAAAACATTCCTCCTCATCTCAGTCCTAAAAAATTTATCTTGTATCCTTAGATTATGATGCCCCCACCATTGAGAACACCCATCCTGTATCTATCCTGTGTAGTCCTATTAGAACTTTATAGGTTTCTATGAGATCCCCCCTCATTCCTCTAAACACCAGCAAATATAATCCTAACAGCCTTGATCTCTCCTCTTGGATCAGTCCCACTGTCCCAGAAATTGATCTGGGAAACCTTTTCTGCACTCCATCTATGGCAAGAACAACCTTCCAAAATTAGACGTGATTTCTAGGTGTGGTTTCACCAAGGCTTTGTATAATTGCAGCAACATATCCCTGTTCCTGTACTCGAATCCTCTCGCTATGAAGCCCAACATACCATTTGCCTTCTTTGCTGCCTGCTGCACCTGCATGTTTACTTTTAAATGACTGGTATGAGGACACCAAGCTCTCGTTGCACATTCCCCTCTCTTAATTTATAGCCATTCAGATAATCTGTCTTGTTTTTGAAACCAAAGTGGATGACCTCACATTTATCCACATTATACTGCATCTGTGATGGATTTGCAGACTCACTCCATTTGTCTAAATCATACTGAAGCATCTCTGCATCCCCCTTGCCATTCACCCCCACCCCCTGACAACTTAGTGTAATCTGCAAAGTTGGAGATATTACATTTAATTCCCTCATCTAAATTAATGTATGTTGCAAACTGCTGAAACCCTACCACTGACCCCTGATAGTCACTGTCTGCCATTTGGAAAATTACTTGTTTATTCCTACTTTTTGTTTCCTGTCTGCCAACCAGTTTTCTTTCTATCTTTGTACACTATCACCTCCCCACCACCAATCGTATGTGTGTTAATTTTGAGATGATCTTTTATGTAGGACTTTGTTGAAAGCCTTCTGGAAGTTTAAATAAAACACATCCACTGGCTCCCCCTCATCAAGATTGAGACCCAATGTATGGTGCTAAATTCACTAATGTATGGTGCTAAAAAGACTGATAACAAAGACCCTCTGAATGTGAAGTGGGGGTATATGGTTAGACAATCTTGTTAGAGTTGACCACAGCTGAGCACCTGCCATGAATGCTATTTATAATTATTGGCCCCAATCTGAATGTTCAGTTCTTGCTGCATGTGGGTATGGACTACTTGGTTGTTTATGCTAAACTTACCTTGCCTATTTTGTTGTTGGAATTATAAATGTGCAATAAAAATTCTGCTCTTACGTCATTGGAATAAAGAAACATAATTAGTTTTGCATCTTTGTGGATTGCTGCTCAGGCCCTGGACTTTCTACATTCAAACTAAAAGAAGCGTATCAGCTGTTTAGTTACTTCTGTTGCCTCAATCTTCCAAATACAAGTATATTTTCTGAGGGCCACATCTCCTAACCTATGATGTTTGGGGGATGTCCAAAAATTGTTCAGTTAATTGTTTTGTGCTGTATACCTACACTGTAAGAAATTTCACTAATGTTGCCAGGACATATTTCAGGCTGGTGTTTAACTTTCAGTATCATCAATCACCATGTAGTTTATTTAATGTTCATCTGAATTTCAGGTGCATTATAATTTCAATGTATCTTTTAAAATAACTCGGACAAAAGATGGCTGCTATCAGCAATTTTTTTTCAGGACTTGGACCGGATTTGAAATCCATGCAGTTTGGTGACAATTTGTGCTGCAATCTTAAGTGGTTAAGATTGTTGCATCTTTCTATATTACTATGCTTAAGGGAATGTGAGGATTTCATTTTTCTATTTCAGGAAAAACATGTAGTTTACTTTTGACGTAGTCATACAAGGTAATATGTGCATGTATTGCTGATATCACTGAACAGTTATGTTTTGAACACTTTGGGAAAAGTGTTGTTTAAAATAACGAGTATCTAAGTATTTCCCTATTCAAATTTTCACGATTGAATTCCTCTGTTTGCAGGTAAGAAGTTGTGTTTGAAAATGCCGCTCTATGGTAAAATTATAGTTATCAAGCGTACTGGAGCAGATGGATATAATTTTCCTTTGACATCATCTTCATGTTTGTTTGGAAGGTAAGGGTTATGTCCTGCATCTATGTTTCCAAACATAACTGACCTACAAATAAATAAATGTTCTTATTTAATCTGTGATTTGGTATCTTTAGGAAAACTGACTGTGACATCCGTATCCAATTGCCTCATGTTTCGAAAGAACATTGTAAGCTTGAAGTGAATGAAAATAATGAGGTAATTTTTAATATTTTAGTTATTTGGCTTTAATTCTTCAGTGTAGAGCTTCCCACCTACATTTTAGACATGTTACTTTTTGCTTTACAGGTAATTTTAACTAATTTGAGCGAAGTGAATCGAACACATTTGAATGGCAAAGTTGTTCTTCATTCTGAACGTCTAAAGCATCGTGATGTGTTCACCATTATTGATCGATCTTTCAGGTAAGAGGATCCAAATAAAACTCAACCTTTTTGTTTTAATAGTTTATATCATTGATAGGAAGGTAACACTGACGTTCCATTGTTTATTTTGTAAAGTATTGTCAATAATGAAATATTTAAATGTTTACTAATTATTTCTTGCTATGTTATCAAGTTATCCTGTCCAGCTATCAACAAGGATCAGCTTCTGGGCTTGGTCAAGTATATATTGCTGCAGATCTTCCATATTTCATGTATCAATGTTAAAGCTTCATCTGGTCACAGGTGACTGAGTCTCATTTTAGAACCTGTTACCAAACAATTTTTCCATTGTTGATTCTAACTTTAAAATGGATGCCAGTGTTCAGATTTAAAAAAAAGTGAAATGCTTTGTTTATTTCTTTGGAAAATGTACAGAAGAGGATATGTTAGTAGGAAATGAAATGTATCCTCAGTCGATGAAAAGCTCAGTATGGAGGTGTCAAAAAAAATTTCATAGCTGATGCTTGATATTCAATGCCATTAGACAGATGTGGCATTGCAAAAATGACAATTGTGGTGAGACTGAAATTATTGTACAAGTGAAGGGGTTTTTAATTCAAAAATATAATGAGCTTCATGAATAAAATTCCATAAGTAAAAGGCAATTCTAAAGAAAACACGGCTTATACAAAACTATATTTACCAAAAAATCTTTTAAGTATAATTTTTGCCATTTGTGGTGATATACAAGGTTGGCTTCTTTCCCCACCAGAGTTTCTTGAGGGGAAAGTATCTTTTTGAGTACATCTATCGCAAATAATGGCTGCCATTACTGTCTATAGGCCACCTCTCCCTCTAGCAGAACAGGAGTGGATCTCAGGGATCAAAGTCAAAGCACCTTCCAAAGCTTATTTACAACCTATTGCTTTGGTCTCATCATCTGTGGTTAGATTAAAAAAGTTAAAGATGGTATTAAGTTTAAAGAAAGCATATATTCGAAGCTGAGTGGCAGGCTAGAAGATTGGACAGAATATAAATACATCAATGATTGAGGAGGAGGGAAGAACTCCTACAGAAGCAAGCTAGATAGTAATGTAAAGACAGGTAGTAAGAGCTTCTGGGACAATTTCCCCATCAAAGGGGACCAGCTTCAATCCTTGCTGTCAGTGGGCAGATCAGGGTCAGGGGTGATGCCAGCCTGGCACTGCCCACTGGGCACCTGGGGGAAGTGTCTGCTGTGCATTTTGCATTAGAGATTGATGGGGTTGGGAGGAAAGAGGTGATTGGGGCTGCCCATGGGGAGAGTGGGTTGAGCTGCACATGGGGTTGGGGGACAGTGCACATGCATCTCTTCTCCCCACACACCAGAATCATGTTTCATTAAACAAAGCTTGCCCAAAGAAGGCAGCAAAAGCTCTCATATTCCTGCCCATTGGGCACTTAGTTTTCTATTTTTAAATAAGACAAGAGTTAGCAAAGTGAGCATTGGTCTTGTAGAAAGTGCATCTGCAGAATTGATAATGGGGAAAACAGGGTATGGCACATTAATTAAAGAGTTATTTTGAACCAGTCTTCACTATAGAGGATACAAACATCATCCGAGCTGACAAATCCCTTGGTCTAGATAAATGTCACCGGATAACTCTTGAAGTAAGTGGCTGATGAGAGAAATGATGCATTGGTTTTAATTTTCCAAAATTCCCTAGATTTGGGGAAGGTTCCATTAGATTGGAAGATAACAAATGTAACTCCTTTCATTCAAAAAGGAAGCAAGGCAGAAAGCAGAAAACTACAGATCAGTTACTCTGACGTCTGTCATAAGGAAACCAATAACAAATTTACTGGAGTTTTTGATTGGTCGTCTCCTTATTTAAGAAAATATGTGAATCATTAGAAGCTGTTCGGACTAGACTAATCCCAGGAATGGGCAAGTTATCTTATGAGAAAAGATTGGAGAGGTTAGGTTTGTACCCATTAGAGTTTACAAGAGTAAGAGGTGACTGACAGGTTTGATGTGTAGTGGATGTTTTCCCTTATCAGAATCTAGAACCAGGTGTCACTGTTTAAAAATAAGGGGTCTCTCATTTAAGACAGAGATGAGTAGAAACTGTTTCTCCAGAGTCTTTGGAATTCTTCCTTAAAAGGCAGTGGAAGCAGAATCTTCAAATATTTTTAAGGTGGGATTAGGGAACCAGATCAGAAATCCTGTATGTTATAAGACCATAAAATATAGGAGTAGAATTAGGCCATTCAGCTCATTGAGTCTGATCTGTCATTGAATCATGGCTGACACGTTTCTCAACTCCATTCTCCTGCTTTTTCCCCATAACCTTTGATCCCTTTACCAATCAAGAACCTATCTATCTGTCTTTACAATCAATGGTCAGGCCTCCACAGCCCTCTGTGGCAATAAATTCTAGAGATTCACCATCTCTGGCTGAAGAAATTCCTCCTCAATCAGTTCTAAAGTGTCGTCCCTTTTTGCAGAAGTTATGCACTCGGATCCTAGTATCTTACTAATGGATTCACCTTTCCCACATTCACTCTATCTATCTTCTGTTATTCTGTAAGTTTCAGTGAGATCCGCCTCATCCTTCTAATTTCCATGAAGTCCTCAGGCGCTTCTCATTCCTGGGATCATTTTTGTGAACCTCCTCTGGACCGTCTCCAAGGCCAGCACATCTTTCCTTCGGTACGGGATCCAAAATTGCTCACAATATCCTAAATGTGGTCTCACCGGAGCCTTTTAAAACCTTAGCAGTACGTTTCTGCTTTTGTATTCTAATCTTCTCCAAATGAATGGGAACATTGCATTTGTTTACCTAATTATCAAGTTAATCTTAAGAAAATCCTTAACCAGGATTCCCAAGTCCCTTTACGTTTCCGATTTCTGAATTCTCTCCCCGTTTAGAAATTAGTCTGTACTTCTATTCTGCCTGCCACTGTGCATAGCCTCACACTTCCCCATGTTACATTCCATCTGCCACTTTTTGCCCACTCTACTAACCTGTCCAAGTCCTTTGGCAATTCCCCACCTCTTCAATGCTACCTGTCTCTCTGCCTATCTTTGTATCATCTGTAAACGTAGCCACAATGCTCTCAGTTCTTTCATCTAGAACAATGATATGTAAATGAAAAGTTCCAATGCTGAATCCTGCAGAATTACATTAGTCACCTGCTGCCTTCCTGAAAAGGAATGTTTTATCCCCACCCTCTGCCTTCTACCGGTCAGCCAATCTTCTATCCATGCTAGTACTTTGCCTCTAACGCCATGCGCTCTTCTCTTACCTTGTCAAAGGCCTCTGGAAATCCAAGTAGGTAACATCCACTGGCTCTCCTTTGTCTAACCTGCTTGTTACCTCTGCAAGAATTCTAACAGATTTGTCATGCAGGATCTCCCCTTGATGAAACCAAGCTGACATTTTACCACGCACTTCCAAGTATTCTGAAATCTCATCCTTAATAATGGGCTTAAATCTTGTGAAGCCAGAGTAGACCCCAACAATTTTCTAGTTTGGCATTAGCTATAAGATGTTTTACTCTAGGCGTGATTCTACAGACAAACTAGGAAGCTTTTATCAAAACAATTTAAGAACACAGTTTAGTTGAAACCAATTAACTTTTAACAATTGAACAATACTTAAACATGACAAGACACAATTCTATCTCTGAGGTCCTATTAAGCAATAACCGAAACCTCTCTTTAAAATTATTTAGCAAAACATAGGCATACTTGGGTTACTAGTCTTGGAGATTTCAGAACACCTCTGGAGAGAGAGACAGATGCATTGCTTTCTTCAGGCAGCAATTGTTTGTATTTTCTGTCAATCAAACTAGTCTGAAATCCAGGAGAACTTAAATAAACAAAAGGTCTATTAACTCTACAAAGTTACACATTTCTTAGCTAAAATCAGTTATTAGCCTACATTCTTTGCATCTGCTGCATGTCTCCCAGACCAATCTACTCTTGTAACAAAATATTTCTTCTTAAAGCAACCTCACCTTAAATACAGAATATAACAAAATAGCACAGTATCATCACAACACAGCTAGATTGCTGATTATTGAGTGGATAAAAGGTTATTGGAGATCGGAGGAACGTGGGGTTGAGGTTACAATTGGATCAGATACTATTGAATGGTGGAGCAGGCTCAAGGGGACAAGTGACCTACTGCTCCCATTTCTTATGTTCATAAGTCCCTTGCTCTTCTGATTAGTGTTCATTTTTCTTTTTTGAAGTGGCATTGGATGGTGACTATATTAACAGCACTACATGAGGAAGCTTACCCAGAAACTGAAAATTTCAACTATTAAAATTGGCAGTATTTTGGAAGCAAAGTAATTCTAGATTTGTTTACCAAAAAAAATGCATTTTCCTCATTCCTCTTATAACATACCTCGGTCCACAATCATCTTTACCAGGCACAACTGGGCTACAGGTGCACTGGATCAAATGACTTGCACCATAAACCTTTTTTTAAACTTCAGATTTCCATCAATCTTTTTATCCATTACATCTTTAGTTGAACTACAGATTGTTTTTCGGTACTGCCCTTAATTTCTCCTGGCCTCAATCTTGCTCTTATCCATTCTTCTGTTATCTTCTGTCTTTTTCAGATGTACTTTTTCTGGTCTTGCATCTCATTCTTCTTAAACTCCAGTTTGCCGCAACACTTCCTCCTGAATTTACTGATGCTAACATAACAAGTTCAAAATCTTCTTCCTTGTATGACAAATCGCTGACTTCATCCCAACCTACACCTGAAATATGTTCCTAAACTTGGCCTGTCTTTCTGATATTGGCACTTTGTTAGCATTCCTATCTCCTGTGCATGAACAATAAACTCTTGATCCCTCATTCAGGTTGCTGCAAGTCTCCATCAAAAAGTTTTTCAAGATCTGGCTATTCCTTTAGTTGACTTGCCATGAGAGGTTCACTGTATTCAAGGCACTGCAAAATGAACACTTTTTATATATTTCTTGATTGTCAATTTGCATATCTTTTGGCAGATGCTGTTAACAGAATAAGATGTGGTATAGAAGTATGGGTGGACTATTTGGTGCCAATGAAGGCATGCTCTTTCTGTTTATTTACTTACAACTTCTATAAATACATGCAGTAGAAACAATTGCATACTTTAATGTGGCAAAATTCCTGGATATGAGTGTCTTTTTCCCTTTTGGTGTTAGGTTTGAATACCCTTTGGATTCAGTGCACAACACCAGCCCAAGAAAAAGACGGAGTTTGTCAAGCCTGAAGAATGAAACTCTACAAGTATGTACCTGCATCTTTATCAGGGGGGATGAAGGAGCAGGGAAGAAGATGGCGTTATCAGTGTCAATCTTTGCTAGTAGTTAAACTATTTCAGATTTCCTTTAGATGGACTGCTTCTTTCTGTAATCTATTGGAAGGGAAACTTGGAAGTGCACCTTTGTTCTCACTAACCCAGTTAGTTACTGTTCAATTTGCGAGTTGGAGAAACAATTACTAATAGTATTGATTTTCTTTATGTAAAGAGGAGAGAAAAGTCCTCTACACTGGAACTTTTTGCACTAGAATGCTTTGATTTAGGATATCTCACAGATCTCTTGTAAAGGTCTCCTTGGGATGGGTTCATAAGTTGCTGTTAGGCTGCAACAACAAATCAACCTGTGCACCAGTATGAATTCATAGGTATTGTGAATGCTGCTTGATCACCTGACCACTGGATGACATCTGATACAAGTGAAACCTAAAGGATCTTATCTCTTGTCGCTAAGATCAGTTGTTGACTGAAGTTTTCTCTCGTGGGCAGGCGCAATCTCTGCAGCAGGTGGCTGCTCTTGGATTGCAAGACTACTTATCCTCTGATCTGTTAGTTATACATTTACTACTTTTCTACTTTCTTATTTTGGATCAGCCTCAGCTGAGTCCTTGGGACTTTGTATGTATTTTCTTTGTGTAGGTAACTTTTTAGCAACATACCATAAATAATGAATAGAAAAATCTTTTGATGTTTTAATGAGTGCAATAAATCTGCATCAGCAGGAGTATTCTGTCCGCAGTAAGTGGTAATCACATCAGACCTCCTTTTAGTTCTAAACTATCAAGGAAATTTATTGAAGGAAAGGTGAACAGGCAAAATGAGTAATATACAACATTTATAGTAGTTAAAATAGGCTGTCAAAAGTGTTAAACTCCGTGTTAAAATCATCTTGAACGACATCTGTGCAATATATTTATTTCAGTTTCTTGCCACTGTAGAAACAATTAGTCCAATAGACATAATAATAACCTAATAATTACAGTACTGGACAAGAAAGCCAAGGGGTGAGAATTCAATTGCAAGTTGTGAAATTAAGAGACAATTTGGTAATTTTTAGTACAACACCAGAAAAATCTCAAAGTTATGGGGTTGTTGTCAAATATCCATTTGTTAAGAAGAAAACCTGCTATCCCTGACCCAGTTTGCAACCAGTCCTAAAACGTTGTTGAAATTTAACATCCTCTGAATTTACTCCGAAAGCCTGTGAGTAGCAAAACAATTTCTTCCGCGATCACTCACCTACAAGTGTGATTGTCCACCTAGAAACTGACTCACTGATCATAGGTTCTGTGTGTCCTTGCGTGGCTGATGAGCCTGATCCTGAAGCCGCATCTCTGACTGCACACTTGGCAGATGTTTCCAGGAGGTGGAATTGGCCCTTGGACTTGATTTGCTGGCACTCATTTCTCAGGCTTGTTTTCTGGAACTCCTCCTACCATTTGGCCTTTTGAAGAATTGTGTCCCTTTGATCAGGAGGTTCCACCAGGTAGGTTTCTTCTGAGAAAGGGTCTCCCAGTAATTTACATTCATATTGTATTTTTTTGAAGTAAGCCTTCAGGGTGTCTTTTGAAGTGCTTCCTTTGCCTTCCTCTTATTCAGGTGCTTTCTTGAACTGATTGTAGATTTGCTTTGGCCATCAGGATGTGGCATCCTAAGCGTGTAGCCAGCCTAACAGTTGGTTTTGGATGATCACGGTCTCGATAGTGTAACTCTTGGCTCCTTTAACGACACTCATGTTGGTAAGCGTCCCCCCCCCAGCTGATGTGGTGAGCCTGTCTCAGATGGCATTGATGCTTTGAGATGGCGTCTGTGTGTAGTCTAGGTTTCCAAGTGTTGGGAGGACGGCCTGCTACGTGAGGATCTTAGTCTCAACACAAATATTCCAGTTGGTGAAGACACTTATCCATAGCATTTGGAGGTGTGCTCGCAGATTGGATATGATGTTGGATCTCCATGTTGATGTCAGCCTTAGATGAGGAGTAGCTCCCCGGGCAGAGGAAATCTGTGGGAAGATTTCTCGGTTGATCTTGGAGGGTGAGACTGGTAAGATTGAATTCTGAGGGGACAGAGTGACAGCAGCTGGCCTGAAGCCTACACACTAAAACGTCAAAACCATTCATACTCTTCTGACTGGATCTCGTCCTGGGGCGGGTTGGTAAAGGATTAGAGTCTTGAGGTGGAGGCTGAAACCGAATCTTCAAAGGAAAAAGAAAGTTACAGCACAGGAACAGGCCCTTCGGCCCTCCAAGCCTGCACCTAGGCCTAACAGAACTAAAACCCCTTAGCCTTTTAAGGACCACATCCGTCTATTCCCATCCTATTCATGTATTTGTCCAATCACCTCTTAAAACCCACTATCGTATCTGCTTCCACTATCTCACCTGGCAGAGTGTTCCAGACATACACCATCCTCTGTTTAAAAAAAAACATGCCTCGTACATCTTCAGTATGTTTCCGCGAAGGCATAAAGCATAGCTTGGAGATTCTCTTCTGAGAGTGAGTGTGTCATTGAATACTGAAGTTCCATGAGTGGTCAGTCTCATATTCTTCTTAAATTTCAACTAGCTGAAGCTGAAAAATTTTTCATCCATCCTGGAGACAATGTCTGGGAAGCTTGTTCTTGACGAGGTGAAGGATGATGATGAGGAAGATGGAGGAAAGGGTGGGGTGACGACACATCCCTGCTTGACTCCAGTCTTGACCTCAAAGGTTTCTGTCATATTCTCATCGGTGAGGACTGTCTCTGATATCATGGTTCAGTAGGGGTTGGATGATGTTGTGAAATTCCTCTGGGCAGGCAGCTTTTCACAGGGTTTTCCACAGGACTCAAGTTTGAAAAACTCTGCTGGAATCCACTCCTTCAGCTTTTCCATTCTTCATGTGCTAAATGGCAACGGCAACTTCAACTTCATCTATGCTTTGTGGGAGCCCAAGATCATTGGGGAGTTTGGAGATTTCCTCAAACACATCTCGTGTGATTCTATCATAGTTTAGGAGTTCTTTTAAAGTGTTCTCTATCGAAGGCTGATATTTTCTGTTTCATAAAATGGCTCTATCTTTACTCCACGGTAGTTTAAGGCCTAGGGTGTTAGGTCCCAGATATTGCTTTGGTGGCACTGGAAAAATCGGGTGTCATGCTTATCAGCGAGGATTTGCAGCTCCTTAGCTTTCTCAGTCTGCCATTGGTTCTTGATTTCACTAATTCCTTGTTGTGCTTTGCTTTTGCTGTTTAATGAGTTCTCCTCTTTGCCAGGTGTGGAAAGCTTTTCTCTTCTTGTTGATGATGTCTTGGGTGATGTGGTCATTCTTGTTAGACCAGTCTTGATACTTCTTGGTCTTGGAGCCAATGGTTTCTTCACAGCTTGAGGTGACGTCTTTAGTTCTTTTTAGTTTCCCTCCCTCCATCAGAATGTATGACTTGGAGATCTTGGTGAAGACATTATTGGAGGTTTGCTTGCATGCTTGGTTCTTGAAGCTGTTCAACATTGATCTTTCTTCTGAGCTGTTTCTTCACCGTCCATTGCTTAGGGTGGAATTTGATCAACACAGAGGAACATCCCTGAGCTGAGGGTCTGTCCAGTTGTCATCTGCACTCTTCCTTGCTTTGGACCCTTTTGGTGTCGGAGTTGGATGATGACATAGTTGATCACATGCCAGTGCTTTGATTGCGGATGTCTCCAGGAAGTCTCAAACTTGTCTTTTTGGCAGAACAGTGTGTTAGTGTTGACAAGCTTGTGTTCCAAATATTTGATGAGCAGGAGAACCCTGTTAGAGTTACAGTTCCTAACACATTTTCCAGAGTTGGGAGTATTTTTCAACCTTGAGACTGACGTCCTCAAAGGATGATCACCTTGTGTTTAGGAATGTGGGAGATTATGATGTCCAGGGTGGAGCAGAAAGTGAATTAATGTATGTGATATGTTTTTCGTTTTTCCTTCTTTCACACTACTGTGCACCTGTGTTTAAACTCATTTCTCCATTGCTTTGCTTGGTTTATTCTATAGCTTCTGAAATGTATCCTTGGAATTTATAGACACTCCTAAATAGCAAATTTGATTAAGTTAAAATAAATTAGAAAGTTTAGTGGCTTTAAAAAAAATGAACACTGGACACTGTCTTCAATGTCATCTACACAATCTGATATTACTTCTCTAACTGGAGCATTCATTTTTTTAAAAAATGATTCTCGTGATTTACTCTGAATCGTATCAATGTCGTCAGAGCCTTTTCACAATTTGGGCAGACATTCAAGGTTTCTACATTGCTTGTCTTTTATTTCAATAAGTTCTGATTGTTGCATGGCTTTCTCCTCTGGAGCCATGCCCATTGACATTTATTAGATTATTGTACATAAAATTAGATTTACCCCTGAAGGTTCCATTATTTTATGTGGAATTGAAGTTTATCAACCTTTTTGAATGTCAGTGCCTTAATTTGCCTACTTCCAGGGTACTTCTACCTCAGAAATTAACCTCCTAATACTTGGCAATGCCTTCCTATTCAGGCTATACTCTCAAGACTCTCTTAACTGTTCCTTCCTTTTAATGTAATAATGTTTCAATTAACAGGTTCTTCATGTTCAACAGGGAGTAGATGACGGTTCACAACCTTCTGGTATTGCTCGTCAGTCAACGAGTGGACGTAAATCTGGTTAGTATTTCTTGTAGTATATATTATACATTTTTAAAAGTTAAATCATGACTTTGAACTAAATGTTTTACAAGTACACTTCTGGATCTTTTGATTTGCATGTGAGCCTCACTGGCAAGGTTGACATTTATTGACCATCCAACAGTAACACCATCTGCAAAATGCACTGCAGCAACTTGCCACGGATTCTTTGGCAGTATCTTACAAACCCAGAATCTCTGCCACGTAGAAGAACAATGACAACAAGATGTATAGGAATGCCATCTGCAGGTTCTCTTCCAAGTCGCGTTCAGTCCTGATTTGGAACCATATTATGATTCCTTCGTTGTCACTGGGTCGAAATCCCAGTGACTATTGCCCTGATACCGAGTGTAATTATATCACATGGACTGCAATAGTTCGAGTAGGTGTCTCATTACCACATTCCCGAGGACAATTGGAAATGGATAATAAATTCTAGTCCTCCTGGAAAGCTTGTAGTGCATGAATGAATAAAAAATAGACTGAAGCAGGCAAGTGTTTGTACTCAACCCATTACTTCAGACGAGGTTACAAGACATATTTCTATGAACTAAGGTGAACACCAAGGACATTGCCCAGTTGAAGCATGTAGGGCAGCTGTTTGAGATGGATAGAAAGCTGGTTAGCAAATAGGAAGCAAAGAGTTGACATAAATGGATCTTCTTCCGTTTGGCAGTCAGTGACCAGTGGGGTTCTGCAGGGATCTGTGCTAGAACTCAAACTGTTCACATTACATATTAATGATCTCGAAGAGGGAACCCAATGTATTTTCTAAGAACTAGGAGCAGGAGTAGGCCACTTGGCCCCTCGAGCCTGCTCTGCCAAATAATAAGATCATGGCTGATCTTTTCATGCACTCAGCTCCACTTACCTGCCCGCTCACCAGAATGCTTAATTTCTTTCCTGATCAGAAATCTGTCTATCTCTGCCTCAAAAACATTCAACGAGCTAGCCTCAACTGGTTCATCAGGCAGGGAATTCCACAGATTCACAATCCTTTGGGTGAAGAAGTTCCTCCTCAATCAGTCCTAAATTTGCTCTGCCTGATTTTGAGTCTATGCCCCCTAGTTCTGGTTTCACCTGCCAGTGGAAACAACCTCCCTGCTTCTATCTTATCCATTCCCTTCATAATTTTATGTTTCGATGAGATCCCTCTCTCGTTCTTCTAAATTCCAATGAGTATATTCCCAGTCTACTCTATCTGTCCTCATAAGTCAACTGTCTTGACTCCAAAATCAATCGAGTGAATCTCCTCTGCATCTTCTCCACTGCCAGTATATCTTTTTCTCAAGTAGGGAGACAAACTGTACATAGTACTCCAGGTGTGGCCTCACCAGCATCTTTATACAGCTACAACACAAACTCCCTGTTTTTAAACGCCATCTCCTCCAGCAGTGAAGGAGAGAATTCCATTTCCTTTCTTAATTACATGCTGCATCTGCAAACCAACTTTTTGCAATTCATGCACGAGGACACCCAGGTCCCTCTGCACATCAAGCTGCAATTTTTTTACCGTATATAATTGTCTGTTTTGCTGTTATTCCTACCAAAATGGATGACCTCACATTTATCAACATTGTACTCCATCTGCCAGACTCCTGTCCACTCACTTAAACTATATCCCTTTGCAGACATTCCGTGTCCTCTGCACACTTTGCTTTACCACTCATCTTTGTGTCACCTAAAATTGGTCCCCAACTCCAAATCATCTATTTAAATGATAAAAAGTTGGGTGGAAAGATGAGCCGTGAAGAGGATGCAGACACAATTTGGACAGGCGAAGTGTGTGGGAATATGCATGATGGATGCACTATAGTGTGGATAAATGTGAGGTTATCCACCTTATTAGCAAAAATAGGAAGACAGATTATGATTTGAATGGATGTAAATTGAGTGAGATGTATACTCAGTGAGACCTTAGTGTTCTCGTGCATCAATCGCTGAAAGTAAGTATGCAGGTAGAGCAGTCACTAAAGAAGACAAATGGTATATTGGCCTTCATTATGAGAGGATTTGAGTATAGGGATGTTTTGCTGCAATTGTATAGGGCATTGGTGAGGCCACACCTGGAGTATTGCATGCAGTTTTGGTGTCCTTACCTGAGGAAGGATATCCTTGCTGTAGAGGGAGTGTTGTGAAGGTTTACCAGGCTAATTCCTGGGATGGCAGGACTGTCATGAGGAGAGTCAGTTAGGATTATATTCACTAGGGTTTGGAAGAGTGAGAGGGGATCTTGACGAAACTTATACAATTCTAGCAGGGTTAGACAGGGTAGATTCAGAAGGAATGTTCCCAATACCTGGGGAGTCCAGAGCTAGAAGTCATAGTTTGAAGATAAGTGGTAAACCTTTTAAAACTGAGGTAAGGAGAAATTTCTTCATCCAGAGTGTGGTAAATGTGTGGAATTCACTATCACAGAAAATAGTTGAGACCCAAACATCTGATTTCAAGAAGAAACTAGATATAGCTCTTGGGGCAAAAGGGATCAAAGGATATGGAGGGAAGAGTGGGATAATATTGAATTTGATGATCAGCCACAATCAAAATGAATGGCAGAGCAGACTCAAAGGGCCAAGTGACCTACTCCTTCTAGTTTTTATGTTTTTGTTGATGTCATATTTGGATTTCACACTGCCCCATCCATTTATCCTTTTCCTTATGAAGGCATCTTGCTGACATTTTTTACTTTTAAAGAAAGCTTACCTATCTTCTAGTCTTTAGCTCTTTGGAGGCACTGTATGTCTCCATTTCAATTAAAATTGTCCTCCAGAAAATTTAAAATAACTACATTTGAAGGCTATTTGGCTACTTGCACCTGCACTGGTGCTAGTTGTGGACTAATTCCTTTTCTGTTCTCTTCCCTATGTTTTGCTATATCTTATCTTAAGTAGAGCTTAGAATGTTGCAATCACTGTGAAGGCCTCAATTTCTTTCCTCTAATTTCTCATTTTTCTCCTGGAGAGTCATTTCTCCTGTTCACCAACAGTGGAAACAGCATTTTTAGTTTGTTTGCTCACTCAAAGCCATTTATCATTTTGTAAATACTCTACTAGAGATTGTTGCTATGCAAAGTGCTCAGACTTTGCTGAGTCTTTTTGGCTTATCGTTGCTGATATCTAATGTATTCTCAAATGGGAAACCTTACCTATTAGTAGTGCATTAGAAAAATCATGAACTGTTGTCAAGTGGGTGTCTAAGCTAGGAACACAAAGTTAGAAAAATACTATATATATGGTGCTAGATGACAGTTCTGTTAAATTGCTATTTTTGAATATCAATTGTGGTTAAATTATTACTTGTACTTTGCTTGTTAACTAATATTGTGAATTGCTTTTATCCTTTTTTAATTTTATGGTTTCTTATCAGATAAGATAGATGTGGATAAAATCTTTGAAGCACCAACTAAATCTGCAAAGGCTACACCAAATGAAAGAGATGGTTCAGCTGCAAAGCACCAGCGTAAAAGAAGTTCCACAAAAATACTTAATGATGAACAACATACAGATGAGGAACACTTATCACCTTTTTCCAAACTTTATGAAATGTTCAAGCAGGAGGTCACAAAACCAATTCAGATTAAACCAAATGAAGTTAATATGCACATAGCAGTTAAAGAAAACCATACTGACCTGACAAAGCAAAGTGGTGTTCCAGGAAAAGAATCCAAAGCCGCAATTTCTCAATATGGCAAGAATCCTCGTGTTTCACTGAATGCAAAGCGAATGTCTGGTAGGAGGAGCAATATGACACCTGAAGAGGGAAAGATTGAAAACAATAACAAATATGAAAAAATGAACAATTCAGGGACACTGTTACTTGAAGGTATTGCAACTGCAGACCTTGCAAAACCAATTACTAACATAAACAACCCAGATAAAAATATTTTGGAATTAAACAAACTTCAAGAAAATGCCTCTTCTGCGATAATGGTTACATCTCCTGCATTTTCTAATGTAGGCCTTGAAGGAAAAGAGCCAGATAATCACCTGTCCCCTAAATGTACACCAAAAACAAAACACAAAAGTCAAGATTTCAACACTCGTAAATCCTTAACTGCTGGTGAAGCTGTAAAGAAAGCTCAAGGTATGGTTCAGTCTGCCATGGAAAAGGAACCAAATATAGTTGTGAAAACTGTTGGAATGGAGCAAACACCCTCAGTTAATGTAGATAAGGAAAAGGCAGAAACACACAAAAATTGTGGCAGGTCATCGTTGCGTAACAAAACTGTGGAATCCACAGATATTCAACCAGAGCAGGCTGAATACACTGAGCCTTTGGCTGCAAAATCAATAGAGATGGAACATACAGCAGCTAATGTAGGTAAAGAAAAGGCTGAAACACCTAAAAGACGTGGCAGACCATCATTACTTAACAAAAGTTTGCAACCTACAGATATTCAATCAGAGGCTGAATCTACAAATGTTCGTGAGCTTTCGGCTGGAACTTCAGTAAAAATGGAACATACAGCAGCTAATGTAGATAAAGAAAGGGTTGAAACACCCAAAAATCGTGGCAGGTCATCATTACGTAACAAAAATGTGGAACCCACGGATATTCAATCAGAGCAGGCTGAATACGCAAATGTTTCTGAGCCTTTGGCTGTAAAGTCAGTAGAAATGGAAAATACAACAGCTAACGTAGTTAAAGAAAAGGCTGAAACACCCAAAAGACGTGGCCGACCATCATTAAGTAACAAAAGTGTGCAACCTACAGATAGTCAATCAGAACAGGCAGAATCTACAAATGTTTCTGAACTTTCGGCTGCAAAATCAGTAGGAATGGAACATACAGCAGCTAATGTAGGTGAGAAAAAGGCCGAAACACCCAAAAGACGAAGCAGGTCATCATTACTGAACACAAATGTTCAATCTACAAATATTTGGTCTAAGCAGGCTGAATCTGCAGCAATTTCAGAGTCTTCAGCAGCTACAAAGTCACCTGCCTTGATTAAACAGAAACGTGGCAAAAGTGAAAAGTTTTCATCTGTAGATGGTGAACTTGGTCTCTACACCAGCAGCAAAGAATCCCCTTCATCTGCAGGTAAAATCTAGCTCTGGGAGCTGATGATTATATATGGGAAAGAATGGCTTGCATACATTAAGTTTGCCATATATTAAAACATTCAAATCTATATTTTTAAAATTGTTTGCAGCTTATTTTTTTCTGCATTAAAGGTGCTTTATAAGTTTTCTTTTAATCCAGTAAGTCTCAGTAAACAGTGAAAAAATAATGGGCATTGTGTTTTTAAAAAAATTCAATCAAAATTCCAGTTAAGTCACTTGAATATGTATAAATGTGATTAAATTAAGAATGCATATTTAAAAATGAGTCACTTGCTGATTTAGCCAGTCTGATTTTTTTTTCCTTTTATGTGTAACTGTTGATAATGAAGCATTTGAACTCACTTGGGACATTTCTTTTGTTGTGGGCTTGACATATTCTAATACAGCACTGCTGTTAATTATGTTGTTCGAAGAGTGAAAGTTTGATGAAACTTTGCAGACTCTTTACAAATCTACACTCATTGTAAAAATTGGTGGTTTCTTAATTAAAAATTCTGGGGCCTGCGATTTTAACACTAAGTTTTTTGCATAGATTATTTTTTGTTTTTGGTCCTTTTTAACCACATTGTTCCATTTTAATTGTTCCTCAGCAGCAGCTATCGCACACTTATCTAAAAAGCGCAGAAGTGAACATGAAGAAAATTATGGCTCAAGTTTTAAACGAAAGCGAGTATCTTTTGGTGCAAACCTGAGTCCAGAAGTATTTGACAAACGTATGCCACCAAGCTCGCCTCTGCAAAAAGGAGGTACTCCAATCCGAGTGAGCACACCATTTCGATGTACTCCACGTACAGTGCTGAAACGTGCTTCCAGCGTAGGAATCCACACATGTACAATTCAGGTAATTATTAATGTGCATTTTTGGACAGCTTAAATCTTTTAATGCATATAAAAATATTCAGTATATCTGCATCAGCAGGACAGGGTTATTTCTAATCCAGTTAAACTTGAAGTTCCCGTCTTTGACTGCTTTATTAAAAGAATAATCATACCCACAAGAAAGACACAATATACATGGAATGATAAGTTGCCATATTTCTAATAGATATTATATACTTTTTGTGGATAACTATTTTACTTTGCCACTGACACGTTGTAAAACTACGTTGTGGCACTTGTGCCATGTAGAATTGCTGTGATCGTGTTTTGCCACGGCACATTTCTTTCAATTGATTATTATAATCAACATTATACTGTAAAAGCTTGGTGATAGTGTCATCTTGTGGCAAGAATCTGGTATAACAGGTATTACTCTGACAATTTTGTGTTTGCATGGGATTTAAAACTTAAAAAAGGAAAACAAAATTACAATGTTGAAATGGCTTCATGCTTAAGAGAACTTGTATCTGCGCCATAAATTTATAAAGTTGGTTGGTCCATGGAATCAAACAACCATTTCACATAATTTTAGAGACCAGACTGTACAGGATAGCGATGCTGCTTTATTGTGAAGTGAACCAAATTAGTCAAAGGTGGATTTTGCACTGCGTTTCAAGCCAGCGGAGCTCTTGTTGCCATTTTTTTAATGGTGATTGGTTCAATTTGAGTTTACAAGGCCAGTAGCAGTGCTGTGGCAGTTTCCACACAGATCTGGAAATGACGTAGGAAGCTACATGGACCAGAGTGATTGGGTAACTATTTGATCGATTGGATTTGTGTCACCATGTGAGGGAACCTGTTGTAAATATCAACCATACTTTTAAAAAACTGCCAATTTTTCTGGCTACCATTTAATGTCAGCCGTGGAATGTTGAGCCATCACTGCCAATTGCTGATAGGCACGTAGAAAATAAAGGCTGTGTAAAATCTGCTTTTAAACAGATTTAAATGCCTGATTGTTCAAAATATAAACCATCAATTTAGTGCAGTTTTTACAAAGTATTTTCAAAAAATAAATTTTGAAAACGTTAATATTAGATTTGCTGTGGAAGCTGCATTCCTAAGTCACAGAAATTGTTTTTGAAATCCTGGAATTCCAGGATTCATGCTTTTACTTCTCATCTCAAAGGTAATATTGACTTTTTACTATTCGTGTTTCAACTCCATTTTGGATAATTGAATGCCCATTATACTACAAATAACAAGTAGTCATTTTACTTTAAAGTCTTGCCAGATATAATTGTACTTGTTTTTTCTCTCAGGAATTCAGTGAGCAAAATGAAAGTCATCCAAGTCCCACGACATCAAGTATCCCATCAGCAGGAGCCTCCCCCAAGCAAACAAAAAAATCACCAACCAAAGTTCCCTCACCAAGCAACGGTTCTTTGTCAAATCCATCTCCAAAGCGGACACCTTTGGTCAAGATGCCAGAATCAACCAAACTATCTTCCTTGTCACCTGATGCCAAGTCTCCTTTGCCAACAAAAACACCCCCCTTGACTTCTACAAAGAGGCCACCCTCTACGAGAAGTCCTTCACAAAACAAAACTCCTTCATCGGCTATCAAGAAGTTAGCTGTTGCTAAGACAGTGCCTACCTTGTCACCCAGAAAATTGGTAGCTAGTAAAATGTCCTGTCCAATTACTGAAAGATCGTTTGATCGTTCTCCACGTGTACGTGGGCGTTTCTCCATCTCACATGTTGCTACTCCTCCCCACTTAACCCGGTCCAAATCTCCTCACCGTACACCATCTTCTCTCGATCTGGTGCTGTTTGAACAACCTCGGCAGAAAGCAAGTTTAGTGGCAACTTCTGGGAAAAAATCTTCCAGGAAAAGCACGAGAAGTGGCTCATTACTTACAGCAGGACTTTGCAGAAGGCAAACAGGTGCTTCAGCTGCCAATCTATTAGGTAAGGCTTTTCCTACAGTTGCAACGTTATCACTGGAACCAATTAGGTTTTTTACTAACTATTTTTAATACGGCCTCAAGTTCCCAACTGTTCATTGTTTTGGTAGCTGGTCGGTGACGTAGCCTGCAAAATTACAGTACTTAAATTGCTGGACTTTGGCACAAATCATTTGACTTCTCTTGTTTGGAGAATGCTGTGAGTGACTCAAGTGAAAAGCGTTATAGTTCAGTGGAGTAAAATTTGGCATCCTGTTTCATGGCATAGATTGGATGATATGGATCATAATTAAGCAGACTTGTCACAAGGGTTTTAATAAAGCATATTGTGTGAGAAGTTTTTGAAAGAATTTTACAATTGGATTGCAGATTCTGCCTATCTGCACTTTGTATACAGAGATTTTTTTGAGCTCTGGGCAATTATCTTGAATTATCACAAGAAGCACATTAGTATAATATTGCAGTGTCACAAACTGTCTCTTCCATTGTATCTAACCACCTATATCCAATCCCCATATCTTTATTTTTGCATGCTGATTAACTGGGCTCATATTCCAATTATTGAAGGTGGTATTAAGGTTACTGTTCTCATTGGTATCTTGGTTTATGCCAAACATTTCAAAAATCTTAATCCTCAAGGTGTCTCTACATGTTACAGAACAAACAAATTACCTTATTATGACTAATAGTTTAATGTTTGCATGCTATTTGCATAAGATTGTTTGAAGGCTTTTTTGCCAATGATTAGTTGTCTTGGTAGTTGAGCTCATGTGGCAATGTTTCTAACTCGGGAAAATGATCATCACTTGGGTGATGCGCAAAAGGCCCCAGTCTTGTAAGCGGAAACCAACAAGAAATGTTAAAGATCACATTACTCTTGCTGTGGCTACTTGGTGGTCTTCAGTTCATCTGAAGAACAGGCTTGGGGTTTTAATGTTGGGATCATACTACAATGGAGTGCATGTTTAATTTATAATTAAGTGCAGCTGCAATCAACTGGGAGGAAAGATTAGGGAATTATTCCAACCAGTTTATACTAGATGCAATGGAGTCTGTGCCTATACTCTGGTTTTGTGAATAAACCTGGATTAGGGAGAAGTGGCCGGCAATTCATCCTTTTTCTCAATATGTGAAGTGACTCTAACATCGGGCAGATGTTTCAGTGAAAGAATTATGGCACACAAAAACTTCTCATTCCCTTTCCCACTTGGTATGATTGTTTTTATTATATAGTTTGGATAATATAATAAACCCAAGTAAATTATTAACAACAGAATGAAGGATTTTCCTAAAAGCTGAGTTCCTAAGTGATTTGGGCACAGAATGGAAGTAATATCTCATTCATATGTGGAAATTGTATCTATTTCAAAGAATGGAATATGTTTGACCAAAGATGGATAAATTAGCAGGTGAACTAAGAGTCTAGTTGATTATTTTAAATTGAATATATGTAATTTTGATTTTAGTGACAAAGTCGTGGGCACAGGTAGTAAAGGAAGGAATGGCAAGACCTCAGTTGCGGTGTGCTAGAAAGAAATCTGCAGTGATAAAAAAACGGACCAAGAAAACATCTTTGAAAATGGTAAAAGATTACTTAATATCGTAATGGGAAATTATATTAAATGTAATCATATTATGTAAGATCACATTTCAGTGCTGAATCAATTTGTAAAGTTCTTTATTATGCTGATTGTACAGTGTATTTCAAGATTACTGCAACTATGTGGTCTCAATTATAAATAACTAATCTTGGTAAGGGCATATAAACTTTGAATCTTCTCATTCTTTATTCCATTCGCATTATATAACCTTTTGTTTCAACAGACACCTGTTCATTTGGCGAACAGTCATGTTAGTACTGGCCATGCAGCTTCCCCAGCAACAATAGTCATTGGCAGGTCACAAGCTGCTAACATTCAGCTAACTCGAAAGGCCCCACTGGTTGTCAGACCTGTTTCGTTGAAAAGCAAAGATAATGATATGGATGAAAGCCTTACAGGTACTAGGTTTTTTTTAAAAAAAAAAGTCTGTTTTGTTGATCAACTTAGACTTGACATGAAGTAAAGCCAATAAAGTCCAGTTTCATGCAATGCAATAAGCCAAATTTTTCAGTTTATACCACCCAATTTTGTGGTAATGCTTTGGCATGGTGTTTACAATTGGGTGACATGGGTGGCACAGTGGTTAGCACCACTGCTTCACACAACCAGGGACCTCGGTTGAGGCCAGAATCGAAATCAGCATAGAGTTTGCACATTCTCTGCGTGGATCTCCCCCCATGCTCCAGAGATGTACAAGTTAGATGGATTGGCCATGTTAAGTCGCACCTTGGTGTCAGGGGGGTTAGCCGGGTAAATATGTGGAGTTACAGGAATAGGGCCTAGGCAAAATTGTTGTCGGTGTAGGCTTGATGGGCCGAATGGCCTCCTGCCCTGTAGGGATTCTGCAATTGAGGTAATGATGTCTGAATCCTGTTTCCAACTCTTATCTACTGCACTCTTGATAAAGCAGCTTCAATTGATGCGAATGGTTAAGAAAGAAGTTTATGTAAAGTGTCCAGCAGGTACTTTAAGTAGAAATATTGAATTTTGTAGCAATTTTGTTTGCTTTTTGGATTTTGTTTGTGCTGACCATTGCATCACCATAAATTTTTACAATATATGTTGATGGGCTCCTAACCGTGACCATGTAGTCAGTAGGGCAGTAACTTCTACTATGGCTTTTACTGCAGATCTTCCCAGAGTTGTCACAAATAATAAAGATGATTAGTAAACTCTCAAGGTCAGCACATTTTCTATATTTGCCTCCTCCTTTCAGTGATTTTTTTTTGTATTAAGACTAATATTATTTAAGGGCTAACATCCCTGATTCTTTGGGATGGGCACAGTAAAAAGTCTCACAACGCCCAGGTTAAAGTCCAACAGGTTTATTTGGAATCACAAGTTTTCAGAGTGCTGCTCCTTCGTCAGGTGAATGATCCACCTTATGAAGGACCAGTGGAAAGTTTGTGATTCCAAATAAATCTGTTGGACTTTAACCTGGTGTTGTGAGACATCTTACTGGGCCATAATAAAAGTAACCCTTATGTCCTGGGATGTGTAGGTTAAATGGATTAGTCATAGTAAACGTGTGGGGTTACAGGGTGAAGGCCTGGATAAGATTTTCCGTCATGGTGCAAACTCGATGGACCAAATGACTTCCTTGTGCATTATAGGCGTTCTATGATATCAGAAAAGAAATTGTCTAGGGATTTTAACTGAGCATACATTATTAAACATTTAAATTATGATGAACACACAAATTAAAGGGCTGCCCAGATCCATTAGGGTATGGGTATCCATGAGGTACTATGGCCCTTTAGCAGGCAGCAGAATTGTATTCCTCTGTAGTCTCATGGCCTATTTGTCTCTCACTTTACTATTGCCATCAAGCCAGAAGATCACCCCAATTCAATGAGGAGTTCAGGCATATCTTTTTAAAAAAAAAGGTGCCAACCTGGTAATTCTACAACACAAACCATATGCATGCCAAACAGTAGAAACAAGGAGCGATGAACAGAGTTAAGCAATCCCTTTACAAATGAGCGAATCAAAGCTCTCCAGACCTGCCTTGTTCCATAGCGAATGTGATGAACAACGTTAAAAAACTAATAAGAGGAGGAGGCTCCATAAATATTTCCATTGTCTGTGATGGGGACCCCAGTCCACTAGTGCAAAAGAAAAGGTGGAATCATTTGCAACCATCTTCAGCCAGAGCTGCTGAGCAGATAACCCATCTTGGAAAATTCCTGAGGCATCTCTGATGCCTATCTTCAGCCAATTAATTTCATACTGATGTCAAGAAATGGCTGAAAGCACTGATATAGCAACGGTTATTACATTGACAACATCCCGCCTGTAGTACTGAAGATGTGCTCCAGTATTAGCCACATCCCTCTCAGTATTTATCCAGCAATGTGGAAAATTATTTATATTCTGTCCTCAAACAGTAGGACAAATCCAACCTGACCAGTCTCTTCAGTCTTAATCGTGAAAATGATGAAAGGTTTTGTTAAGTGCTATCAAGTGATACTTGTACAGCAATAACCTGCTTCCTGCTCTGTCAGGGTTCCACCAGGACCCTTGACCTCGTTTATAGCCTTGATCCATGGACAAAAACACTGAATTCAAGAGGTGGGAGTGACTGCCCTTGACATCAGGAGAGCATTTGGCTCAGTGTAATATGAAAGAACTCTAGCAAAGTCAATGGGAATTGGTGGTAGGAGGAAAACTTTGCACTGATTGGAATCATATCTAATATAACAGTTGGAGCCTTATCTAGCATAAAGCAAGAGTGTTGTTGCTGTCATTTTGTAGTATAGAATTTGAGTATTACTAGAAAAAAGAGACATCCTATCAAAGCTTTTTGCCTCTCACTCATCAGGGAAGTTTGAAAGAAATTACCTAGCAGTAAAGGGAGAGCAGCAATTACTGCATGAGAAGAGAGTTTTGATTGCAAGTTGAAGGTGTTGTCATGGAGAATGCAACGTGGTGCAATTCAAATTGGGCAGGTTAACTCTGGTCTGTGGCCATGCCTCCACTGAGCCGAGTTCACTTGCCAACTAACGTGCAGTTTAAACTGCTGTTCCCTGTTAATGTTGGTAATTTCTTCCAAGCTATCCCGATACGTGCAAAACAAAGCTTTGATAGCAAGTCTCTTTCAGCAATTCTCAGGTTATGTTTGTGGTTGTTCTCATTCCCTGGACATTGCTGCAGGAATTCCTTGGGGTAATCCTTGGCCCAATCATTTTGAGCTGGTCATCAATGACCTTTTTTCTATTATAAAGTTCGAAGTGGGCATGTTCGCTGCTGAAAGCAGTGTGCGTTATCATTTGTGATTCCTTAGATATCGAAGCAGTTGATATCTGTGTGCAGTAATACCTGGACAATTCAGGCTTGGTTTGATAAATGGCAAGTAACAATTGCATCACAAATGCCAGGTGATGGCCATCTCCAAAAAGAGAGAACCTGATTATCTTCCTGTGGCGTTCAGTGGTATTACCATTGCTGAATCCCCTACTATCAATATCTTGACCAAAGACATAACTAGTTCATCCTTATAAGTACTGACAACACAAGCAGGACAGAGGCTGGGAATTCTGCGGCGAGTAAATCACCTCATTCCTTAAAACCTTTTCACCAAAATAATAGTGCAAATCAGGAGATTGACAGAATATTCACCACCTAGCTAGATGAGTACAGCTTCAATGACACTCAAGAAGCTTGACAAAGCAGTCTGCTTGATTGGTACCCATCCATCATCTTAAACTAGCCTTCCACCACACAGTGACAGCAGAAAGTACCATATGCAAGATGCACTGCAGCGATCTTTCAAGTCTCCTTTGAAAGCGTGTCCAGAACCCATGATCTCCACCAAATAACAAGGACAGCAGACACATAGGAGCACCACCATGTGCAAGTTTTCCTCAAAACCAAACACCATCTGGTCTTTGAACTCTCACATCTTTATTGTTGTAGGGTCCTAACAGTATTTTATGTGTAGCTAGACCAGATGGACTGCAGCAGTTCAATAACTACATAATTTAGACTGGTAAAATAAAAAAATTCATTTTGAGTGAATAGATAGATTTTTAAAAAAACTTAAGTTGTAAGTGGAATTTTCTCAAACTGAAAACCTATACAATCTTTTTCCTTCTGCATTGACAACTGTCATTTAATCTGCAAGGGGAATTCAAATTAGCAGGGGGCAAGTCTTTTGTTGAAGGAACCTATGGTCTATCTTTTTAAAAAAATTACTGTTGTTTGACAATATATTTCTGCTACTTGTATTTTATCTATCATTTTAATACAGGTATGGCTGAAATGTTCAGCACTCCTATTAATGAAAATGAGAGCACACATCCAGTACTCTCTACCTCGAGCATTGTTGATGATTCTCAAACAACTCTGGCCAGTCCAGTAATGCGAAAGTCATTTGCAGACTCCATCAAAACACCTGAAGAAACTGGTTAGTGTAATATAACTTGCTGTTGTATTAAGAGGATTGCTCTGTGCCCTCTCAGTCCAACTCGATGGGCTGAATGGCCTACTGCACCATAGGGATTCTATGATTAATTGATGAAGCAGCTGAAGATGGTTAGACCTAGGACACAACTTTGGGGATTCTATGATTGCTACCCCAAATCTTTATACTAACTCTTTCGCATTCCTTTATTTTATTCCCATCTTCCTGCATTTGTTATACCTGCTTGCTTTCATTGTTCTCGCCCTGCCTCAAAATTCCTTCGCTTCCTGACCATCTTTACCCTACAATGCTAGTTTCCTGACTTATAAAATAACAAGGCAAGAACTTTATAGATTATGTACACTATTTTCTAAGTACATTAAGTGCTTCAAAAAATAAATGCCTGTTAGAACTGAAAAACTGATAAGACGATGTTTGGCAGGATGAGGCAACTTAAATTGTGACTGAGGAATGACAGATTAGTAAAGAAGAAACTAGATAGGGGATAAAAATTGAGGCACAGAGCTAGGAGCTGGGGTGTGGGTGGGCAACCTAGAAACCTATCTTGGCAATAATGATTGAAGGAGAGCATAAGAGGTGCAGCCTTTGTAGATATGGGAAAGGATAGTCATGCACAAGAATAGATTTCTGAATCAGTGACAATAGATTGGCCAAATTAGAATTCATAAGAAATATTAAAAATTGCAGTTTACTGTTTCCTCTGATTGTGGGCAAAATCTGAATCTTACTTCTGAGGCTGATGTGGTTCAAACCTGAACTGTTATTTTTGCCCCTGTGGAGGCATGGCTGAATTGAAATTTTAAACAAAAACGTCTGTCTGCAAATGGATACATGGCCAAATTAATAGACAAGGTGCAAGATTGCCAGGTGGGCAGAAAGATAGTGTGTTGCCGGGTGTCCATTTGGCTCAACTGCTAGTCCTGTTTTGCTGAAAAATACATGTCTAAATACAATTTGGTTTGTCCCATGACTTCTCTCTCCAACTGCCATTAATTTGAACAAATAATTGTGTATATATATTCCAATTACAACTTGGTTAGTTTGCTGGAGAGCTGTCAAAAGTCTTTTTGACAGACTAACGTTGGGATAGTTCATCTTCCACTTTTGATGTGGGTGTCTGTCATCACAGTTTGGTCTATAGGTCAAGAAAGAAAGTCTTTCACAGTCCCAGGGAAAGTTGGAGGTGTCATAGGCCTTGGTGAGTTTTGCAGACTTGCTATCTTCTCTCCATAGGTTAGAATGAGCAAAGTATAGAATAATAAAATATTCTTCATCTGGGTGTAGCTTGAAGTTGCTTTAGCATGTTTTAAAAAATGTCTTTTAAAAAGTCCAATTTCTATTTCGAGCCAATAAAATAAATTAATATTTGATATAAGCACATCTGCATAATTTATATAGCCCTGTTAATATATAATCTAATGTGCATCACAAGAACATTATCATATAAAATTTAAAAATATAAAATTTAATACTGAGCCATATGGTGTGAATTCTAGAATCCCCACAGTGCAGAAGGAGACTTTTCGGCCCATCAAGTCTGCACAGACTCTGAAGAGCATTCAGTGCAGTCCTCCCCTTTGCCCTATCTCTGTAACCTTGTGCATTTACCATAGCTAATCCACTGAACTTTCCCATCTTTGCACTGTGGGAGAAAACTCATGCACACATGGGGTGAATGTGCAAACTCCACACACACATATATTTGTTGTGATCAAAAGCTTGGTTAAAAAAGCATTGGGAGATTGGGGGAATCCCAGAGCTTTAGACTTAAATAGCCAGAGGCACTGTTGCCAGTAGTGGAGTTATGAAAATTGGTGATGCACAAAGAGGCCAGACTTAAGGGAGTGCAAAGATTTTAGAGGGGTTGTAAGGTGACAGAGAAGGATGAGGCATGAACTGGAGGGATCTGATGAGAATTTTAAAATCAGTAAATGTAGATCAGCAAGCACAGGGCTAATGGGTGAACAGGAATTATTGCACAATAGGATATGACCAGAAGAGATTTAGATTAGCAGTTTATTTAGGGTGCACAGTAGGAGACTGAACCGGAGAACATTGACATTTTTCATTGTAAATGTGGGCATTAAAATTTATAGTTGCAAGATCTGGCGAGAACTATGCTCAGCTAATTTGTATCCCATACAGAGCGATGACTGATTTCACAAATGTGATGTTGTATTGGTTTATCAGTATTGAAAATACTTTATATTTTAAGGTGTCTGTGTTGCTTTTCTCTTCTAGGTGTAATGGTTGTCTCGCCACTAACTACCCCTGACCCAAGAAGTAGTAGAAAATACAACAATTCAGTTTCCCGTTTATTGAGATGTAGAGCTGATTTCTCTTCTAGTTTGAATTATCTTTGTGAAAACATACCCCAGCTACCAAAAGTAAAAGGCAAGCTAGTGGAAGATATGGCTGGTGTAAAAAGAATCATGAAGACACCCAAAGTGAAAGGCAAGCCAGTGGAAGATATGGCTGGCGTAAAAAGAATCATGAAGACACCCAAAGTAAAAGGCAAGCCAGTGGAAGATATGGCTGGCATAAAAAGAATCATGAAGACACCAAAAGTAAAAGGCAAGCCAGTGGAAGATATGGCTGGCATAAAAAGAATCATGAAGACACCCAGGATAAAAGGCAAGCCAGTGGAAGATATGGTTGGGGTAAAAAGGGTCATGAGAACACCCAAAGTAAAAGGCAAGCCGGTGGAAGATATGGTTGGGGTAAAAAGAATCATGAAGACACCCAAAGAAAGAGGCAAGCCAGTGGAAGATATGGTTGGGATAAAAAGGATTATGAAGACGCCCAAAGTAAGAGGCAAGCCAGTGGAAGATATGGTTGGGGTAAAAAGGATTATGAAGACACCCAGAGTAAAAGAAAAGCCAGTGGAAAACTTTACTGGGCTACGTAAGCTTATGTCGGAACCTAAACCAAAAGCAGAATCTCCTGAGGTTAACTATGTTGGAATTAAAAATTTATTTCAAACAGGTAAAGAAGTGGAAAGCTGTAACTATAGTGGTTTGGCTGAAATGTTTTCATCTCCTATAAAAACTGAAGAGAGTTCAGATTCAAAGGAGAAACAAAATTCAAGAAGTGCAAATGAAAAGGAAACAAATAGGCCGTCTGCATCCCCTGAGAAGATGTATAGCGAAAATAAATTGAGCCAGATTGTAGAATGGCACAGTGATCAACAATTGACAAAAAACCCTCCCCATGAAACTGGTGGAAATTCAAGCCTGACATCAGATGTTCAGGTAAATAAAAGCTAAACATTTTCATGGTAATAGAACCAATAATGATGTACGATTCATCCCTAATACAAGTTGTAAGTTCTCATGACTGTAAACTCACCAATTTTCATGAAGATTGTTTTCCCACACAGGACGTCTGACATCAGTTTGACTAGGGGCTTGATTGCTCCTTTACCAATATTTTTAGCTTTGTCATGCTATTGTGAATCATTATTTCCCACATTGTCCTTTCAGAAATACCATATTCTTATGTGTCATGTTAGGGATCAAATCAGGAACTCCAGAGGTATACTATGAAGTTAACTTAGATCCCAACTTCTTTGATTTTTGGCATTAGTGCTCTAGGTGTGATTCTATTAACCCACTAGGAAGGTTTTATTTAACAACGCAGTTAAAATATAACAAAAAGATTTAGCATAACTTTTACTTATTGAAATACTTAATTAAACATGAAGAGGCATAACTCTTAACTGCTGTATAGTTCCAATATCCCCACAGACATACATCCCGCTTCAGAAACATTAGCATGAAAAAAACATAGACTTACGTGGATGATAGATTTCCAGCCTTTTCACCCCTATAGACAGAGATACAGAAAGACACCCGTTTTCTAACTTCCATATAGCAGTCTCCAGGGAAAGATCTTCCTTCAAACAGCAGAACTTCAGACAAAGAGACTTACTCCTTTGCAGATCCCAGTCTCCAAATCCAGAGAGGGAAAGAGAACTACTACTCTCCAAAAATCCCAAGCAGCAACAGAGCTCGTGTGCCTCTGTGAGCCTACCCCTGCCCAGTCATATTACTTTCCTATCAGTCAACATAATCAAACCCTATTCTGCAAAAGCCCCCAGAGAAAAACGCAAAAGTAAAAACACTGCATTAGCCAGATATAAACAAACATTCGAACAATTATAATCAATTATGCTTCTACAGCATCAACAGGCAGACTGCCAGTTATAGACAGAGTGACACCTGGTGAACAGAACAAACTGCTTTTAAAAATCTGCACTAGAAATGTGACACAAATATATTTTTTAAAGGCACAGTATTGTCACGATCAGTGAAAGTTATTGTATTTGCTTTTAAGACATTGCACCTAAACATGTAGTTTTTGAAAGAAAACAGAAACTGATATCCCAAGTGGAAATGAATAATTAATATGATCTGATTGGCATTATGGAGAAATGGCTCCAGGGTTCTATAGTTTTGGGACCTGGATACTGAAGGGTATTGACATTTAGTAAGGACAGCAAGTTAAGAAAAGTTGAAAGGATAACTGTTATTAATGCAGATGTTAACACATTAGAGAGAGATGATCAAAGTTCAGGAAACGTGAATGAAGAAGCCATTTGGGTTGAGGCAGGATGTAATAAAAGCAAAAGTCACTTGTGGGAGTGGTGTACAAGCCCGTAGTTGTAACTACATGGTAGGAGAGAATATAAAAGAAGAGATAGTGGAAACTTGTCATAAAGGTATGGCGACAGTCATGGGGGATTTTAATCTACATGTAGAAAGGAAAAATCAGATGGGGGGTACATAGAAAGTTTGCATAATTTCTTAGACCAGCACTTATAACCAGAAGGCAGGCTATACTAGACCTGATATCGTGCTATGAGAGAGGATTAATAGATAACTGCACACAGTAGCAGCAAGCATAATATGATTGAATTTTGTATTCATTTTGAGGAAGGGAAGCATGTGTCCAAGACTAGTATTTTAAATCTAAATAAGGGGTCAAGAAGATAGCGCTAGTTAAAGTGAACTGGCAAATGTGCTTATATCAATAAAGTTGTGGCAGACATTTAAAGGGATATTTCAGAGTATACAAAAGGCATATTCTGATGAGAGAAAAGTTCTAAAGCGAGGACCTGTCATCAACTAAAAAAGACCATATTAAACTTAAATGGCATATATTTATGCAAATTCGAGTAGCAGGTCAAAAGATTAGAATACAAAGAATATCAAAGAATGACAAAGATTGTCAAAAGGTAGAAAAACTAATCTGAGTGAAAGCTAGCCAGTCACATTAAGATGGCTAATGGGTTTCTGTTGATATTTAAATAAGAAAAGCGTTAAAGTAAGCATTGATTATTGCATTTGGAATATTGATGAAGAAGGTAGGGCAGTGGCAGTGAATTAAACATATTTTGCACCTGCCTTCACTAGAGTGCATGAATAACATCCCAGAAATAGTGGGAAATGGAAGTAGGGTCGAAGGGAGAAACCCCGAAAGCTTGTGAGTTTACTATCAAATAAATCGGTTGGACTCGAACCTGGTGTTGTCAGACTTTTTACTGTGTTTACCCCAGTCCAACGCCGGCATCTCCACATTAAGATTACAATCATCAGGGAAGTGGTATAGAGTACATCATTGAATCTGCAGGTTGACTAATCCCTCGGCCCAGATGCACTACATCTTGCGCTTTTGAAGAAGTGGCTAGTGAGGTGATGCATTGCTTTTAATTTTTGGAAGCTTCCTACTTTCAAAATCAGAGTCATGCATTTTTAGGAAAGGGAAATCATTTTTAACAAATTTATTTGAGTTCTTTGGAGTCATGTGCTGTGCATAGGAGGGGATCTGGTATAGAGTTTAGAAGACTAAGAGGTGACTTGATTGAAACCCTTACAGTGTTGACTGGGTGGATGTGGAGAGAATGTTTCCCCTTGTTTGAGAATTTAATACTTTTAAAAATAAGCAGGTTGTACATATAAGACTGAGATGAGGAGAAGTTTTTCTGAAGATCATGAGTCTCTGGAACTCTTCAAAGAGCAGTGGAAGTAGAGTCTTTGAGTATCTTTAAGTCAGAGCTAGATTCTTGATTAACAAGGGGATGGGCAGGAATGAGAGGTTCAGGTTACAATGCGATCAGCTGTGATCTCACTGGCAGACCAGTTTCGAGGAGCCAAGTTGCCTGTTCTTGTTCTTAATTCTTATGTTTATAAATACTTTCATAAATGACACACTTGTACTACATTGGTGGAATTATCAACTGTTACTGCCTTGCTTGGGCTGCTCTGTCTTTTATACATTTGAAACCGGTTCAGTTTGCCAGAGGCTTTGGTTTACAAATCTCGAATTGTTTTTATTTCCTAAAAATTCCAGTTTCCTTTCTGTGTTAATTTGTTTTTCTTCTCTGGTTCAGTTTCTGTTTATTTAGGTTCTGCCTAAAGAAACAAATTTAGGTTGGAAACATATATCCTCTTGCAATAGTTCACTGAATTAAATTTCCCTCCATGCATGCTCTATATTGCATGAAGTTATAATTGATATAAAATATGGCCAACAAGAAAGGTGCCTATTTCTTCTGCTGATGCTCCAACAATGCTGAAATGCTTAAACTAAGAGGTGTTTCTTTCCATTTAAGTTAACACATGAGTGCAGTGTTTATTAGATATGTGAAACAGGAATCTTGCACCTTTATGTTCTGTGCAACTTAACTATTTCCTGTATATCTTTGTTGCTTCAGGTGACTAGGGAGGGACAAGTTCAAGCCAAAGGTGTGACCTCTCTGTCTTCCAAAGAAAAATCCAAACAACAAACTGAGCAGCTTGAAGCTTCACAGATGTTTCCTGAGGATGGACATGTTGATTTTTCAAAGAGGGAAATAACTGGTATGGTTTTTAAAATTATTAAATAATTATGTAGACTAAATCTTCCATTTTCCTCAGCACGTCACTCACTTGGAATATTTTTAATGAATTTCTAGCAAGTGAATTCTGATTTTAGGCTTCTAATAATTTGGCTAAAGAATCCTTTTTGAGAGTGAACTCCTCTCCTAATAGAAGTTGTGATCCACAGCCAAAATATTAACAAACCCAGGTTTTAATGATGTGAGTTCGGTCTTGAATTTCTTGGACTGGTTCTCCTCTCTTTTTCATGCATTACTATAGTTGAAGCAGATATGACCCAGAGCATTTATTTCTCATCCATGATGAACAACATTTGTGTTGGCCTGCTGATTTCACCATGCTCTGTAATACACACTCTTAGATTGGGATTAGTTCCTTAGCTTATTTGGACTCTGTACCAACCCTAATTTCTCCATATCCTATCAGGCTTCAAGTCTAGGGCTGGAATTGTACACGATATGCCTCAGCTGGAGGTTGGCTAGCCGGGCGCACAGGTGTAACATGTGGTGGGATATAAGCGTGTACAGTTCCTATCACCTTCCCACCCACACTGATATTTTATCAGCAGCACTAAATGTCAAGTAGACGGTCTTAAGGGTCTCCTCTTTCCACCACTGGTATATCACTACAAGTAAGGCACTCATGCCATATGACTGGACTGCTAACATGGGGATGGAGATCCCTCCTGTTCGGACACCCGGCAAAAAAGCTTGACTCTGCCCACCAGCATTTCGATTGCTGCTCCCAAGCTCCTTGCCAGTGCCTGTTCTGTTTTTCTTTTCCAACCTCCATTGTTGGCTTGGTCTGAGAACACTTCCAGTGATGCCATTGGGACTGATCAACTACCAGCCCTCAGATTGGCTGGCGAATCTTGAAGGCAGGGCATTCCGTTTCCTGGGTGCCAAATCCATGACATTGGGCCTTTGCCCTGCAAAATAGTGTGTGGATTCCCGAGCTAATGGAGGCTGGCTTGAACCTGACTTTCCAGCTGGTAGGCAGGACACTGTTTCCATGTCAAATCCCAGCCTTAGTGGGCAATGCACTAATTTAGGTGCTGGCCATTTACTTTTGGGACTTGAATTCATCTACAATTGAGAGTTAGTACTGGAATTTGAGTTCAATTTATGTTGTCAACATCTGTCACTAGTTTGAAGAAAAATCTTTTGAAGAGCAAATAGATATAGGTTTGAACCAATATCGCTGCATACTGCTTATTTTGAGAAAATAATTTGTTAATTGGATTGGCTTAACTTTTTTATTTGATTTTTATGGGATGTGGGTATCATGGATTTACTTCCTGCAATTCATCTTGTATATTGCTGCTACTGTGCACTGTTGGTGGATGGGGTACCAATCAAGCAATCTTCAAGTGTTGTTGGGGCTGTATTCATCCAGGCAAGAGGGGAGCATTGCATTATACCCCTCATTTTTGCCTTTTAAATGGTGGGCAAACTTTGGAGAGGCGAGTTGCACTCCTCAGAATTCCCAGCCTCTGACCTGCTCTTGTAGTCACAGCATATATATGGCTGGTCCAGTTTTGTTTCTGGCCAATGCTAACCCCCCACAATGTTGGTAGAGGGGGATTCAACAATGTTAATGCCAATGAATGGGGATATGGTTAGATTCTCGCTTGTTGGAAATAGTCATTATCTGGCACTTGTGTGGTGTGCATCTTATTTGGCACTTAACAGCTTAGCCTCTGTAGTGAAGTTGTTGAAATTCATTGGCAGAGTTACTAGTTAACTGCATGTATCTAGTGAGCGAAGTAGTAATTAAGGATGTGCGTTAGGCCAATGAGCGCACTGAAATAAGAATGCTATTTGAGTCATAATGGCCGGAATGCATTGAATTTTCTTTTCGGCTACACTGCCACCACCCCTTTTTTTTTAAGAGTAATCAACAGTTTTGACAAATAGAAAGCTATTTCAGTTATGCTGTGGGAAATACAGAGCTTAATGCTTTGAAACCCTGGTGCTCTGATATCAGGTTCAAACCCTTTTAATATAAATAGGATTTATGAAAAGGAAGAAATTCATAATCGAGTTTTTATCAAAAAGTTTAACCCATTTCCTGTGAAGATCATCCAATATTGAAGTTTTTGCAGCAATACTTGAAAGTGCACCTAGATTTGTACATTTGTATGACGAAATGCTTTCAATTTTCTGTTGCCAGAACATTTGATCTTCCAGTCAGAGAGCCTGAAGACTAATTTAGTTTTCCTGCTAGTGGGGGATCTTATCTTATTAACCTTAAAAGAATAAAGCCAATTGAATAAAACCCCACCATTATCCAGGCGTTTGGGATGTCTAAGAATTCATAAACATTAAACTAATAGTGCTTTTCCTTGTGTAGTTTTAGTCTCGTTGAAGCATATAATAGGTAATTCTAAAGTTGTTGAGCACCAACATATTAATAAATATAGCTAGTTTTAGATGGGCACAAATGTTAAGAATTCCACCAATATTCAGAAATATCCAGCCTCATTCCTGAGGAGATGCTGGGTTTTTTTCCCCAAAGGGGATTTGTATCGAAGTCCTGTCTTCTGCTGAATTGGATATGACATTATTTTGAACATCAGGAAAATTTTCTGTCCTGGCCAACTATCATCGCTAAAGCACAGATTGGTCATTATTACAATTATTTTGTGAGCACAATCTATGTATAAATTGGCTGCCACATTTCTTGTATTGCAACAGTAATTACACTTCAAAAAAGGAATAAGGCTCTTTAGGGTGTCCTGAGCTGGTGAAAGGATTAATATCAATAAAATGCTTTTTTTCCTTTTTAGAATCTAAAGAAGGACAACCTGCAATGAACAAACTGATTTCACCAACAAGGAGATCCTTAAACAAAAGGAAGGAAATGAAAAATACTGGTGCAGAAGAATTCCCAACAACAATAAATGCCATTCCAAACAAGAATGGATGTTCAGTTGAACTCTCAGAGGAAGTAGGTAAAATGGCTTCAACAAGGAGATCATTAACAAGGCAGAAGATTAATGATGCTGATGTGAAAATGTCACCAAACAAAACTACACCAGGCAAAAGAGAATATCCCCATGAACACAGTGAGGAAGTAATTGTGTTAAAGCCACAGACGAGGGGATCATTGAAAGAGAAGGGTAATCTTCAAAACACTCGGAATGTTGAACTGAAAGAGTTGCTTAGCTCAACAGTAAAGAGCCCCACATCAAGCAAGAATGAATCCCCAGGTAAAACAACTGAGGAAATTAATACACTGGTTTCGCCCAGCATTAAATCATTGAGAGGCAAAAAGAAAATCCAAAATGTTCACATCAATGAAAGGAGGGAATTATTCGTTCTTGGCAAAACTGCACCAGGAGAAAAAGAGTCTCAAGATGGGCAGATGGATGGCATAAATGAAATCACTTTAGTAAAAAGCTCGTTAGAAAGTAAGAAGAAATCCCAGCAGATTCAAGAAGTTGAAGCACCAAGTCCACCTACTTCAAGAAAGAGCCGCACGCAAGATGAGAAATCAATTTCAATGGCAGAAGTTGAAGAAGTGGTGCATACAACTTTGAGAAGGACACAAAGAAGAAAGAAGGAAACTGAAAATATCCAAGTTACTGAAGTGAAAGCATCACCTGCTGTAGTCAAGAGCTCAAATGTTAAAAAAGCTCAGTGCGAACAAATTGAGAAACTAGACAATTCATCTTTGAAAATTATAATGCAGGAAAAGAATAATGCTGAGAATGTTGAATCAGGGACACTGAAAAATGGATATGCATCACCAAAAGCCTCCATAAAAGATATAGAAGAGGTTAAAGATCGTCCAACCGAAAATGTAAAAATGCTCAGAGTAGGAAGACCACAGAGAAGAAAGAATACAAATGCTGAAGAAACAGAGGCACAACCACCTGGAGCAAGCAATGAGTACACAAGGAAGAGAGGTGCTCGCTGTGCACGTGTTGAAAACACAAAAGAATCAATTGGCTCACAAGATAGTTTAAAAGATCAGGAAGAGGTTGATAAAGGAGGAGCAAATTCTGATCCAGAGGAATCTGTGAAAAATGGAATAAAGACTGAAAACTTAAGCATACCTGAAAAGAAAGACCTGACTAGCTCAAAATCTAGGTCCACACGAGGAAAGAGAGGAGTTAAAGACTTGCTTTTGGAAGAACTTGGACAGGATTCTGTTCCAACAAAGAGATTGCGAAAAGAAGAACTGGATGAAGCTCCAAGTAAAGCTGTACACTGGGAGCCCAAATTAGCAGACTGTACAGTCAAGACATTACAACAGACAATTAATGAAACAGAGCCACCTGTACATGAACGGAGGTCACGAAGAGGAAACACTGCAAAGAAGGAAGTAAACTTGCATGTTTCAGTGGAGTCAGAAAAAATATCAAGAAAACCCATAGTTGAGCATGCAAATGGTAAAGTAAATACTGATGCACATGCACGCCATGAAGCGGCTGAACAGAAAGGAAGGCCAAAAAGAAACAAAAACATTTTGTGTGAACCACCGGCAGTCACTAAAAAAGATAAAGATGCTGAAAATGCCAATGAAGTACCACCGATAATGGAAAAGACTAATTTATCACCACCACCAATAAAAAGATCACTGAGAGGAAAGGTAAGACAGGAAGTAACTCAAAATAAGGAAGAGCATATAAAGGAAATATCTTCTAGAAATTCGAAAAGAAACACAAGAGGGCAGAAATCAATGGCAACGACTGGTGAAGAACCACATGTTCCAGTCAGAGGGGCTTCAGGGAAAGAAGAAAAACAAGTGACTGTGCCTTCATCAAGGACAATGGAGAAAGGCGAGCAAGCTAAGGAATTGTTGGTTGAATGCAAGGCTGTAACAGAACAAATAGAACAGCAGCAGACTACAAGTACAGTTGACGTGCAATTGGGTACTGCAAGCAAACGAGAGTCAATGAAGGAAAATGAACCAATTGCTCAAAAAGGCAAAAGTAAAGTTTGTCAAAGGACAAAGGCATTACCTAAAGGAGCTCTTGCTTCCCTGTCAAATATTGATGTTGCTGTCGGAGAAATTGCCCCAGTAGAGAAGACAGGCCATTTGAATGCCTGTATTGGCAGTGAAGTGGTTGATTCAGATATCCCAAGTAACACTGAAGCTACTAAACAAACTACAACTAAAAGTGAAGCTTCTAATACAACAGAGAGGGCTTCTGATGTAACAAGTGATACTAAGAAAACGGATGTGGTATCATTTAATGAGCATGAAATCGAAGAGAACACTCAATCAAAAAGGGTTGTTGGAAAAGGAAGATCTTCAAAGAGGATTGCAACAGGAAGTGAAGTAGAAAGTTTAGTTCTTGATACTGCAGAGGAAATTTCAGAAACATTGAATTTGCCCAAGAGGGCTTCAAAAGCATCTATTCCATTTAAAGATGCTCCAAAAACAAAATCTGATGGTAGAAAGTTGCCTGAGCCAGCTATTAGTAAACGCAGTAAAAGGAAAATTGTGACGGAAGATGCTCCAGCAGTTCCTCCTTTGGAAGAAGAGCTCCAAATTGAAGAAACAGTTGACCCTGTTAAGGCCCCCAGAAAAGGTGGCCGTGGAATGGTTAAAAGGAACACTTCAGCTGTAATCAATCAGGAGTTAAGCATGGATGTAACTGAAAAGGAACAGTTAATTACAGCCAACAAAGCTGAACCAAACAGAAGAGCCAGAAGAGGACAAAAGTGCTATGATGAGGAAACTGCTATTATGGTTGTTCAAGATAAAAGGAGGAAGAGAGCACAAATTGAAGCACAAATAAATGACGATGAGCATATACAAAGCAGGAAGGATGAGGTAGAAGATAAAGTCAAAGACGAAAATACTAACTTCCTGTTAGTGGAATCCTCAAAACCAGCTAGAAGGGCTACAAGGGCTAACAAATCTTGTGAAGTTGCAACAGAAGAACCAATTTCAATCCAGCCACTTGACAGTGCAGTGCTTAAGCCAGCATCCTTATGTCCACCAAAAAGAGCTCTGAGAGGAAAGCGTGTTAGTGCAGAAACCTCTAATCCATCTCCTAAAAAATCAAAAATGGGTAAGATCTTATTTTCATTTGGCTGTAAAATGTTTAGTAACGAAAGAAGCAAACCAGTAACACTTCTTTAATATTTTTAAAGCCGCACATAAATTGCTTCTAAATCATTAATAAAGTTATATGGCAATAGCTTTATAAATGTAACCTTATGCACGGCCCCCTCAATTACAATTATGCTAAAAGGCAAAAACAGAAAAGTCGATTTGACACTCTTTTGAATTCCATTTTGGTCTACACTCAAGTACAATACTTTTTTCACACAATTACTGTTTTTACTGTGCCACTTTACAGACCAGATAATGCATCTTATCGTTTTATTAGAAATTTTCTGGCTTGTTTGTCTGTTATAAGGACATAAGAAATAGATGGAGGAGTAAGTAATAGCCCATTGACCATGCTCTGCTATTTGTAAATCATAGTTCAACTTATGCATCAAATCCTACACATTTCCTATAACTGTACTATTCTTTGAATATACTGTGACTAATTTGTTCTTTTTTTTTGCAGTAATGCCTGTTTACTTGTAGCCATATTCTGTTGCTGTTCTGTTTATTCTGGCACAGCCTCAAATTCAAGAATTCTAAAGATCATTGATCCTAATTGACTAACTTTTTGACCTAGACTCTCCACTACAGAAACAAACTCTTAGGGTAGAATAGATCAAGATGCTATCTGTTATCGGATAGTTCTCTTGTGCCAGGCATCAATCTATTGTACCTCTTTATGAGGAGCATTTCCTTCCTTAGTTAACCTAATTTACCAATCTACCTCCATTAACCTGCACCTGAGTAATTGGTTTAGTTAAAAAAAAACTTTAAACTTGATTATATCTCTATGAAACCTGATGTGAAATTCATCATATGATCACTCTTTCACAGAGATTCTTTTTTATAAAAGTAATAATCAACCGTGTCTCATTATACAATGTTAAAGATTATATACATCACTAGTGTTTTAAAAGTTGGCTTTTAAGTTACAATTTTCTGTATTTCTATGACTTTACAGAAAAGGTGATTGAAAAGGTAATGACACAAAACAGAAGAACAACTAAAGCAGCTGTGAGCACAAAAAAGGCACTTCCTGTCACACCTCAACCAGCCAAGCCAACTGGACGTTCTACCAGATCTCGAAAATAGAAAACCCTATATCCAGTTGTGCTCTTGTAATCTATCTGCATGTAGATTGGAGAAATTGCATTTTATTGGCCTTTTTTCATTTCCCTACCTTTTTTATTTCCCTACCTTTTTGTTTGCTTTTGGCATGGGTGAGCTTATGATATGCATGTTGCAAAATTTCAGTAGGTTGCTTGGCAGTTGAAAAGAATATATTAATGTTGTATTGGAATTTTGGTAGAAGGACCAATGTTTTTGTGATTTTTTTAAGTTTAAGCTTTCAAGTTTTATAGCTGGTAAAGATGAATATAAAGCAATTATCATTTGATGAGCAAAGTGTTAATTGTGAAGATGTAAACTCTCAGCTACAAAAGCCTTTTCTTTCTTGTTTTTAAGTATCTGCATCAAGTATTGGAATTGTACATTGATATAAAAAATGCATTTTATACTCTAAATTTCTGTTGCAAGAGATTTAATTTTAGCAATAAATTTTGTAATTATGTCCTTTGTCTTGCATCTTGATTTTCCTTTTAAATGGGAAAGGCTTCAAAAAAAATTGAACTGCTTAATTAAATAAAAAATAAATGTCTTTACCTTGCTGTACTGACTAGCATTAAAATGGCATGAAGAACCTAACATTTAAGGAGTCCAATCAGTATATGCAGATTAGTTGCTAGATTATTTCCCCTGGCTACTGGTCAACTTTTAAATGCTTCTGGAGGTTTTCCAGATGGTTGATGTTCAATTACACTACATGGTGTCATTTTGACTGGACTTGTAGACCTATTTGTGCCATTTAAAATATTCTGGTTAAAGTTGCTTCCAAGTACAGGAGGACTAATAGGCCTTAATCTGGGAATTGAACATGATTAGGAAAACAGAGGGGCCACATACAGGAAGATGAGCTACAATAAGCAGACTAAAGGCCAAAACTGGAGCATCCTAAGAGAGGAATTCTGTTGCCTTTGACAAAGATCAGTGCATGTAGGTGCATTGATGTGGACATTTCCACATAACAAAAAGTTGGCTTGCAGGTGAGGCAGGTAATTAAAAAAGCAAATATAATGTCCTTCATTGTAAGAGTTTAAAAACAGGTTATGTTGCAGCTGTATGAGATGCTGGTGAGGTCACACCTGGAGTACTATGTACAGTTTTGGTATCCTTACTTGAGAAAGAATGTACTGGCACTGGAGGGGATGCAGAGGAAATTCACCATTGATTCCAGAGTTGAGAGGGTTGGCTTCTGAGGAGAGACTAAGTCAAATTCACTATATGACCAAAAATCCACCTTCAGCTTTTTTTTGTGCCCTTATAAGGTAGCTGGGGAAATGGAAGTCTGCTGATACTCATTGGAATTTAGGAGAATGAGGGGGATCTTATAGAAACATTTAAAATTATGGAGGGAATAGAAAAGATTGAAGCCGGAAAGTTGTTTCCAACGCCGGTGAAACCAGAACTAGGGAGCATAGCCTCAAAATAAGGAGGAGCAGATTTAGGATTGAGTTGAGGAGGAACTTCTTCACCCAAAGGGTTGTGAATCTGTTGAATTCCCTGCTCAGTGAAGCAGTTGAGGCCTCATTGTTGAATGTTTTTAAGAGAGATTTTTGAAGAGTAAATAAGTTAAGGATTATGGTGAGCAGGTGGGTTAGTGGAGATGAGTCCATGAAAAGATCAGCCATGATCCTACTGAATGGCGGAGCAGGCTCAAGGGGCCAAATGGCCTACTCCTGCTCCTGGTTCTTATGTTCTTATATGGGAAGAAGAGGGAATCAGGATGTGAATTCGATGATCAGTCATGATCAAAATGAATAGTGGAGCAGGCTAGATCAGCTGAATGGCCTACTCCTAACTTCAATGTTTCACTAGAGAGGCAGTCACTAAAATATGTCAACTTCTGTAGTCTCAACAGGGCGAGGATTCTGTTTTCTATGGTATCAAGATGACTAGCTTTGAATTTTTTTACTCATTTTCTTTCAGGCTGCTACTGAAGATAAAAGTAATCTCATTTTATAGTGCATGACTAAAACAGTTGACTGAGAATCTCTAATGAGAGAATTATATCTTATCCGAGGAGCTCAGAACTTTACTCATTCAAGCTTATCTAGGTATGGTGACATTGAATGCAAGCTCCTCATATTGCCATTTTAGTAATAAGTGAGTTCTTTCCACCTCAATGTGCAGCTTTCCAGTGACAACAGGCAGGTGAATGCCTGCTATCCTCGGTCTAATCACACCTGCACAACATGTGTAGAGTGAAAAGACTTGTTGCAAGGAATATAGAGTAGACAATTAGTTTCCTCAAACAGTGCCCATGTCACTGAGAAGCTGTGTAGAATTCAACCATGTGGGCAGTGAGATTTTTGGTAGTACGTGCCACTATCTCTCCAGTATAAGGGCACCACCAATCATGTGGCAAACTCAATGGAAGTTACAATTGTGATCCTTTTCTAATAAGACACCACATGATTAGCGTTCTTCATGAACATTAAGCTCTACTTATTCCATGTTCACCGATACTTGTATATTTATCTTTCCTCTTCCTGAGCATCACATCATCTTTCTAATATTTGCTGATGCCATTGAATATCATTATTTGTACATTCAAAAACTTAAACTATTTTTGAACATCTCTGCATAGGCTGCAGTAGTCTGGGCTGAAAGGCAAGAGCAATGTTTGAGTGACTGATGGGAGCAGGAATGCTGACATCCTGAGAAACAACAAGTTTGTCTTGTTTGGGGCTGCATCTCAATAATCCAAGTGATTTTCCGGCAAACAGATTGTTGGGCTATTTTGATGTCAACAGTGGCACACAAAACTATAATGGCAACAGTCTGTAATCTCAGTAATTTGGGCCTCCTTGGAGACACTTTATACTTCTATAGCAATAGAAGCTGTGAAGCAAACAGTGTAATATTCAATTGAAGTTTAGTGTTAGATATTGCATGATGGTGAGTTCCACAAGTGCCTTAAGGGATTTCACCATGGCATCACTAAAAAGTATGTCATGTGATCCAGTTTTCACTTGCTTTCAGTGGACTGCACACACAGGATTAAGTACAGTACAACATAATGAGTAGTTCTGAATCATGCTACGTGGCATAAAATGACCCTTGAGTTTGTCAGACTGCAACAAAGCTGCAGCGTGCTGTGTCAAAATGACAGCCTTGTGACTGCACATAAAAGTTTTGAAGAGCCTGTGCAGAGGTAGTGCTCAAATAACTGGTAAGCAAACTGATTCCTTGTGAGTAGGGTAGTACGTTGAGAGGACCAGCACCAGGTTAGCTCAGTCAGGAAAGATAAGTGATTAGGGTACAGATTAGATAAATAGCAAGAGAGGGAGAGTCCAGCAATAAAAAAGTCATAAAAATCAGGCTAGACAAGGTTGCAATTATATTGGGCGGAACATCTGAAAAAATGGTAGAAGTGGTTATGATGACACATCTGAAGTACTAGAGGAGAAGGAAGGTCAAAGGGATATGGTCAAAATGTCCACAAAATTCCCGAATCTAAATTGGGAAGCAGCTAACTTACTAACTCATTGTTAAGTCTTTAAACTACATACCTGTATGCCTGAACCAATAAAGCAATCAAAATATTTGCCTAGCAATTGGGAGTGAAGCTCAGGATTAACAGCAGAACAAGTAAAGGAGCCCCAAAAGATATGAAAGACATTGGAAGACTAGGTCAAAATCAAGTTAAACTTAGATATTCTTGAACCAATTTCTCATTTTGCCAACAGTGTACATAATCCACAGATCACGTTGTGAGCAAATGCAGACATATGGCCACATACTATGATTTTTTTAAAATTTGAATTGGTGACATATCCTCTCCCATGGGAGTGTTCCAAAAAGATTTGCTAGACAAACACAAAGCATCTATAGCATTGAAGAGCTACTGAAGGAATAGAAGACTTAAAGCAATATGACAGTCTGGAACCCCACCAGGAGCATAGAGGTGAACTGATTGAGAAGTCGGAAAATGACAAATGATGTGCACAATGAGACGAGGAGCAATTGAAGACAGGTTCTACACTGTCATTCTATAGAAAACATAGATGCCATCTTGAGCTCTGAAGTATTCATCAAGATTTGAATTTTCTGCCTTAAGAAAGTTAGTAACTACTCATATTGACATGGGAAAGGGCCAACACACTTCTCAGAATTCTAAAAGACATGTAGCCACAGGTATGGAAAGCTGTGGTGAGCCTACCACCGTGCAGCTTTCATCATACAAAGGTTTGCTAATTCCATGTGCAGAATTCATAGGTCATTACCATCTCCATGTTATTTAACCTCTACCAGTTATTTTCCACTACCTCTTTAAAAAGTGTTTTGAGGGTCTCTTGCCCAGTCATGCCCTGCACCAAAGCCCCCAATGCAGCATCAGAAAATTATGTTGCATGGTCCTCAGTTTGGGAGATTCTTAGTATAAGAGCACCAGTTCAGTACACAAAGATCTCCCAGTAGGTCAACCACAATACATCTTCCCTTAAAGTGTTGCAGGCTGCTTTAATGGACCACTGGCCACTTGTAATATTAAATGTCTGCTCTCAACAAACAGCACAAATTTAACATGCTACCTGCAATGCAATGTAATGTACAGGCATAGGTTAATAGTGTACTGTGACCTTTAGCAATTTGAAAACATTGAGCAAATTTCCATTGGGCATTGGTTTCTGCATCACACCATAAGTTTCTCAGCAGACTTTGGGTTGAAAGGATTAACTAACAAAATTAAAACATAATATGGTCATTATCAAGCTGCTATTTGTGGGACTTTCTGGGCACACATTGTCTGCTGCATTCCTAAATTGTAACAATGGTTAAACTTTAAAAATACATTAGCTGTGAAGCGCTTTGCAACATCCCGGATATTAATGGTGCCAAATAAGTACAAGCCTTTCCATTTTTTTACATAGAATTTTACAGAAACAAACCAGTGTTTCTTCTCCACGCAAACCTCCCCCTGCCTTCTTTCGTTTCACCTTCTCACTATATTCTGTTTTTCTATGATCAACTTATCAAGCTTTCCCTTAAATGTTCCTGAGCCTTAACTACCATATGTGTTTGCATTTGGCTCCACAACCTCACCACCTTGAATAAAGTTTCCCTTGGATTCTTTAATAGATTTATGCGTGACTACTTGGACTTTGTATCTACTCTGTCAAACCTTTTAATAAAGACCTCTGCGGGTGACTTCATTTATAGATGAAAGAGCTCAATAAATATACCGTCTCAGTTCTGCTATCATCTGTGTAACCCTGTGTTGCACTTCCCATGGTTCTAAATCATTTTTGTAATATGGAAACCGGAATTATGCACTTTCCCTTTTATGAATAGATTTACTAGCAAATTGCATAAATGTCAGATCTGTAAATTGTCACCTCCATTCCTGAAGCAGTTAAGTAAAAATTTGTCACATTCTAAAAGGTCAGATTTAATTTGTTTTGAAGTATCACGTGTGAAGTGGTGAGGTTTTAGCAGTTGCCTGGTGAAGCTTCATTAAAACAAGCTGCTTAACTATAAAATCACACTAATGTGGTTGCTTGTAGTGGGATTTGTCTCGCAACTTATTTTGCTCTCATTTCAAGATTCCTATGGGGTCTATTGGAAGATACAAGCTAAAGTTATCTGGGATACTAACTGCTTTGTCCCTGGTTTATTTGAAACAGAGGAATTTAATTTCTTGCCTCCATTTGGTAAATTAGCATGTATGTATTCTATCCTTTCTCTGGGGGAATGCATTGCTTCTGTCTTAGGACTAGACAAGTAACTCATTCCAGTGTAGCTCCTGATCTGAAAGGTGGGAAGTATGTTCAGGTAGCTTTTCAACTGTTTTGAAATGTTGACTTTTGTTCTGTGCTTTCTTGCTTTAAACACTACATTTTCCTCAGTTCTCTGCTTGATTCTCCTGACCCCCAACACAAACTAATCAGGTTTGACCCATGTCCATTTCTCGAGGCAGCCACCAACTATGACGCCATTTAGATATATTCATTTCACTCAACATTATGTCAAGCAATGGCTGAGCACATTGGATACAACAATGGCTATGGCTCTCCTTCCTGGTAGGAGCTGAAAACTGATGCTCAAGAACGTCTCTGATCAAATTCTTCCAGTACAGTTGCAAGATTGGCATCTACTTGAAAGAATGGAAAATTATTGGTCCACCAAAAAAGGACAAAACCAATCTTGTGAATTGTGTTATAAAGTATTAGGAGATGGGATGTGCTATTGTACAAAATAAGACCTTAAGATACAGGAACAGAATTAGGTCATTCAGCCCATCAAGTCTGCTTTACCATTCAATCGTGGCTGACGAGTTTCTCAACCCCATTCTCCCATCTTTTCCCTGTAACCTTAGATCCCCTTGCCAATCAAGAACCTGTCTATCTCTGTTTTAAATACACTCAATGAACTGGCATCCAGAGCCTTCAGTGGCAATTCCATAGATTCACCACCCTCTGGCTGTAGAAATTTCTCGGTTCTAAAGGATCATCCCTTTACTTACTGTGCCTTTGGATCCTAGTCTCGCCTACTAATGGAAACATCTTCCCCATGTCCACTCTATCCAGCCTTTCAGTATTCTGTAAATTTCAATGAGATTCCCCCCTCATTCTCTGAATTCCATCAAGTACAGACCCAAGTCCTCAAACGCTCCTCATGTGTCAAGATAGATGATGATGTCATATGTTAGACTCACGTGCTAGAGGCTTGGAACGTGCCTAGGAGCTATGTGCTTACTCACTGACTGTTTAGATAAAGCACTAATAAACAGTGTTAAGCAGATACTACAGTCTACAGCTTGTCTGAGAAACGAAGTCCCACACCTCAAGTCCAAAACAGAAGAACACACCTCACAACCGCCTACACTCAACCATTAACAAAGTGATAGAAAAGGTTGGTGACATTGCCGTCAAATGGAACTTACCTGTCCATTCTACCCATTTTGTGCTCTGCCAGGACCATTCAGCTCCAGATCTCATTCCATCCTTGGTTCAAACATGGACAAAAGTACTTAATTCCAGAGGTGACCTGAGAGTGATTGCCAGTGGCACCAAGACTGCATTTAGTGGAATGTGACATTAAGGTATCGTGGTGAATTTGAAGTCAACAAAGCAGTCCACTGGATTAGCACCCCAACCACAATCTTAAACGTTCACTGCCTCCATCACCAGCGCAATACACCTACAGGATCTACAAGATTCAATGTAGCAACTCGCCAAGGCTTCTTTGACCGCACTAAGCTTTGACCTCTGTCATCTGGAAGAATATGGAGGACAGGCATATAATAACATCACCACCTGCAAGTTCTCCTCCCAAATTACCACCCTGATTTTGAAGTTTATCACCATTCTTTCATCATTGTTAGACTGAGCCACGACAGATCAGCCATGATCTTATTGAATGGCGGGGCAGGCTCGAAGGGCTAGTTGGCCTACTCCTGCTCCTATTTCTTATGTTCTTATGTTCTTATGTTAATATTTTGGAACTCCCTCCTGAAAGCACTGGGAGCACTGTCACCACTGGGACTAAGTATCACCAACCCCTCAAGGAAAATTGGAGATGGAAATTAATATTGGTCTTGCCAGTGACACATCCAGGAATCGGATAATTAAAAAAAAGTGAGGAAAAGGATTAAATATGTTATTTGGGCCCTCATTAGCAGAATTCAGTGTCTGTTGACCATGTCCTTCTAAATGGTAGTGGTCATGGGATTAGAAGGTGGTGCCTAAGCAGTCTTGATGACTTCCTGTGAATGTTACACATTGCAGCCACTGTTCATCGTTGATGGATGGAGTTGTGGAAGGAGTGCCAATCAAACATGCTGCCTTGACCTGGATGGTATCAAGGTTCTTGAGTGTTGTTGGAGCTGCACTCATCCAGCCAAGTGGAGAGTGTTCCATCACACTCATGACTTGCGCCTTGTAGATGGTGGACAGGTTTTGGGGAGCCAAGAGGAGTTACTTGCCAGAGGATTCCTAGCCTCTGATCTGTTCTTAAGCCACAGCATTTATATGGCTACTCCTCAGAGAGGAGAGCTACATGGATGGCACCTGCAGGAAGTTGCTCACAGTGCAGCTTAAGGGCTTGGAGTCAGAGAGGGAAGGAGTGACCACCAGGCAGTGCAAGTGAACTAGGCAGCTGGTGCAGGAGATGCCTCGGGTCAGAGATCAGTTTCGGAAGTTGGTGAGAACACTGGTCACTCAGAAGAGTATGATGGTTTGTGGCACCACAAGCACCTCGGAGGGGAGGAAGGATAAGGGAAGAGCAAAAGTGATAGGGGATTCATTAGTTAGGGAACAGGCAAGCCTTTCTGTGGCTGTAGGTGTGACTCCAGGATGGTATGTTGCTTCCTTGATGCCAGAGTCAAGGATGTCACAGAGTTATTGGGAGGGTGAACAGCAAGAAATTGTGGTTCACATTGATGCCAATAGCAGCAAGAATGGGAATGGGGTCCTTCAGTCAGAATTTAGGGAGCTAGGCAGAAAATTAGCAAGCAGCAATTCAAATCAGGATTACAGTGCATGTGTATGAATGCACAGCATCTAGTAAATAAGATTGGGATAACAGGTGTGGATTGCGCTGTGGTGATATGATGTTGTGGTAATAACAGGGACCTACCTCAAGGAAGGGCCAGACTACCTGATAAATATTCTAGGATACAAAGCTTTCAGAAAAGATAGGAAAGGGACAGAGGTGGTGGTATTGTTAAGAAGAGCACTGTAGTGCTGGAGAAAGGATGTCCCAGAGGATTCAATGATAAATTAATGTGGTTAGAACTAAGGAGCAAAAAGGGTGTGATTATTACATTACTTGGTGTAGTCCATAGACTGCCAAGCAGTGAGAAAGACGTAGAAATACAAATCTTCAGGGAAATTACTGAGAGATATAAAGTAATTATACTGGGAGACTCTATACCCAAATGTAGACTGGGACAGTGGTGGTGTAAAGGGCAGAAAGGGGTAAAAATTCCTGGACTATGTTCAGAAAAATTTTCTACATCAGTATGTATCCAGTTGAATAAGAAAGGATGCACTGTTGACCTGGTTCTTGGAAATGAGGAGGGCCAAGTACATCAAGTGCCAGTGGGGGAACAGTGATCATTGCATTATAAAGTTTAGGGTAATGATAGAAAAGGATGAAAGACAATCCAGCGTAAAATCAATTAACTGGGAGAGAAGCGACTTCAATGGGACAAGAACAGAGCTGGGTTGGTTAAACTGGAATGAAAAGTTGAAGGAAAAACTGTAGCTGTACAATGCGCTATCTTCAAAGTAGAAATGGTGCAGACAGAGTCAAGATATATTCCCTTAAATTGGAAAGGTAGAACAAACAAATCCAGAGCTCCCTGGATGAAAAAGAAGATTGAAATTAAGGCAAGGAAGAAAAAGTGGTATCAAATAGAAATTACAGTTGAGAGCCAAGAGAAATACAGAAGTTTCAAAGGGGAAGTGAAAAAGCAAAGAGAGATTATGAGAAAAGACTGGCAGCCAACATAAAGGGGAATACCAAAGTCTTCTGTAGGCAAATAAAGAATAAAAGGCTGGTAAGGAGTAGAATCAATTAGGGACCAAAAAGGGGATTTACACATGCAGGCCGGGGGCCTGTCTGAGGTGTTAAATTAATATTTACATCTCTCTGGGTCTGAAAACACACCCAAAAGACAGATCTGAAACTCTCCCAGTTTCATGTCGGCCCAGCACTTAGGAAAAAATGGTAAAATCACCCCCATTAACTTTGTTTGTCTCTACCACTGATGCCTGTTTAGCCAAGTATTTCCAACAATGCTGTTTTTTCCTAAAGTCAAATGTATGTTCTGTTTATAATTAGGTCCCCAGGAGTAAGATGCTACTCAGGACATAGTGATAAATGAGGAAATTATTTCCCTAAAATGGTTCAAAATTGTTAAGGAGAAAGTATTGGATAAACTGTTGATATGTAAAGTTGACAAGATATCTGGCCCAGATGACATGCATCCAAGGATATTGATGAACGTGAGAATGGAAATTGTAGGGGCACTGGACATAACCTTCCAGTCTTCTCTAGACTCAGAGGAGATGCCAGAAGACTGGAAAAGTGTAAATGTTATGCCCTTGTTCAAAAGGATAACCCCAGCAGTTACAGGCCAGTCAGTTTAATATCAGTGGCAGGCAAGCTTCACAAAATAGTTATTAGGGATAGTACCACAAGGAAACATTAAGAAGATCCAGCATGGATTTCTAAAGGGGAACTTGTGTTTTTATTAATTTGCTGGAATTTTCTCAGGAGGTAACACAATGGTTAATGAGACTAGTGGTATTGATTTGATATACATGGACTTTCAGAAGGCATTTGATACAGTGCTACACAACAGACTTGTGAAAATGTGTATAGATCATGGAATAAAAGGGACAGCAGCAGTGTGGATGCAAAATTGACTGAATAATAGGAATTAGAGTGGTCATTGGATACTTTTTCAGGCTGGAGGAGTAGTGGTGTTTCCCAGGGTTGGTATTGGAAATGTTGCTTTTCCTAATATATATTAATGATCTTGATCTTGGTTTGCAGGGGTCAATTTCAAAATTTGTGGATGACACAAAACTGTGAAGAGGACAGTGTAGAATTTCAAACAGATATAGACATTGGCAGAGTATGCAGAGACAATATGAAATAAAGGGTAAAATTCTTAAAAGGGTGCAGGAGCAGAGGGACCTGGGTGCATATGTATATGGATCATTGAAAGTGACAGGACAAATGAAGGGAGCTGTTAATAAAATATATTGAATTCTGTGCTTTATTAATAGGGGTAAAGAGTTCAAAAGCAGGGAGATTATGCTGAACTTGTAGAATATTGTGTACAATTCTGGGCACTTCACTATAGGAAGGATGTGAATCTGTAGGAGACAGTGCAAAGTAGGTTTACATGATTGGTTCCAGGGATGAGAAACTCCAGTTATGAGGATAGAGAGATTGAGAGATCGGAGAGAAGAAGGATAAGAGAAGATTTGATAGAGATATTCAAAATCATGTGGGGGCTGGACAGAATACATAGGGAGAAACTTTTCCTGCCCTGAAAAGGATTTAGAATGAGGTGGGGACAGATTTAAAGTGATTTGCAAAAGAAGCAAATGTGATGTGAGAAAAACTTTTTCGCGCATCAAGTGATTCATCTCTGCCTGGAAGTGTGGGTGACACAGGTACAATTGAGTCATTCAAGAGGGCATTAGATGAGTATTTAAATAAAAACAATGTGCAACTGTATGGGGAAAAGGCAGGAGAATGGCATTAAACCACAATGCTTGTTTGGAGAGCCGATACAGATATGATGGGCCAAATGGCCTCCTTTTGTGCCATAATAGCTCAATGATTCTGAGAGTTTCTGGTCAATGGTAACCCCCAGGCTGCTGATATCTTGGTATCCGTATGTGGGCAATCATTAGTATATTGAATAGCAATTTCTAACGTATTGGCCTGCAGTCTTTTCTTTCAATAAAACAAAACTGTTTTTCAAGTCTGCATTTCCTCGTCCCAGGCAGTATCCTATTGCATTGCATTATATCATCTATAAAGCCTGAATGACCTCCTTATATGTGGAGCCCAAGACTACATACAAGGGGTTAACCAGGGAAAGAGTAGGGCCCATTAGGGACCAAGAAGGCAATGTGTGGATGGAGCCAAAGGACATTGGTAGAGCTTTGAATGAATACTTCACATTAGTATTTACCCAAGAGAATGAGAATGATGGTATGGAGCTCAAGGAGTGACTGTGAGGTTCTTGAGCAAATTGACATAGGAAAGGTCAAGGTTTTGGAGGTGTTGGCAGCCTTAAAAGTGGATAAATCTCCAGGCTTATATGAATTGTGCCCTAGGCTGCTGTGGGATGAAGGGAGGAAATTGCAGGGGCTTTGATCCAAATTTTCAATTCCTCTCTGGCCATGGAGGAGGTGTCAGATGACTGGACAACAGCTAATGTGGTTCCGCAGTTTAGGAAGGTTCTAGAGATAAACCAGAGAACTACAGACCAGTGAGTCTCACGTCAGTGGTAGGGAAACTGTTGGAGAAACTTCTGAAGGAGAACATCTATCTCCACTTGGAGAGGCAAAGCTTGATCAGGGATAGTCAGCATGGCTTCAGCATAGGGAGATCAAGCCTAAGAATTTTTATTGAATTTTTTGAGAAGGTGACCAGATATGTAGGTGAGGGTATTGCAATCAATGTTGTTTATATGGATTTTAGCAAAGCCTTTGTTTGACAAGGTCCCACAAGGTAGACTTGTAAAGACGGTAAATTCACATAGGATACGGAATAATTTGATAAAGTGGAAATTGGCTAAAATTGGCTCAGTTGTAGGAGACAACAGGTGATGATAGAAGGCTGATTTAGTGACTGGAAGCCAGTGTCCAGAGGCATACTACAAATAGCTGTGTTGGGTCCCCTATTATTTGTCATTTATAAAAATGACATAGATGACTATGTGGGGGGTAGGATTAGTAAGTTTGCGGATGACACAAAGATTGCATGGATGGTTAACAGTGAGGCGGAGTGTCTCGTGTTACAACAAGATATAGACAGAATGGGCAGATGGAATTTAACCCTGGAAAGTGTGGAGTAATTTGGAAGGAGTAATTTGACAAGAAAGTACCCAATGAATGGTAGGACAATAGGAAATTCTGTGGAGCAAAGGGACCTTGGCATGTTTGTCCACAGACCTCTGAATGCGGAAAGGCATGTTAGTAAAGTGGTGAAAAAGGCATAGATTACAAAAGCAGAGAAGTCATGTGGGAGCTGTATAGAATTTTGGTGAGGCCACAAATCTGGTCGCCAAATTATCAGAAGGATGTGATTGCACAGGAGGGGGTGCAGAGGCGATTCACCAGGATGCTGCCTGGGAAGGGGCATTTGAGTTATAAAGAGAGGTTGCGTAGGCTTGGGTTGTTTTCGCTGGAGCAGAGAAAACAGAGGTAACCTAATCGAGGTATACAAGATTATGAGAGACATGGATAGAATGGATAAGGAGCAGTTGTTCCCCTTAGTTGAAGTCATGAGGGACATAGGTTCAAGCTGAGGGGCAGGAGATTTAGGAGGGATGTGAGAAAAAACTTTTTTTACCCAGAGATTGGCGACGGTCTGGAATGCGCCGCCTGGGAGAGTGGTAGAGGTGGGTTACCTCACATCCTTTGAAAAATATCTGGGTGAGCACTTGGCACACCATAACATTCAGGGCTATGGGTCAAATGCTGGCAGATGGGATTAGGTGGAAGTTCGGGTGTTTGTAAAGAGCCAGTGCAGACTCAGTGGGCTGAAGGGCCTCTTCTGAACTCTGATACCGTGATAGTCTGATTTGTTAAGTGACAAGAATGTAGCCGAAGCACTGGGCTTAACTAGTAGACTAGTAGGGGAGCTCCCTTTAAGATGAAATTTTCCTTTGAAAACCATTTGCACAAAAATTGGGAGGCTTCAAAATCATTAGGAGAACATCAATCAATCCAAGGTATGATTTCCAGTTATTGGGGGAGGCCTTTGTAGCAAATAGCGTCAAGCATACAAGATGAGTTTTTGAAGAAGAAATAACTTTCTGGAGAGAATGAGATGTTTGGTGAAAAGGTAAACAGGGATAATTTAAAAAAAAACATTTTGTTGGGTTTTTAGCTATGTCTAAAATCTTGAATGGAAAGAGTCTAGCACTTGGGTAGGTCACATTAACATTGGCAGAAATCCAAACCTTTAGGTAATTTTTGGCACGAACAGTGACTAAGATCCCAAATTTCCTTGGATCATAATTATGGTGGGCAAGGACAGGGGTGGAGGGTAGATTGGGCAGAATCCAGTAATACTAGGACTTTCTCCAAAGGCACTTACATGGAAATTTCTTCCAGAAATGGGGACAGTCATTAATTACTGTTGCTGTCTGACAGTTATCTTTATTTTGCAGTCTTTCAGCTATAATAAGAACATAAGAATTAGGAGCACAAGTGTACAATTCAGCCCCTTGAGCCTACTTTGCAATTCAACATGTTATTGGCAGATTCTACCTTAACTCTACATCCCTGCCTGCTCCTCATATCCCTTGACTCCCTCAGAGACCAAAAATGAATTGATTTCCGTCGTGAATATACTCAGGAAGTCAGCATTCACAACTCTCTAGGGTAGATAGTCCCAGTGATTCACAACTCTCTGAGTGAAGAAACTTCTTCTGATCTCAGTCCAAATTGATCGACCCTTTATCCTGACTGTGTCCCTATGTTGTGGATTCACCAGACAGGAGAAACAACTACTCAGTTAAGGACTGCTAACTTTTAAAGCAGAAATCCAAGTACCCAGCAATCAACCAACAGAAAAATGCCACAAGATTCATGATTTTTAACAAAAACAAGCTATTGTGTAGATAAAGAGAAGTTAAACAAAGCAAGTGTCACTAACTTAACACTATAGCTAATTAAGACTTATGCTACAAACTCAAGTTCTACTTTTTCACTCCTCTCCCAACCCCCTATAAAAGTTCTCATGAAAACTTGAGGGTTCATTCACTTTGCCTCTGATCAACGTAAAAATACTCTCCCTTTGCCTGGATGGGTGCAGCTCCAACAAAACTCAAGAAGCTTGATCACAGCCAGGGCAAAGCAGTCCACTTGGCCTCCCTTCCATGAACATTTACTCCCTCCACAATTGGCGAACAGTGGCAGCAATGTGTACCTACTATGAGACGTATTGCAGGACTCACCAAGGCTCCTTAGGCAGCACCTTCCAAACCTCCAACAACTACCATCTACAAGGATAAAACCAACAGACACAAGGGAACGTGACCAGCTGGTCGTTCCTCTCCAACCAGCCATCAGCCTGACTTGGAAATATGTTGTGGTCTCTTCACTGTCACTGGGTCAAAGCCCTGGTACTCCCTCCCTCCCCACACTCTGGGTGCACTTGCAGTGGTTGAAGAACGCAGCTCATTATCACCTTCCCCAGGGCCAGTAGGGATGGGCAATGAATGCTGGCCTCGCCAGCGATGCCTACGTCTTGTGAACGAATAAAAAAATTTTAGTTACTTACTGCCTTCTATCTTGGAGATAAAAGATCATTCAGCAGCTACTGGAGGTAAAATAAAAGGAACATACAGCAGCAGTTTCTGCCTCAACTCCCCCTCCCTCACTGTTGAGAAGTCCCATATGCACCATTTCTCAAGTTTGGAACTCAGTTTATGAATCACTCTGTTCCTCCATTGCTCAGTCATCCACATTCATATCCTAGCAGCCTGAATGCTATCTTCCTGTAACAGCCTAACAGTTGCCTTCCTCTTGCAGTCTGATCTTTCAGAGGGAGGTGGAGCCACTGGGATGACAGAATTTACACTGCTCCTGCCTTTGAAGAATTTTGTGGAAGCGGAAGGAAAACCCAAAGTAAGCGTTATTTCACAATCAGGTTTTAATTGTGAACTGAGCACTTTAGGGGAGCAGCATGCAATACATGGGAACAATCTTTCTATTGTTTAGTAGCCATAAGGCACACTTCTTGCACTATGTTATTGGGGTTGAAAGATGTGCTGACGACCAACACTGCTTTCAGAACCGATATGCTTGGTGCATTGGAGTGTCTCAGAGAAGGAAAGATGTGTACCAGCCGTAGGGCTGGCTGTCTGGGTGCTCTGCCGAGGTAGAACATCTGGATGCTTTGTTTGTGCTACAATGGAAAGTTTGCTCACAACTACCACAAGCAAAGGCAGAATGGCAAGAGAGATTTCAAAGCAAACAGCTGTCAATATTTATGATGGCACGGGTATTTTTGGCCCCAGGTTTGTTGAGGAATTAGCGAAAGGGGATTTTAAAATCATGCTGTCATGGCCAGTCCTTTTATTATTCTCATTGTCATCCACATGCTCACTCAGCAATGCAGTGTCATACACTGCACACATGCCACATTGGCAAAGGGTTGGTGGTAATGTCACTGCAGTAGTAATCCAGAGGCACAGGCGAATTCTCTGGTGACATTCTAGACAGCTGGTGGAATTCAAATTCCATTCAGAAATTCAGAATATCATAGAATCCCTACAGTACAGAAGGAGGCAATTCGGCCCATCGAGTTTACACCAATGTTGTGAAACCGACTGTCTTCATCAGGCCCTCTTCTCCCCCCTAACCCCGTAACCCCATTTATTTACCATGGCTAATCCCCCTTACACATCTTTGGGCACAAAAGGGAAATTTAGCATGGCCAGTCCACCTAACCTGTACACTTTTGGACTGTGAGAGGAAACTAGAGCATCCAGAGGAAACCCACGCAGACATGGGGAGAATGTGCAAACTCCACACAGACAGTGACCCAAAGCCAGAATTGAGCCCAGGTCCTTGACTCCATGAGGCAGCAGTGCTAACATTGTGTCACTATGCTGCCCTCTAGAGGCCAGCTGAGACAGTAATGGTGACTGTGAAATTATCATCAATTGATACAAAACCCATCTGGTTCACTGTCGTCCTTTAGGGAAACAAATATGCTGTCCTTACCTGGTCTGGTCTACATTTGACTCCAGACCCACGGCAATGTTGTTACACTTAACTGTTCCCTGAAGAAAGCCTGTAGTATGTTAGCCTTTATAGGAAGGGGTATAGAATATAAGAGCTGGAGTCTAATGTTGCAGTTGTACTGAATGTTGGTTAGGCTGCATTTGGAGTACTGCTTCCAGTTCTGGTCGCCTTACTACCGGAAGGACGTGGAGACTCTGGAGAGAGTGCAGAGGAGGTTTACCAGGATGCCTGGTATGGAAGGACTGGGGTATGAGGAAAGATTGAAGAAATTGGGGCTCTTTTCGCTTGAAAGACGCCGACTGAGGGGGGATCTAATAGAGGTATATAAGATTATGAAGGGTATAGATAGAGTAAACAGAGGTAAGCTATTTCCTATAATAGAGACACGTAGGACAAGGGGCCATGGACTTAAGGTGAGGGGGGAGAGGTACAACACAGATATTAGAGGGAGGTTTTTCACACAGAGGGTAGTGAGGGTATGGAATGCTCTGCCAAGTAAGGTGGTGGAGGCAAACACGCTAGAGTCCTTTAAGAGTAACTTAGACAGGCACATGACTGAGTTGGAGATGGGTGGATATAGGAGATCCTTTTAAATAAGGGTCATTAGCATTGGGGCGTCCCTGGTAATGTAAATGGGTATAGTATGATAATAATGTTTTTTCTCTTTTCATTCACAGGTTTTGAGTCGGTCCACCTCGTGTCCAACGAGGGGCATACACACGATGGGTCGTACTGGGGCTGCTCTTGGTTGTTCGAGATTGGCCTAGTGCTTCATGTCGTTAGTGTGTGCCTAAACTGGACAAGATACTGGGCAAGACGACAGCTCAGTGACTATCGCTGATTGCTGTGCAGACACATGGATTTGGGCTGGTGTCTGTGGGAGTTTGCGCATTCTCCCCGTGCTTGCGTGGGTTTTCTCCGGGTGCTCCGGTTTCCTCCCACACCCCAAAGGTGTGCTGTTAGGCTGATTGGCAGGAATAAATTGTCCCTAAATCAGTTTCCCTCAATCTGGATGGCCATAAAACATTAGACAGGGGTTGTGGGTAGAGAGGGGGTCTGGTGGTGTTGAGATGGCGGCGTGGGCTCGTTGGGCCGAAGGGCCTGTTTCCCGGGCTGATTTTGTTCTTTGTTCTTTGTTCTTCTTTGAAATGGCCTTGCAAGCCACTCAGCTGCATTCAAGAATCACAGCAAGAAGTCTCACAACACCAAGTTAAAGTCCAACTGGTTTGTTTGGTAACGCGAGTTCTTGGAGTGCAGCTCCTTCATCAGGTGAGTGGCACAGCATTCCAAAAACTTGTGCTACCAAATAAACCAGTTGGACTTGAACCTGGTGTTGTGAGACTTCTTACTGTGCCCCAACCCAATCCAACGCTGACATCTCCACATCACCACTTCAAGAATCACCTTCTCAAAGGCAATTAGGGATGGACAACAAATGTTGGCCTTGACAGCAATTCCCACGTCCTACCAAATAATAAAAAAAAGTCTCCCCTGGAAAGCTTTAATACTTGTAAGGCATATTTCTCTCATTCTGTTGGATTTTTTGAAGATGAGGTACTGGCAGACAAGGAATGAGCACATTGCTGCAGTTCATGTTACACACTCCACTTAATACATGCAAGTACCATTGATTCAAACACCACTCAGCACTGAGATGGCAACTTGAAGGAGAGACAGTGACTGAAGCACCTTTTGCAAGTGAGGAAGAACAAGGAGGAGGCAGTAGAGAACAGTTAGCAACTATCTATATGGCACGGTGGCACAGTGGTTAGCATTGCTGCCTCAGAGCTCCAGGGACCTGGGTTCAATTCCAGCCTTGAGCGACTGTGTGGCGTTTGCACGTTCTCCCTGTGTCTGTGTGGGTTTCCTCCGAGTGCTCCGGTTCCTTCCACTCTCCAAAGCTGTGTGAGTTAGGTGGATTGGCTACGCTAAATTGACCATTAGTGTCCGGGGAATTAGCAGGGTAAATAAGTGGGGTTACGGAGATAGGGCTTGGGTGGGATTGTTGTCAGTGCAGGCTCAATGGACCGAATGGCCTTCCTCTGCACTGTTGGGACCCAGCCGAACTTGCACTAAGAATAGAAAATCCTGCCCAAGGTCAACAGAACTTTGTATGGTCCACCCCTGCCCGCTGTGGATCCTGTGGCGGGCGGGGTGGGAATATTCTGCCCTATGACTCTCTATGACATTATGATCATAGCTTATAACCTTGTCAATCCTCACTGAGATTGTCTAAAGATTGGTAACTTACTGGACCTGCCTTCTGAAAGGAATTGCTCAATAACGGAAAGACCTCAAAATCATCTTTTAAAATAATAATGAGAAATTTGCAAGGGTTAGTGGGGAATATAGAGCAGTGTTCCTCCAACCTCTGCAAGAATGTACCATGTAGTGTAGTCTGAGAACATGATAACTTCAGAGAGGATCTCTGATAATAAAAGGATCAAACCCAGACTTCTCACAAATGCTAATCATGGTTTTGAGCACATGGGCTCCAACTGAACGACCTGCTGTCTGTAGATTTGACAAACGAGGTCAGGGTCAGGAAAATGCAATTCTGGAGCTGTAGCCAGCTCATTAAGGATTCATGTGCAAATCCAATGCTTGGTCAATCAAATCCATTTGATAGAGCTGAAATAACTTGTTTTTTAAAAATGTCCATTAACATCTTACTTGTAAGGCAGTATCATTCAATTAACAAACTTCCTGCCATGACATTTAACATGTTGTTGAAATGTGCCTCTGTCCTGTTTTTCATTGTTATTCATATTGAGTAATATCATTTCAGCTCTGACTGAATTTAAAGAAACACCTCCTCTTGTCATTAAGGTTGTTTCTCCTGGAGATCAGTTCATAGGATTCTTGTGAAATGCTTCATATCTCTCTCTCCAACTCTTCAACTTGCTTCCATATAAATTGTTAATCGTGCTGCAAAAGTGGCTAGAGCATAGAACTTGATAGAATAAAGGGCAGAGAAAGTTGCTTCCTTTCAGGGTGACCGAATAGCCATCTAAGCCATCTCTCATCTCAACCCACTCGCTGTTTGTAATTTATCAGACTACTTGTCTAGCATCCAGTATTCAATGAACAGAAAGTCCCTTGAACTAAGTACTTTAAGAAGTCTTACAACACCAGGTTAAAGTCCAACAGATTTATTGGGAATCACGAGCTTTCAGAGCACTGCTCTTTCATTAGATGAGTGGATAACTGTGCCTACCCCAGTTCAACACCAGCATCTCCACATCAAAACTAAATACTGGGAAGAGAGATCTGCCATTTGAGCCCCGCCTACAAACTCTATTCTAACTACTGATTCCGTTCTGCCTGACACTGAACCAGACTATAGATTTGGTACCATACATCACCCCAAGATGAACTACTGACCATATATTCACACTACCATTAAGACCGCTTTTCCCACCTCTGTAACATCACCTGACACTTCAGATGAGGAGAAATCACTTCAATCAGAAGTTTATAAATCTTTGGAATTCTTTGTCCAGGATTCTTTGCATCCATGATTGTGATTCTCTATGGCTGAGTACATTCAGTGTTGAGATGGATAGATCCTTGAAGTTGGAAGCTCTCCACTTGTAGCTTAGGGGTGTAGTTCAGAAAGATGGATAGAGTTAAACACTATCTTCTCAACACAGTAGTCATAGAGTACATTGCAAAAAATTGGGGATTTGCTGAGAGTGCAAATTAACGGACAGGACTGCTTTTAATATTTGTAATGGTTTGTGTAAACTTGAGGCAGTAACAAACGTTTTCTCCACTATTTTAATGCTTAATGCAAGTTAATGTATAAAAATAGAAAAAAACTTTAAAAATAGCTATAAACAAAAACATCTAGACATTAGCAGGGCGGCACAGTGGTCAGTACTGCTGCCTCAAAACGCCAGGGACTTGGGTTCAATTCCGGCCTCGGGTCACTGCATCCATTTCCTCTGGGTTCTCTGCTTTCCTCTCATACTCCAAAGATGTGCAGGTTACGTTCATTTGCCATGCAAAATTGCTCCTTAGTGTCAGTGGGATTAGCAGGATAAATACGTGGGATTATGGGAATAGGCCTGGGTGGGATTGTTGTCGGTGCAGGCTCGTTGGGCCAAATGGCCTCTTTCTACATCATAGGGATTCTATGAAAGGGTTCAGAGCTAAATGAAATGATAGGACTTCAAAAACTCTGGATTATCATTTCCTGTGTGGAAATTGGTTTCAGGAATAAATGGGGTAGGAGGTGAACACGGGAAAGTGAAAGAGTGTTGTGGAAAAGTAGATTTCCATTTAACGGAACATTGAAACAGCTATGGGGACAAGGTAGAGCTTTTGATAGGTACCATACGACCGAGCCAGGACAAGTGGGAAAGATAAATAGGAGAATCATGAGAACTAGTAAATAAAGTTTACTTATTAGTCACAAGTCAAATTAGGTTAACACAGCAATGAAGTTACTATGAAAATCCCCTAGTCATCACACTCCAGCACCTATTCAAGTACACTGAAGGAGAATTTAGCATGGTCAATACATCTAATCAGCATGTCTTTCTGACTGTGGGAGGAAACTAGAGGCAACCCGCACAGACATGGAGAGAACATGCAGACTCCGTACAGACAATGACCCAAGCTGGGAATTGAACCCAGGCCCCTGGCACTGTGAGGAAGCAGTGATAACCACTGTGCCACCATGCCACACAAGAATGTGTGTGTATGATTTTTTTTGAGGCGGTGGTGGGGGGAAGGGGCAGATAGTATGAAATTTCAAAAACAGGAGAGGGAAGGGAGTAGAGTAATGATCAAAAGTTATACTTTAGGCACTCAAGGTAGAAAAAAACTGAACGATGTTAAAGTCATTAAACCAAAAGGGAGAAATAAGAAACATGGGAGCAAAACATTAGAAGAGAAAGACATGTTTGAGTGTGTAGCCCAATAAGGGTCCTTTATACAAGCACACAGAGTGTAAAGAACAAACTGAATGAATTGCAAGGGAAAGTTCAGCTTGGAGGATATAACATCATAACCATTACTGAATCATGCGGTGGAATTTTACAGCATTCTGGGAGCAGACTGAGAGGCAAGGGATGCGTAGCATTGGATGGCATGACAGTGGTCTGTTGCCTACCTGCCTCCACTGACAGTTTCCAGCAATGGGGGAGGTGCTGAGCAGATGCCCACCCTTGGGCCAATTGAAGCCATGAAGCAGCCAGTTAGTAACCACTTAAGTGCCTCCTCCCACTGCCACTGATATTTAACAGCTGTGGGGTGGTGCCCACACCATAAGGCGAGGCTGCCAGGCTGGAGATCTCTCCTCTTCAGGCACCTGCCCCACTGTGTTCCCATATCCTACACTCCCAAATCTGTAACTTCTCCCTGCTCTCGCCCCCTGTTGAGTAGGATTGAAGCTGAATGATGTGGTTGAATTTTACAGGTCACCAGCGGGTGGGAAAGCAGGTGAATGGAGGTGTGAATTAGGGCACTGTATCATTGACAGGGTGCTTGTTGCTGGCTGGCCCATCTCTGTCCCCATCTCAATTTTACAAGGGGCAAGAGTGGTGTCTGGTGGCTTATCCACTCATAGGTGTTTTAACCCTGCAGGCCGCTGACCAGTTAAAGTGGTGGGATACCCTCTTGCTGGGTCCTGAATGCTAATCAGTGTCCATTGCACATAGTTTGATTCCCCACATCCACTCATCTTCCTCTGCCCTGCCCAACATGTCCCCCATTCCCTGGCCAGGGCCTGTCAACCTGACCTCAATGAGATTCAGAGTGTACCTGAATGCCCAGATCCATCGGTGAGCACCACCAACAGGACAAACAGTGACCAGTGCTCCTTCTGCCATTGTAGGTTTATAGAGCTACTGATCTCTGATTGGTCGGCAGTTCTATGAGGTGGGACACATGGAGATGGATAGAATTCTTGCCCCGTTCTAATGAAATGAATGTTGTCCAAAAAATTAGTTCAGGATGAGCCGCTAAACGGAGGAGTGAATCACATTTGCAGTATAATCTCAGCACATAATGCAGCCTGTTGACTGTTGGAGCTGAGTGACCTATTGCTATCCTTCATTTCCTCAACCTCTCCACATCTTCTTTTAAGCTGCTCTTTGCCGAAGCTTGTGGTAAATTGAGCTCAGTGTCAGTCTTTTGTTTGACAACACTCCTTGTAGAGGCAGATTTACAAAGAAACACACCATACCTAGGCAACAGGAGGGGGGACCCCTCACTGGACTGGCTTGTCAGCTCGACCTATCCAGAGAGTCGACAGTTAGCACTAGCATCCAATTGGAGGCTGAATATCTGCATTTTTTCCTCAAACTGAGCCAATCAGCAGCAAATGCAGCGTGAAATTAGACTCTGATTGGATGAGTCTGAAAGAGCAGGAAAAGTATTGTTTATTAGCAACAGGCGTGCAGGAGTCCACAGGGTGATGGTGAGACGTGGCTGCCAGTCCTGGCGTCAATGGCCAATGAGATACAATTGTGTGCAGCCCTTTCTGAGGTGCCAGCAAGTTCCTTAGTTGATGCTGGAAGGTGATGGAAGGAAAGAAATTCAAGGCCACTACACTTTCACAGCTAGGTCATGGTGCCAGTGCTGCACAGTGTGAGGTCTTCAGCAATGATGTCACAAATGTCAATGCCAACGGTGTGGAGAGTCGCAGTGTCCTGAGGCCCATGTTCTCAGCTGTCTCCTGGTAGCTCTGAACCTGGTGGTCAATCCAGTGTTGAGGGTTTGGACTGCATTGCCTTCTTGCCCTTTTTCCTCTGCCATGGCCACTGCTGCCTTGGTTCTGTCCTGTCTGCAAAGAGCTTTACCCTCATACCATGAGGCCCCAAGTCTGCCAGTTATACTCCCATTGCCAACTGAAGCCTTCCTTCTGGACAGGTGACTACCCAGCCTTTCTCCACCAAGCGCGCCCCCCCCGCCTCCCCCCCAACCCACCCACCCACAAACACTCTTCTAAACCTTCCATATTTGTCTAAACCTTCTATATTTGTTCAAATCCGTGGCACTGGGTTCTCTTTCTTCCAGCCTCCTTTGCAATGCCAATGACAACACTTAGCAAACAAAGTTTGAATGACCAGTTGATCTATTCCTGTTCCTCTCTCCCTATTGTTGTAAAAATCTTGTTGATAATTCCTTTATTTTATAGTACTACTTCTAATTATAGGAATATAGCTTTTAGGTTGGAGATTGAAATGTTAAATGTAAGGTAAGTGGACATGCGATTGAGAAACTGGTAATGGTTCTAACATAAATGCAAGTTAAACAAGTTTAATTTTATTACACTTAAACGATAACTTAAGTTTCTTACCCTGACATGGGTAGAGATGTAAAAACAATAAAAAATAAAGGTTTTATTAAAATCTTAGTTTAATAGAGCCAGAAGGCCTGCCCTTACCTGAATAAAAATTTAAAGTATGCATGTAATTTTCAGATGAAAGGAAGCTGAAAGTTACTTTATAAACATGGGGTTTCTTAGTGGACATAAAGAGTCTCAAGGAAGGGTAATAAAACTTAAAGAACAATGTACATTATTCATATGGGCTACAGAATCATAGAGTAGTACTGAAGGTATAATAATTAATTTATATTTCTGTTTGGGAGCAATCTAAAGCATGTCAAATTGTCACAGAGATGGGTTGTCAGGGTGGAAGGTTCTTTTGTTTGTTTGCTGTGTATGTTTCCTGAGAAAAGCAACAGTTCCAGCTTAGGAGCAGGCAGAGGGAGTTGGAACTTTGCTTTGGTGGAGAGTGCATCGCAATAGATTGAGAGCACCCGCATGAGATAGTAGTCATTTAGGTCTGCACTTCAAACAGAGAAAATACTAACCATTGTTCACTGTGTGGAATGTGGGTGGGGTTCTAACTCAATTTTGATTTTGTGAGAGAAAAGCAGCTGGAAGATTTGCTCTAGTGGAAGATATTCTACTGTGGTCCTCACAGTGTCTTGTGGCAGAAAATAGTCAGCAGAGTTAGCTTAGAAAGCTATGCAAAGGCAATTGCGTACCTACTGGCAACCCAAACAAGTTGCAGGGGCATCCTCACTTATGAGGCCTGTAAAGTAATAAAGTTTTCAGGTTTATTTATTAGTCACAAGTAAGACTTACATTAACACAGCAATGAAGTTATTGTGAAATTCTCTAGTTGCCACAGTTTGGCAGTACATCTTTCAGAATGTGGGGGGAAACCGGAGCGCCCAGAGGAAACCCACACGGACATAAGGAGAATGTGCAAACTCCACACAGACAGTGACCCAAACTGGAAATTGAACCCAGGCCCATGGCACTATGCAGCTGTAATGCTAACCACTGTACTACAGTGCCACCCCCAATGTGCTACTGTGGCAATTGCGCAGCCAAAAGGCTAATGGAAGGAACTCAATAGGATCTTACCATGGAAGAGAGCTGGAGCACTGAGGAAAATTAAATCACTGCTAGCAACTTCTGGATGTTTGTGTTTCACAATGCATATATGGCCCCAGAAGTTGCTGTCATCTTCACAGAGTAATGATGGCAAATGCTAACAATTTTGCTGTCTTTATCACTGCAAAATCCAGGCCATTCTTACTGTGGGACTTTTAAAAACTTTAAACAATGCCTAGAAACAGTTATCAGTCCATCTGCATCAATACCATGATCAACAAGGCCTCTGCTTCCTATTGAAACTATCACAATCAGGCTTCTGAGTATTGCAGTTATAAGTTTTCTAGTTTACATATGGTCCCTCCTGTATTCCCAAAGGGACACAATGAGAGTGTAAGCTGAATTTTTGTTGCAGATAAACACAACGCATAATGTGAAGGAAAGAAAGCCCACAGGAGCTGGAGTGACAAATATATGCAAGTCCTACCACTATTGGAAGGAAGCATTCTAGGATGGTAACAAAAGGAGTTAAATTGATTAATGAGTAAGTGGCACAAACAGGTTTGTGTATTGTTGAAACACGTCTAGTTTCTGAGGCTTTAACAGACAATATATGCCCGTGTACTTCTTTGGATTCATTGAAGTTCATTGCTGAATGGGCACACATGAATTTCTGTTTCTCTGCCCCTTATCCCAATAAAACACAACAAACGTAGGAGCAAAGTCTTCCCAATATGTTACCACTGTCAACACAGCATCATCTAAGTCATACGGTGAGAACAGGCCGTGTTTCCAACTGCAGAGATTGACTGGAAAGCATTCTATATCACAGAACTCCTACAGTGCAGAAGGAGGCCATTCAGCCCATTGCGCCTGCATCACCAACAATCCCTCCGAGGCCTTATCCCCGTAATCCCACACATTTACCCTACTAATCTCCCAGACATCCCCCTAATACTGAGGAGAAATTTAGCATGGTCAATCAACCTAACCCGCACAAATCTTCCATCCCCTACCTAATTAATTATGAACTCAAGGGGTTAACACCTAGTCTATGGTGGGCAGGCTTGACAGGTGCATCCTGCCATCATACCAAAGTGTCATATTTAAAAGGCTCCCAAATCACTGACCCACCATGAAGAAAGAAGATGGATCTCCAGAGGATTGCTGAGGTTGAAGAATGGGCATCCTCGATGACATTGAAGCTGGAAGATTCACCTGATTCCCTCCACCCACAGCTATGGTGCTCCAGGATCCATTCCAAACTCTGGAGGCAGACCTAACCCCAACCTCTGCATGCTATGTTGTTCCAGGCTGGCATGTTTTCCTGCTGGTGCCTTGGAGAATCAGATGTCGGTGGAAGATTCGGGTCAGGCCTTCATTTGCATCTCATTAGCAGAATCCACATCAATTTTACACTAGCCTCCAGCAAGTTTCCCAATCCGCCATGATGGGGACAATTGGAAGATCCCACAGGAAATTCACGCCAGTGTTAAACCAATTTTAGTGTCTCCCACAGAATTCTCACCAGAGGAATTGTGAGGGAGATGGGTATTAAATCAATAGCAATCTTGGTCCCCGCTGCTCAGGGCTGGGACTAACAGATGCACAACTGCAAATCCAGTCCCGCCCATATCACAGCCGCTGGGGCTTTTTCAAATTTGAACTCTCGAACACTGGGTGCCAACTGCTGTGAGTGTCAAAACTACAACTGCCATCAGGCACTGTGAGGTACGGCCTCCAATGACTTTATATTGCTGCTCCTCACTGTGCGGGCACACAGCACTACACATCACATTGGTAATATAGATCTGACCTGTGATTGTGTCAGGAACAAGATGCGCTCTTCTCTGTAATAGAACCAGCAGAGTGATTGACATGTCAATTCTAGGAGGGATTCAAAGTAATTTTGTCCCTGATTGGCTGAGAGAGACTCACTTATGATTTTCAGGTTCCCAGTTGTTTGGGATCCCTGTATCTAGGCACAGTGATTTTCATTGTAAATCTATCCCTGGGGGTGCCTGCTGTAAAGAATAGAAGGGGATGTGCTGTTTGATATGATCCACAGTCTTTGGGATGGCCTACATAACTAGCCTCACAGTATCATTGAAATACATAAACCATATTATTCATTTGTGTGATAAGAAGAATGTCTTTTTGGCTTGACAGCAGCATCCTGTTGGTGGTAAATGCTATTCATATTGCTACTGCACGGTGATAGGGTGAAACAGCTAGCTTCATATGTTGCTCAAGGTTTTGAGATACTATGCCTTTCAAGGGTGTCTGAGGGAGACTGGGTACTTTTCAGGGCTGCAGGTGACAACCTTAGCCCCATTCATGACTTTGCGAGGTACGCAGCATGAAATGATCTGATCAAGCTAGCTGTTATCCCATCTTTGATGTATTTGATGTGTCCTATTTCAACATCAAGCTTCCATGGTGAGCAAATGGTTAAGGCCCTATTTATAAGGTTGCCAAAAGAAGATGTACCCACATGGCACCTGTTTCAGCTGAACAAAATAAGTGATAAATTTTGAAACAATGCTTGGCAGTTAACTAGTACACTTTCCATGACAACATCCCAACCAATCAGATTCCACTTGCCTACCAATCAACACTGTCCTCTCGTACAGTATAAAGTTGTTGTTTCCCTGATGTTGTATTTTTGTGATTATCTTGATTAGTGCAAGACGAAAAGCATTGGCAAAATACATCTTTTCAACAATGCTCAAGTTCTGTACTAACATTGCCTGAGTAACTATTCCGGTTGGGGTGGTCTTCCTTCTCCTACTCTAACTCAGAGTTGGAGACTATTTGGACAGTCCAGGGAAACAGAGGAATTATTCATTGGAAATTTGAACTTCCTGGCAATTCTAATGGAGGTCAGTGTGTTAGGATTTCTGTGGGGTACTAACTTCCTGAGTTGTACCTCCAGTCGCCATCAATCCAGAGGCCTGAGCTCTGGGTCCATGACACCAAACATACAAATTAGGAGTAGGAGTAGGCCATTCAGCCCTTCAAGTCGACTTTGGTAAGAATATGGTTCATTTGTTTTTCATCAATTCAACTTTCCTGTCAACAGAGGTTGGATAGGGTTGGATTGTTTTCATTGGGGCAGTAAAGACACATGGGTGACCTGATTGAGGTGTACAAGGCTATGAGAGACATGGACAGAGTGGGTAAAGAGCAGGGTGTCCCCTACTTGAAGGGTCAGTCACAAAGGGACATAGGTTCAAGGTGAGGGGCAGGAGGTTTAGGGGATGAGAGGTGATGGTCTGGAATACACTGCCTGAGAGGGTGGTAGAGGCAGGTTGCATCACATCCTTTAAAAAGTATCTGGATGAACATTTGGCACATCATAACATTCAGGGCTATGGGCCAAATGTTGGCAGATGGGATTAGGTGGAAGTTCAGATGTTTGTAAAGAGTTGGTGCAGACTCAATGGGCCGAAGGGCCTCTTCTGTGCTCCAAGATTCTATCATTCTATGATACTCTGATGCATTATTTGTTAAATGTCAAGAATGCAGCTCAAGCACTGGGTTTAACTAGTAGACTAGTAGAGGAGCTCCCTTTAAAATGAAATTTTCCATTGAAAACCATTTGCACAAAAATTGGGAGACTTCAAAATCATTAGGAGAACATCAATCAACTTAAGGTATGATTTCCAGTTATCAGGGGAGGCCTTTGTAGCAAATAGCATCAAGCATACAATGTGAGTTTTTGGAAAAAAAGCTAGATTTCTGGAGAGAATGAGATGTTCGGTGAAAAGGTAAATAGGGATAATCTTAAAAAAACACTTTGTTGCACTGTATGGTTCTATGATTCTATCCCAATAATGTTCAACTTCCTTGTGAATCAAGAATCTAACACAGCCTTAAAAAATATTCAATGCCCTCCCCACCCCTATTACTTTTCGGGGAAACCGAATTACACACACAAACGATCCTCTGAGAAAGAAAAACATTCTCATCTCCATCTTAAATGGAGGACCCCTTATTTTTAAATTGTGTCCTCTAGCTCTAGTCTCTCACATAAATGGAAACATGCTCTCAAATCCACCCTGTCAGTTCTCCTCAGGATCATAAAATCATAGAATCTTATAACTGATCTGTCCAGCCTTTCCTAATAAGATAACCCCTTCATCCCAGGAATCGGTCAATCAAACCTACTCGGAACTGCTCCTTATGCAATTATATCCTTCTTAAATAGGGAGACCAAAACTGAACTGAGCTCCAGTTGTGGTTTCACCAAGCACTGTGTAACTGTAGCAAAAATGTCCTTACCTTTAATGTTCCATTCTCCTTGCCTCAAACAACACCATTTAATTTGTCTTCATAATCACTTACTGTACTTGCGTACTATCATTGCAGAGTTTTGCAATTTCTCTCTACTTAAATAAGATGTTGCATTACTATCCTTCCTGTCAAAGTGGGCATGTTCACATTTTCCTGCGTAACACCCTATCTACCAATTGCTTGTCCAATCACTCAACCTAGGTGCAGACTCCTTGGGCAGGATGTTCCAGCCACATTTGCTCCAAATTTGGAAAATCCCACCTGAGGTCAACGGACCTTTGCATGGTTCCCGTGGCAAGTGCGACAGGGAAATTCCCCCTCTTATGTCTCTTCACAACATACTTTCCTACCAATCTTTGCATCATCAACAAACTTAGCAACGATAGACCTTCATCCAAGTCATTGAAATAGATTTTAGTATGTTTCTATTTCACTACCACAGAAAGTAGTTGAGGCCAAAACATTGTGTGATTTCAAGAAGAAATTAGATATTGCTCTAGGGACTAAAGGGAAACATGATATTGAATTTGATGATTAGCTGCGATCAAAATGAATGTCAGAACAGGCTCAAGGGGCCAAATGGCTAGTTTCTGGTTCTAGTTCCTATGTTAATAATTGAGGCCCCAGCTTTGACCTGGCCTAAATAGAATCTAAATAGAATAATCCAGGACAAGCTTACACACAGCTTCCTGAGCAGTTCCTGCTCTGCCCAAGACATCAAGAAACTACGAAAGGTCGCAAATGTAGCCCAATCCATCATGCAAACCAGCCTCCCATCCATTGACTCTGTCTACATTTCCCACTGCTTCAGCAAAGCAGCCAGCATAATTAAGGACCCAAGGCACACCGGACATTCTCTCTTCCACCTTATTCCGTCGGGAAAAAGATACAAAAGTCTGAGGTCGTGCACCAACGGACTCAAGAACATCTTCTTCCCTGCTGCTGTCAGACTTTTGAATGGACCTACCTTGCATTAAATTGATCTTTCTCTACACCCTGGCGATGACTGTAACACTACATTCTGCATTCTGTCATTTCCTTCTCTATTAACGGTATGTTTTGTCTGTATAGCGCGCAAGAATCAATACTTTTCACTGAATACAGGTGACAATAATAAATCAAATCCAATCAAACAACAGTCTAGCATTCTAATTTTTATAACTGTTCATTAAAAAATGCATTTCCTCAAAGTCTCCTTCACTTGTGCCTACTGGCATTTTTTCCATTGCTTTTACATCTGGGAGATCTGAATGCCAGAATTGTGTTACTGAAATGAACTCCTTCCATCTAGCAACGAGTCTGTACATATATAATTCTTAGATGCATATAATTTTTCTTCAATCAGAAAAGGTTAAATGTTGAAAAAGTTTCCTGGCGCAGCAAATTCTATTGATATATTTACGATCATCTTTAAATATTATCTTTAATCTGCTGAGGTGTGAAGGATATTTTTAATTTAATTTTAATTATAAAAATATAATGTCATACCCAGAACATTCAATATTGTAAAACCAAATGAGAAAGAAAACCTATGAGTATATGAAATAAGTATAAAATATAAAAGGTTGCGTAATTATCTGAGATGTGATGCTTGCTGCTGTCTCCAAAATATTATCTCCATACCACATCGAAAGTTAAATAATTAAATACTTCCAGTATTTATCTTCTTATCCATGGTCTAAAGCAACCTCAGTCTTAACCCTGAAAATAATTTCCAGCCTTGGGTGTAATATACGTATACACTTCTTTTTTCCAATTAGAAACTGAATCTTTAAGTTAATTTTTAGCTTGACATTGATATGCTGTTTTTCATAAAAGCCTAATTACACAATATGTACACTTTGGCATTCATTTCTGTCCTAGTGGTTTTCTCAAATGATGTTTGTAAAATTTGCAATTTCATATTACAGTTTAAAAATTAAAAACTGCAGGAGGCTAGCATTAAAATGAGAATTCATTTCAGGGAAAGCCCCATAGACAAAATTCACCCTAATAGAATTGTGCATAAGGGGCTGCAAATCATGATCTATTGTTACACAGGGGAAGGCTTGTCAAAACCAGTATTGTTGGCCTGTAGTTGTATTCACAGTATTAAAACCATCAGTGGGAGCCACTGTGGGGAAAAAATTTGAACATTATCAAAGAACAGTAAATTAGCAAGAAATTAAAGCATATATTTTTGCATTTTCAAAACAAAAGGTCTCTTTATTAGAAACCTTTCTTCAGTGACTTAATATTCATAGCAGTAATTTGCATAACTAAATCAATTTCCACTGGTGAGAAAAAGAACAAAGTTTTCTTTAATTTTTTTTCCTTTCAATGAGCACTATAATTTTTGATTAAAATTTTATACTACTAGTTGAGCAGTATAAGGAGTTTAACCTCATTATTTAGTAAGAAGCACTGTTACAAAAAGAATACATCATTTTAAAGATTACTGTCTGATCCAAAACAGATGAAAGCCATTTAGGCATTTTCGGTACTACATGTTTGGTTGGATTGTAAGACATGCTTCAGCCTCTTTTTTTTTGCATTTACAATGCATCCACCAACACTAACAACAAAAATCAATAGTGCTATAAATGTTTTATCAGTAAAGTTGAAGATATGCATTTTTTTCCCCTTTTAATAACACCATGGTTGCCTGCAGTCACATCATTACTATTTTGTGTCTGTTTCAAGTGTTATGTGAAGCACAAAAATAAACATAACATTGAATTACTAGAAACGAGGCTTTAAAGCAGTCCCTGTGTAGAATATACAGCTTTTCAAACCCTCTTAAAGTCAAGTTATCCCCGACAAAACTCGAATGAGAAATTTTGATTTCCGCCGCTGTTAATAAACTTGCAGTTCAGAAGAATTATTCGAAAGTCGCATGAAAAAATAAAGAATAATTTGTAGCACTTTGCACTATAGAGTCACGAGAAAAATAAAGAATTAGCTGTAGAACTTTGCACTATAGAGTCACGAGAAAAATAAAGAATTAGCTGTAGAACTTTGCACTTTGTTGTAAATGTGAAAGAAATGGCATTTATTGCACAGCCAAGTTACAACTGCACAAAGGCTAAAATGTCAGGCATCAAGTCATTGTAAGATTGCACTCGAGCCAAGGGAAAGGTTTATTAGAGGAATAGATTTCTCACAACGAGGGGATTCTCTAGTCCAGTTTTTGGTTTTAACATTCAACTTGAATCATTCAAAATAATGAGAAGTTACTTCATGTGTGCTGCACTACATCATCAGCCTTTCTAAAAAAAATGAAGTAATCACAATCTGCCCAAAACATCAAGTTTGACAATTATTTTGCCAGATTATTATTTTGTTTTAAGATAAGTGAATGCTCCTGTACAGTCAGTCCCCTCATTTACATTAAGCACATTGTGTAATGCAGGAAATGCACATCTCACTCATCAATAACAGGGAAGGATAGGAAAGGACAGAAATAAAATGATTGCTTCCTGATTACTTAATGATGTACATTTTTCACATTTTATCTTAACAGACAGGGCTGTTGCTATTCCATAGTTCAGACTAACCTAATTATGCAGCAAAGCACACACTTTTGAATTAAAGAGTTTAACAGGTGTGATGAATGGAGCGTTGGCGTAAATATATAAAACGATAAAGCTTTATTTGGTAAATTCCAGCATAAACTCTCTAACGCTTAAGTTTGGTGTTTATATCCCTTCACTTGTGTCATGTTGCTGAGTTCTATCTATACCAACTGTATTATATATTGAGACCATAGAAATCATCACAAAATCCTACAGTGCAGAAGGAGGCCCTTCAGCCCAGTTTGCACCGATCACAATCCCACCCAGGCTGTATCCCCAAAACTCCATGCATTTACCCTAGCTAGTCCCCTGACACTAAGGAGAAATTCAGCGTGGTTAACCCATCTAACCTGTACATCTTTGGACTGTGGAAAGAAACCAGAGCACCCAGAGGAAACCCACACAGACACGGGGAGAATGAGCAAACTCCACACGGACAATGATCCAAGCCAGGAATCAAACCCTGGTGCTGTGAGGAAGCGATGTTAACCACTGCGTCACCGGAGATCATTGACTGCATAACATTTACTGATATATACAAAGTGCAGAATCTTGAAGAGGCTTCTGGGAGGGGGGAGGGCTTGCCTGTCATCTGAAAACTCAGTGAATAACTGTCACTTTACAGGAAGGTCCGTTGAATCACAAGGCAGTTAGGCAGCATGGCGACCAGTAGTAGGTTTCCGCCTGGAATAGATTCCAGAGGCAGAAGTCTCACCTAAACAGATCAATCAGCATCTCTTGTGCTCAGCAGCCCACGTGCTGCCAGGGAGGCTATGGCTGCTCCTTAAGGATAGGCACTAGACTCCCAGGGTTGTGGAGTGATCCAGGGCACAGGAAGTAATGGAAAGGGAGAGAAGGCAATTCACAGCCCCCCTCACCCACCCTTCCCCTTCACGGTGTCCAGTCCCTTGAGTGTCTTTGATCAAGGAAACCCTTCCTAAAAAGTGTCAAGCTGGCTGCACAGTTTTAGCTGCCATGCATGCTGCACAACAACAGGCCTGGGTCAACACCAGCCGCGATGGAATGAGGCCTTCACGTGCTCATTAATTAGCCACTTAAGGGCCTCAACTGGCGGAGGGACAGTCAAGTCGACCATAGGCCTTTCCACACAGAAATTAATTCCGACAGAGGCGGGAAGGTGAAGGGGTTCAGGCACCCCACCATCCTGCCTAATTAAATGCCCTCTTCACCTCCAAGCCGCATCACCAGATTTCGTCCCTAATTGAAAAAGAGACCCAAGTTATCTTATTTTAGGACCCACACCGCCTGATATTAGTGTCCAATAAGGTAATACTGTTGAAAATAGAGAAATACCTTTTACGAAGCAGAATTTTGTTCACTCTGCAGGAAAACAGTCCCTTTAAGATTACAATCTGGCATTATGGTAATGTGCTTTATGCCTGCTTCCAGATCACTGCTGTAATAGGAGGAGGAGAAGGGTATGTGTTAAAGTGCATGTTGAAATAATTGATAAGTCATCAGGGAGTGAAGATTGATTAAATATGTAAACAATAAATTTTCTTCATTCGTGTTAAGGAAACAATTGTTGTATAAGGAGGGGTCAAATCTGACCGGGACTTGGTGTAGTTTAGTCACCTACAGCAAGGTTTTCCGGCTGCGCTCGCCCCAAGGCCGATGATTCCTGCCCAAGGTCAATGAACCATTGCATGGTCCATCTCTGCTCACTATGATTTCCGTGGCAGGCAGGATGGAAAAATGGCACTGGTATGCCATTATTAACTCAGCAAAGAAATTGCTTGCATATAAAAGTTACAAATTTCTGTTTTTGCTTTATCTTAACTCAGTACTTCATGTTTACTTCATTTCTGACTATTTTAGGAATGGGACAAGTTTTTCCTATGCTAGATGCCCTCTCCTATGATTTGACCTATTTTGTTTCGAGATAGCTGTTGAAGTCAATTAGTTAAGATTAAGATAAAGCGTTAAGATAAAGCATTGAGTTAACATAAAGCAAAAACAGAAATTTGTAAGTTTTATGTACAAGCAATTTCTTTGCTGGGTTAATAATGGTACACAAGTAGGGCAGCATGGTGGCGCAGTGGTTAGCACTATTGCGTCACAGTGCCAGAGACCTGGCTTTCATTCCCGGCTTGGGTCACTATCTGTGTGGAGTTTGCACTTTCTCTCTGTGTCTGTGCGGGTTTCCTCTGGGTGCTTTGGTTTACTCCCTACAGTCTGAAAGATGTGCTGGTTAGATGCACTGACCCAAACGGGTGCTGGAGTGTGATGAAGAGGGGAATTTCACAGTAACTTCGTTGCAGTACTAAAATAAGCCTTACTTATGACTAATAAATAAATTTTACTTTACTTTTAATCTTATTGTGCATTCCAAAGTTTCTGGTTTTTATACTTGAGCTTCTCTGTTTCATTGGGGAGAGTTTCTCCTTCCATATTTGTTCATCAGCCATATGATCTAGTGAGGTCTCCTTAGCTGCGAAATAAAAAATGATTTGCACTGAGCTTGGCTGTTGGGAAAACGCAATCAAAATATTATTTATTGTTCAAAGTGCTATTTAAATGAAAGCTGTCTGGTAAGGTCAAAGGCTTTTGATCCTCAATAAATCAGTACTTTAAAAGTCATCATGGGAAATTTCTGGCCTCTCTTAAATATAAAAAGGGTATAAGTAGGACTGTCTGGCATTCCCCACAATGCAGAGCTACTCCCATAGATTCATAGATTAATAAAATCCCTACAGTGCAGAAGGAGGCCATTCAACCCATTGAGCTTGCACAATTCCACCCAAGCCCTATCTCCATAACTCTATGTATTTATCTACTAATCCCCCTGATACTAAGAGGCAATTTAGCATGGCCAATCAACCTAACTCACACATCTATTCTGTTGTTTCTTTTGGCTCTCTGACTCTTCGTCCTGAACTAGTTAGTGACTTTCTCAATCTTATATTTAAATATTGCAGCATTAGGTTCAGAAGAAAGATATATTCAGTTTATTCTATTCTTGGGGAAAATAAAACTAAATGAATCGGTCTCACGATCTTGCTCTTTTTTAATATTGACCTTTCTAGTTTTTCAAGGGAATACTCGTTAATGATATTATCAATATATTTTAAAACGCAATCCAGTCCTTTCATCCTCTTTATGATTTTTTTAAAGTTCTCACATTTAAAGGGCAAATGAGTTATGTTAGTCACTTACCCACTTTACATTTCCAAAATGTAAAAATAGAAACATTCTAATTAAAATTTCAATTTAAACCATTTCCAGTCTCTGGTTTTAATATATAGTTATCAAATTCAATAGCACTCAAACTTCTCTGTTAACATTTCTTTTCACTGCAGAAGGGAAAGAAAAGGTTCACTGCTACTATTTTTCCAGATTGCAGTAATGTGCACATGGTTAAACTGAGATTCAGTGATGCATACTTCATGAATAGTTTTGAGAACAGTGATCCAATGTGTAAAATCTCATCCAAACTTTTTGGGCAGAATTTTCTCAGAAAAATTCTAGGTGTAAAACGGGTGCGCAAAGGAGAGGTTTTCTCACCCTTTTTCCCAGTGAGGTTGGTGATGATAACTTATGGTACTCTGTGTAATACAGAGGCCGTAATCTGAATCTCACCAGTGGGGGAGGGGGGCAGAGTCTCTGCTCACTGAGAAGCCAGCTGCTGAGCTGTAAGGGCACCATTACACAGGCGCCCCGATCTCCCAGTATACTGTGTACAGTGCACTGGGAGATCTGCTATTGCCCCCACCTTCCTTCCCGGGCTGATTTTGCCAGCAGAACGGGCCAGCAATATTAACATGTGCAATTGATATGAAAAGTATCAGGGAAACGATTTTTCTCTCACTGGCTCGCTGGCAAACCGACAAGGCCAGATGCAAGTTTTGATGCCTTAGAAGCAAGTACTACAATGAGACATCCGAAGGTTGAGGGCATTTTACGGGCAAACAAAAGATTTTTAAAAAAGTAAAGATGGAGAAATGAGTGCTGAAGTTTCCATCTTTGAACGACCCCAGGAATATAAATTGAACATTTTTAGTGATACTTTTCACGTAAACCTGGGTGATGGGTTTTCTAATGCAGCCGATTTTACATTATTTCTTATGGGAGAAAGTGGGAAATGGTGCCCATTAGTTAGGGAAGACAAGAAAAATAAGGAATATAGTGAAATGCACCCTGGCTGCTGAAATTCTTGCATTTTTTGAGGCAGTCGGCATGATATTCTTTTGATTATATATATAATGGAAAATCTATATCTGGGAAATGTCAAAGAAACCACACCCATTAAATGTTACATGGACAATCATTGTCGTTGCAATAACATTCACTCCACAAAATGTGTGAATAAGAAGAGATTAAAAATTGACACGGAAGGTTTGAAACAAGTGTTGGAGAAAAACAAAATCTCCAAGTTTCAATGTGTAAATAGATACAAGTCATCAATTGTCTGACTACTTTACCACTTTCAGTGAAGGCGTACTGGTGGTCTTAGAAGGAAGACTCTTGAGGAAAGTCTTGGGAATGAAAGATTTATTTCTGTTCCTTCTTTTTTTTATCTGTAATGATAAGACCAACAACTACAGCCCAATCAGTTTAACTTTTGCGATGGGAGCTTCTAGAAACAATAGTTGGGTACAAATTAACAGTCACTGGGGCAAATTAAGAAAAGACAGCATGAATTTGTTAAGGAAAGATCATGCTTAACTAACCTGCTGGAGCTTTTTGATGAGGCTTTTGATGCATGTAAAGTTCCAGAAGATATTTGTTAAAGTTCTGCACAACAAACTTGCGAGCAAAGTTATACTTCATATATAAAAAGGGCTGTAGTAAATATGAATACAAAATCTGCAGAGTGAGAGGGAACAGAGAGTAATGGTTAACACAAGGGTTTCAAACTTGAAGCTTTGCCGATGAACTCCCCAGAGGTCATTATTCGGACTCTTCCTCTTTCTGATATATGTTAATAACCTAAACCTTTTTCCATAAGGTAGAACTTCAACATTTTTGGATCAATTGGATGTGTTGTGAGGAGGGTAACGTAGAACTTCATGAAAACAATAGGCTGGTGGAATGGGTGGCCAAGGCCCAACTAGATTTTGCAGCTGCTCCACCTTCACATTGAAAGCATCTGCATTTTTGGGAGGACCTGGTATGATTGACTGTAATAGGGCTAACACTTTCTAATGTAAACTAACATCAGACCCAGATAGTCTTATTTCCAACCCCATATATTTAAAGTCCCAGGAGCTTAATTCCCAATCCTAAATTTTGTTCTAATTTTGCTGATATCCCCTGTGATCCTTTGTTCACCTTTGGCCTGAGCCGCTTGGCAATCCTTAGACTTTGGTGTGTGCATTTCTAATAGCAGTCACCATTGCTGTGGGTGCTGCCTACAAGAGCAGAGTTGCTGGTCTCTGATTGAGCAACAACTCTCATGAGCCAGAGGTCCTTGATCCTGGAGAAAGCCCACAGTCTGATCAGGAGTTAATTAGGTGGGCATTCCTGAGAAGAGACAACATGGGGCTCTTCCTGGCTCTCTAGCCAGTGGTAAAACTCAATTCACCTCTGTTAATTGCTGTCCCTGGTCTTGATTACCTAATTTAGGTTGATCGCAGAAACTACAAAGGGTTTCATAGAATTATAGAATCCCTACAGTGCTGAAGGAGGCCATTCAGCCCATCGAATCTGCACCAACTGTCCAAAGAGCATCGAAGCCAGCTCCTGTAAACCTAAGTATTTACCCCACTAATGTCCCTAAACTACACATCTTGGGACATGTAGGTGCAACCTAACATGGCCAATCCACCTAACCTGCACATCTTTGGACTGTGGGAGGAACTGGAGCACCTGGAGGAAACCCATGCAGACATGGGGAGAACGTGCAAACTATGCACAGTCATCCAAGGCCGGAATCATATCCCGATCCCTGGCACTGTGACGCAGCAGTGCTAACTGCTGTGCTACCATGCTGAACCATGTTGGTAAGAATGATGCATCAACCAAATTTCTCTCTGCTTTAGCAGAATGTTCCAACAATTGAAACCTCTCCAAAATAACAATAAACTATCACACTATAACACCACTCATACCTAGGTCAGCCAAAGTGTCTCTGCAGAAACCATTTTAAATTATTCAAACAAGCGGAATCCATTTTAGAACTGCGTTATCAGAACTTTACAGATCCATACATCTGTATCACATTGTTAAAACTTCTTGTTCAACATATTTCAGCTATCACATTTTTTGTGTCACACTTTAGGTGACCTTATTGCACATATATGTGTTGTGTGGTCACCTGACTTATTGAATTTTCGTACATCTGCAAATTTTTGATCCCCTGATGAGGTGGTGGAACAAATCAGGCATTGGTGATTGGGCAAACATGAAAATCCCAACAAGACCTGAAATTTCTGCATCTCCGCTCATCAGACCATTTTCTCGAAAGCTTGGTTAAATTTCCAGGTAAAACTGCCTTTAATACCTTTGTGTTTCTTCACTGATGGTTTCGTTCAGAGGCCCCAGTCTCACTCAAAAGGCTGACTGTGGAATTGAGACTCTTTGCAGAGCTAACACTCTGTGAGTAAAAGAGAGTCACATCAGTTCCTGCAATTCCCAGGGTTCTGCAGTCAAAGTGCAATATGTTGAAGCGCTCAACAACTATGAATATGATTCGCTCAGTGCAACCATGTCTTTCCTTAGACAATAACACCATTGATGAAATGGCTTTTCTGAGTAATTTAAAGACAAACATGAAGTTAAGGTGTAAAAGATATTTGTAAAGCAAAAAAAATCAATACAAAGTGAGATTTCTTTACTTCACGAAAAGGCTGGTAGAAATAGAAAGATAAGTATCTTTAAAGTGTTTTTATTTGTGTCACAAGTAAGGCTTACATTTACACTGCAATGAAGTTACTGTGAAAGTCTCCTAGTCGCCACACTCTGGCACCTGTTCAGGTACACTGACGGAGAATTTAGCATAACCAGCACGTCTTTCAGAATATGGGAGGAAACCGGAGCATCCAGAGGAAACCCATTCAGATATGGGGAGAATATGCAGACTCCGCACAGACAGTGACCGAAGCCTGGAATACAAACCCAGGCTCCTGGCATTGTGAGGCAGCTTAGCTAACCATTGTGCCACCATGCCATCCTCAAATGCAAAGATAAAAGCTGTTGTTTATACTGACTATTTAGAAACAATTGCTATCATTACAAATTAATATTATTATGGGAGACCAAAGGTATTTGGAAGAAAACATTGGTAAGGTGGTGGAATGGGTAATAAAGTGGCAGAGGGCATTTAATGTCTGTGAGTATGAGGTGGTACATTTTGGTGAAAACAATAGCATTACTATATCTTGAATCATGCAAGAGTATCTATGTGAGTTTGCTAGACATCAAAAGCTAAAACTAAAATAGATAAGGCCATAAAAAAAATGGAGTACTGCATTTTATGGCAAGAAGCATAGGATTTAAAGTAGCAACGCAATGATGAATCTGCAAAGAAACCTTATAAGGCCATAATGTGCAGCTTTGGGTTAATCACAATGCAAAGGATATTGTTGCAAGACAGGGTACAGTACAGTTCACTAAAATGTCATCTGTTGTGAGAAAGTGAAGGGGTCAAGGGATAATGCAGAATAGCTCGAAGTAGACCAGTTCCAGGGATGGAGAACAAGAGGATGAACGTATAAGACTTTGGGCAGAGGTGGGAGAAATATTTTTACACAGAGTTAACAAGCTGTGAAATGCACTTTGAGAATGAATGATTACATAGAAATATAGAAACTAGAAGCAAGAGTAGACCATTCAGCCCTTTTAGCCTGCTGCGCCAATCATTTTGATCATGGCTGATCATCAAATTCAATATCTTGATCCTGCCTTCCCCCCATATCCCTTGATCCCTTTAGGTTTTAGAGCTATAACTAATTCCTTCTTGAAATCACACAGTGTTTTGGCCTCAACTTTTTTCTGTGATAGTGTATTCCACAGATTCATCACTCTCTGAGTGAAGAAATTTCTCCTCATCTCAGCCCTAAAAGGTTTACCTCCTTATCCTTAAACTATGAACCCTAGTTCTGGGCTATCTCACCATCCAGTGAGAAGCACATACAAAGTCAACACTCAAACAGATTAGGTAAGTGGGTGAAATAAAACAGAATAAAGGAATATGGAAACACAGTAAACAAGTTGGATTCTGACTAATGCTAATGTGGACAATAAAACATAAAAACAAATTGATTGGGGTGAATGATCTGCTTCTGTATTGTAATTTCTATATTATGCAATGCATTTCATTTTTCTCAGTGTAAAACCTGAAGTCTATCTTTCCTTAGACGATAATAAAATTGACTTTTTTTGTTGTTGCTTTTTCAAATGATTTGAAACCAAAGTGAATTTTAGAAGCTTTTTGAGGAAAAGTTTCAGAGGAAAACCAATATCATCAAGTATATATCAGAGTGTGAGTGACTGCAAAACCGATCCTTTACTTTCTTTATACTGAGGATTGCAAATGGTGTGAGACACCAGTGTGAATGTGACTCACATTGTATAAAATTAAAGGAATCCTCTGCTGCAGGAAATGGCAAACAGGAGCACGGGACAAATAATGATAGCTAACCTTGTTGAATGGTAATTAAACCCAACCTCTGGCAAAGAAATCCAAAATTAATTCTTGGAGAGTCGTCATGTCACCAATTATCCATCGCTAGTGTTATCCACTTTAGTGGGTGGCACAGTGGCACAATGGTTAGCACTGCTGCCTCACGCTGTCAGGGACTCGGGTTCAGTTCCTGGCTCGGGTCATTGTCTATGTGGAGTCTGTATGTTCTCCCTGTGTCTACATGGGTGCTTTAGTTTCCTCTCAGTAGTCTGAAAGATGTGCTAGTTAGGTGCATTGACCATACTAAGTTCTCCCTCTGTGTATCTGAACAGGAGCCAGAATGTGGTGACTTGGGGATTTTCACAGTAACTTCATTGCAGTGTTAAAGTAAGCCTACTTGTGACACTAATAAATGAACTTTAAATTAGCATCAAACAAAAACATTAATTGAATTGAAGTTTTAGTTCAAAAATGAGATTGTCTACTAACATTTCTGTAAACTTTCAGAAAGGTTTCAGATGAAAATTATACAACTAAAAATCTTTTTTACAGAATGCAGAACATTCAAAGCCTTGCATTCTACCTCTGGCAGATCCCCCATATTCATATGTGCTTTTTGAATCATAAATGTCAATCTGTGTTTTATACGCACTTGTATATATATCTAGCGGTTTAGTGGAGAGACATAAATTACTTCCAATATCCAATCTCAAATCTACCGAGAGAAAAATGTTGACACTTTCAATGGCTTCAGTGATGCCATAGAGCCTTCACACTTGATGAGGCAAGGTTCAGGATCAATGATAAACACTTGGCAATAATCAGTAGCCAAGTATGTGGTTCACCTTTAAAGGATCGCTTCAGCTGGGTTTGAAATGCTGAACATGTTTCTGTCAGGCATGTCCATGGCAGTGACATCAATCCTCTTGTTATGGGTGAATACCTTGACTCTTGACAGGAAGCTGTCAGAGGCAAGCTCTGATCAGTTGGACATCCTTCTGATCAAATGGTCAGGTATGCTTTGTTAAACCTTTCTTCTCCTTCTCTTACATCTGATAATTTGTGCGTCTCTCAGGAATAGAGAAAATGATTCCAACTTCTATATTAACACTTTTAGTAATGCTAATATTCCTGACAAGCTAATGCATTTGTCTCTGTACCATAAATCACATACCAGCTGAAGCTAATGTCCTTGTAGCTACTGTGTTATCTGGACAGGTGGCCAAACCATGGGTATAATAATACATGATGGAGTCACCTTTCAGTCCTCTCAGCTGGCATTAATAGGGCAATAATGACTTCAAAATGGAGGTGGTTGCCTTGTCACACCAGTGATACTGTCAACACCATTTATAAAGTGCACTTCAGGCTTTGGCCGGCTATATGGGCAATGGGGAGAAGAGAAACAGGGAAGTCTTGAGTGATTGTTTTTCATTTATGTCCCCAGGACCTCCACTCTAACACTGAAATTGTAGCAAGGTCGAGGGACTTCAGTTATGCAAAGAAGCTGGTGTTGATTTCCTTCAAGTAGAGGTTAAGGAGATCTGGTTTAGATGCTAACAATCACAAACTATTGACATACAGTAAACAAGGTGAACCTGTTTCCAGTGGCAATGGGGTTGATGAGCAAAGGCCACATATTTAAATTGATTTGATTGGCCAAAGAACCAGAGGCAACGTATGGAAAACCTATTTTTATTTTCACAGACTAGTTGTTCTGGATGTTGGTTTGCACAGTATGTTAATTTTCCTGTCAATTCTTCCATTCCTTGTTCTTGGTTGCTGCCGGCATTGAGATTGACCATACAAAGTGGTAAAGGTGGGTATCTCTCTGGCCATCTCTAAAGGCTGCTGCATGACTTAGATGAGCACAGTAAGAAGTCTCACAACACCAGGTTAAAACCCAACACATTTATTTAGTAGCATGAGCTTTCGGAGTGCTGCTCCTTCATCAGGTGAGTCACTTGATCTCCACATCACGACTTAGATGAGGAAGATGAGCACATGAGGCCTAGAAAACACAAATTCAAAACTCTCGAAGTTAGGTTAACATCCAACACAGTGCGAGAGCTTATGTTTATAAACCCTACCACACAACTAGCATTCAGAGAAGGCTAGTCTCCACTGTTTACTAGGCTATATCTAGAACTGGGATAGTCCTCTGTATAAAACAACAAGTTACGATAGGCACGATGAGCTGAATGGCCTCCTTATCTCTTTATGATTCTATGGGTGGAATCCTAGCAGCAGCAGGAATCATGGCAGCTTAATCTGACAGGAGGCAAAATAATCTCTTTCCTGACAGCGGGATAACTGTTTGAAGTTCATTCTCCTGCCTTTCAAAGCAGATTGAGCTTTCTGATGAACAATGTTAGGAACCCCATTTGCATGCTGCCTTGCTGGAATTAAGTTCATCCTTCAAATTAAGTTCCCCGCCAGCGAGAATTTAGAAAGTTCAGTTTTACAACTGTATATAAGTGGTGAGTGGTCCTGGTGATCTTCACTTCTTCTATTATTTAGAGCAAATGCAGCTTTTGATTTCCCGGAGACCTTTTATAACTTCACTCATTTCGAATGCCAATAACAACTGTTTCACCAAGGCTGGACATGAGAGACAGGCAAAGACGGAAGGGGGATGGGGGTGGGTGTGGAGACAGAGTGTCTGGGGAAAGTGCGGAGAGGGCAGGGTCAGTGCTGTTAAAGATGGTGGGGAGGGTACCGATTAGAGGGAAATGTCACAGTCAGAGGGGGGAATGGGATACTGTAGTGTGGCAAGGGCAGGATGAGAGTTTGATAGGTGAAGGTCTCATGGAGGAGTGACAGAGAGGAAATTGACAGATGACTTGGGGAACATGAGTGACCAGCGTAAGGGTGGGCATGGGGATGGTAATGAGTTTCGATTCTGAGGGGAGGGACAGCACGTGAAGGTGAATCATAACAGAATCAGGGTAACGGGGAGAGGTTCAAGGGTAACACAGGGGAGAGGAATTGTGATATTTGGTGGGTCAAAGGTGGTGACGGGAAGTGGGTAGGTGACAGGGAGAGAGTAGAATGTAGTGGACCGACTCTGGAAAGTGAACCGCACCATTTTTCAAATCTGACCTTGACCGTGCATTTAATTAGTAAGTGAGATTCCCTCGACATGGGAGTATTTTTAAGGGGTCGAATTCAAAAGCAGCACAAGTATCTGATTAAAGGGACACCTGAATAACCATGAGGGAACTGGATGTTAACCATACTCAGTTGTGTTCTCTTCACTGTGGTGCAACCCACATGCAAACAGGTTTGTTCGTCACTCGTGTGTCTCATAATATCAAGATCCCAGCAAGGTGTGAAGCTGATAGAACATAGAACAGTACAGCACAGTACAGGCCCTTCGGCCCTCAATATTATGCTGAGCTATGTCCAAACCCAAGATCAAGCTATCCCACTTCCTATCATTCCGGTGTGCTTCATGTGCCTACCCAATAACTGCTTGAAAGTTCCTAAATTGGCTGACTCCAATATCACAGCAGGCAATGCATTCCACACCCCAACCACTCCGTGAGTGAAGAACCTACCTCGGACATCCCTCTTTTATCTCCCACCATGAAACTTATAGTTATACCCCCTAGTAACAGCTATATCCCACCAAGGAAATAGTCTCTGCATGTCCACTCTATCTATCCCCCTCATCATCTTATAAACCTCTATTAAGTCACCTCTCATCCTCGTCCTCTCTAAAGAGAAAAGCCTCAGCTCCCTCAACCTTTCCTCATAAGACATACCCTCCAAACCAGGCAGCATTTTGGTAAATTTCCTCTGCACATTCTCCAATGCTTCCACATTTTTCTTATAGTGAAGTGACCAAAACTGCATACGATATTCCAAATGTGGTCTCACCGAGGTCCAGTATAGTTGCAGCGTAACCTCATGGCTCTTAAACTCAAACTCCCTGTTAATAAACACTAACACACTATACACCTTCTTCACGGCTCTGTCCACTTGAGTGGCAACCTTCAGAGATCTGTGGATATGAACCCCAAGATCTCTCTGTTCCTCCACATTCCTCAGAACCCTGATGTTCATTCTGTTCAATCTACCATCTGCTGCAGTCAGAGACAGGCGTTAAGGAGGTGGATGCCTACCAATGGGCATTGCTGAATGACAAAGGCAAACTTGTAATCCAAACCTACATCCTACTGGGTTATTGGGCATGGCTGACAAGTGATCATGTGCTTACTCTTTCTATGCTGTCAAGACAATGGTCTCTTAGGAATCTCTGGGTGCTGGAGGCAAGCGGAATGGTATCAGAGGGGGGCTTCTCGCTCATGGCTCTCATCACCCTGGTCAAAGAGCAATGTCTCCATGTGCAATCATGTATGAACAGAATGAGCACCGATTTCTGCTCCCCCAGGATGTCCTTCATCCAGGAGAGTTGGGGATGCCATGTCTAGGCAGAAGTGAGGAGAAGAGCTCAGCACAGGCCTGTTGGTTTTGAAATGAAGGGAAACTTGTAAAGGACATGCACACTAAATTTATCACTTCAATTTGTTTACAGATCCATTGAGGCATTGATGATGTAGGCTGCAGATAACTCCACCTAGATAATGGCTGCCATTTAGATGAGGATTAGGAGAGGCCACCACAGGTTGGTGCAAGGCCAAGAGGAGCAAGGGCCTGATCAGAAGGAGACCGTGGGGCCTGAAGAAGGTCAAGATACTGGTGAGTAGGGTCCACTTCAACAGTGAGCATTGATCTGATTACGGATGTATTGCACGTGACGTTCTTATCTAGAAATGAGTGAATGGCAATGCTGGATGCACATTCAGATGTCCTGAATGTGGTTGCTCATAACTGCCAGCTTCTCTAATATGGGCTGCAGATACAAGGACACTGGAGGAGGAATGTGGAGCTCCTGGCTTGCAATGTGTAATTGGTTGTTTGGGTGCTCTTTAAATAGGGCGTCAGAACCTTCAACCCCATGAGGTGACATGGGCTGGGTGACTTTCTGCCCGCTCCACTACAAAACTTGCCAGGCTCCTCGCAGATACATGGACAGTGCATAAGATTGCATATGTTCAACCACCCCACTGCTCATCCGGGAATCACACCGACTTTCCCACCTGCCACCAGACTTGAACTCCAGAGTGGAAGTTCTGCCCTATGATTTATAGAAAGAAAATTAACCTTCTTGTTCACTATTTCATGCAGATTATTTAATGTGCTTGAAGTGGTTAGTGCTGCTGCCTCACAGTGCCAGGGATCTGGGTTCAATTCTGGCGTTGGGTCACTGTGTGGAGTTTGTACATTCTCCCTGTGTCGGTGTGGGTTTCCTCCGGGTGCTCGGATTTGTGCGGGTTGGGTTGATTGGCCATGCTAAATTGCTCCTCGTTGTCAGGGGGATTAGCAGGCTAAATATGTGGGGTTATGGAGATAGGGCCTGGGGGTATTGTGGTCGGTACAGGCGCGATAGGCTGAATGACTTCCTTTTGTGCTGTAGGGATTCTTTAATTCTTCTATGAAAATGTGATACAATCCATCATCTGATTTGGGCAGAAGTCTAAAAGGAGAGTTGCGTGACTCCTGTGTAGTCCTGACCTTGATATTGCTGTCTCCCCATCAATCCAGCTCTCCCACCATACAGTCATTGCTGCTGTTTTATACAGGCTGGCTGAAGAAATATTGAATGGCAGGAGAAGGTTGAGGAGAATGATTGAAATGGGCTTTACCTAGTGCTGAACAGGCCATTAGTAAAACAAAAAAAAACTTCAAAAAAAATCACTCCTGAGGAAAAAGATTGGGCTAAGCTAGAAAGAAAGTAAATTGAGTATGCCAAAGAGACTGAACAGAAATAAAAGATCATTGCATTTTTACTATCAAAATTAGGTGACATCCCACCAAAAACACCACAGCAAAGGACACTATCCATGATACAAACACTAGGGCAACAACAGTGATCTCACAAACATAAGCCTAATGGAGGAGGAAGCTGCAGGATTGAACATTTGGCAGAACACAGACAATGGTAAATTCCAGAGGGAGACACAATGAGATGTTAGTGGCAAAAACTCAAAGGTATGGTAAACTGGTTTGTAAACTATCACTCGCCTTGTGACTTCCTGATATAAGTGCAGCTCTGCTGGTTTTGCATAAAGCCAAGTGCAGTTGCATTGTATGCTGTAAGCGTGGGAGGTTATTCAGCAAGGGATCAATTCATTGTGTGTGTGAATCAACGTTACATATTTGTATCTGATCTCATTCTTCTTGTCTATCACTGACTGTTGCCTGAAGGAGTTGCAGTATTACAGTAGGCATATAACCTTATTGAGTTTCGCATTGAATCTTAGGTCTCAAGCTACAGCATCAAACCCCTGTAAACTCTTGGTAATAAAGATAAGGAGGAAGATTAAAGTTTAAGACATGTGAGGAAAACCATCAGTGCAGAACTATATTTAAAATAATGTTTGCTTTTAACAGTCAGAGTGCATAGCCATGCCATGTTAGAAGGGCTTGGTTCTTCAATTTCCTGACCCCCCCCTCTCTTGTTGCCCATTGACATATGCATAGAACTATGCTCTTGATTGACAATAATTTGATATGCAAGGAAACTCATCACTATGTTTAAGAGTTACTAGGTGGGATTTTACAACCTCACTTGTCCCAAAATAATAAAATACTGTCCGAGGTCAATGAACCTTTCCATGGTCCACCCCTTGCCCGCTCCGATTCCCGTGATGCGTGGACCAGTAAAATTCCGGCCACTAAGTCAGGTTACTCAGAAATTGACAGTCACTGGGGAGGCACTGACCTAGTGGTATTATCGCTAGGTTATTAACCCAGAGATTCAACTAACGTTCTGGGGTCCCAGGCTCGAATTTCTCAACAGCAGATGGTGGAATTGGAATTCAATTTTAAAAAATCTGGAATTAAAATCTACTGATGACCATGAAACCATTGTCAATTGTTGGAAAAACCCATCTAGTTCACTAATGTGAACGAAATTAGGGAAAGAAATCTGCCATCCTTATCTGGTCTGGCTTACATGTGACTCCAGAGCAAAAGCAATGTGGTTGATTCTCAACTGCCCCCCAAAATGGCCTAGCAAGCCATTCAGTTTCAAGGGCAATTAGGAATGGGCAATAAATGCTGGCTTAGCTAGCGATGCCCATATTCCACAAATGAATAAAAAAAACCCTAGTGTTTCTGTTCTTCAATATGTAGTTATACTTTCTCTCTGTTGGAAAACTTCCTATTTTCCTAAATCCAAAGATTTTTGAGACATGTTGGAAAAACAAAGGATTGACGATGCCCAAGCATTCAAAGAGATATTGTTGGACTGTAAAAAATTGAAAAATGTAAACAATTGAAATTGGACAGTTTGCCTGAATAGATCCAACGAGAGGTTCCTGCTAATTCTCCAGCATGCATGTTCTCTAGAGCTGAATGAATAGAATATAAGCCCTTCCGATCCCATTACTGAGTCAGACTGACTGGTTGTTCATCTACAGGACCCTGGAGTTCTTCAGGTTTTCCTGCCTCAGGTCTCGGACTACCAAGTTTGCCATTGAAAATTGGTTGGGGTCATGGATTTTCGGATGTGAAGTCCTTTGGGATGTCATGAAAATCTGCTTTCTAAATGTAATTTTTTATTTCTTTGGTGCCCTTGGAACAGCCACAGAAGATAATTGCTTTGTGCTAGCTGAAATTGACCACTGAAGCAGATTTGCAAATGACCAGGAACAAAGAAGTAGAACTCAATGAAATTAATGTCAAACTCTGGGACTGTTTTGAGGTTTCCCACCCCCGAGGACATTTTCTGCAATATAATAGCAAGCTTGAACATTGAAATCCAGGTATTACTTGGAAGATTTTTTGCAAGCATCTTAAAGTGATTGGACTTAATCAAATGGATTAATTGGCTAAACAGATTACTATGATCACAAACATTAGTCTAGAATTCTCATTCAGTCAACCAGCAGTCTTTCAGGGAACATTCTTGTCCTTAATCCTACATTTGCAGCAATTTAGGCCCATCACCATTTCAGAAACTAACCTTTCTTCCAAAGGACAGGAGAAATTCAACTTGGTGCTAAACTCACTTTTCAAAGAAAGTTTATTAGTGTCACAATTAGGTTTACACTAACACTGCAGTGAAGTTACTGTGAAAGGTGCAGCTTAGGAGCTGCCCATGTTATCGCTCATGAGTTATTTTTTGAGAGAGAGAAATGTCAGACAAAAATAAATATTGCTCTTTCTGTTGGAAAAATTTGACTGTGGATAATATTGAAACGGAAATCAGTTGCCTGTCCATTTTCCTTCGCGGTCTAACAAATTATTTAAGTGTCTCCAGCAGGAATGGGAGAACCAGGGTCCAGCTATCATTATGTTTTCACACTTATGAAGCAATTGAATGAGCTGCTTCACCAGTGGAGAAGAGATGAGCATTTGTAAATCAGTGGTGCAGGAAACAAAATGGAAAGAGAAGTGAAGCCAGTGGTCACAGGAAATTTGTGTGTGCCCCAGATGACTGCTTGGGGCATGCATATTCCCCTTCATGTAAATGTCTGCAGCCTTCATCCAAACTCTGTTACCCAGCTTCAGGTCAAGCTCAGTATGAGCTCATGACAGCCCTCCACAGACCTCTGATGACAGCTTTCGGCTGAGTCCCGATGACAGTTTGTGCGCTGAAATAAATAAAGTTATGGCTGACTTGTCCGCTGATTCATTTCCTTGTGTTAGCTATTCATTGATTGCTTTCATTTCTTTCCAATATTTCTGAAATTAATACTTAAAAATAACTTCCACATCTCTGTATTAAGGATGACTGAGTAGTCAATGAGCTTACAGTGGGGATGTCAGTCATTCTTAAGTGGAGAGGGTGGCCATCAATGGGGGAGGGGTAGGGGGTGAGTGTTAGCTTGAGAATCATAAGCATGAGTGCCTATCTCACAAAGCCCTAACCAGCTGACACATCAGCCTTAACTTAAATTAGTCCAATGCATAGGTTATTCTGGCAGGTCACCATGAGGACTGATAGTGGAGGTCAGCTGATGGCTGTCACAACACAATGATACTCTGTTGAGAGTGAGACAGGTTATACACTCATCCTTTCTCAGATTAACTTCTCAACAGATATTCTGAAAAGGCAGCTTTATTAACATTATGCTCTGAGGAGATAATCACAATCTGTCCAAAATTTTGTTGCAACAAGTGCATAAAGCACATTAATAAGCTTTTTACAATGTTAGCTTTTTTATTCAGTTTTCATTCCTCAATTCAATTATTTAGAGATATCCTGAAAGCTATCCTTTTCCTAATACTCTCGGCACAGTTTATGCTTGCATTTCAAGCCTCTGTATATGGTGGGTCTTTTTTAAAGTGTTCTTTCAAGGAATTATCATAGATGGCAGCATATAAGCCCACACAAAGGTATAAGGCAATACCATTTTATCAGTACAAAGTCATAACACTCAGTGTATAACTCACCCCCACCTCCTCTGTTAAGAAACGCTTAGCTGTTGGCCTTAGAGTTTCACCTTAGAAATGCATGCTTAGTCTTATCTTATAAGTCATTGCATGGAATCATATATATAAGCCATATCACCAAGAATCTGCATGGGTGTTACATCCATATAAGGTACACCCACGCAGAGCAGACGGTGTGTGGTGAGCAATAAAACAGAAATGGTTCCTTGAGGAACAAGAATGAAGTTTCAAGCTAAAAAAAATCATAACATTCGCCAAATCTTCAAATAACTGTGCTGCAGCGAAGACATTCAGTGTTAGCGAAAAACTGATGCAAGAATGAAAGAAGGAATTGGTCCTGAGCAATATGTCCAAGATCAAATGAGCCTTAAGAACAGGGACCAGTCCGTGGACTGACCTTGGAATGCATGTATTGGAATGGGTCTTTGTCAGAATGGCTACATTGTCACCAGAAGTGCAACACTGATCCACGCACTTAAATAAGCCAAATCCTGAGTCCGGCAAAGATTTCAGAGCAATAACTAATTGGTGTAGCCCCTTAATGAAACAAACAAGTCTAGTGTTGCAACAGAAGGTCAAGATCGCTCAGAGATACTGCAATAATTCAGCCAAACACCTGTTTCCTGTCACTGACACCATTTCTCCTGCACCAAAGGCTTACAGTCAGGTAGTCTTCACCTTGGGACCTACACCTCAGTCTGGTTAAAGACTGCTGCTGCCTCACAGTGCCAGGCACCCAGGTCTGGTTCCCAGCTTGGGTGACTGTCTGTGTGGAGTCTGCACGTTCTCACTGTGTCTGCGTGGGTTCACTCCAGGTGTTCCGGTTTCCTCCCACAATCTGAACGATGTGCTGGTTAGGTGCATTAGCCATGCTAAATTCTCCCTCAGTGTACTCGAACAGGCTACTAGGGGATTGTCACAGTAACTTCACTGCAGTGTAAATGTAAGCCTACTTGTGACAATAATAAAAAATAATAAAGACCCTCACTGACTGCTTCCCATTGGGCGAGCCTTCGCTCGCTGAGTAAGGCAGCTCGAACTCCACAAAGTCCATGGGGAGATCTATTGATGATCCCCTGTGGTCTTTTGTGGCCCCTTGTAACAGATACCAAAAGACCTCAATACCAAAATCACCAGTTTCCTGCAATTCATCATCACACAGCTGCCAAAACATAAGTCCTCACCGGCAAAATGAATGAAATACCCATGAATTTTGATATGCCCAACAACACTTTGGTTGAGTGGACAAGTTCAAAAACAAGGAAAACCACAGGACATGGGATGACAAGACTCATGATGGTGTAGCCTGCATGGTTGACAGAACAAAATTAATAAAAGCTGATTTAAAACTCTGCTGAAAATTGAAGTCTCTGCAGGAATTATTGTGCATGTTCATAGGAATGGTTAGATGGATAAGGGATGGAGTGAAATTATGGATCGATAATGTGGGGAATTGGAGTCCTGAAAGTAAGAAAAAAACGAATTAGCATTTCTACCTGAATGTACGGTTAACATGTTTCACCTTGTATTGGGGAAGAGGGCCAAGGAAACCATTCTGGAGATCATTCTGGAAGCTTCCCACAGATCAATGACCATCACATTCAGGTATTAGAAGGTCTGTGTGGTCAGCAGAAAGAAAAGGCTGTTCGACCTTTTTGAGCTCCCACAACCAGATCTCTAGTCAAAGATGCATCCTGCAGCCTTCAAACATTTCTGGGAGATTCTGTTTTGGCATGACCATGGGAAAAAACAATTACTGAAACAAGCTTTACTGCTGGTGGTGGATTTAAAGCTGACTAATACAGCATGATTTATAGTATATATTTGAATATCTTTGTTCTTCTACATTATTCGGTGCCTTTTCACTGAGTGTACACTCTCATTCCTTCCAACATGCCCAATATATATTACCTTAAACTATTATACTAGACTGAGCAAATCTGTTCAAAGTATTCAGGAACGACTTAACCATTAAACAGAACCAGTTTCTACTCTTAAAGGGCAAGTGTTCTACATGCCAAAGGCAGGACTTCAGCCATGATCACCCGGCAATGAATGCCTCTTGGCCCTTGGTTGACATCAAGTATCAGATTAAGCCCAAGATCAGATGCAATGCCTTTTTTGTCAGGTCGGATCGTGTTTGTCCCTCTTGTGGCAGACCATGAATTAGGTTCAATTTGAATTGTTTTTTGGAGCAAGCAAGGCAATTAATTTGGGTCTGCCTGGTCCACTATGTGCATTGGCTTTGTAACTTTAAGAATTAAGTAAAAATTAAAGACAGTCAGAATATAGGTAATGTTGTCATAGCCCCGATGACCATAGGCTGATCTCCCCTTTGAGGGGCAGAGCTGACTGGTGGTGATTTGACCTGAAGAACACCACACTTCAGGCGAGGGGCAAGATTGAGGAGGCAGGGCCTTTATTAATAAGTTCCGTCAATAAGGAAATCCAACGCTGCTAGCATCATTCTGTATCACAAACCAGGTGTCCAGTCAACTGAGCTAAACTGGCCAGCTTGAGTAAAGACATAAGCAACAATATAAAACCAGAAGAAAAGCCATACAAGATGCAAAAAAACGCATGGATCAAAATGAATGGGAAACATACAGAAAGATGGGGAAAAACAGCAAAGGGAACAAAGCAGATAGTAAGAGCACCAAAAAGGGAGCATGAAAAAAATTCAACGATTTTGAGATCCACTCAAAAATCTTTTATAATTAAAATAAGGAAGAAGTGGGTAGTCAAATACAATATAGGCTCTTGGAAACTGATAAGAATGATGTTCATAGAATTCCACAGTGCAGAAGGAGGCCATTTGGCCCATCACATATTTACCCTGCTAATCCCCCTCACACTAAGGGACAATTTAGCATGGTGTCAATGAAAATAAGACTAATTTAATTGTAGACTATTTAGCCAAACATCTGGAGCAGAATTTAATGGACCCCGCAAGGGGGCCAATTAACTGGCTGGAAAATTGATGAGGCCAAGGCCATTTTCTGGAGGCCCGGGGGGGATTATTGACACTTAACTGCCTGTTGTCTGTCATCCTGTCTCCTGTGAGGGAAACTTTCCCCACAGGAATATTAGCAAAGGTTGACGTCACACCCTTAAGAACTGCTGTCCATTGACAGGCTGGCAGCTCTCCAGTGCCAGCAGCAGTGTCAAGAACGGTGGTCACTGCTGGTACTGCAGTATGGCTGAAACCAGGAAACATGTGAGTGGGGCAGATTCACCAGGGCCTGTTATAAACAGGGAGACCTCAGTAAGGAGGAGAAGGAGGTCTCAGTTTGAAGGATGCAGGTCTTACTCCAGGTTCCGCCAGCGGGTGTCTCCTCTACCAGTATTCAGGCTTACATGCCAGAGTATATCTGATGGTTGGCCTGCATTAAGGGTCACCACCTGTCACTGGTATTCAACCAGCGGTAGCAGAATGAGGACATTAAATGAGCCTTGAGTGGCCTCTGGATGGGGAGGCCATCCTTAACCTTTCCTGCCTTGGACTTAACCAGAGGGAGGTGGGCCAGTGTTGGTATCTCCACCATTGACTAAAGTGATGACTACAGTATGGACAGGGGAATGTCTATGGATCTTATGGACTTTAAGAAGAAATTCAATAAAGTCCTTTACCTAAATTTGAAATCGATGGAACTGAAGGCAAATGATTGACCTAGTTAGGAACTAGGGTGAATGGAAGGAGACAGAGAATAGGGCCAATGGGCAAGTTCTTCTAAAAAAAAGTTGCGGCTGGTTGTATCCTACAAGTTTGATGTTTGAACCTTAACTACTCATTGTATTCATTAGACAATGAGGTAGAAAGCTATAAATCCAAATTTGTCAATAACAGAAAGATTGGTGTTACTGTAAACAGTGTAGATGAAAGCGTAAAGTTACAGAAGGATGATGCGAGCTTAAATGAATGGATAAAACCGTGGCGACTGCATGTCAATATAAACAAATGTGAGGGCCTGGAACTCAAAAGGAGAGAACGTGATATGTTCTAATGGTGAAAAAGCTAGAAACATTGGAGGCCTAAAGAAATTTGGGGATCCAGGCACATAAATCATTGAACTGTCATGAATGGATACAGAAAATTAACTGAAAGGTAACTGAGATTGAAAGGATACAAGAGGGCAGAAATCATGCCTCAGCTACACAAAGTCCAGGTTAGACCACACTTAGAGCACTCTGAGCAATGAGTGGCTGGCATGGTGGCACAATGGTTGGCACTGCTGCTTTACAGAGCCAAGAAGCTGGGTTCAATTACAGCCTCGAGTCACTGTCTGTGTGGAGTTTGCACGTTCTCACTGTGTCTAAATGGGTTTCCTCCAGGTGCTCCTGTTTCCTCCCACAGTCCAGGTTGTGCAGGTTAGGTTGATTGGCCATGCTAAATTGCCCCTTAATGTCAGGGGGATTAGCAGTGTCAATATATGGGGTTACGGGAATAGGAACTGGTTAGGATTATTGTTGGTGCAGTCTTGATGGGCCAAATAGCCTCCTTCTGCACCGTAGGGAATCTATGATTCTATAATGATTAACATTGAACACCCCCTCAGGAAGGATATAACAGCCAGTGTAGATTTGCTTGAATGATAATTAGACTCAATGTCCTCCAAGTGTCACCCTCCCACCTCTGCTGTTGCAGAGTATACAGCCTACGTATGTCCCACTCAGTGATTGGCCCCCTCCTCATAGGCTCCGTCTTCCTCAGGCCACACCCCCTTGGCACTGCCTGCTGTGTGGCCTTTGCCTCTGACCTCCTGGTGAGCCTGAATGGCTACCATCCTACTGGCGAGGTCCCATACATGATCTATGCTGGTGAGCTCCTTCACTGGGGAGGCCGCAGAGGCTAATGAGCCTGGATGCTCGTGTCCCGGGCTCACATGTAATATTTAACCTATTTTGGATTGATATTTTGGGTGCAAGGCTGACCTCGCTGGTTATCTGGTTCACATGAGGCAACATATCAAGTGTGAACCTGATTTCTTGGTTCTCTTGCAATCTTACCTGCTCATCCTGGTAAGATCACTGCCTTTGTCAATCAGAGAGTGCTTGACAAGTGATTGTTAACTTCCTGGAAGTCACTTCACCCATTGTGCAAATCACTCACCTTCGGTTGCACTTACCTGCTGCCAGCCTTTGATGTGGCATGGGTACCAGCTTTGCAGCTCCACCTTTCACCTCAGCTGAGAGGCAAGAGCAGAAACAAAGCCACTGCCAACTGCTGCAGCAGCAAAGACAACTGCAAGACCAGGCAGCTCCTGCTCAGCCGCCTGTCCTTCCACAAGGCGGATAGGTTGGATAGCACAATCTAGCTAGGAGGCAAGATCCCCCAACACAGGGTTTCCAGGCAGAGAATCGTACAGCAATCTACTGCTGATATCTGCAACCTCTTGGAACAAGACCGCCCCCTCCCAGTGGAGCAGGCTAGCACTCATCGCCAATCACCGTAATGGTGCCTTCCACTGGGAGGTCACACTCCACCCATAAATCTCGTCAAGTTGCTTGATGTCATCCCCCGCGGGAAGAGAAAGTGGAGAAGCGTGAGGGCCCTTAATGGATTGTGTGGAGAGGGGGCAGCGGAAGGAAACCATTTGTGGAACGTGGCTGTGAGGCATGGGTGCAAGGGGGCAACAGGCTGGCAGTGAGTGTGAATGTTGGCTGCTCAGAATGAGAGACATAAAGTGCCTGGAGAGAGGGGAAAAAGTGGAGCTGCAAGATGTGTTGAGCTGCGGTGAACTGTGAGAATTACACTGGAAAAATCAGAGACAGAGCTCCTGAAAATATTACACCACTCACTTCTCACACTCTGCCGAGGTCCCAGATCCCCAGTGCACTGAATCAAGTGTGGAGGGGCCATATTGCTACTTCTGATTTCCTTGGCACTTCAATCCACATCTGCTTGGTTGCAGAGGTTGTCCTCTTCACTCCATTCTTGCTTGGTCAGTTCAGTCCCTCAGATCGCCCAGCAGGACCTGCACTATGAGTGAGAGACCAGGGTCAGCTTTCCAAGATCTTGCCTCCCTTCCTGTCGTTGTTGCAGCCAAAAATGGGCAGCACGGTGGCAGAAGGGTTTGCACTGCTGCCTCAGTTCCAGAGACCTGGGTTCGATTCCTGGTTTGGGTCACTGTCTGCGTGGAATCTGCACATTCTCTCCGTGTCTGCATGAGTTTCTTCCGTGAACTCTGGCTTCCTCCCACAATAAAAAGTCTGACAACACCAGGTTTTAGTCCAACCGATTTATTTGATAATATACTCGCAAGCTTTCGGGTTAGCCCCTTCGTCAGGTGAATGGAGAGTTCTGGCCTCAGACAGAGCATATAAAGCACAGACAGTTTAGAGATTACTGATTAAAACGCGAATCCTTACACCTAACCTGCTGTTCAAGACCTGAAGTGGCTGACAATGTGAGTGGAAGGAGCACTGATCACAGGGTAAAGAGATGTGTATTGTCTCCAGACAGTACAGTAAGTGAGGTTTTGCAAACCCAGGCAAGTCACGGGGGTTACAGATAGTGCGACATGAACCCAAGATCCCTGTTGAGATCGTCCTCATGTGTGTGGAACTTGGCTATCAGTCTCTGCTCAGCGACTCTGCGCTGTCGTGTGTCGTGAAGGCCGCCTTGGAGAATGCTTACGCGAAGGTCAGAGGCTGAATGCCTGTGACCACTGAAGTGTTCGCCAACTGGAAGGGAACAGTCTTGCCTGGTGATTGTCGAGCGATGTTCATTCATCCGTTGTCGTAGCGTCTGCATGGTCTCCCCAATGTACCATGCTTCGGGACATCCTTTCTTGCAACGTATCAGGTAGACAATGTAGACTGTTCCCTTCCTGTTGGCGAACACTTCAGTGGTCACGGGCATTCAGCCTCTGACCTTCGGGTAAGCATTCTCGAAGGCAGCCTTCACGACACACGACAGCGCAGAGTCGCTGAACAGAGACTGATAGCCAAGTTCCACACACATGAGGACGGTCTCAACAGGGATCTTGGGCTCATGTCGCACTATCTGTAACCCCCGTGACTTGCCTGGGTTTGCAAAACCTCACTTACTGTACTGTCTGGAGACAATACACATCTCTTTACCCTGTGATCAGTGCTCCTTCCACTCACATTGTCAGCCACTTCAGGTCTTGAACAGCAGGTTAGGTGTAAGGATTCGCATTCTAATCAGTAATCTCTAAACTGTCTGTGCTTTATATGCTCTGTCTGAGGCTAGAACTCTCCATTCACCTGACGAAGGGACTAACCCTGAAAGCTTGTGAGTCTATTATCAAATAAATCGGTTGGACTAAAACCTGGTGTTGTCAGACTTTTTACTGTGTTTACGCCAGTCCAACGCCGGCATACCCACATCATTCCTCCCACAACCCAAAGATGTGCGGGTTAGATGCATTGGCTGTGCTAAATTGCGCCTTAGTGTCCTGGGATGCATAGGTTAGAGGGATTAGAGGGGTGAATATGTGAGGTTACGGGAGTAGGGCCTGGGTAGGATTGTTGTCAGACTCAATGGGCTGAATGGCCTCTTTCTGCACTGTATGGATTCTAAATCTCCAAGTGCTGATGAACTTTTGTTACCATGTTGGATTTGTTTAATTAGAAATCTTTCCTTTGACAGAATGGATATTTCATCCCCACCTACCCCCCACCTCCCCCCCCCACCTTCCCCAACTCTCTGCTTCCCTAATTGTTTTGGGAGCCAGGAGGTGAGATGATAATTGGTTTGCTCTGGTAAAGAGTAACTGCCAATGCAGAATTCAGGGAGTCGAGACCCAGAATGATCCTGCTGCTCTGTCAGAAACCAAAGTGATAAGATTCTGACCATTAACTCTAACCCTTCATTTCCCGCCTGTCAACCAGCTTCCTATCCATTCACTCCTCTCTGGGAATCATCAGCTTCCAGCCTCTTCATAAACCCAAGTAAATATCAGGGCCCACATTTTAGACTTTGGTACAAATACCAAACAAAAGTCTTCACGGATACATTTCCTAAATCACTCCACATCTGCAAACAGACTCTCTTCATGTTCTTTGTTGTACAAATAATGTGTTGAATATCACAAATTAGTGATGCTTATTGAGATGCACCCAGTGAAGGAGGCAGGTAAACTGTTCACTTGTGACTCATTCACATAAACCGCCTCTGGTGGATATTGACTTTTGGACTCTAGTAAACTTGTTGATAAATCACTGAATCTGTTGTCACTGGAGTCAGTTATAAATGGTTAGAGCTCAGATTCAATTAGGGCAATTATACTTACATCATTGTGAAGTTGTTCCTGTTTTGAGTGTCAGCTATGGCTCTGTTGGTAGTGTTCCTTTTATTGAGTCAGTGTTGTGGGCTAAAATCCCACTCAAGAGTCACAAATATAACAATCTAGGTTGATAACTGCAGCGTTGACAGAGTGCTTTTGAAGGTGCCAACTTTCAGATGATATTATCAACTAAAACCCTTTTTGTTTTATTAGGTGTATGTAAAGCTTTCCACGACAATACTTTGACAAAGAATCACAGAATCCCTACAGCGCAGAACAGGCCATTCAGCCCATTGAGTCTGCACCCACTCTCTAACAGAGAATCTTACCCAGGCCCTCTCCCTTGCTCTATTCTTGTAATGATGTGGAGATTCCGGCATTGGACTGGGGTAAGCACATGAAGAAGTCTCACAACACCAGGTTAAAGACCAACAGGTTTATTTGGTAGCAAAGTCCACTAGCTTTCAGAACGCTGCCCCTTCATCAGGTAAGTGGGAGTTCTATTCACAAGCAGGGCATATAAAGACACAAACTCAATATACAAAATAATGATTGAAGTGCAAGTCTCTACAGTCTTAAAGGTACAGACAATGTGAGTGGAGAGAGCATTAAGCACAGGTTAAAGAGATGTGTATTGCCTCCAGACAGGACAGTTAGTAAGATTTTGCAAGCCCATTATGTGGGTTACAGATAGTGCGACATGAACCCAAGATCCCTGTTGAGATCGTCCTCATGTGTGCGGAACTTGGCTATCAGTCTCTACTCAGCGACTCTGCGCTGTTGAGTGTCGTAAAGGCCGCCTTGGAGAATGCTTACCTGAAGATCAGAGGCCGAATGCCTGTGACTGCTGAAGTGTTCCCCAACAGGAAGAGAACAGTCTTGCCTGGTGATTGTCGAGCAGTGTTCATTCATCTGTTGTCATAGTGTCTGCATGGTTTCCCCAATGTACCATGCCTCGGAGATCCTTTTCTGCAGTGTATCAGGTAGATAATGTTGGCCGAGTTGCAAGAGTATGTACCGTGTACCTGATGGATGGTGTTCTCACGTGCCCCTAGCATTTGCCATGGATAATTCACCAAACCTACGCATCGTTAGACACTAAGGGGTAATTTAGCATGGCCAGTCCACCCAACCTGCACATCTTTAGAGTGCAGGAGGAAACTGGAGCACCCGGAGGAACTCATGCAGACAAAGGGAGAACGTGCAAACTCCACACCGACAGTCACCCATGACTGGAATTGAACTCGGGTCCCTGAGCTGTGAGGCAGCGATGCTAATCACTGTGCCACCATGTGTCGCCAGTGTCAAGTTGGAGAGTTATCCTTCATGTCCTGGCCAAGATCTTTCAATCTACATCATGAATCACAAATTATTGGTTTATTATCCCATTGCTACTTGTGGATCTTGTAGTGTGCAAACTGGCTGCTAGATTTCCTACTACAGAAGTATTTCATTTTCTGTAAAGAATTTTGGGTGTTGGGGGGTTAGTTCTGAAGTTGTGAAGGGCACTGCATAAATGCAAAACTTTCTTCGTTCCAAGTGATACAATATAAATAGTATAATTGAAGGCAACCACAGCCAATGTGGGCCAAGACCCTATGGCCCCACTGTGGTGTGCCCCCCACTGCCAAACCGCCACCCCACCCCTGGTGGATGCCCTTTAAACCTTCATTCTGTAGAGTGGGACAATAAAATCCCACCGGGTGGGGATAGGGGGTGTAAAATCCTGGCCTTGGTGTTTTATGTTGACCATGGCATCTGGTGTCGACAGGAGGGGTGAGGAAGGGGGGTGGTGGTTCGGAGCTCTGGAAGTGGGACTGCAGGTGCATCAGCGGGGTGGGTTCATGAACAAAACTGATCATTGATGAGAAAATATCGTGAAACAGATCAAATACTAGACAGTTTCATGGTGCATTTCTTGACTTGAGTTGATTTGATTTGATTTGATTTATTATCGTCACATGTATTGGTATTCAGTGAAAAATATTGTTTCTTGCGCACCATACAGACAAAGGATACCGTTCATAGAGAAGGAAAAGAAAGAGTACAGAATGTAATGTATCAGTAATAGCTAGGGTGTAGAGAAAGATCAACTTAATGCAAGGTAAGTCCATTCAAAAGTCTAGTGGCAGCAGGGAAGACTCTGTTCTTCAGTGGGTTGGTATGTGACCTCAGACTTTTGTATCTTTTTCCCTGACAGAAGAAGGTGGAAGAGAGAATGTCAAGGGTGCAGAGAGTCCCTAATTATGCTGGCTGCTTTGCCGCAGCAGTGGGAAATGTGGAAAGAGTCAGTGGATGGGAGGTTGGTTTGCGTGACGAGTTAGGCTACATTCATGACTTTTTGCAGTTTCTTGTGATCTTGGGCAGATTAGGAGCCATACCAAGCTGTGATACAACCAGATTTTTCTCAGCAAATTAATCACTAGTGTTATTGGAATCTCCAAATCTTGTTAGTCATTTTCAATAGCATAAACCAATTGGCCATTAAATCTGACTGGCTCATTATGCAGTAAAGATTTTTCATGATTTAAGATCTTTCTGCATTGACCACAGATCCCAATATCGAGTTTCTCTACCTTTATTGGTGAATTGTCTCTATTTCAGAAACAATAAAAGCCTAGGATGTGCCAAAAATTCAGATGGCTGTGGCATCTGTGACTCAATTGGTAAGCACTCTTGTTTCTGAGACAGAAAGTTCAAGTTCTGTTCCACATGCTATAAGAATAAGAATCAAGGCTGACACTCCAGTGCAGTACTGAAGGAGTGCTGCTGCACTCTTGGAGATGTTCAGATGAGATGTCAAGATGGACATAAAATAAAATCCCATGGTTTATTTCAATAAGAATCAGGGAAGCTGTGCCTGGTGTCCTGGTGAATGTTGATCCTTTATTCAACATCACAGAACAGATTGTCTGGTCATTATCACAAGGCCTGTGGTATTATAGCTATATTATTAATCCAGAAGCTCAACTGATGTTCTGGGGGCCCGAGTTTGAAACCGTCACAGCAGTTGGTGCGGAATTTGAATTCAATAAAAAATATCTGGAACTAAGAATGTTCTGATGACCATGAAACTAATGACAATTGTCGGACAAACCCATCTGGTTCACTAATGTCCTACAGGGAAGGAAATCTGTCGTCCTTATCTAGTCTGTCTCCGGGGCCACAGCAATGTGACTGACTCTCAACTGCCCACTGAAATGGCCTAGTAAACCATTCAGTTCAAGGGCAGCAAGGGATGGGCTAAAGATGTTCACCCAGTGTCACAAGTGGGCTTACATTAATACTGCAATGAGGTTACTGTGAAAATCCCCTAGTCGCCACACTCTGGCACCTGTTCGGGTACACTGAGGGAGAATTTAGCATGACCAATGCACCTAACCAGCACGTCTTTTGGACTGTGGGAGGAAACCAGAGGACCCAGAGGAAACCCACCTAGACATGGGAAAACGTGCAGATTCTGCATAGACAGTGACCCAAGCCAGGAATCAAACTCAGATCCCTGGCACTGTGAGGCAGCAGTGCTAACCACTGTGCCACCATGCTGCCAAGTATAAGAATGTGCATGACCCAGAGCCAGGGTCTAGAGATAGATAGAACTGCGTGAAGACCTAGAGCTCCACGCCCGTACCCTCAACTGTAAATATATTAATGAGTTGTTTACAAAGACTTGCTATTAATATACTCCAGACTACAAAGCTAACTACATGGTGTCCAGCAATTGTGTGGCATTACTTTCACTTCTTCTGGATAGTAGGAGTGAGAAACTTCAAAGTAGAATACCAAAGGCTGAACTTCCAGATTTAAATTAAGAAGCAATTAAGAACTGTAGGTTTGATTCCATTAGCCAGTGTAGACCCTGCTCTTGGCGGCAGGATGTGGCGCACTATTCGCTATTCTCTCATCCCGCCAATGTCAATGGGATTTTCCAACAATGTCACCACGCTGTGAAAACCCACGCTAGGGGGTGCGCTGCCAGCGAGACAGGAGAATCCCATCAGCGTGAATGGCCAGAGAACCCTTCCCCCAACACTGTCTGCCTTCATCCATAACTGTTTTATAATCTTGTGTCTGAAATATATACCAATCTTAAACTAAATCATAGTCATAAAATAACTCAATTTTATTTTATTGAACTTGTGATGGAGCTAAATTGTTAAAATGTTAATGTAATAAAATTTGCTCAATTGAACTCCTTTTGCTCCAGGACTCTTTTTCTCAAGATTAAGAATACTAAGTGCTTTTATCTTATCCATCCTGATATGTTAGTCCTCACATTTTTAATTGAAGAGGTGTGCTCTAAAGCTGATTTAACTAAACACCCTGAAAACACTGGCAAACCTTTTTCTCCCATTTGCTTTTTCTTTTTCAAATGAAAATTTCCATGACTGCTGGAACTCATGCTAAGTTGTTTGATTGTGATAGTGCATGTGGACTGGGTTTAAGAATAAATTTCTATTACCACATTAATTATCTAAAACAATCCATGCTTTTGTTACCTCCAGACTTGACACATTCCATCCTCCATTAACCTGAGGTCATCAAACCTCTGCGCCCCGACTCACATCAAATACCACCAAAAGTCACCCCTGTGCTCGCACCCCTGCACTGGCTCCTTAAACAATACCAAATTTTAAAACTCTTCTAACGTATTTTCAGACCCTCCATGGCTTGGTTCCTTCCTCTCTCTGTAACTATCCCCAGCTCTACAAGCCTCTGTGAAACCTGTGTTTCTCTAATCCCAGCCCCTTGGGTGTCTCTGATATTAGTTTTTCCACCAATGTGATCATGTCTTCAGCTGTCTGGGCCTTAAGCTCTGGAACTCTTTCTTTAAACCTCTCTGCTTCTCAACCCCTGTATCCAGCTTTAGGACACCACTTTAAGGATATTTCTTTCACCAAGCTTCTGGTTATTGGCCTCACATGTCCTTCTGTGTCATATTTTGTGATGCAGCTTGGGACCTCAGGATAAGGCATGATGAAAATACAAGTTGCTCTGTATCAAAACATGGGGGAGGGGGCGGGTTTCAACTGCGTTATGTATTTTCAATTATTTACTTGTTAGTGCCTGAAACAATTTTTTTAATGAGCTATATTAAACTTGAGGATATGTTACACCATGGAATTCTGCAAAAATCATACTCAAAGCATCTTTTACATGTGAAAACTAGTAAAAGAGGAGTTTCAAAGATTAACATTTTAAGGGTAGGAGATGGCTTAGTGGTATTATCACTAGACTATTGATCTTGAAAATCAGCAAATGTTCTGGGGACCTGGGTTTGAATCCCACTAAGGCAGGTGGTGGAATTTGAATGCAATGAAAACATATCTGGAATTAAGAATCGACTAATGACTGCGAAACCATTGTTGGAAAAACCCGTCTGGTTCACTAACGTCCTTCAGGGAAGGAAGTCTGCCGTCCTTACTTGGTCTGGCCTACATGTGACTCCAGAGCCACAGCAATACGGTTGATTCTCAACTGCCTTCCAAGGACAACTAGGGATGGGCAATAAATGCTGGCTCAGCCAGCGATGCCCCGTCCCATGAATGAATGAATAAAACAAAAGCAAGTAACGCACCTAAATATTTCACTTAAATCTGCTTTATTTGGTATACCGTAGTACATTGTGACTTCGCAAAGCTAATAATTGAAGCGGTTGAAATATTTCTTAAAACTGAGTTCAGCTTGCACTTGCCTTCAATTGCTGTTGTGACTGAAATACATAAAAATGGTGTTTGTTAGAGTTATTTTGATTTATTTCAACCTTTTTCTCCTTTGGAACCCCCTGGTGAATCGTCACTTTGTTTATTACAAATTAAAGTTCAGCTGATTGTTTGCCAGACTCCAGGCCCAGTATGTATTTCTATAGCTGCTCCCTTTTCATCTCGTAGCCCAGCATTCATTTGCAAGTGGCCCTCATCTGCATGAGAATTATACAATTAACTTTTGATTAACCACCTAGTTTGTGAAAGCCACAGTGTATAGGATACTCTGCATTTAAATAAATTCCCTAAATTAGGGGCAGATCTTCCATTAATCTATGACCCACAATAAACAACAACACTGGGTGATAATCGGGGTCAAAACAATAGACGCGGCAGCAGGGCTAGAATGTCATCTTTAAATATAACAGCTCAGATAAAGGCTTCCAGATTGCACCTTATCATAACACAAAAAAATCAAAGCTCTCTCTTGTCTGTGGCAAAACGCCAGAGCCCAGCGTCTAGAGCTACCATTGTTTGGGACCACAACCATTGCCAGATTTGCATTCAGAAAGACAGTTCTAACACACATTACATCACGTACAGCACTTATCTCTGCGTCTGACAATAATTATCAGTAAAAATGTACTCAGAATGACTTTTTTGTGATATTTATGCATCACAGACACAAGGAAGGTGAGATAACAGCATTATGAAAAAGAAGAGTCTCAGAAGGCATTGCACAGTGCTGTGCTATTCGATTAAATTTACTCTGACACTCTGGTGCTACTGAACAAGTGAAAAAAAAGACTATAAAGCTTTTATTTAATGCAATAATAGCTACGAACACATTTCTCCCCGAAAGATAAGATTCTTTGTCAAAACAAACAAAAGATCCTGTATTAAACATTATCTGAAGAATATATATGTGGAAACTAAAACCTCAGTTTTATTAGCAAACAATTTGTTTATTTGACATTCGAAATAAAATGCATGAGCTAGTTATCCTGCATACTTAAAACCAATCGAGCCATACAATGGTAAAAAAATACCGTGGCAATAATATACTTCACGCCATTGTTGTAAATCTACAGATCATTATTTTGTTTCCATATTAGAGAATATGTAAAATATGCAGACTCCCTCCATTCATGCTTGCTTGCTTGGAGTTAGGCAAATGTCAGATAAGTATTAATAATTAGATGATTACCACAATGTTACCAAGCAACACAATGGGAAAGTTTATTCATTATGCGAATCACGGTTTTAGATTTTTTTATTCAGCTTTTGTTTATACAATTTGAATGTGCTTCCCTTGCAAAGTAAAGGCTAAACATATAACTGTGGGTGTACTGTTATCATTTGCAGGATCATTTGGGTGTTTATTCTTAATAAGATCAAAAATTAATACTCTGCTTCTGCACCTCTACTAAAACACTTTAATAAAATTGGAAGCAGCCCTAGATAAACACAAGACTGTTAGAAAAACTGTGAGCATAACACATAGCATCGTTGAAGCTTAATTCAAGTAAAATGGAAAAGAGTACCTTTGCAAGGTTGTTGGGCGAAAAAATCTGTAGAATGTTTGTTTTCACACTGACTTAATAATTTATCAGTAAGAGAAATGACCCTCATAGCCTGTAAGAATATAAATTTAATTAATTGTATGAATTAAAGCTACAATATGTTTGTTTTATATAACACAATGCAAGAATAATTGTGGAGAATGTTTCTGTTAACATTTTAAGCACCAGCACTGGGCTAATTATTCCAGCAGCAGGAAATTATGACCAAATTAAAATAATACGTTAGAGACTGGTTACATAAAGCCCCTGCGGTAAATGCTTCAATTACATTTGAGAGTCCTCTTTTAGCAGACCTTGTCTGAAAAGGTTTCGAACGTCTTTATGGTAGCAGTTGTCATGCTTTAGAAAAATCACATGCAGCAAAAAGTCAGAATTGTCAGTTCTGAAGACATTGCTTGTTCCGTTGGGTAAAGTAGAGAAAGCAACATTGGCAAACGATCTTTAGAAAAGGACAGAAACAGCAGCAGAATGAAGATAAAAAGCACTGCATGCTTTATTCTCACTGAAGGATGGCAACAGTAAATCATTTTGAGAAGAAGTGGAATATCTGATAGGTCATCTGTTGTATAATGAAAGAATGGGAGACAAGAGAGAAGTTAAAGAAGGAAGGTGATTCAAACTCTCGGGGGATGTTCGATGCAGACACATGTTTAGGTGATGAAGATGCATATGCAGCATCTGCCATCTGTGTCCTTCATTAGCCCAGGTGAATTGTAACACTTGCATCATAGTCTACATGCAAATTTTGTCAACTTTGTATATGGCTAATGACAAAAGCAGCGATACATGTTCTGAATGTTTGGATTTTGTGTCAAGTCCTAATGGTTTGCTGTTCTGGGCCTTAAGTAGCCAAATCTTTATTGAGTGGTAAACCACTGGGACATTTTAGTCTTTCAGAAGGTTGTTCTGGTTACTACTGCTTTAGTGGATAAAATCCACAAGGACACTCTTTTAACTTGTTTAGACTGTAACCATTCGGTTTTATTTGATTTGGATCCACCAGGGAGGTGGCTAATTTAAACATGTCTGGAGTGGCTTTCACTCTGGGCTCGTGCTTGAGAAATGCAGGCAGGTGATCTTTAAATGGTCCCCTTATCCTGGTCAAAGAGCAGTGAATGTATTTTACTTTTAATATTCCACACGGACATACTGTTTTCAAATCAATACCCCTCCCTCTGCACTTAGACTGAATTGCTTTTGTGGGACTGTACGGCTGTAAGGCTTCCAGTTCGTCTTGGCGAATGTTCGGTAGGCAAACTCATTTCCCTAGAATCTAATCTGAAGGGTTTAAAGTAACAACACAACACCGGCTTCCCAGAGGTCACAGTGCCATACACCATCTGAGCTTCATGCTTATTTTAGATTTCTGTTGATGGAGGCTTAATGAGGAGGAAAAGGTTTAATTACCATATGTTTCCTAAGGTTGTTTAATAGAACAGGAATTACAGGTTTTGCCAGGGTCACGGGGTCTATGAATAATGTTGAAGTATATTCTGCGTTATTCCGTTCAATTTTATTCATCTCACTTTTTTGATTTTGCTGGGCTTTCTTCTGCAAAGGTAAGTTAGGGAACGGTGATAGTTGTGAGCTACATTAATAAACTAAATACAAAAAAAAAGCTGTAGGCATGGATTTCTAATTTAAAGGAAAATTATCAAGATCCAAGCACAGAACATCCTTCTCATTTATGGCAATAATTAATTTAGTTTCAAATGCATAGTAAAAATGCATTTTAATGGGAATGATATCCACTTATCTGGTGTCAGACATTATCTGCTTCAGGAAATCCATGGCAGCCCTTAATCATTAGATCATGATTTGATTGGGCTTGTTGATGGCTGAAGTACAGGATGTGGAAGTCACTAAATTTCGGGACTTCAACGCTCAGACTTATTTTGTTGGTAAATCGTAAATAGGCACAATCTAGAATAAAAACTTTCTTTTAAAAATTGAAAATAAAAACGAATTAAACATTCAATGTAGGTTGAATGTTCTAGTTTTCCACATTACAGCTACAGGGATATTTGGTGAAAAATGCCTCACTAAAATACTTAGAGACAGATATCATGTTATTGTTTTGCCTGGCAAAATAAGCTTTATTAACGCCAGAGAACAGGTAAAGCTGGTGTTACATGTATTAAATTACCATTGCCCACATCCCAGAGTGGTGTTATTAGGGGTTAGCACACTAATGGTATTACAGTGGTTAGCATTGCTGCCTTACGGCAGCAAGGGCCTGGGTTCAATTTCCTTGGGTGACTGTGTGAGATTTGCATGTTCTCCCTGTGTCTGCATGGGTTTCCTCCAGGTGATCCTGTTTCCACCTATAGTCCAAATATGTGTTAAGTTAATTGCCCAAGCTAAATTGACCCTTAGTGTCTGGGGGACCAGCTGGGTAAATACATGGTGGGCCTGGGTGAGATTGTTGTCAGTGCAGAGTGAATGTCCTCCTTTTGCACTGTGGGGTTCTATTATTTTATGATTTTATTTTAATAGTCTTGAGTGTGTTTTGAGTTTCAGGAGGAAAACATTTCCGTCCTCACCCTACCCTAAATTTTAGACACATTTCGATTTTGTTTAAAGCATGTCATTGTGTTTCTTAATCCCTATTGAGGGATATTACTTTACTGTGCACTGTGTGGTCTAACAATATAAGTGAGTGCACAGGAGTTCAGTAAAGTTTACCAGTACTGCAAACACATCTGTTACTTCTGGATTTTCCAGTTAATGTGTAAATAAATGACATAATTGCCTTAACTCCTGATCATACTGTGCAGGATTAGGGTGCCCACAGTCTGGGATTAATTCACACATGGTGGCCCATGATGGCCTGTAAATTAATACTTTCAGATATTAAAATGCTGCAGATTAATCAGGTCCTTGACCCAACCTTTAACCTAATTCCTGTTCTAGACCAGCAGAGTGCAGCAGCAGGGAGAAAGTGTGAATATTGGAAATCTGAGATAGAATGTTGAAAAGGTGCGACAGGTCAATTAGAATCTAAAAGAGACAAATAAACACCAGAGAAGTGTAAGACTGCAAGGACAAATTAGGATTAAGAAGGCAAAGAGGAAGGGAGGGAGCTCCAGCTGTTGTTCTCCACATTCCTCAATGCCTTCCTGGGTACGTCCTGATTTAATCTATACAAAACAACAGAAGGTGCTTTTTAACCTGACTGCCATTTTGGCTGAAGTCATGCAGCTGACAAAATAACCTGTTTTTGTTGCCTCTTTGAGACACAGAACAACTGTTACTTGCTAGAATTGAATGCTGCACCATTGCTTAATTAGATCTATGTTTTTATAACTGTTGTATTTCCACTTGGACTCACCATATCTCACCATGTCCTCTCCTCTTTGCCTTCCAGAGCATGTCCCAGTTTTGTCCTTGAGATCCTAAAGAACTTCACCTTACACAGGAAGGTCATACATTTTCACATCATTTACCTTTGCACTGATGAAACATATATAGAAAGACAAACAGAAAATGATTGAAATTTTCAGCAGGTCTGGTAGCATCTGTGGAGAAAAAAACAGAGGCTGGAATGTTGTGGCCATTCACACTGGTGGGATTTTCCCATCCCGCTGCAGTGAACGGAGATTTGACAGGGCATCAAATTCTCTGACCTCGCTGCAGCAGGAGCGTGGCACGTACAGAGGGCAAGATCAGACCTAGAGTTAATGTTTCGAGTCTATAATAGACTAGCTCCCGTACGACTGAACCGCACTGAGGCCTTTACTTCAGATTGTTTTTGTAAATATCAAATTTAGAGAAGCAGTCATTGATTATTTTGTCATACATTCACTTATTTACCATTTGTGATGAATGTGTGGAAATCATTCACACTCTTGTGGAATTATTTCTGTTTATTACGTTAGAGGCACGTGCTATTCCCAACGTTGTCATTAGCTCCATGGTAAAGGAAGCACCTCTAGAAGCCTCATGCTGTCTGGCATAAAAACATAAATGTGCTGGAAATACTCAGCACCTGCGGAGAGAGAAACAGAGTTAATCTTTTGAATCAAGTTCAGAAGAGGCTGAAGAAGAGGCATATTTAACTATTTAACTCAAAATGTTAACTCTTTCTGACACTACAGATGCTGCCAGATCTTTTGAGTGTTTCCAGCACTTAATCTTTTTATTTCAGGTTTCCAACATCTGCAATATTTTGCTTTTGACTTACTGCCTGAATTACTGACTGGAATTTTCTGCAAACCTGCTGCGTATTTCGCAGTGGCAGATGGGGCCTACCATTGGCTGGCGGCAAGATATTCTGGTCCAGCAATTGTCAACGGGGTTTCCCGTTGAATGCCTTGCGGCCAGGAAACCCGCCATGGGGTTCCGCTCTAAGTGGGACTGGAAGATCTCAACATCATGGGCGGTCAGAAAATCCTGGCTATCGATTTGATTGTAATTGAAGCCTAATTGGTAAGGCTTAATTTAAAAATTGAGTCAGGAATGCATTACTGCAAAACTAAGTAGGTAGTTACTCTACAACTACAATGACAGTCACATCGATTCCCCAGTTGTAATGTACGTGCAGGAACACATTTTTAATTGCAGTGTAAAAATATAAAGTATTAAATTATAACAGCTTTGAAACAATTACTACACAACATCTCTCAATGTGGGAGGCTGATAGAATATTTAGAATTTAACACTTCCACCTTCAAAGAACTCCATCCTCTTTACCTGCACATTAACACAAGCGTCCTGTGGACTCACAACTAGTAGGAAATGTTATGCCTATGCCCTTCTCTGTGAGGAGAGCAATAGATATTTGTCACAGATACTTTTGTTCAAATTGCCATATAAATCCTTTGGAGACCAGGAAAAAAAATCTAATTGAAGCATTCCCTCTTGTTTACCATTAGATGGCAGTCTTCAGCTTCCTAACAAACACACTGGTACCACTTCCCATACGCAGAAGAGATGGTCCAGGCTGTTTTTTAGAGTTTGTGGCAAAAGTCAGAAGATTGTGACACATTTTCATGGCAATTTTAAAGTTACTGAACTTTGTGTGAGACCGAGAGCTCTGCTTTTATTTCCTGCACCTTTAGTTTCATTCATTTTACGGAATGTTAAACATATGAACCCACGTTCCTGTCTGCAGTGATTTCAAACCCTGGTTTGCCTGTTTTATCTCCTGGGTTTGTGCCACTGTAATAAAACTGAGCTTCAAAAACGCATTCAGCATAAACTATTCTTTTCGTGTCAAAAAGCGCTCGGCGATTATCTCTCAGATAGATAGTAATCATGCGTTCTTGTGCTAATCTATGCGAGGTAGATTTACACCTTGTGTGGGAGTGTTAATATTGTTATTAGTGAATAAGCAGATCATTTTTCATCTCTCCTGGTTCTCATTTCCAGTGAAGACAGAAGCTAACCCCACTTGCTTATGAAAATAGACTTGTTACGGGAACAAAATGCACCTAAGAAAGGGAATCTGAGAGTTTGGGTTAAAAAGAAAAACAACTCTGCAAAAAAAAAGTGGTACACAACAGTAACAGTGCATCACAGGAAAGTTACTGAAGCTGCTTTGCAGTAACAGCCAGAAGAATTTAAAGTGACAATTTGAGGACTATATATTATTAAGGATCTGCGTACACCTGGGAGGAAGAATCACTGTTGTCATATCATTCTATTGAACTTATGTTAAGCACCATTTATTGGTTTAAGCAGGCTGAATTCATTTTTTCTGAACATGTACAATAAAAATGTAAAAGGTTCGACAAGACAGGAGAGACGATGTGAGGGACTAATTGTCTCGCATCACTGGGGACCCTATGGAGGTGGCACTGGCCAACCCTGTTAGATGCATTTACAGCCACTCCTTTGTCATTCAAAGAGGCGATCTCTTCTTCAAAACCCCTCTAGTTGAAACATGCAGTCCTCACCCCTGAGCCCGTCACTCGTGGGAATTAGCTCCTTACAATCAGAAACATCAAAAGCCTGAGCATTTGTTCATTTTGGGATTTGGGGGTTCGACACAGGGACATCCAGCATGCTTTCAGTATCACTCTGTCTTGATTCTGACAGCAGGAGGGACACAATATTTTTTTTTATCAGTTAATTAGAAACCTGAAGGCAGTGGGGCTTGCACTGGCAAGCCACCTTCTGCTTTGAGTGTGCTGTGAAACTTTGGTCCTCACTGCTCCTGGCTGGCCACGATCACTCAAAGTGGCCAACAGAGTAACGTCCCTTCTCTCCATGCTGGTTGCCTTTGATCTGGCTGATATCAAACTATTTTATACAACCAGGGGATGAACCTCAGACAGCGGCACCACAGTAAGCAGTAGTGGCACATATATAGAACAGATTTCTTACCTCTGTGCATTACATTCAACCTGCAAACTGCTACATGACATCTAAGGCAATGTGTAATTTGACTGCTGGTTTAATTAGATACCAGAAATTATAATATTACGTTAAAGAACAAAGAGTCTCCAAAGAAAATATGTGCTACATATGTGACAGAGATAAATTGGATTATTCAAAATATTCCTGATGAAATATTACATTTTGTTACTAATTATCAATCTGTTTTATCTCTGCACTGGCTGGTGGGTTTTACATGCAAGATCTAGCACACCGATCGCCTTTAAACATTCCTTCAATATTTACATCCTTAATTTTGAAAATAAAAATATGTTCGAGTCAGCGGGTGTAAATCGCAGCTGAGAACAAAGTCTAATCTTGTTGAATTCCTTCCAAGCTGATACTTTACTAATGAAGTTCTTAGCTGTGTGAATAATGTTATCATCAAATCATAACAACAGTGCCAAATTACTCTGCGACTAAATAAGGTCCACTTCAAAGGAGAACGTGGCGGGTATCCCTCCTGACAATCACTGCTTTTAACATACTTTATTTCTTCTGAATTTTAATTATTAAAGTCACAACAAGCCAGTCAGTTCATAACTGGAGTAAGTGTCAGTGCAAATGTTGGTAAGCTGCTATCTCAATATCAGACACGATATGTGCCGAGGTTTTCCGGGCACTGTTAACGTGTGTTGTGAATATTCACCGATTGATACTATCGTGATTAATACTTAGACCTAATGTTTGGAACAGAAAACCTCATGACCTCATTCAGAACTTCAAGCATCAAGCTGAACTTTGAAAAATTGTTACAGGCAAAAATACTGCGGTTGCTGGAATCCGAAACAAAAATAGAAAATGTTGGAGAATGTCTGACAGCATCTGTGGAGAGAGAATAGAGCCAACATTTCGCATCTGGATGACTCTTCATTCGACCGTCCACAGATCTGCTGATATTTTCCAGCATTTTCTGTTTTTGTTTGAAAAACTGTCACTTATTTCTGTCAGGGAACTACTGATTTGGATACATCTGTGAAGAACCAAATGGTGCCTACTCCCACCACCGCTCCCCCCATCCCCCCACCACTGGTGTCTCTGGAATCTGGTGAACTAATCCCAAGCATCATTCAACACTTCTTTGAACGAGCCACTAAGTTGTGAGTAAAGCCAATCCCAGGAAAAGTCCCGGCTGCTGACTTTCCCTCTCTCTTCCCCATTTGGGGAATGCCATAATGGCTGAGGCAGCAAACAGGATGAAATCTGTGTGGCACCTCTCCATGGTACAATGTGTTGAAGCTCTGGTGTGCTGTACAGCAGATGAAATCATTCTTGTTTACAGCTGTGAAATATGTTTTACTCCTAATTGAATTCACAGATTGCCCAACTTAAATTTTACTGAGTGCCCGACATAAATATGTTCACTTCAGAATTCCTTTCCATAAAACGACTCCCTTCTTTTCCTAACACTAGTTTTCAATTGGGTGTGAAAGTAATTGATTAGAATGATGAATTATTCAGATTAGGATTCCTTTTCTTATTGATGCATGATGTAGTGTATTGATGAAATGTAATTTGATTTTCCATGGTACATGAACTAGTTCAGCACAATGCCCTGTAAATATTGGGGAATTCATCAGAGATCAATGTGATTGGAATCATTCTCAATCTACCAAGGAAACCATGATCATGCACACAAGTTACGAATATTGATAGTCCAGGTGCTTTTTCAAATAATGTTTTCAATAAATTATTATTAATTATAGTTATACCAGTACTTAAATAGTTTGATGAGTACAATCAGGGGGATTGGAACTGACTGATCATATCTTAGGAATGATTTTTTGTTTACTTCCTAGATTATATAGAATTCCTACAGTACAGAAGAAGGCCATTTGGCCCATTGAGTCTGCATCAACTCGCTAAAAGAGTACTCTACCTAGGCCCACACCCTCGCCCTAACCCCATACATTTACCATGGCTAATCCACCTTACCTGCACATCCTGGGACCGAGGGAGGATGGAGGAAATCAATGCAGACATAGGGAGAACATGCAAGCTCCACACAGACAGTCACCCAAGCCGGGAATCAAACTCAGGTCCCTGGCACTGTGAGGCAGCAACGCTAACCACCGTGTCACCAGGAATCTTTAGAAATCTTCACTTAGCTATGTTATTAAAATAAATTCATATAATGTTAGATTCATAGTGAGGGATAAGCATAGAAAAACTAAAAAAAGTTAAAATAAAATAAATAAAACAAGCCACCACAAAATGAAAAATTCCTTTAGTTTTTTTAAATTATTAAAGGAAAGTAGAATATTGATTGTCCAAATAACTGTTTTTTTAAATAATGTTCTCAAGAAAACATATTTTATTTAGTTTCCCTTCAGCAATTATTGCAGTGATATATATTTGATCTAAAGTTTATAAGCTTGCCAACTTAAAGCATTATTAATTCATATATTTCACAGCATTTGCATTTTACCAAATCTGAGATCCCAGGCTGTGCATCTTTTCTCATGGCCATGGCCGCTAGCAAATTTTATACAAACCCTTTTCCTCTGAGAAAATTTGGCCTCACATCTTTGGTCAATCAAGTGCTATATCCTCCAGAGAAAATGGGGAAAAAAAAATCACTTGAAAATGACTGGAAAAAATCTTTGTTCCATAAGGAGTTTATAAAAGGTGGACTCAAGGTCAGTAAAGTGCTAAATGCTGTTCCTGACTCTCTTGCCAATCCCTTGGTGCTCGGGTTCATACTCCAAGTTGATTAGACCAAATAGAGTTGACTACTCTTAAGATATCTTGCACAGGGCCTTTGTGTATCTGTTAGCCGCATGATCATATACATTTGAGCTTCGCAAAAGCATGTTTCTTCACTTTACCTCTCCATGAAGAAGAATGGCCAATATGTGATCAAAATGCCATAAAGTGGCAGCTATGTTTAAATGCTGTATTGTAAAATGATTTGGAGCAGAAAGCATTAATTCCCCCTGGTATCTGTACAAACTACTATGACATTTTAGTGGAAACCAAATCAGAGTGAAATAAGCGATCTCAACTAACTAAAAAAAGTTGTTTGATGTTTCTTTCCAGAATCTGAAATGCACAACTTACTGATGAACAGTGTGTTGCCAATGCTATGTTTTAAAGATGTGTGTTCTGTGGAATAAATGGTGTTTTTCTTGGTCACAACTCCCCACAGCACAGGAAAATTAGTTTCCCATTCATTTGCTGATCTCCAACTGAGCATCGAGGCAAACAGAGGGGGAAGTTTGCACACTGCGAATGTTGTATTTTGACGTGCTCCTGTTACAAAAGGCCTTTGTTTTACAGAGAAACAAACCTGATATATTTTCAGTTTCTGTTTCAATTATTAATATCGATGCATTCCAGGAATATTGCTGTTTCAGGTTTGCAGAATTACGTATGCAATGTCCTACTTTATTCGAGAGATGAAATGCACTGTAAAGATCATCATCTTCATAATGATATACTGATCCATGTACCTTTTTACATATTTAATACTGTGTTGATAAACAGGCAAGAGATACATGAATAAAAATGAATTTTTACTAGCATTTGACATCATATGTGCCTATTACTTTATTATCCACAACATAAACAGTATGCTTGATGCTGCCTGTCATAGATGTAACATACTGTGCCACATTTAACTATTTATACGGCATTTAGAATTTTCTCTGTTATTACTTTATGTTTAATTTTATTGCCTCTCTATTTTTTATTCAATATTAAGGTTGGGCAAAGGCTTTTGAAATACTCTTATGTGTTAATTATGACCTTTAAAAATTATGATTCTCAAGATTAAAGATGAGATTGTTTTAAACATTTGGAGCAGGATTAACCGAGATGAATGATAAAGGCAAGAAGGAAGAATGGAATTTAAAGTTGCCAGGGCTACAAATGACACCTTCAACTAATAACCACAGAAGAGGTACAAGCATGCTCCAAACAAATTGTTGCAGTTGAACTACACAAGATTATGTAATATAAAATGTATACAATAAAGTCTGAAATTAGAAGTCTAATGATGATCATGAATCCTTTATCAACTGGCGTAAAAATCCATCTAGTTCACTAATGCCCTTTAGGGAAGGAAATTTGTCACCCTTACCTCATCTGGCCTACACGTGGGTGGCACGGTGGCACAGTAGCTAGCACTGGCCTCACAATGCCAGAGGCCCAGGTTCGATTCCCAGCTTGGGCCACTATCTGTGTGGTGTTTGCATATTCTCCCTGTGACTGTGTGGGCTTTCCCTGGGTGCTCCGGTTTTCTCCCACAGTCCAAAGGTGTGCGGGTTAGGTGGATTAGCCATGCTCAATTGCCCCTTAGTGTCAGGCGGACTACCTAGGGTAAAATGCATGGGGTTATGGGGATAGGCCTGGGTGGGATTGTGGTCGGTGCAGACTCGATGGGCTGAATGGCCTCTTTCTAGACTTTGATTTTATGTAACTCCAGATCCACAGCAATATGGTTGACTCTTAAAATACCCTCAGAGATGGGTCAACCAGTGACGTGACTTGCCTTTAATGAACTAAAAAAAATTCAAAGTATCTTGCCCTGCCATCATATTTGCTTGCTACACTCCAGAAATCAAATCGGGCAAGAATTTTCAATGCAGTAAAGCAATGTAAGAGGGAATTTTCCTGAGCCACCTGTCATGGGAATTGTACAGAGTGAGGGGCAGACCATAGAAAGATCCAAAGATCGCGGGTGAGATTTTCCAGTTTTGGGGTGAGCACAGCCGGAAAATCTCACCCAGATTCTCTAATGCTTCACGGTTTTTGCAGCTACATCTGGAAATTCCATGAAGCAAATATGTTAATTTGCCAATTTAGCATAAAACTTTCCCATAAATAGTCCTTGTGCATTGCAAAATATTAACTGTTTGTAAATTAGCACAAGAGGCTCTGGACTGGGGATATAAGGGGAAGGCTTATCCTCACTTGTTGGCTTGAAACTTGGGCCTATTTAACATCTGATCTCCTTCTCATAATGAAGGAATGCCTGGCCCAACTCCAGTGGGAATGACAAAGAGGTTGTGGCTAGAGGTGAGGTAAATCCAGGGTTTTGCAGGGTTGTTCCTCTGGCAGTGATGTTAGTGCATTGAGAAGGAAGGATATTGGGGGATGGGAGAAGCCAGGTAGGACAAGCCCAAAGATTCCTTGTGGGAACATTCCTACTTCTCCTAGGCCTACAAGAAAATGGTTAAAAATTCAGGCCAATTTTAAGAGCCCCATTTTAGATCCCACTGCTCTATGATGCCTTGTGTTCTTGGATGGGACCTGAAATCCAGACTTTTGCACTTCATACTCTCCCTGAATCTGGGAATAGGCAAGGGAGGGGACCCTGGCGGGCATGGGTGTGGATGTAAAATTGGCCCTTATATATACCACTCATATTTAGTTTTGTACGAAATATCCTTTTTTTGGAAATGCATCAATAAATATTTATAATTTTGAGAAATCAAAGAACAAAGAGCAAAGAACAGTACAGCATAGAAACAAGTCTTTCTAAGCCTGCGCCGATCATGATGCCTGCCTAAACTAAAACCATATGCGCTTTCAGGATCCATATCCTTCCATTCCCATCCTATTCATGTATTCATCGAGATGTCCCTTAAATGTTGCTATTATACCTGCTCCCACCACCTCCTCAGACGTTCCAGATATTCACCATCTGTATAAAAAAAATTGCCAAACTTTTCCCCACGCACCTCTAGACTATATCCCCTAGCACTTGCCAAGTTGAGTATGTGAAGAAATTAAATTCTGACCACTTCTAAATGTTATAAGCAAGTTTTCCTTTTCTTTCCTTCCTCGCCATTCCCTCGGTAACACACACCCGATGAAACCAGGTCTTGGTTTGTGCTTGGCGTGGTTGTGATTTGATAATCAGTTCGCCACAGGCACTTCTGTTTTTCTTGAAACTATTGGTTCAACATGTCCCACTTGGATGAAATATATTACGGAAAAGTGTGAGGTGCTGTATTACCATAGCTGAGATTAGCAGCGTGGAAGGCATTTGTAAAGCAGTAACTCACATCAGTGCTCAGAGCTTGCTGGTGCAAAAACTCCCGTCTCTCACATTCCGACATCAACTTCTTTTCACTCTGGCTCCTTTATCTTTCTCCCTTCTGTAGATATTTTTCTTTGAAGTTTCTTCATACTTCAGGATGCAGTCTGATACTAAAACTAGAAAGCTAGTGAAGAAATTTCTTGGTTGCCGAAAAACGCCTCTGGTGGGTGATCAAAAGTCCCATGCCAATAAGTAAAAGTTTTTATTTATAGATATATCATAAGGAAATTCACGTTGCTGCAGTGTGATCATTTCTGACAAAGTCAAATTATAGGCAGTAACCAACTCCGAAATCAATCCCATACAGTAATAGCTCAGGATGCTTTGTTCCTTTTGATCAAATGAAACACTAACTCTCCCCCTTCATAGTAATCCCCCCGCAAAATGATTAAGGTTCAACTATTACTGGAAAGGCTGGCCCATACCGGCAGTCACAAAGAGAAATAAAGGGGTTTTCTTTCAATAGATGGGTGGCAAGAAGTTAACACATAAGCTGACATTGTGTCGAGCAGCCATCTCCTACCATATATCTCTTCAACAGCAAAGACCATTCTGATCTGATTTGCATGGAATTGCTTAGTGAAGTTAAAAACTGAGTTTAAAACAAATTACTCACTTTTGGGACAAAACATCCAGCTGTTCATGCCGGCGGGATATCCTGATGGCACACCCCCACCGTGGGTTTCCAAGCGGCTTGGGGGATTTCAATTTGGAAATCCCATTGACAGTAGCGGGACCAGAGGATTTTGCCACCGGCTAATGGTGTGCTGCTTCCCGCCGAGAGAAAGACACCACAGGGACACCAGAAAATCCTGCTTTGCGAGGTTTTCTTACTCTGTCAGGTGCAACAGTTCATCTCTTATTTACATCTTTGCTTTAGCCACTAATTAATTCTATTACATTTTGGGAGGGGAGCAGGGGTTGGGGAGGTATGGATTCTCTGGCCTCCCGAGGCGGCGCGCCATTGGCCAGTGAAAGGAATTTCTGGTCCCACTGCTGTCAGTGGGATTTCCCATTGACAGAGCCCTGTGCTGGTGGGAAACCCATGGCAGGGATGCGTCATTGGCAGGACCTGACGATCCTGTTGGCTTGAGTAGCTGAAGAATTCCGACTATCTTTTTTTATTCATTCGAAAGGGTTGTGCATTGCAGGCAAGGCCAAAATTTATCTCCTGTCCTGGCTTGCTTAGCCATCTCACTGGGCCAACCACATTACTGTGGAGCTGATATCACATGTTGGGCAGACTAAACATGGATGGCAAATTTCCATTCCCAAAAGGCTTTAGTGAAAGAAATGTGTTGCTTGTGGAAATCCAGTAGTTTTAAAGTTGAAAGTTTATTGATTATTGTCACAAGTAGGCTTACAATAATATTGCAATGAAATTACTGTAAAAATCCCTTAGTCACCACACTCCAGTGCCTGTTCGGGTACACTAAGGGAGAATTTAGCATGGACAATGTATCTAACCAACATGTCTTTTGGACTGTGGGAGGAAACAGAGCACCTGAAGGAAAATCACACAGACGTGGGGAGAACATGCAGACTCCACACAAACAGTGACCCAAGCCAGGAATCGAACCAGGGTCCCTGGCACTCTGAGGCAGCAGTGCTAACCACTGCACCAACGTACTGCCTGTGGTCACAATTATTTATTATCAGTTTTTTATTCCAGATTTATTGAATTAACTAAATTTAAATACCACAGTTGCCTTGGTGAGATTTGACTACATGTCTCTAGATCATTAATCCTGGTCTTTGGATTACTAGTCCAGCAGCATAAAGATTCTGCCACCATCACAGAGAGTGCAATGATATTCAAGATTTCTACACAGATCACATTGCAATCTGAGGTGCTTCAACACAGAGGTAATGCACGTATCTCCCAGTGCCAAGAATTGTCCCTAACTGCGTGTTGCAGACTGGCACATTCTAAAGTCCAGGGCAATAAGCTGAGGGATGCAATAAAGCTTGGGGCAGCCACCACAGAGGTGCAACCGGGCAGAGATTGCTGTCCAAGACCTTTCAGCCACAGCGCACCAAGGGGAAGGGAATTGTATAGACACCCCTCAGGCTGTATGACTCACAATGAAAATATAGGGTGAATATTACATGTATCACATTTGTAGATTCTTTCTGTTTTGATGTTCTGTTGTTTGCAGCCTTGTTAGCCAGAATCTGTTTGCATTGTGTCTGATGTGCTGGTAGTCATGTACGGTGACACGTTGAGCAGGATTTTCCATGTCCTGAGACCGGAAATTTCCACCCAAGATCAGTGGACCTTTAAATGGTCTGTCAAATTGTTGGTCCCGCCCACAACGGTTCCCACGGCAGGTAGGACTGGAAAATAATAACATTATTATTTAGATAGTATCGCCATGTGACATGTCCCTGTACATCTAGTTTTACAGACCCATAGAAAATATGCAAGGAAATGCTTAAAAATAGTAAACTTTAATTAAATGTAACTTGAAAAAGTGATGAATTTCAATTGCGATTACATTCATTGGGAACCCATGTAACTTAGGTTTTACTGCAGAATTTTTACATCTACGAGCAGGATTTTCTGGCTGTGCTTATCCCAAGACTGGAAAATCTTGCCCAAGATCAATGGAGCTTTGCATGGTCTGTGTCCCGCCCGCTACAATTCCCTTAGTGAGTGGGACAGGAGAATTCCACCCTATATTTGAATGCGATTGTCATTTTAAGCCTTGAAAGGGGGTAAAAGGGGAAAAAACTAACCGGATGATATGCAGCAAATATTACTACATTTTAATTGCAATATTTTATGATTGGTCTATGAATTGGAAGAGTATCCAAGAAGTCAAAGCATATAAACAAAAAAAACAGGAATTGTAGGTGCAGAAGAATCAGATTAACACTTATGTTATCTCTAAAATAACAGAGTATATACGTCACAACTCTGGCTTTAAATATTGAAACTAGCAATGCAGTATTTACAAAAAATTGCAAATGAATAAGTATGCATAAAACTCAGAACAAAAGAATACATATTTCCGATTAACCAGATTTTCTCTTAAAAGCAAGTTTCATAATCACCTTCAAGAAAACAAAAACCCCAGCATATATAACTTGAAGAAAGTTGAGCCATGCTTGTGGATTTTAATTTCAGATGTTGTCAACTCAAGGGCATTTGGACCAATCAATATCTGTCTGTCTGCTGGCACATAGAAAGTTTGCTATTAGGAAAGACCGGCTTACAGCAGACTGAGCCAATACCATTAGCCCTAGCCTAAGGGCAGTTCTATCCATGAGATGGGGTAGGCACCTGCCCCCCACCCCTCCCCCACCAATAAGCTAGCCACATGGGATGTCATTTGGACATTATGGGCAAAGAGCAGAGCGTTTTTTTCCTTCTTTTTTTTTCTCACCCAGACTTTACTAAATCAATAAATCTGTTCTTTGCTTATTTGAGAACTTTGCTTCAATATATAGTGAGGACTTACCTTCCAGCAACAAACTCCTGCCAGACCAGGTCAGAATTTCTTCTTTTTGGTTTCTTCCCTGCCTCAATTTAAAAATAATTATAACGTTTTTTGACAGACACTGAATGATGTTTTTTTTTCCCCTCTGCCATGATGGATTTCAACATACTAAAATCTTTACAAGAAATTAGACTTGTGGAGATGAGGTTTTACTGCTGCAACATAATAGTTTTGTAATACAACAATTTCATTTAACAGTCCCATGATTTTTCTTATAAGCTGAAATTAGTTACACTTTCACAGAGCCGCGTCAAGCGGATTTTAGAAAGGAATAGCTTTAACTGATGCAGCTGTAATTACATAGTTTCCACTCATTGAACTGTCACGTTCTACCTTTATGGAGAGAGACATTTCAAAAAGGTAGGTATGAAAATTCGGACTTAGCAGAAGAGAGATTACAATAATGGAAATGGATTCAGAAGCTGGAATTGATGTAATGGGATCTAATGAGAATACGAAGGCCCAACACTTCTGGGGAATGCCTTCTCCACCAGTCAAAACCCCACCAATTCTCAGCCAAGGTGGGAGAACCCATCCTGAATCCCAGTTGCGAGGAAATGGTGCCCGCTGCCAGCAAGCATGGGTTTCTCAGCAGCCCTGGTCTAGCCTTACCCATCCCAGTGAGGCAGAGAGGTGCCGTACTGCTTCAGAAATATAGAAACATAGAAAATAGAAGCAGGAGTAGCTCATTTACTAGGCGACATGATGTCAGTGGTTAGCACTGCTGCCTCACAGTGCCAGCAACCGGGGTTGATTCCTAGTTTGGGTTATTGCCTGTGTGAAGTTTGCACGTTCTCCCCATGACTGCGTGGCTTTCCACCGGGTGCTCTGGTTTCCTCCCACAGTCCAAAGATGTGCGGGTTAGTTGGATTGGCTATGTTAAAATTGCCCTTTAGCATCAGGGGGACCAGCTTGGGTAAATAGGTGGGGTTATGAGGATAGGGCCTGGGTGGGATTGTGATCAGTACAGACTTGGTGGGCTGAATGGCCTCCTTCTGCACTGTAAGATTCTACGATTTGGCCCTTCGAGCCTGCTCTGATTCATTTTGATCATGGCTCATGGCTGATCATCAATTTCAATATCCTGCTTCTGCCTTCCCCTTATGTCACTTTAGCCCCAAGAGCTTTATCTAATTTCTTCTTGAAATCACACAAGGGTTCTTCCCACTCCACCTCACCTCCCTATACACACCATAGTCTCAGGGAGCCAGGAGGATTCTGTTGCCAGACAAGGTGAACAAGGCGTTCCTTCTGGCAGAGAGTCATTAAAAGGACTTCTCACCTGGTCTCTACTGCTGTGAGTTCCACTGAGACCTAAAGGGGTGAGGTATTTCCCGGAAAAGTCTGGACAATCTGTCCAGTACAGTGGGGTGGGCCAGGCAGACAGACTCCACTGAACAAAGTGAAAGTTTTGAAGGACAGTGGGTTTCGATCCAGTGGACCTGGCTTCCACATCAGATCCTGAACACATCCTGGATGTCAGTTGGTTTTTGCTCTTTTTAAAGACGAATACTTTATCAAAGCGGTTTGCTATCGGGATGTGATTTACTTTTACCTTAAATTCTGCGTAAATTTTAAAAAAGCTGTCAGTGAAGCAAGTGTGTGGCTTAGAAGAAGCAGGAAATCATAGGTCAAGCACAGTACATAGTGAGTTTTTAATCTCACCAAGTTATTCAAAGGAGGCAGAAACTTTCCCTCAGAAGTGGTGAAGATTGGAGACCAAAATATCCTGGGCTGGATTTTCCCATCCCTACTCAAGTCCCTTCGGGTAGAGCGGAATGGAAGTGTGTATGTGAAAGGCCTAACCCCTATTGCTGTTGCTGGCTGTTTTGATTGACCTGGATATTTCCCCTTGAAGTGTGGATTATGAATTGGGAGACGGGCCGACATTGTGATCCTGCCTGCTGCCCATCAATGCCCACCCATGCTATGTTCAAGTTGGGTTGGCAGGGATGGCTGGGATCAGGGCTGCTGGCTCCTGAAGCAGGCCTGGGGTGGGAACAGAGGCGAGCACATGCCAAAGCAGACAGGTTAAATGGCCAGTTTCTGGAACATCAGCCCAGTTCTGTCTATGAGTGTTAGACGTACTAATCCTCATTCTTCAGCTTCCATTCCTCCCTCATCTACAAATGCAGTTCCGTTTTTGGATTTCCCACATGATCCTGCTCTGCCTGCTGCTGGTTGAATGACAGCAGGGTGGCACAAGGCTCTTAAATGGGCATCGATTGGCGATTTATGGCTGAAAGGCCATCCTTGAGCTATCCCACCCCAGACATAACTGAAGCAGAGGCAGAAAGGTAGCAGGGACCCTGCTACTCACCCTCCTCTCAGATTAAATGCTCCTCAAAATTCACTCAGGGAACAGCAATAAAATATGATCTATTCTTGGGGTTTGGAGCTCAGGTAAGCATTCATAATGAGATTCCATCGCACAATTGTGTCAACAAAACCTCTGGTGCTGAATGCATTAAAACCTTTGAAGTAATAGAATAATCGGCCCTCTGTTTCACTGCTTTAAAGACTGAACAGGTGGCTGAACTTGTCAATCAGTGAAAATGTGGGGTGTAATTGCAAATAAATTGTGGATCTCAATATTGTTTAATGCAGAAGAACATTTTACCCACTGGGTAAATTAAGCAAATGTAACCAAAAATATTTTTCCTTTGATGTTGCTGATCAATTTAATGGTCACTTATCTTTTCTTTATAAAGTCCAATTATCAATTGTAACATTGAAACATATTTCATGCAGTATTACATTAAGTTATTTGAAGTTAGGAATGCTTCTTAAATGCACCTAGCAAAAGATTGCCCTATCCAAATCAGGCTTCCCCCAGGATTTGTGACATCTCTGAGCTGCTGGGAACGATATCTCCTTCAGAAGTTGTAGTTCCATGGACATTGCAGGGGTCTGAAATCACCATCCTTGCAGTGGAGCCCCTGCCATTGGGATTGCTGTGTGAGGGGGCTTATAACCTCTGCCCTTACAAATTCCACAAGACAGGAATAGAGATGGAAATCCCAAAACAACTCTTGCACATATCTTTTTCTCTCCATCTGATGTATGTTTGCCTTGTGTCAGGATGGCTAAAATTCAGCTCTTTGAGTTGATTTTACACACCTCCCCTGACTGGCTAAATAGCAACATTGGCAATGATAATCCTAAAGAGTTACCTGCCTACTATCTCAGCCCACAGCACTATGCAGCTATAGGGACTTGAAATTTATTTCAATTGTATATTTTTTAAAATAATCAGATTCACAATTAAAGTAAAACAAAGGTAAGCTAACCTGAATAATTTGTTTTATATACATACAAGATAAGAATTTCCGTCCTTCTATGTTAAGCTAAGCTGATGTCAGTGGCTGTATTTCATGCCTTTGAAATTCAGCCAAGAACATGGAATCATAGAATCATAGAACCTCTACAGTGTAGAAGGAGGCCATTTGACCCACTGAGTCTGCACCGACAACAATCCCACCCAGGCTCTATTCCCTGTTACCTCACGTGTTTACCCTGCTAATCTCCAACACAACAGGGGTAATCTAGAATGGCCAATCCACCTAACCTGCACATCTTTGGACTGTGAGAGAAAACTATAGCACCCGGAGGAAACCAACACAGACACAGAAAGTGCAAACTCCACAGTCACCAAGTCTTTTTAAAATTAGTGTATCAGAGCTGCAAATGGTTTAAAAAAAAACAGAAGGAATTGTGTAGGTGGAGATTAAATCAATTAAATGCACATGGGCCAGTAAAGATAGCAAAGAAACCATGGAGGTCAGTAAATGAGTACGCATTCACAGCCATAATTTAGCAGGAATATCATTACTTGGACCTTAAATTTTATAGCCGTTTATAATAGACTTGCTTTAAGAATGAGAGTTGACCATTCATAGCCACAAATGTTTCTTTTAGATAGATACAGTTGGTTGTATCGGGAAACACCAACTCCAGCTTGAAATTGCTAAACATTGGTCCCACGTGCATGCCTAGGACCATTCCACTGAGCATGCCAGAGCCTGCCTCACATTGTAAGAACTGAAAACACATCAACATTTTTTGTTTCTCTGAGTACAGGAGCCACAACTGCAGAGCACTTGAATACATAGCCGGGTGTCATAACCTTGATATTTGAAAAGATGGTGCAAAGGAAAGTTTGACTGGTTTGTCATTAAAACCTGAACTGTTCTCATGATACAAGAGAGAATTACAGTTTATGGCTTTGCAAACCACAAAGCAAGATCAGTAGGAACTGATGTGGTGTAGTGTTTTTCTCACTGAACAGCAAAATAATCTGAAACAGTTCTGAACTGTGAGTCAAAGTAGCTTATTTTTGACAATGATTTTAAAAAAGGTATATTGAAAAATCATGGTCATGATCAGTTAGAACAGTGAGATCTGATATCAATTAGAATTTTGGTTGCTTTACCTATATCATTTCAGGAACAACCAGTAGATATTGAAGATTGAAAATGATGTGTAAAGGCAGGTGAAGCCCAATATTTGGAAGAAGTTTAAACTTTACGAAATGAATATACAGCTAAAATTACATAATCAGCAATACAAAAAACAAATACTGTGTGTAATTTCCTAATTCAATTCTTAGTTATCTAACCATTGTATAGAATCCCAAATATAGCGGCATAGCGACTAGCACTGCTGCCTCACAGAGCCAGGGAACCGGGTTCGATTCCGGGCTTGAGTCACTGTGTAGAGTCCACCCGTTCTCCCTGTGCGTGCAGGGGTTTGCTCTGGGTGCCTTGGTTTCCTCTCACAGTCCGAAAGGATGTGTTGGTTAGGTGAATTGGCTATGCTAAATTCTCCCTCATTGTGTCTGAACAGCTGCTGGAGTGTGATGACTAGGGGGATTTTCACAGTAACCTCATTGCAGTGTTAATGTAAGCCTACTTGTGACACTAATATATTATAAGAAAATCCTTCAATATAGATCAGCATTTCAGTATGCAACTATCAGACATTTTCGAGGCATCTTTGTTCAATGTGTCAGATACACACCAATAATATTTTGAATTGCTTCATCAGATGTCTCCAGATAATTGCAGCAGGTACTATTTATGGTTTAGCTTTATTATAATATCATCAATTTTCTGCACTGATGTAACTGATTATACTGTTTTCTTTTGTTAACATATTTATACAAGTACAGGTCCTGAAAAATCTTAGGAACTGCACCAGTATTTCATGTGTTTTTTAGTATTGATCTGCTTTAATAAGCATCAGTGGATTTTTCTTTTTGCTAATGGTGGTGTGACTGGTTTTAAGGGCAAAAGTAATAGAAAATAACCCCAGGAGATTCAAGAATGACCGGATTGCCCTGAGCCCTGAAGGCAATGATGCGCACTTGAGACCACCCTTTAAATTAAGCGAAACTTTTCTGCTTTCAATGTCTAAGGATATAATGTTTGTAGTAATGCGCCTTTACAGAGAGAACACCACAGCATTTAATCTTCATTTTGAACGTTTCTTTGGTATCTTCAAATCGAATGGTCAGTTTAATATACCAATTAAGCATCACACAACCTTGTAATTTTTTTTGCAGTAAAACTGTATCAAAATGCGCTATTGGCTTCCAGAAAAAAAGCGCTTTATATTTTATGAGGTGGCCTAAAGCTCTCAAAGGAATGCCACAAACGTTGGTTTCATTGATTTGAAATGTGCACTTCTAATGATGTAATTGCATCTCTCTTTTTGTATGTTGCTATATTGAGTTTGAAAGTTGCACTCCCTCTCCTTCATCAGCCTCACATACAACAGTCATTCATTTTAGGCAAACTTCCTGTACTCAAGCCAACTTCTTTTTGGTGCGTAATGCTGGTTTAGGAGTTTGGTTCTCTTTAAAAGGATTGCTGGAACGGAATGGCAGCTTTTCAAAGAAAATAGTCAAAATGAAGGTGGCGTTTGGAGTTTGAAATCTCCCGCCATTTCTAATTCCTGAGGCAGGAGTGGGAAACACAAGAGAAGAAAACATAGGAAATGAATTCTCAGAAATAAATAAGCATAATACCTGTATAACAGCACAGTTTAGTAGTGCGTCCAGTTGAAAAGAGAAGTGGAGATGTCACAAAGTAAGATAGTGAAGCCTGCAGCAGTAACTGGGCAATCACCTAATGACTGTAATAGTGTTCATTACCCGTGCAGCTATTTGTTGAATCCCAGAGCTGTATCTAACCTGAAGCACAGTAATCATTTAACTCTTTGAGAGTTGTATTATATAGCCTGATAAAAACTGTCACAAAACGTCAATTTTTCCAGAGCACACTCCTCAAGCAAAGCCGATTAGGAAATCTTGTTTCTTTCATTTGCCTGATAACATTTGCAGAAAATGATTTTCTGCAGTTGTTGCATGAAAAGAAAGATTGGTCCTTTCACAAAGCTGAGAAGAGTCTTGTGATTTCCAATAGTGATTACAAGCTGAATATTTAATTCCTTTGCCTGCTGTTTTAACCCAGTATTAACTCAGCTGTGACAAATGGGCTAATGCATCTGCAAAAATAGCAATCAGAAGGATGTTATATGAATGGGTTAAGCATTCATCCACTGATAATGTAAGGCCTTTCTGTACTAAAAGTTAGACAAGCTGCAACTATCAACTGTTCTTTAAGGAAAATGAGGCTCAGTTTAGCAGGGCCATTAGCTGCAAGCGCAGATCTCGTAATGGCTGCTTAATCTCCCGAATAGTCAAAAATTGGTTTTCCATTGGCAAAATTTTCAATTATGATCATCCTGGGCCCTCCCTGATGATGCAATTAGGGTCACGCCCAGGAAGGGCACAAAGCTCATTTGCATGAATTTGAATCCATTCCCATGTACTTAGTGTGCTTAATGTCAGCAAAACGAAAGGACATGCACTTTGGCAAAAAATCTGGTCTGCCATAGGTCCAGGGGGCATATTGCTCTTTGTGCCCCTTAGCATCAGGGAGCCCTTTTAGAAACAGGAAGTGGTTTCACTCCCTCAATGTGCAGCTGGTACGTGACAATCAGATGTGATTCATGCACGTATGGACTCCTTTTCCAAGGAATTTGCATGATAGTTATATCCTCGAGTCATCACAGATCTCTGGCATTAGACAGTCACCCCAGGTTGCAGCGTTGGCTTGTCGGGGTCAAGGGATATGCCACGGTTTTAGCTGATATCACCAGTGTGGAGGCCAGAGACTATAGCAGAGGTCCAATGTAAAGAAACTCCCATGCCATTTGATCTGTGAAAGAGCAATGAATTAGCCTCCTGAAGATGTGCTTCCACTGCCTTGACAGGTCCGATGGTGTCCTCCAATGATGCTCCAGAGAGTCTCCTACGTTGTGGTGGTCTGCTGTGCCCTACACAACTGACTCTGCAGTAGGCGGCGACCTTCATGAGGATGGCCTGGAGGAGCAGCACATGTCCTCAGATGAAGAGGACATTCAGGAGGGAGTTGAGGAAAGGTGTTGCCGAGGATCCGATGAATGGAGTCCATGTGGGGGCAAGAGTTCACATGGGCAGGAGGGGTAGGGCTGTCCTTGCCATCTCCCGCTTCATGGAGTAGGATCAGCATGTTGCTGAGTGCAATAGCCCCCCACTCTAGGACTCCATGATCCCTTTATAGCCAATGGATAAAGATTGCAAAGTCCTTACAGATCAGGATGCTGGGGCTGGCGAGTCCTTAGGTGCCTGCTGCCCAGTCAATTCAGAAGGGTGATGATGGGGTGATGGGGAATGATGAGGGTGATGATGACTCGAGGTGGGGAATGACATGTGATGTTCCTCAACAACTGCTTACGTCCGACTCCTGCCTGTCTGCTGCCAGCATGCTGACTCCCCGACTCCCCTGAGTGAAGTTCTGCACTACATTCCTTTGCCCCTTTGTTCTAAAGGGTGATTAGGGGTGAAGGTCTAGGGTTCATTGAATCATCCTTGAGTTCTATCACTGCCAAAGAAACATTCAGCCTTATTGAATGGGTATTATTCAGACAAACAGTTCAAATATAGTAGTCAGGGCCTGTGGATAGGGTATACTGAATCCTTGGAAACACGTGTCAGAGGTAGCCAGCTAGTATAGATTTGAGAATGTTTACTGAAGAGATTGTGAAGAGACTGATAGAGTTTGATGAAAGTACAATAGTAGAATCCAATAATATTGTTTTGTCCTTGTTAAAATGTTCAATAAAGTGGTATCGAACCTGTGTCTGACTCTTGTCCCCTTTTTCTATCTCACCACGTAACATGCCTAACATGCCTAAGTTAAAGGGGATCACTGCAAACTGGTCTAAGTTAGTCAGGATATATTTACCCACCTTTCACTTTACAACTGTGAGTGGGCCAGTAAGAAGTACTCAAAAGGATACTCCGGTAAATCGGATCCCACCACAAAGGAAAGGTAATAGACTAGAAATTGGATAGAACCAGACACTTACTTCATGAGGTCCACAAACTGTAAATTTCGAGACATGAGCCCTAGAGGGAAGATGCTATCACCAGGAGTATGAATTGGGAGGAAATCTTAATGAAATATTTAAATATCAAGAGGCCAGAGTGGATAAAATACTGTGATAAACTGGCATTGGTTCAGGGATCTAAGAGCCAGAATTGTGCGGGGGAATGTATCATTGTTTAGGGAACACGCCTCCAAAATAGTTAAAGCCATAGCTATAGATAATTGTACTGAACAGTCAGCAGCAAAGAACAGGAGATCTTAAATTTAAAGAAGCGACAGAGGGTGAGGAAGAAGAAATAGTTGGTACCACAGGAGAAATTGAGAAGAGATTGGCAGGGAGAGAGAGACAGAGATCTTCAGATTTAATGAGAAGTTAAAGATCGCGAGGTTGGAATTAGAGCAGCTGCGATTTTATCGGTTTGCCCTGGCCTTTGGTGATTCATCAGCATCGGATTTCTGGCATGGTTAGCCGCTCATTCATTTCTGGTGAGAGGCTGAAACTATTATGTAAATTTATTTTAATGCTCATTTATATGGCATTAATGAGCCTGGGACTCAATTGTCCAGACTTTGTGGCCTTTGTGGCCCCGCCAGGAGAGGTTCTGTTTGGAGAGGAAAACACCTGCTCCCCACAAACAGGAAACAACTGTAGAATTGGAGGCCACTGATGCCCTCTGGGCAGGTCAAGGGCAAGGGAGAAATCCCTTGGACAATGCCAACCTGACTGTGCCAACCTGGCACCTTGGCACTGCCCACCAGGCACCTTGGCACTGCCCACAGGACAGTATCAGGGCGGGGCCTGAAGAGGGTATGGGAGGGGCTGGAGGGGGCATGGCCTATGGGGTTTGAGCTTGAAGGGGGTAAGGCCTAGCAAGGTAGCCCAATGGGGGGAGTGAGGGAGGGGGTGTGCTGCATGCTGTGCTTGTGATTGATGGGGAAGGGAGGGGGCCCACTGCTGCTCTGCCTGTGATTGGTGGGGAAGGCGTAATTTGTCAGTGATGTGGGATGGCAGTGGGGCCTATATTTCTGGGCAGTGCAGTGCGTGCGATTGGCCATGGGCCCCTGTGATTGCGTGGTGGGGGCAGGGTTGAGGCTGGCTACAACAGCTGAGGCCTGACAGAGAGAGGGAGAGTTCCATCAATTGCTGTTGCAATTGCGTTGGTGCAGCCATAGAGGTCTGCACTTGCACAATAGCTCCCTCTGCTGCCTGAAGAGTTTAGCCCCACCCACTGCCTCTAGTAGTTAGATACAGTCCAACCCATTTCTCCCTGCACCATGTGCATCAGGTTTAGGAGTAAAAACTCCCCCACAAAAATGATTTGTAACTTTTCCATTTTCACACTAGCTGGACACTCAGAATGTTTCTTGTAAAATTCGACTCAATGAATTTTGGAGTAGGAGAAAAACAGCCAAACAAACTGACTGCACAAGGGGTAGTTTTAGGTCCAGTTTTAGAAGACCTAACAGCAAGAGCAGTGATGAATCAGGGATCACGATGCTGCCCAGAGAAACACAGCCAAGCTTGCAGAACAGTGTAAAGATCTGCAAGCGTTGGTCAAGGTGCGAAGCCAAGCAGGTAAAGAAAATAAAGTTTGCTCTGTCGACCACTCAGAGCACCAGAGCGAGATCGACAGGCTGAATCATTATTGTTAGCACAGAAGAGCATGATATGCACCTTTGGCACTGTGGGACCCCAGGGCACACATCGTAAACTGGAAGGATATAGAGGAAAAGGCACACAGCTATGTCCAAATAGTGAATGCCGGCCTCCACCTCTCTTTTCGGAACGGCTTAAACCCCCCACGCCACCTAGCTAATGTCAACGTCTCCATGTCCAAGGCCATCAGGAAATAGAAATCACTTCAGAGGGAATTAAGGGATTGTGTTGGTGGCCAGAATTGAATAAAGACATAAATCATTATGTTGTAAATTGTATTATCTGTGCCCAGAACAACCTTGACAAGTGACTAACAAAACAGAATTAAGACACACTATGTCAATCTAATTGGACCAACCTCCAATTAGATTACACCAGCCTCCTACCACCTTGCAATGGGGGGGGCAGTACAGATACATCTTGGTCAGTGTTGGCATTTTTAGTAAGTGAATAGAAGCTTTCCCAATCAGCACTAACACTGCTGAAATTACAATGGACCTTTTAATGCAATATGTGTGCACCGGATGGGATCTTCCCTGGAGTATAGCATCTGACCAGGTCCAGCTAATGCAGCCATTGATGAATATATTTGGCTTCAGCCAAAGGTTTCATATCACCTATCCATCCTTAATCCAATGGGATTGTAGAGAGGATGAACCGCACCCTCAAAAGATTGCTGAGAAAGATCATCCAGCAAAGTAACTCCACCAGGAACATAGTCCTGAACTTTGCCCTTATGATCCTATGAAACTCACCTTCCAGCTCAACTGCATTCACTCCCCATGTTTTAATAACCGGGTATCCCATGAGGGGTATTGAATCCCTACTAGAACTGGATTTGTCAGAGTCTGAAGTCTCAGCCACAAGAAAGCTGTAAAAACTCTACTCGACAATGCACAGGCTCACCGAAGGCAGCAGCCGTCAAAATAGTGGAGAGAAAGAAGCAGAGTAAGGCTAATTTTGATGGGAAAATAAAGCTGGTAGAATAGTAAGTAGAGCAGTGGGTCATGCTGCAGGTCTTTCAGCCAGGAACATTCCTGTCCCTCAGGTATTCAAGTCCTCTTTCTATTGTGGATAAGGCAAGCCCGTCAGTGTATAAAATTTTACTGGACTCCGGGAAGACTGGATGGTATCATGTGAACCAATTAAAGGCACGCAGAGCCCAGGGCAATAACCAGGAGTTCCAGCTGTTTTTAGAGAGATTGGAAGAAGCAGACCCCGATTCTAATCCTGTGGACCCTGCTGATCCAGTCCCAGTCCTGAGCATTGCCAAGGACCCTGATCCTGGGCCAGTTGCAGTCACTGTTCCCGATACTGTTCCCAATCCTGATCCCAGGCAAACTCCAGGCACTGTTCCTGATTCTGATCTCCGGCTAGTCCCAGTCATAGAACCTTAGAATACCTATAGTGCAGAAGCAGGCCATTTGGCTCATCGAATGTGTACTGACAACAATTCCACCTCGGCCTTATCCCCACAACCCTACATATTTACCCCGCTAATCCCTCTAACCTATGCATCCCAGGACATTAAGGGGCAATTTAGCATGGCCAATGCACCTAACCCACAGATCTTTGGACTGGTCATTGTTCCGGACCCCAATCCTAGGCAAGCTCCAGTCACTGTTTCCTGATCCTGATCTCAGGCCAATTCCAGTTATTGTTCCTGATTCTGATCCCGGGCAAGCCACATTCACTAATCCAGGCCCTGGACCTGAACCAACCCTGACCACTGTCCGTTCCAAGGCAATGGCCTCAGAGCCTGACTCACAGCTGGCCCCACCCACCCTGGCTAAGCGAGTAAGGCCTCAGTGTGCACCACTCCTTTAGCAAAGGAGATGGATAGAAGTAGTCCACCTGAGGAAGTGTCCAGTACAGTGACCTAGTCCAGAGGCCATAAAAGAGACAGTTCCCTTGCTGAGGCATTCACTCCAGTGTTCCATGGAGGAACAGGACCCCGTTAGTGAGAGCCCTCTCACTAAGACCGGGAGACTTCCTCAGAATACATGCAGGCACAGAGAGCCTGATTCAGACACTGACGCCACCCTGGTACTGAGGTTAATGCATCTTCAACCATCCTTCATCTCATCTCATGTCCATTTTCTTTTAAGCTAGTTCAGAGACTGCAGTCTCTGCAAGCCTTTCATCCAGTCATTTGTATCCATGAACCACACCAACAAGCATCCTTCTTGGTTGTATAAAAATGTAGACCTTAATCTCGTGTCCGCTTATGCACAGTGGCATGGTGGTTAGCAGTGCTGACTCACAATGCCAAGGACTTGGGTTCGATTCTCAGCTTGTTTCACTGTATGGGGTTAGCACTTTCTCCCTGTGTCTGTGTGGTTTCCTCGGATGCTTTGGTTTCCTCCCATGATACGAAAGACATACTGGTTAGGTGCATTGGCCATGCTAAATTCTCCCTCAGTGTACTTAAAAGGCATTGAAGTATGGCGACTCAGGGATTTTCACAGTAACTTCATTGTAGTGTTAATGTAAGCCTACTTGCGACACTGATAAATAAAGTTTAAAACTTTATTTTTTTTAAACTAGTCTGGGTCTCTGCTGGTCTTTTATCTGATCATTTGTATCCAAAACCCCTAGATGGGTATCCATCCTGGTCACACAAGAACATGGACACTTGGTCTCATAGCCCACCATCATAACTCCCAAGTATAGAATCGTAGAATCCCTACAGTGAAGGAGGCCATTCGGCCCATCAAGTCTGCACCAACTCTCTGACAGAGCACCTTACCTAGCCTAGCACCACCCTATCCCCACTATCTCACGTCTTTACCCTGTTCATTCCCTTAGTCTACACACTAAAGAGCAATTTACAGCGGCCAATCCACCTAACCTGCACATATTTGGACTGTGGGAGGAAACCAGAGCCCCCGGAGGAAACCCACACAGACATGTGGAGAGAACACGCAAACTCCAAACAATCACCCAAGCTGGGAATCAAACAAGGGTCCCTGGTGCTGTGAGGCAGCAGTGCTAAACACTGTGCCACCGTGCCCCCATTGAAATTATACTTTCATTCTTATATGTTTCAAAGGTCCGGGTTACAATCAATTGAGGAGTAAGAAAGGAAAGATAACTCCTGATGCAAGTCCTCACTGGCTGTAACAACATTGTTTTTATTTTTGCCAATTAAATAAGATTGTGACAGATACTACCTTGATCTTTTTCAGGAATCGAGTAGCAGGCATGGAGTGGAAAGCCCTTCTTGTTATTCTGTACTTGATCTTTGGGAGACCAGTCGAACTAGGAGAGAACTATCCTGGTTACATGCGGTTCTCTTCTGCCACAGCGACCAAGTATGATGTTGGTATTCTCTGGGTCCCTCTGGATAACACGGTAATGTATGTATGTAATATAACAATCAGTGAGCAGTGTATAAGAAAGTAAATGGGAGTTCAGGGCATTGTTATCTAAATGTCAAACCCACGGGTGACTGATGGGAATACTCCACCAACGGGAGCACTGAACTGGGATCGAAGCTGCATCAAAGATGCGCTGGAAAACTAGTATATGCTTAGTATATGAAATAAGAAATGGACCAAAACTCTCCATTGTGCACCTCCCCGCAACACTTGTCTGAGAACTATTGAGTTTACATGTTCTCCCCATGTCTGTGTGGGTTTCCTCCGGGTGTTCCAGTTTTCACCCACAGTCCGAAAGAAGTGCTGGTTAGCTGCATTGGCCCTGCTAAATTTTCCCTCAGTGTACCCGAACAGGTACCAGAGTGTGGTGACTAGGGGATTTTCACAATCACTTCATTGCAATGTTAATGTAAGCTTACTTGTGACACTAATAAATAAACTTAAAGCATGGTAAAATATAAATCAAATGCAATGCAAAAAAGAATTAAACACTTTAGGAAAGTTTCTTTAAACATTGAGCATGTTGTATGAATATAAAGCATGTTGGGAGAGGATAATTTATGAAAAATAATCCACCTGGTCCCCACTACAATAACTCATTTGCACTTGTATTGCTTATGAGTTATGCTACTAGCGCCACTTAGTACTTTATTTTGCATAAAATGCTGGTCCCAAAGTGTACCCTCTATTTATAAATTAAACAGAACTAAGGGATGACATGACCCATAATTCAACCCCACCCTGACCCTCTGCACACCCCTGCAGGCAATAACAAGAAATCAAGGACAGCAGAATATGATTTATAGCAAAATAGCCAGAGCCAATGCTTTAGTGTAACACTGGTTTACCACATTGTAGCCCTTTGCGGCATTAACTTAGCCATTAGAAGGCAATTGTGTATTTCGAAGAAAAACCTTCAGGTCTAAGGTAGTCTGTATAACTGTCAGGTTACCTGGGAGCGGAGTTAGGAATCTTCACCTGTTCAAATAAGGACCAAGACAGAACACTGCCTACAAAACTGGTTATTGGTGTGGGAAAACACTGTCAAAATGAATTTAATGTAAATTTTTATTTGTCGAATTCTGAAATAAAGACCATTTGGAAGAGCTGCTAAATTAGGGTTTTTTCTTTGAGACATTGCATTTCACAGCATAAACAGCCTGTTCTGAATACTGTTGTAAAGTTATTGATACAGCAGCAGGCAGGATATTTACAACTGAACCAAATCAAATACACATGCAGTGTGATTCTGATTCACTTCACAATGATGTGATCACACCATCGATAATTTTGTCTAAGACGTTATGACTAAAGCACTAATTAATTGAGGCTTCAAAGAGAAAGAAATAATTGGATTACTATTTCCGGGCAGTGAGGGATGAAGTCACTCAACAGGAAACCCCCTTGACAATGACAGGAAGCAGATCTCGTATCCGACTAATGACAGGCCACCTCCACTGCCACAAGACACACAGTGCGTAGTGTGGAATATTCTGCCTTGTGACTACAAGATCAGGCCAGATGGTGGGAATTCTGTGGCGAATTACTCACCTCCTGACTCCCCAAAGTCTGTCCATCATTTACAAGGTACAAGTCAGGAGTGCGATGGAATATTCTCCACTTGTCTAGGTAGGAGCAGCTCCAACAACACTCAAGAAGCTCAACACCATCCAGGAGAAAGCAGCCTATTTGATTAGCACCCCATCTACCACCTTACATTTTCACTCCCTTCACCACTGACACATAATGGCAGTAGTGTGTACCATCAAACCAATGACCTCTCCCACCTAGAAGTACAGGCGTAGCAGATGCAGAGGAATACCACCATTTCATGTTCCCCTCCAAGTCAAACACCATCTTGACTTGGACTTATGTAACTTTTTCTTCACTATCTTAAGACCATAAAATCATAAGACATAGGAGTGGAATTAGGCCACAGCGCATTGAGTCCACTCTGCCATTCAATCATGGATGATATTTTTCTCATCCCCATTCTCCTGTCTTTTCCCCATAACTCCTGATTCCCCCTATTAATCAAAAACCTATCTATCTCTGTCTTAAAGACACTCAGTGACCTGGTCGCCACAGCCTTTTGTGGCAAAGAGTTCCACAGATTCGCCACTCTCTGGCTGAAGAAATTCCTCCTCATCTTTGTTTTAAAGGATCGTTCCATAAACCTCTGGTTCTAGTTTTTCCTAGCAGTGGAAACATCCTCTACACACGCACTCTATCCTATATTGCTTCCAGCTATCGATTTACCTTTATTCCTTACTAACGGTGCAACCCCATCCCCTTTGCCCATCTGCCTGTCCTTTTGATAGGACACATATCCTTGGATATTTAGATCCCAGCCCTGATCCCCTTGCAGCTATGTCTCTGTGATGCCCACAACATCATACTGGCCAATTTCAATGTGCACAACAAGCTCATTTACCTTGTTCCGTATATTTTTAGGGACAATACCCTCAGTCCTACATTGACCACCTCCCTTCTCATACTTGTCATCTTTTTTGCTCTGTCTGAGGTTAGATTCCTGCCACCTTCTATACTCTGTGTTCTATTTCGTGGTCTGGAAACTTTACTAACCTCTCCTGAGCCCTCGGCTCCTAAAGGGTGATGAATCTCTGGAATTCTCTGCCCATTGAAGTTGTGGAGGCTACCTCGTTGAATATATTTAAGTCACGAGTAGATAGATTTCTGATAGACAAGGGAATTAAGGGTTATGGGGAGAAAGCGGGAAAGTGGAACTGATCCACTTCAGATCAGCCATGATCTTATTGAATGGCGGGGCAGGCTCGAAGGGCGATATGGCCTACTCCTGCTCCTATTTCTTATGTTCTTACGTTCTTAACTAGTTGGAAGTCATTAACCTGCACTTCTACCCTCTCCTTTAACTTTGATTTTCTAATTCTCCATACAACTGAACCTTGGGGTCAAAGTTATGAAAATCTCTTCCTAACAGTACTGTGGCATTCCTATACTTCAGGGGCATTGCCTACAAAGCTGTTCAAGAAGGCAGCACACCAGCAGCTTCTCAAGGGCAATTAGGGATGGGCAATAAATGCCCTAGCCAGTGATGACCACATCCCATGAATGAATTAAAGAAATTTTAAGAAAATGACCTGCCAGTGATATTCATCAACAGGCAGGGCTCCCACTCCTTGAATATTCATCTGGTCTTGACTATATGAGTTTCCTCCCTGCTTTCATGTCATGATGACTTCATCCTTTGCCTGACCAGACTGTCTCATATCCTCACTCCAAACACTCAAAGTCCATGATAGATTCTAGGGCATGAGGGATATTCCTTGAAAGCAGCACTAATGGTCCTTCTCTGACAGCCTAAACAGAAGGTCAGAGGTGATCTGATCACAAGACCACCATTGAGCAGGCCATTGAGTATTTGAAAATGCAGTACCAGTACTAGACAATACATGGATAGGATGGGAATAGAAGGATACAGACTCCGTATGTGCATAGAGTTTTAGTTTAGGCAGCATCATGATTAGTGTAGGAGGTCCTGTTCCTGTGCTGTACTGATCTTTGTTCTTTTGTTCTTTAGTACCTTAACCTGCAGTACAAACCTGCAAGGCTCTCTGTCTTTACGTTAGCCTGCTCCGCTCTTCATAACATGACCCTCCAGAGAGGTGTAGACCTTCAGGATGGGGCTCTGGAAAGATACAATTCATTGGAGGATGAGATGAAACTGAATATTGAGGGGGAAGATGGAGAATACTGAGGTGCCTAACACCAAACTGAGGTACGGAGCTCCAAGGTCTCATAAGGATGGCACCAACATCAGGGGTCATTTGATCCAAACTCATTTAAATATAACCACTCCGACCCAGGAGGAATTGCATGATCTGAAGTTCACTCTGTACTACTCGTGTTAACACTTCCATTGAAGTTTCTACATTCTCCCCCTGTCTACCTGGATCTCTCCTGGATGCTCTGATTTCCTCCCACAGTCTAAAACTGTGCAGGATTAGGTGGATTGCCCATGATAAATTGCCCCTTAGTAGCCAAAGATATGTAGGCATGTAGATATTGTGGATAAACCATGAGCAGTGCATAGGGTTATAGGCATAGGGAGCAGTAGGTGGGTTGGGCTTTGGTAAGATGCTCTTTCTGAGAGTTGGTGCAGACTTGATGGGCCTTCTCTTTCGACAGATGCTGTCAGACCTGGTGCGATTTTCCAGCATTTTCTGTTATTGTTTCTGATTGCAGCATCTGCATAGTTTTGCCTTTATGCATTTCAGTAAACCTGACTAAAGGATTGGAATATCATTCTCAATAAGTACTGGGTCCATATGACATGAAAAGAAATCTAAAGGGATATCTTAACAAAAGCAAAACACTGTGGATATTAGAAATCTGAAAGAAAAACAGAAAAAATGCTGGAAAAACTCAACAGATCTGGCAGTGGAGAGAGAAACAGAGCTAATGTTTTCAGTCTGTATGACTGAAAAGGCTTGGAAGTAAAGTCATAAGATTCAAAATGTTAGTTCTGTTTCTCTTTCCACAGATGTTTCCAGATCTGCTGAGGTTTTCTAGCATTTTTCCAAAACATAATTCATTTCCCATGTTAAAAAAATGGACAGGCTGCTGAACCAAAAATGATGGCTGCTACAAATCACACGATCACAGGATCTGGTCATATATTCTGGAGCGACCTCCAGGAGTTACAAGAACAATAACGAGAAAATTCCTCTTTCAACCTGTGGAATCTCACACTTCATTGAACAGATTCCTTATAATCAATCAAAACAGAGTAAGTGCAAACAAATTGACTCTCCCCCTGGACTATCACAAAACAGAGAATTCAAAATAAATTATGCTTACAGGGTTGTTAGCAGACTCATCTCAGACCTGTCCAGGTCCATTTCAAAGGGGGGCCCATTGAAGGAGCAATAGAATTCTGGCCAGAGGCAGAGAAACTGCTTGCTAAGCTGCAAATAACCATGAGTGGATCATATCACTTAACCCAAGCCCGTGGACTTCTGAACAGTTTTAATGTTACACCCTTGGACTTACAGGTAAACTACTGTTTTGATATCAACTGGAAAGGACTCCAGCCACCTGGCTGAACAAGAGCAAGCAGCTGATGGGTGATATATATGATATGGCATGTCCTCACTGCTCACTGAATCCATATATATTTTGACTGCCCAAGACACACAAAAGTGATGTGCTTTTTCCAACCTATCATCCCTGGGAGTGGTTCTGTACAACATGGTTCTGTACAGCATGTACAACATGCAAGTGTGAGGTTATCCACTTTGGCAGAAATATAGTAGGAAGGACTACTACTTAAAGGGCGAAAACCTGCAGCATGCTACGGTGCAGAGGGACCTGGGGGTCCTTGTGCATGAGTGGCAAAAACCCAGCCTATAGGTGCAGCAGGTGATCAGGAAGGCAAATGGGATGTTGGCCTTCATAGCGAGGGGGATTGAATATAAAAGTAGGGAGGTCTTGCTGCAACTGTACAGGGCACTGGTGAGGCTGCAACTGGAGTACTGTGTGCAGTTTTGGTCGCCGCACTTGCACAAGGATATTTTGGCCTTGGAGGGAGTGCAGAGGAGGTTCACTAGGCTGATACTGGAGTTGAGGGGGTTGAACTATGAAGAGAGGCTGAATAGACTGGGCTTGGACTTTGAATAGTGTGGAGGAGCAGAGGGATCTAGGTGTATGTGTACATAGATCCCTGAAAGTTGGGAATCAAGTAGATAAGGTTGTTAAGAAGGCATACGGTGTCTTGGCGTTTATTGGTAGGGGGATTGAATTTAGGAGTCGCAGTGTCATGATGCAACTGTACACAACTCTGGTGCGGCCGCACTTGGAGTATTGTGTGCAGTTCTGGTCCCCACATTGCAGGAAGGATGTAGAGGCTTTGGAGAGGGTACAGAGGAGGTTTACCAGGATGTTGCCTGCTATGGAGGGGAGATCCTATGAGGAGAGACTGAGAGATTTGGGGTTGTTTTCGCTGGAAAGAAGGCGGCTAAGAGGGGACCTTATTGAAACATATAAGATGATTAGAGGTTTAGACAGGGTGGATAGTGATAGCCTTTTTCCTAGGATGGAGAAAGATAGCACGAGGGGGCACGGCTCTATAACTATAGAGTTATAGGACTGATGTCAGGGGTAGGTTCTTTACCCAGAGGGTGGTGAGGGACTGGAATGCCCTGCCAGCTGCAGTTGTAAATGCGCCTAGTTTGGGGGCGTTTAAGAGATCTGTGGATAGGTTTATGGACGAAATGGGATTGGTTTAGATTAGTGGGTTAGTGTTTTTTTTTAAAAGCTGGTCGGCGCAACATCGTGGGCCGAAGGGCCTGTTCTGCGCTGTAATGTTCTACGTTCTATGTTCTATGTACTTGTTGGAATTTAGAAGGATGAGGGGGGATCTTATTGAGACGTATAAGATGATGAAGGGGATGGACAGGGTAGAGGTGGAGAGGTTCTTCCCGCTCAGAAAGGACAGCAGGACCAGAGGGCACAGCCTCAAGATAAGGGGGGGGCACAGTTTAGAACGGAGTTGAGGAGGAATTTCTTCACTCAAAGGGTGGTGAATCTCTGGAATTCTCTGCCAGTTGAAGTGGTGGAGACTACCTCGCTAAATATATTTAAGACGCGGGTAGATAGGTTTTTGGTAGGCAAGGGGATTAAGGGTTATGGAGAGAAAGCGGGAAAGTGGAACTGATCCATTTCAGATCAGCCAAGATCTTATTGAATGGCGAGGCAGGCTCGAGGGGCTAGATGGCCTACTCCAGCTCCTATTTCTTATGTTCTTATGAATTGGCCAAATGGTCTGGAGGGTCGTTATAATCAGTTTTGAGCATGTTTTCCAAATACATGGTGAAGGATCCCTTCATATTTGCAAAAGCCATTTAGGACTTGCATTTTGCTAACATGTCCATGTGCTCATTTAACATTGCAAGGTTTTTCACCAAAGGACTGCTCAAAAAAGCCAGACATATTTCTGCTGCTGCACCATATCATGGTGATCTATGCCTGCCACCATCGTGTGAATTGATATTCACTGAACTTCTGGACGCAGCAACTCACACCGTTGAGTTCAATTTTAACAATACCATGAGTGTCCAAATAGCTGGTATTGCCATGGGATCCCTTCTAGACCTAGTTCTTAAAAACATCTTTGTTGGGTTCCATGGGAAACACGTCTTTGATGGAATGACACTGAACCACCTACCTATTACATACTTCCTATGCATTTGCTATATTTGAATTTCAGTGTATGTAAGAATTTCCTGACACATCTTAATGGGCTCCATCTTGCACTCAAAACCACCTTTGAAATGGAGCAGTCATATAAGCTCCCTGTCTTTGATGCACTAGTTGGCAAATTTGCTGGGGGGAGGTTCTCTATTAACATCCACCGCAAGCCTACATTCACCGGTCAAAATGTGCATTGAAATTCATAGAATTATAGAATCCCTACAGTGCAGAAGGAGGCCCTTCAACCCATCGAATCTGCATTGACAACAATCTCACCCACGGCCCTAACCTGTAACCCTACATATTTACCCCACTAATCCCTCTAACCTATGCATCCCAGGACACTAAGGGGCAGTTTAGCATGACCAATCAACCTAACCAGCAAATCTTTGGACTGTGGGGAGAAACACAGGAGCACCTGGAGGAAACCCATGCAGATATGGGGAGAACGTGCAAACTCCACACAGGCAGTGACCCAAGCCGGGAATTGAACCCAGATCCATGGTGCTGTGAAGCAGCAGTGCTAACCGCTCCAATCATGCCACTCCAATTCTTACAGTTCCATACGCTATAAGATTGGCCTTATTGGCAACCTCATAAATAGTACCCAAAGTATTAACTCACCACGCAAGCTTGATGCTGAAATGGAGAACATTAAGCCATGCTGCGGGACAATGGCAATTCTGATTGGATTATTGCTCATTGCTTATCATGCAAACTCAGTCCTTGAGCGCTGCATGATAAACATGCGCAATTGCTTCATAAAATACATAGTGAATCCAAACTACAAGTAAAACAAATAGATAGGATTAAAAATATATGTAGAAAACAATTATATTTGAGTCAATAATTGCCAACAGCTTGTGGGCATGCCTATCTTTGCACATCGAACTGTTAATCGTATTTCGAAATGCATTGTCAATAGTGGTGCGTGATCATATGAATTGTGAAACAGTAGCATATTAATGAAAAATGCTCTGAGATAATAGGAGTTTATTGGCTCCACCAATACTGGCTTTTTGAGTATCCCTTATTTTAAATGCTCCACCGTAGATAGCTTTGCTTTCAGATGTCAGGGCCCTACACTCTCAAATTCCCTCTTTAAATCTCTTACACTCTCTACCTCTCTTCTCCTTTAAGAACCTCCTTAAAACCTCTGTGACTGAGCCTTGGTTACCTGCTTGTTATGTGGCCAGGTGTCAAATTTGGATTGATACACTCCCTTGCCAAGCACCTTGGGGTGTTTTACCACATTGAAGTTGCTGTGCAAAAGCAAGGTTTTGTTGCTTAGCGGCAGGGAACATTTCTCAGTCACTCAGACTGTGTTTACTTTTTACCCATCAACGTTATGAAGTAAACTTCATAAAAGGAACATCCTGGAAACTCTCTAACTGATCATTATTCCATAAAATGGGGCATAACCTTACATTTCTGCCACCAAATTTATGCATTAGTGGCGGCACAGTGGCACAGTGGTTAGCACTGCTGTCTCACAGCGCCGGGGATCCAGGTTCAATTCCTGGGCTTGGGTCTCTGTCTGTGTGGGTTTGCATGTTCTCCCTGTGTTTGTGTGGGTTTCCTTTGAGTGTTCTGGTTTCCTCCCACTTTCTGGTTAGGTGCATTGTCCATAAATTCTCCCTCAGTGTACCCAAAGAGAGACCGGAGCATGGCAATGGGGGGGATTTTCAATGTAACTTCATTGCAGCGTCAATGTAAGCCTAACTTGTGACACTAATAAATAAACTTTAACTTTTTAGAATCAGTTGTATGCTTAAATATAAGGAGATAAGTTTTCAATGTGAAGTTCAAACATAACGCTACCACTGTTAATTAGCCAGCCCTCGTAGAAATCAGGCAAAAAAGTGTGGATGCTGGAATCTGAAACAAAACAGAAAATGCTGAAAAATCTCAGCAGGTCTGACAGCATCTGTGGAGAGAGAATAGAGCTAACAGATTTTCCATCATTTTCTGTTTGTGTTCTTGTAGAAATACCCCACGAAGTGACGTTCAATTGAAGTCCCACAGGTTTCCTGAAGGGGCGTTCGACCTGTGCTGTCAGTGTTTCTCACGGACGGTGAGTTGCAAATCAACACTTTGGTCTTTAAGAGCTGTTTTGCCACTGAATTATTAACATCACAGTGAGAACACGAATCCTAAACTATCTGTCAAGAGTCAATAAAAGCTTCTCGACAGCACCAAAAAAAACGGCACTTTGACAAGTTTTTGCAGTTGGGGTTCACAGATAATGGTGATTGTTTTCTGAGTGAGATGGGAACAGTTGTGGGCCAAGTCATTTGAATTCGCATTGTGGAATAGAAATTGGGACAATGCACTGTGCTTTAGAAATACACCTTCTAATGGCTAAACACACAGTAAAAGCTGCATCAAAGATGTTTGTCTGCCTCCTGCCCCCACTAACGGAGGTTTCACTGAGATGAGAGACTAGAAGCTGGATCGAGAAAAATAATGTGATTTTCTTTTTGAAAGGAAAAAGGTGGGATTTAATGCCATTTCCATGTACTGCCTGCTCAGATTTTCCCCTGGGGCACTCAATACTTCAGAATGATAAGTTAAAGTTACTAGGAATTTCAGGGAACGGTCTATTTTCCAGAGCCAAACGCTATCCTAATGAAAAATTAAAATAGCTGTGTTACAGCAGTGATTTACAAACACGTGAGAATTTGGATCTTCTTTAAGTTGAGCCCTTTTTTTGTGACTAATTCCTTTGGAGAGATACCCATTGGTACAAACAAGATCAACTTTCTAGTGCACTGCCTGGGTGTGTGGTGGAGGCTGGTTCAATTGAGACATTCAAGAGGGCATTAGATGATTACGATGTTCAGCGGTATGGCTAAAAGGCAGGGGAATGGAACAAAGTCATGATGCTTGTTTGGAGCACTGGTGCAGACAAAATGGGCAAATGGTCTCCTTCTGTACTGTAACACTTTTGTGATTCTCCTTCATACTTTCCTTCTCCATTTTATTGAGTTTTAATATATTAAGTAGAAACAGATGGAGAGAAATGTGATTTAGTAAATTAATATGACAAAGCAGTCCGCTTGATTGATACTCCATCCCTAAACATTTATACCCTCTACAACTGATGCACAATAGCAGCAGTGTGTACCATCTACAAGATGCATTTCATGAACTCACCAAGGCTCCTGAGGCAGCACCTTCTAACCCACGACCATTGCCATCTAGGAAGACAAGGGTGGCAGATACATGAGAACACCACCGTCTGGAAGTTTCCCTTTAAATCACTCACCATCCTGACTTTACCGTCACTGGGGTAAAATCCTGGAACTCCCTCCCTAAAACCACTGTGGGTTTACCAACAACACTGGGACTGTGGCAGTTTAAGAAGGCAGCTCACCACCACCTTCTCACGAGATGGGCAATAAGTGCTGGCCCAGCCAGCAAAGCCCACTTCTCTTGAATGAATTTAAGAAGAGTTTGGTCAACACAACATAGGAAAAATAGATTCACTTTCACTTCATAAGCTGCCTCTCCTAATCAGGCTGGACCAAGGTAACAAAACCTTCAAATTATTCAATTGCATTGTCTTCAAGCTATTGCTATACTGAAATAAGCTGCCCAGTTTAAATGCCATGCATGCCACATCATTGATTTCATCTCAGTGAGTATGTTTAAAACACATGCTGCATAATTTAACACATAGCTATCAAACTCCACTCGATTTTCTAAGTGAGTATTCTAACAGTGAAAGATGAATCCAATCCAAAAAGCACATCTGTTTTAAATATATCATTCATACCAGATTAACATTTAAGGGTCTAAACATTTTCAAATAGGAACAATGCTGCAACAGGTGATCCTTAACATGTAAGAAAGCAAAATACTACAGATGTTGGATACTTGAAACAAAAACAGGAAGTGCTGGAAAAAGACTCAGCGGGTCTGGCAGCGTCTGTGGAGAGAAACGGAGTTAACGTTCCCAGTCCGATATGACTTTTCTTTGGAACTGCTATCCTTAGCGCATTTTAGTAAAGTTATCACTGTGAAATTAGCCCCTCTTGTCATGTGGTGTGACATGGTGGGGGTCATAACTGATGCTCCAACTCTATTGCATGCTTTCTCCCAGTAAACTGATATACAGTAAGCCCTTTGTTAATGTTGCCTCACTTAATCTTGTTTTGGTTTAAAGTCATTGATGAAATAATGTCAGTGTATCCATTTAATGTTGCCAGTTTCATTTTAAAGTCATTTGCCTTAGACTTCCTTTTCTGTGGCTTACTTCCTCACAAAACCTTATCAAATCTTACCCCAGTGATTGGGCTCTCACCCTCCGTATCTCTTCCCCTGCTGCTAGCCTTGTTTGCCCCAGTCTAGCCTCCTGCTCCCACCTGCATTCACCGCAGCCTCCTGGCCTGGCCTTGTCTTCCACCACCCCCCCCCATCCCTTCTGCTGCCTCGTCTCCCACCTTCTGATCTTTGTTTAAGCCCGAGAGTTTGGGGATTGGTGTCTGTTCTTCTGTCTGCTCAGTCTGCTGCTGTTGCTGCTCCTGGCTCTGCCTGTGCTATAATCCCACTGAGATCCTTGACTCCATTTAGTGGCAGATGTTGATCAGTGCAGGTAGCGGAGGCAGCATCATCATGGTATGGCTCCTGGACAGGTAATCCAGAGACCCAGGGTAATAAGAACGTAAGAAATAGGAGCAGGAGTAGGCCATCTAGCCCTTCGAGCCTGCCCCGCCATTCAATAAGATCATGGCTGATCTGTCTTGGCTCAGCTCTACATTCCCGCCCTCTCCCCATAACCCTTAATCCCCTCTCTTATCAAAAACCCATCAACCCGCGTCTTAAAAATATTTAGCGAGGCAGCCTCCACCACTTCAACGGGCAGAGAATTCCAGAGATTCACCACCCTTTGAGTGAAGAAGTTCCTCCTCAACTCCATTCTAAACTGCCCCCCCTTTATCTTGAGGCTGTGCCCCCTAGTCCTACTGTCCTTTCTGAGCGGGAAGAGTCTCTCCACCTCTATCCTATCCATCCCATTCATCATCTTATACGTCTCAATGAGATCTCCCCTCATTCTTCTAAACTCTAACGAGTACAAGCCTAATTTATTCAGCCTCTCCTCATAGCTCAACCCCCTCAACTCCGGCATCAGCCTAGTAAACCTCCTCTGCACTCCCTCCAAGGCCAAAATATCCTTGCGTAAGTACGGCGCCCAAAACTGCACACAGTTTTGCTCTGGGGACTTTGGCTTGAATCTCACCACGGGAGATAGTAAAATTTGAATCAATAAAAATCTGAAATTGAAAGTCTAACAATGATTATGAAACTATTGTTGTAAAAATTCATCCTTTAGGGAAGGAAATCTGCCATCTTTACCTAATCTGGCCTGCATGTGACTCCAGATCCACATCTATATGATTGACTCTTAAATAGATTAGCAAGCCAGCCACTCAGTTGAGGGCAATTGAAAATGAACAATAAACGCTTCCCCGGACAGTGATGCCTATATCCCATGAATGGATAAAAATAACTCTGGGATGTCAGCTGATAACTGCATTGACCAACTTCTATCACTAGATGGAGCCTGGTCAATCTAAAAGCATAGTGCGGTAGTATGCCATATACTCTTGTGGTATACAATATTGTATTTTATGTCTAGCGATATATTTTATTTTTCAAGTTATTTCAGCTAGGAATGCGCAGTGCTGCACAGTACAATATTTCAACTTGTATATCATTTTTTTCTCCCAGACGAGACATGTCTGAAGGAACCTAACTCTGGCTTTAACATTAAGTCTTGAGGGTAACTACGATTCACTTAAAGTTGTTTCACTTAAAGTTGCTATTTTCAGGAATGCAACCACAACTTCAAGCAAGAAGTAACTGCAGAGTGGTTTTACTGCTTCATGAAATACTGGGTTAGAGTCATAGAGGTTTACAGCATGGAAACAGGCCCTTCGGCCCAACTTGTCCATGCTGACCTTTTCTTTAAACCCCTATGCTAATCCCAATTGCCTGCATTCGGTCCATTTCCCTCTATACCCATCTACCCATGTAACTATCTAAATGCTTTTTAAAAGATAAAATTGTACCCGCCTCTACTACTACCTCTGGCAGCTTGCTCCAGACACTCACCATCCTCTTTGTGAAAAAATTGCCCCTCTGGACACTTCTGTATCTCTCCCCTCTCACCTTAAACCTGTGCCCTCTAGTTCTACCTTTGGGAAAAGATATTGACTATCTATCTTGTCTATGCCCCTTATTACTTTATAGGCCTCTATAAAGTCACCCCTCAGCCTCCTACGTTCCAGAGAAAAAAGTCCCAGTCTATTCAGCCTTTCCTTATAACTCAATCCATCAAATCCCGGTAGCATCCTAGTAAACCTTTTCTGCACTCTTTCTAGTTTAATAATATCCTTTCCATAATAAGGTGACCAGAATTGCACACAGTATTCTAAGTGTGGCCTTACCAATGTCTTGTACAACTTCAACAAGACATCCCAACTCCTGTATTCCTGGGTTGCTGTTGAAGTTCAGCTGTTCGCCTGAGGCTGACAGGAATACTCCATGCCACAGTATCTACTTCGGCAGATTTTTATGGGTGTTTTATAGTTGAATGGAATGAGATTTCAACAAGGTTTGCAATAAGCATACAATACGATGGATGTAAATTTGGAGTAAGAATCATGGTGTGACAAGGGAAATAGCTTTAATGTTGTAAGTAATGGATGGAAGGTGCACGCAAGGACATGGAAAAAAATCAATAAGAGAGACATGCCACTAAGATTTAGTGTGATATTTGCTAGGTTTTTCTACTAATAACTATCAGCAGAGATGGTGGAAGCTTATCTGATTTTCTGTACAGTTTTCATGGTATTTTTATGATAGCAAACCCATTTCCCCACTGCTAAGTGCACCCAAAACATTTTCTGATTTAAGAAGTATAAACTTGAAACAATACAGTGAATAATCAATTTTATTAAAACTTTTAAGAGCTGTCAAATTGAGACAGGAGCATAATCTGTTCTTCCTTTGTATTATTATCTGAATGATCATTTTAATACAATGCAATTGAAATACATAAGTTGAACCAATACACGATTACACAAGTAGACCTCAGGCAAATGAGTAGCTTGCTGGAAAAGTAGAGAAGATTGATAAGTATTTCAGAATCTAGACCGTCACTTCCACTTTGATTTTGGTAAACAGGGCAGGCAGCCATTTCGATGTTTATCTCACATCAAATTAGTTCAATGCATCATTTTCTCAAGAAGGTAACTATTTTTGGAGAAAGACCTGCAATTGACACAGGGTTGCCACTCAATCCAGTTTTGTTTCTCTTTGATTAGATGGAATCTATATAGACAAATAGAATGACTACATGCATGTTTTCTGCCGTCACCATGGTTAAGCGCTTACCTAATAGCAGGGAAATTTTCTTCTAATGGCCACAGAACGATTTGCATCGACAAAAAAGGTTCGAAAGCAAAATACATTGAAGCTTATGGATTATGGTCAAATTTTGGCCCACTTCTGATGGCAATGCAACGTGGCAAAGGACAGGTACTGTGCAAACCGAAGACTGCATCCCTTGACAGAGATCCAATGATGCAGCTTACTGTCGACATGTGCAAACGTTGACTTCAGACAGTACTATCAATTCCCAGATATTGTTGAAATTTCAATACTTCATCTGCAGTCTTTTATTTATATCAGCAGGTTTAGAAAAACACATTTTACTGCTGTATTTACTCTGCAGTGTAGGTCCATTTGTATGTTCTTTTTGCATTGTAACATGGATCATTGGTGAACAAGTTCTACCTTCCTAGGAGCACAGAGAAGCAGAGGAATAAAAAACATCACGTTATTACTACAGCTCTATTTGGAAGACTGAAAAAAACGACTTCAAATTCAGGTGCAGGTTAAAATACTGAAATCTATCAAATGTCGTACAGATTAACTTATCACCTAGTTAAATGGTCTGTCAGTTTGGGATGGTTTGCTTGGCAGGGTGAATTCAAATGCATGCAAATTTCCCCTGTGGCTGACTAGCAAGTATAGTGAATCTGTCAAATGATGAAATGCAAAAATGCATTAACACAGTTAAAAAAAACAATGAAAGGGCTATTTAATATATTAATAACATTTTCACATTTGGGTGACTTGAGAATTATATGAAGCATAGGCCTAACAACTGATAATGTGTGAAAATTGCTATAGAATCATTTTAATTATTCTATGTACATTTGACATTTTGCAGTTTGCCCTAAAACAATTAACAGTTACAAATCAGAGCCTACGTGGCCTGAAAGTGGCACTGTTACATTGAATCAATCGTCCCAACAAATCTCATATCAAAAATTATCAATAGCCTACTTACAGCAGAATTAGAGATAAGAACAGAAATGCTGTAACTGCTCAAAATCTGAAATAAAAACTGGAGAGGCTGGAAATACTAAGTATCAGGAACAGAACAACAGGTTAGTCAATAGGATAAAGACTAAATGATAGGAACCCTAATGACATAGTTATACCTAACCTCCTTTTCTCTTATTTATTAGTGTCACAGGTAGACTTACATTAACACTGCAATGAAGTTACTGTGAAAATCTCCTCGTCGCCACACTCCGGTGCCTGTTTGGGTACACTGAGGGAGAATTTAGCATAGCTAATGCACCTAACCAGCACATTTTTCACACTGTGGGAGGAAACTGGAGGAAACCCATGCAGACATGGGGAGGACATGCACAGACAGTGACCCAAGCTGGGAATCGAACCCGGGCCCCTGGCGTTGTGACGTGGCAATGCTAACCACTGTGCCACCTGCTTTTTCAGATGCTGAAAGATGTGCTATGTATTTCTAGCATTCTCTGCTTCTACTTCCCGCAAGAGGCTTAGCAACACAATTTTTGTTTTTTAAACAAGCATAATAGCTGCAGTTTAAATTCGAACCATATTAATGTTTAATTTTATAAGACGTGGGTATTGCTTGCACACCATTTCTAAGATGAAATGCATTATTTTGAAAGGTCCTGTCGTAAGTCAAAATGCTGATTTAGAAGGAAAAAAAATCAATTCTGTATCAAATAAACTGCCGGCACAAGCACACAACAGAGCTCTAAAAAATAAAACATGCAAAAAGCAATAAAAAAACATGAATAAAGCAACAATAGTTGAGGTAATTAGGTACTGGTATAGGTACAATCAGATTGGCATATAAATTCCTTCTTACTTGTAAAATAACATCTCACGCTGTTCCATTCGAAAAGTATGACAGCCCATTAACATTTCACAAGAAGTACATTGTTTATTTAAACCAGATCTAAATTGCAAACATTGATTTAAAAAAATAGTGAGAGCAGCTGTTGTAATGGGTACCGATAGATCAGATACAGGCATTAACAAGAACCAAATCATTCCATATTTCTGTGATTAATTGCCAGGACCACCTACTGGTCACATAATGAAAATCAAAGCTGTTGACCTTTTTACAAACTTTTCAGAGTACAGCGCTTTTACAGTTTTAGAAATGGTCGGTTTGCATGTCAGCCCTACATGTAACTGCACAATATTTCATCATGTCTTGATCATAAACTTGCAGGTATAATCAGAACAGTATAACCTTATGGACTTTTATATTAATGTGACAAAGATCTGGAAGAAATTCCAGTGCAGTTGAATTGCTAAGCCATGCTAATAAATCAGGACAAAACCAGCCACATCCCAGTCACTCAATGCATGGGTGGTATGGGATTGAACAACCTTGGGTTCGATCCCTAGTCTGTGGTAAGTTATCTGATTCCAATCTGGCCGATACGGTACATTTACTGTCTCTAGGCCAGCAAAGTAGTAGGGGGAGGAGGGAATAAAAGATCAACCAGGTTTCCTGCAACTGAACACTGTTCATAGAATCCCTACAGTGCAGAAGTAGGCCATTCAGCCCACTGACCTGCACCAACAACAATCCCACCCAGGCCCTAACCGCTTAACCCTATGTATTTACCCCTGACACTAAGGGGCAATTTAGCATGACCAATCCACCTAGCCTGCACATCCTTGGACTGTGGGGAACCCGGAACATCTGGAGGAAACCCATGCAGACACAAGAAGAATGTGCAAACTGCACACAGATAGTAACCCGATGCTGGAATTGAACCCGGGCCCCTGGTGCTGTGAGGCATCAGTGCTAAGCACAGTGCCAACGTGCCGTCCCTGTTGAGTGACCGACTGTGACGAGGGTGATTATTCTGGGACTCTGCTTACGACATGATCAAGCTCAGATATGAAACCTTTATTGATCAAACATGCCTACTGACGAGGGCCACAGATGAAGAATAGCCACTCTGCCACTTGCCAACAGCTGTGGCATAGGAGCATGGCATAAGCCGGCATCTTTATGAATGAAGCTGTTGAGGGACTTGTGTCAAAAAGTTCTTAAAAGGCATTGAAAACTCAAACACATAACAAATAAATCTGATATATTTTTTAAACTCATTAAAATTAAGTGTAGATGCAATGGACACATTAATTTACTGTAACAAAACACTTCCATTTGCAAATGTGTTTTAATGTATTTTTAATTAAATTAATGTTGCATTTAACATTTTTACTTTGAACACAATTTAATAAATATTTCATATTGAATAAATGACTTGTATATGTAAATTGAATGCAGAGCTTGACTCCTGGAACAAATGACGTGTTTGTAATTGTATTGTCTCAGTGCATCAATTTGGGCAATAGTTGCATTTTGTAATTGTTGAAATTAAGAGAGGTAAATTTATGGATTGCTGATTGTAGATAGCTTGCTCTGTCCTGTGGCTTTCTAAAAAAAAAGAATTTAGTTATCGCCAAACAGGAAGCTAGGATGCAAGTTATTTCTTTTTCTAGCCAGTTCCTTTCTGTTTTCTGACCCAAACCGGCACTGACAGAGCCACTGCAGCCGTGTTTTAAAATAACAGCTATGATCTCCTGCCGTGGCTGACTGGATGCAAAACAAAGTCAACTTCCATTCTGAGC